>NC_091982.1:123929671-124556255 GCF_044704955.1 Pristiophorus japonicus
CTACATTTGTCTTCACTAATCTTTTTCTCTTCACATATCTATAGAAGCTTTTGCAGTCAGTTTTTATGTTCCAAGCAAGCTTCCTCTCGTACTCTATTTTCACCCTCTTAATTAAACTCTTTGTCCTCCTCTGCTGAATTCTAAATTTCTCCCAGTCCTCAGGTCTGCTGCTTTTTCTGGTCAATTTATATGCCATTTCCTTGGATTTAACACTATCCTTAATTTCCCTTGTTAGCCACGGTTGAGCCCCCTTCCCCCTTTTATTTTTACTCCAGACAGGGATGTACAATTGTTGAAGTTCATCCATGTGATCTTTAAATGTTTGCCATTGCCAATCCACCGTCAACCCTTTAAGTATCATTTGCCAGTCTATTCTAGCCAATTCATGCCACATACCATCAAAGTTACCTTTCCTTAAGTACAGGACCCTAGTTTCTAAATTAATTGTGTTTGGTTAGCCCAATCAACATGTAGATTAAAGTTGTCCATGATAACTGCTGTTATCTTTATTGCACGCATCCCTAATTTCTTGTTTGATGCTGTCCCAAACCTCACTACTACTGTTTGGTGGTCTGTACATAACTCCCACTCGCATTTTCTGCCCTTTGGTATTCTGTAGTTCCACTCACACCAATTTCACATCATCCAAGCTAATGTCCTTCCGTACTATTGCATTAATTTCCTCTTTAACCAGCAATGCCATCCCACCTCCTTTTCCTTTCTGTCTATCCTTCCTAAATGTTGAATACCCCTGGATGCTGAGTCCCCAGCCTTGGTCACCCTGGAGCCATGTCTCCGTGATGCCAATTACATCATATTCATTATAGTTAATTCGTCCACTTTATTCCGAATACTCCTCGCATTGAGGCACAGAGCCTTCAGGCTTGTCTTTTTAACACACTTTGCCCCTTTACAATTTTGCTGTATTGTGGCCCTTTTTGCTTTTTGCCTTAGGTTTCTCCGCCTTCCACTTTTACTTTTCTTCTTTCTATCTTTTGCTTCTACCCCCATTCTACTTCCCTCTGTCTCCCTGCATTGGTTCCCATCTCCCTGCCATATTAGTTTAACTCCTCCCCAACAGCACTAGCAAACACTCCCCTAGGACATTGGTTCCAGTCCTGCCCAGTTGCAGACCGTCCGATTTGTATTGATCCCACCTCCTCCAGAACCGGTTCCAATGTCCCAGGAATTTGAATCCCTCCCTTCTGCACCACTCCTCAAGCCACGTATTCTTCTGAGCTATCCTGCGATTCCTACTCTGACTAGGCACGGGGCACTGGTAGCAATCCCGAGATTACCACGTTTGAGGTCCTACTTTTTAATTTAGTTCCTAGGTCCCTAAATCCATCTCGGAGGACCTCATCCCATTTTTTACCTATATCTTTGGTAACTATATGCACCATGACAACTGGCTGTTCACCCTCCCTTTTCAAAATGTCCTGCAGCCGCTCCGATACATCCTTGATCCTTGCACCAGGGAGGCAACATACCATCCTGGAGTCTCGGTTGCGGCTGCTGAAGCGTCTATCTATTTCCCTTAGAATTGAATCCCCTACCACTATAGCTCTCCCACTTTTTTATGCCTTCCTTTGCAGCAGAGCCACCCATGGTGCCATGCACTTGGCTGCTGCTGCTCTCCCCTGATGAGTCATCCCCCCAACAGTACCTAAAATAATGTGATAAACGGCAGCACGCTTGCGCAGTTGTGGGCACATTCTCTGACGATGCCCACTTTCAAACAGCCATTACAGGTGTATTGTTTAAACTGACACTGATGAGGCCAATGATTGCCCCCACAATACCAACAGAGTGAAATCAGATTCGTACCAATTGGCGGACTCTGAGAAGCTGCAGGTTTCACATAAGCAGTCGGGTAGGCCCTGCCATAAGCAGCTCTGCCAGAAGACGACACAATCTTGTTTACCATACCTGCCGTGAAGCTCCGACTCTTCGATGATACCTGCCTCAAATTATCATCAGTCGTCATACATGCTTGGACAGTCGCGATGACCTTTCTCAAATCCAGCTTCTCTTCGGCCAATAACTTCTGAAGAATCACATCATGGTTGATGCCAATCATGGAGAAATCTCGGAACATGTCTTCCAACACGTTCCCAAACTTGCACAGCTCAGCAAGACTTCGTAGGTTGGCGATGAATCCAGACACATCCTGGCCCTCAGCACAAATATGCGTATAGAAGCGATAGCGTGAGGTGATGATCCCCTCTTTCAGCTTAAGATGGTCATGCACCAAAGCACACAAATCCTCGTAATCTTTGTCCGTTGGACGTAAAGACGAGAGAAGATACTTTATGAGGCCGTAAACTTTCAGACCACAAACGGTGAGGAAAACCGCCCTGTGGCTAACTGCGTCAGCCTCTCCCTCCATTTTGTTGGCCACAAAAAACTGATCCAGGCGGTTGATAAAATCCGCCCAATGTTCGCCCTCTGCAAATCTCTCCAGAATTCCAACAGTGCCCATTGTACATGCGAAGGTTCTTAAGTTACCTCATCGCCAAATGTAATGACTCAAGAGTCTTGTTACTGTAAATGACCTCAGGTGATCCAACTTTATTCACACTCAAAGTGCCCGCGTGACATAGCACCAGCGCGGATGTATCGTGACTGCGCACATGCACGTACAGCCTGATGACCTCCGACAGTGTCTGGTGACCCAAGCATCAATACATAACAAAAATCATGAATGGTGTAGCACTGAGGACATCCACCACTGGGGCGCCCATTGAAGGAGAGGCCTTTAGCACCCTGGGTCATCATCTTTATTTGTCGGCCGACTCTTGCGCTGGCCTGACAATGGAAGCCCTTGCATTGACCGGGTCGCCATTGTGCAGCCCGGCATTTCATTTTGGGAGCCAATGGAAGGGGAGGGGCATTGTAGCATGCTACGCAGAGCTTCTGCGTAGCGCTGGCCAACACCATGCTACCGCCCCGGGAGTGCCTCTCAAAGGAAGTGGAGCACTGGAGACAGCGCCACTTCCTTTGAGGGGCGTAAGGCGCAATTCCTCGTCCATCCGCAGAATGTTACTGCCCACAATCACGGCAAAGCGCAATTTCTAGCCCTAGATTTCTATCCAAATTATCAGGGTGAAGAGCATTCTATGGCTGTGATTTCACCAACCATAGCGAATCCATGTGGCCGGAATGTAGCAGCTTCAAATCCCCGCTCCCGCTTCATCCTGCTCACTACAAGTAATTTTACATTGATGGGACTTGTTAAACCTGCCCTGCTAGGCTCCCAGCCAATTGAAAGGAAGCAGGTCAGATGATGTCATCTGATGATTCGTTACCAGCCAGTTTCCTTAAAGGGACTATGGCCACATTATTAGTTGTGCTGTCAGTGTTCTACAACATTAAGGTGCTGCAAACACTGACAAGCATTGCACAGAGATGCACAGCTGCACCCAGGTTCTCCCATGACACCTTCCACATGCTTATGGAGGGAGTCACAGCATGCAGGGAGGTTCTCTTCCCTTCCAATGCGTGGAAGCCACCTCCCCAGGACACGAACGCAGCCTTGTTGCACATTGTACAGGTGGGCACAAGCAGGAATGTGGTCAGGAGGAGCTGGCTGCAGTGGTGCAAACCTTTCAATGATCTAGTGAGGAGAAAAGGATGTAAAAGAAAAGATAGCCCTCCATGGCTAACGAAAGAAATAAAGGATGGTATCCAATTAAAAACAAGTGCATACAAAGTGGTCAAAATTAGTGGGAGTACAGAAGATTGGGAAGCTGTTAAAAGCCAGTGAAGAATGGCTAAAAAAATGATTAAGAAAGGGAAGATAGACTATGAAAGTAAACAAGCACAAAATATAAAAACTGATAGCAAGAGTTTCTACAGGTCTATAAAAAGAAAAAGAGTGGCTAAATTAAACATAGAAACATAGAAAATAGGTGCAGGAGTAAGCCATTCGGTCCTTCAAGCCTGCACCATCATTCAATAAGATCATGGCTGATCATTCCCTCAGTATCCCTTTCCTGCTTTCTCTCCATACCCCTTGATCCCTTTAGCCAAAAGGGCCATATCTAACACCCTCTTGAATATATCCAATGAACTGGCATGAACAACTCTCTGCAGAAGAGAATTCCACAGGTTAACAACTCTCTGAGTGAAAAAGTTCCTTCCCTTCTCGGTCCTAAATGGCTTACCCCTTATCCTTAGACTGTGACTCCTGGTTCTGGACTCCCCCAACATCGGGAACATTCTTCCTGCATCTAACCTGTCCAGTCCTGTCAGAATTTTATATTTTTCTATGAGATCCCTTCTCATTCTTCTAAACTCCAGTGAATACAGGCCCAGTCAATCCAGTCTCTCCTCATATGTCAGTCCTGCCATCAGTCTGGTGAACCTTCGCTGCACTCCCTCAATAGCAAGAACGTCCTTCCTCAGATTAGGAGATCAAAACTCAACACAATATTCCAGGTGAGGCCTTATCAAGGTCCTGTACAGCTGCAGCAAGACCTCCCTGCTCCTATATTCAAATCCCCTAGCTATGAAGGCCAACATGCCATTTGCCTTCTTCACCACCTGCTGTACCTGCATGCCAACCTTCAATGACTGATGTACCATGACACCCAGGTCTCATTTCACCTCCCCTTATCCTAATCTGCCGCCATTCAGATAATATTGTGCCTTCATGTTTTTGCCACCAAAGTGGATAACGTCACATTTATCCACATTATACTGCATCTACCATGTATTTGCCCACTCACCTAACCTGTCTAAGTCACCCTGCAGCCTCTTAGCATCCTCCTCACAGCTCACACCGTCACCTAGCTTAGTGTCATCTGCAAACTTGGAGATATTACACTCAATTCCTTCATCTAAATCATTGATGTATATTGTAAATAGCTGGGGTCCCAGCACTGAGCACAACGGCACTCCACTAGTCACTGCCTGCCATTCTGAAAAGGACCCGTTTAGCAGGACATTTGGAAAAGCATAATTCAGGCAGAGTCAGCATGGATTTATGAAGGGGAAGTCATGTTTGACAAATTTGCTGGAATTCTTTGAGAATGTAACAAACAGGGTGGATAAAGGGGAACCAGTGGATGTGGTGCATTTGGACTTCCAGAAGGCATTTAACAAGGTGCCACATAAAAGGTTACTGCACAAGATAAAAGTTCACGGGGTTGGGGGTAATATATTAGCACGGATAGAGGATTGGCTAACTAACAGAAAACAGAGAGTCAGGATAAATGTTTCATTCTCAGGTTAGCAATCAGTAACGAGTGAGGTGCCGCATGGATCAGTGTTGGGAACCCAACTAGTTACAATCTATATTAGTGACTTGGATGAAGGGACCGAGTGTAGCGTAGCCAAGTTTGCTGACGATACAAAGATGGGAGGAAAAGCAATGTGTGAGGAGGATACAAAAAACCTGAAAAAGGACATAGACAGGCTAAGTGAGTGGGCAAAAATTTGGCAGATGGCGTATAATGATGGAAAGTGTGAGGTTATGGAGCTGCGGTCGTTTCTGGGACTCTTGAACTACTTTGGTAACTTTTTACCGGGTCTTAGCACACTGCTAGAACCACTACATGTCTTACTACGAAAAGGGGGCGAATGGGTTTGGGGAAAAAGCCAAGAAATTGCCTTTGTAAAAGCGAGAAAATTGTTATGCTCAAACAAATTGCTTGTGCTGTACAATCCATGTAAGCGTTTGGTACTAGCATGTGATGCATCATCATATGGCATCGGGTGTGTATTGCAACAAGCTAATGATTTCAGGAAACTGCAACCAGTTGCTTATGCATCCAGAAGTCTAAGGCTGAGAGAGCCTACAGCATGATTGAAAAAGAAGCGTTAGTTAGTGTGTGTCTATGGGGTAAAGAAAATGCATTAATACCTGTTTGGGCTAAAACTCGAATTGGAAACTGACCATAAGCCACTTACATCCCTGTTTTCCGAAAGTAAAGGGATAAATACCAACTCATCGGCCCACATCCAGAGATGGGCGCTCATGTTGTCCGCAAACAACTACACCATCCGCCATAGGCCAGGCACAGAAAACTGCGCCGATGCTCTCAGTAGGCTGCCATTGCCCACCACGGGGGTGGAAATGGCGCAGCCTGCAGATCTAGTCATGGTTATGGAAGCATTTGAGAGTGAGCAATCACCCGTCACTGCCCGGCAGATCAAAACCTGGACCCCTTATTATCTCTAGTCAAAAGCCGTGTGCTTCATGGGAGCTGGTCCAGTGTCCCAGTGGAAATGCAGGAAGAGATAAAGCCGTTCCAGTGGTACAAAGATGAAATGTTTATACAAGCAGACTGCCTTCTGTGGGGCAATCGAGTAGTGGTCCCCAAGAAGGGCAGAGACACCTTCATCAATGACCTCCACAGTACCCACCCAGGCATCATAATGATGAAAGCAATTGCCAGATCCCACGGGTGGTGGCCCGGTATCGATGCAGACTTAGAGTCCTGCGTTCACAGATGTAATACATACTCGCAGTTAAGCAATGTACCCAGGGAGGCGCCGCTACATTTATGGTCTTGGCCCTCCAAACCGTGGTCTAGGGTACACGTCGACCATGCCAGCCCGTTCTTGGGTAAAATGTTCCTTGTGTTGAATGTGAGATAATGTCGTCTAGCATGTCAGCTGCAACTACTAAAAGCCTGCAGGCCATGTTTGCCACACACGGCTTACCCAATGTCCTGGTGAGCGACAATGGGCTATGTTTCACCACTGCTGAGTTCAAAGAATTCATGACCTGTAACGGGATCAAACATGTCACATCTGCCCCATTTAAATCATCGTCCAATGGTCAGGCAGAGAGAGCAGTGTAAACCATCAAGCAAGGCTTGAAGAGGCTCACTGCAGACTCGCCTATCCCGAGTCCTGCTTAGCTACCGCGAGACCCCACTCACTCACTGGGATCCCACCTGCTGAACTGCTCATGAAAAGAGCACATAAGACAAGGCTGACATTAGTTCACCCTGATCTACATGAACAGGTAGAGAGCAGGCGGCTTCGACAAAGTGCATGTCTTGTTAGCGTAAATGTGTCACGCGAGATTGAAATCAATGATCCTGTATTTGTTTTAAATTATGGGCAAGGTCCCAAGTGGCTTCCCGGCGCTGTCATGGCCAAAGAGGGGAGCAGGGTGTTTTGTGTCAAACTTTCAAATAGACTCATTCACCGGAAACACTTGGACCAAATCAAACTCAGATTCACAGACTATCCTGAGCAACCCACCTTGGACCTTACCTTTTTGATCCCCCAACATACACACCAGTAGCAATTGGCACCACAGTTGACCACGAAGCAGAACCCATAATCCACAGCAGCCCTGCAGGGCCAAACACACCAGGCAGCCCAGCAAGGCCAACTGCACATCAGCCCAGCGAGGGCCCAACAAATGATTCAACAACATCAGCTTTCACACCGGGACAATCAACCAGGGCAAGAAGGGTCCCAGATTGACTCACATTGTAAATAGTTACAATATTGAATTTGGGGGGTGTGTTGTTATATATGTATACTTGCATTTACTCTGTACAGCCAACAGAGGGCTCATCCCCTGGAGGCTTAGCACATTGGAGAGGCACTCTGGAGACCTGCAATAAAAGACTAAGGGCTAGACTTTTCACTTCACGTCGCCCATCTAAGGTCCAACTATCGCCCAAAATGGACCTCTATCACCTATTTTGAGCAAAAAGTAGAAACTAGGCCCAAAACATCGCCTGAAAAATAGGCCCCCCAAGTTTCCACTTTGATCGCCGAGATGATCGCCCAAATGATCGCCCACACAAGGCCCATCCCAAGTTTCAGCACCTAGCATGCACATCGATGGGCCGATGCAAGGCCCAAAAGAGTGCTGAAAAATAGATACGTCCCACATCGCTGGAACAAGGCCCATTTTTTTCGGCCTTAGCCACCAAGTGGAAAGTCTAGCCCTAAGGTCACACTTTACTTTGAGCTCACAGTGTTCAGTCTGACTCTTTCCCCATACACAACATCATCCAAACCCAGCAGGGCTGTCCAACTGGCAACCATGGGCCACATTCAGCCCCGAGCTCTGGTGATCCATCCCTCAAAGTCCAGGCATTACTTTCCTTTACTTCTTCCACCAGAGACTCCGCCTTCCATGCTGAGCTTATCTTCACATGCAACAGTTACTTGATACGGTTACTAGTCAGCACTGAAGTATTTGCATATTCCTGCAGCAGGGAGCAGCACGTGCGAGGTCGGGGTGAAGGAGCAGCAAGAGTTCATAGAGTGATGTGATCGGGGCCCAGGTGAGACGAGAGTTCGGGGCCCAGAAGAGGCGAGGTGCCCAGGGGCAGCACGGGCCAGCCCACACTGCGATATGTGTGCACGCTAGGTCCGTGCAGCAGAGCTGGTCTCCAGTTGTCCTGGTTAATCCTTGCCACTGGACCAAGACCTAGCTCTGTCAAGCCCGTGTGGTGGCTGGTCTGCAACGGCCACAACACGTTAAAAAAATCCACACACAGGCATCTTCCTCCCTTCAAGATGTAGTTCGGGATCCGGAATATTAGGTCCTTCATTGAAACACCTGTGAACTCATCCCTTTTCGACATGGAAGCAAGTCATCCTTTGAGGGAAGGAATGGATTCCTCCCCCCCAATGGTAAAACTTGGACTATTGAATATAAAACCTCAGAACTGCGTACAGTCTGAAAAAAGAGCTGGGCAGGAAAGTGTTAATTCTTACATCACAGCCAAGCCATCAGGCATCATGAGGGACAATGATACAGGATATATGCCATCACCCTAAGGTGGGCAGAGGAAATGTTACAAGGGTACCCTCAAAGCGTCCCTGATAACATCCCCACTGACACCTGGGAGTCCCTGGCCAAAGACCGCCCGAAGTAGAGGAAGTGCAGTCGGGAGGGTGCTGAGCACCTCGAGTCTCAACGCATGCAGAAATCAAGCGCATGCAGCAAAATTTGTCCCACCCACCCCTTCCCTCAACGACTATCTGTCCCACCTGCGACAGAGACTGTGGTTCTTATATTGGACTGTTCAGCCACCTAAGAACTCAGTTTAAGAGTGGAAGCAAGTCTTCCTCCATTCCAAGGGACTGCCTATGATGATGAAGTCACTAGACAACGGCAGCAGAAGAAAGACATTCACACCTTCAATGGCTTCCTGTCGGAAAAGTTCCAGGAACATTCATATATTCATTGAACTTAAGGGGTTACATTGTTTTTGGACTGTAGCTCCAGAAAGGCTGGTATCCAGGTCGGCCAAGACAATGGACCGGACCCTGAGCTTCACGGATATGAAGCTACCAGGAAATCAACCATTTTCACCGTGGGAAGGTGATCATGGACAATGGCTCTCGATGAGGAACAATTAGCATCAAGAGTTCACATTTGATGCGGCCTTCATGTTGTTGGTTTTTGGTATAAAGAAGACTCACTTTCGAAGGCACACAACAGCAAGAACACAGCAGTACAGGAGCAGAAGCCAGCTAGTCTTCGGGACACAAGCTGCAACCAAGGAACGGGCTGACAGTCAGCCTCAGAGACAGCCGAGGAATCGGTGGTTGTATGTTTCAACCCAATCTCTGGGGTTTTGTCCGTGTTTTGTTGGTTTTAATAAACTCATCATTTTGGGTTGAGCCTAAAACTTTGTGTCATGTATATTTTGTTCCTGTAACTCCCAGAGTCAAAGGACAAGGAAAGCAAAAACCTTACACCATTCAAGAATTCCTGGTTCCTCAGTTTTCAGGAAGAGAATGATGAGAATATGGAGCAGGAAGTGAGAGAGGCATCATAGACCTTTTACTGCATCCTATAGATTCCAGGATCTCCCTGTGGTCTACAGATTCCGGACTCACAGCATCCTATAGATTCCAAGATCTCCCTGTGGGCTACAGATTCTGGACTCACAGCATCCTATAGATTCCAGGATCTCCCTGTGGGCTACAGATTCTGGACTCACAGCATCCTATGGATTCCAGGATCTCCCTGTGGTCTACAGATTCTGGACTCACAGCATCCTATAGATTCCAGGATCTCCCTGTGGTCTACAGATTCTGGACTCACAGCATCCTATGGATTTCTGGGTCTCCCTGTGTAGATCCTGGACTCAATGCATCCTATGGATTTCTGGATTTTCCTGTGTTCTGTAGATCATGGATTTTGCTTGTAGTGACAATATCACTGATGACACAAGACTCTGGCAGATGGCAATTGAGTTGGACAAAGCACAGAGGAGTTCAATAATCTTCAGTGGGCAAATTAGTGGCAAATCAGTAGCAGAGGAAACTCAATCTAGATAATTGCAAAGCATTAAAATTGACAGTAAAATAGATTCAAAAAGTTATTACGTAGAGGTGATAGATTGGGCATTTAATGTGTCAAATCACTGCAACGGCAACAAACAAAGTCAATAGATTGTTGCTCATAGTGCTGGGTCACAGAGCACGAGTTGCAAAGTGCTCTGGTCAGAGCCTCTGCTATTTCCTCCCTTGCTTCTGTTATCAGCCTCGGATACATTTCATCTGGACCTGGTAAGTTATCTACTTTCAAAGATGCTAAACTCTTTAATACTTCCTCTTTCACTAGATTTATCTCATCTAATATCTCACACTCATCCTCCTTAACTACAACGTCTGCACAGTCCCTCTCTTTTGTGAAGATGGACGCAAAGTATCCATTGAGAACCATAACCATGCCTTCTGCTTCCACACACAGATTACATTTTTGGTCTCTAATAGGCCCTACTCTTTCTTTAGTTATCCTCTTGCTCTTTACATATTTATAAAACACCTTTAACTTTTCCTTGATTTTACTGGCCAATATTTTTTCATGTCCTCTCTTTGCTTTCCTAATTCCCTTTTTAATTTCTCGATAGTCCTCGAGGCATTCTGCAGTATTAAGCTCTCGGCGTCTGACATAAGCTTCCCTTTTTTGCCTTATCCTATCCTATATGCCCTGACATCCAGGGGGCTCTAAATTTGGCAGTCCCCCGTTTTTCACTGTGGGAACATACTTGCTCTGAACCCTCACTATCTCCTCCTTGAATGCCTCTCACTGCCCTGACACTAATTTACCTTCAGTAGCTGTCTCTAATCCACTTTTGCTAAATCACATCTTAGCTTAGTACTCCTGATTTCTCATTATACTTTTCCATAGCTACGCTAACTCTAACTAAATTATGATCACTCGCGCCAAAATACTTGTGTTCTTATTGGGAGCGGGCGGGGAAGTGGAGTTGAGGCCAGGATCAGATCAGCCATGATCTTATTGAATGGTGGAGCAGGCTCGAGGGGCCAAATGGCCTACTCTTGCTCCTTATGTTCTTATGCCTCTCGGACTGATACCACTACCATCTGTCCAGCTTCATTCTCTAAAACTAAGTCCAGAACCGGTCCCTGTCTTGTTGGGTTTGTGCTCCTGAATGCATTTTAAGTATTCTGCGCCCTTTGTACCATTGGACACAGATAGTTAATCACATGCTCATAGTCAAGGCTAAAATGCCAAGAATGAACAGGGAAAAAAAACATGGGGCTGGATTTTGTGCTTTTTGGATTTCGGGACGTTAATCATGGCGGGGTGTTAAAGTTTGCACCTGAAAATAGTTTGCACCTTCGACTGCAAGTTTCAGTGAAAATGTAAACTGGAGGAGCATTGGTTTAAGTCAGGTATTGCACAATGGACTTTGTACGCCCGAGCCAAAACTTGCGTCGTTAAAGGAGGTGGCTATTTTGTGCATGCGCAATGAATTTTTTTTCCCCGGGTGCAAACGCTAATGCCCATGCGTAAATAAACCATCCCACTTCAGCCACTTTGCAGAGATGGAGGAGCAGGAAGGAAGTGCACCAGGCGCTTCAGTAATGAGGCAAGTGAGGCGTTTGTCCACGCAGTAGAGAGGAGATGGTCCTCACTCCATTTTGCTGCGGGAGCCAGACCACTCCCACCTTTATTTAAGAAGATGAGGAGCATTATATATGTAAACATGTAAAGTCTTTGTTTAACCAACAGAGGGCTCATCCGCTGGAGTCTCAAGGGATCCCACAATCTCTTGGGAGCACCGGTACTTAAGGAGGCCTCACAGGCTGGAGAAGCACTCTGGAGACCTGCACTAAAAGTCTACGGTCACACTTTACTTTGAGCTCACAATATCTGGTCAGACTCTTTATTAATATACTACAACTGGTGACGAGATACACATATCACCGCAATGATGCAGAGAACAGTGGGCATCCTGGAGAAATTTTCGGAGGGAGATGATTGGGAAACCTTCGTGGAGCGACTCAACCAATACTTTGTGGCCAATGAGCTGGAAGAAGAAACGAAAGCTGCCAAACAAAGGGCGATTCTCCTCACCGTTTGCGGGGCACCAACATATGGCTTCATGAAAAATCTGCTTGCTCCAGTGAAACCCACAGAGAAATCATATGATGATTTGTGCACCCTGGTCCGGGAGCATCTTAACCCGAAGGAAAGCGTTCTGATGGCGAGGTACTGGTTCTACATGTGCAAGAGGTCTGAAGGCCAGGAAGTGGCGAGCTATGCCGCCGATCTTAGACGCCTTGCAGGACATTGTGAATTTGAAGGACATTTGGAGCACATGCTCGGACTTCTTTGTACTTGGCATTGGCCATGAAGTAATTCTTCGCAAACTTTTGACTACAGAGACCCCAAGCTTGAGTAAAGCCATAGCGATAGCCCAGGCATTCATCGCCACCAGTGACAATACCAAGCAAATCTCTCAGCACATAAGTGCTGCTACAGGTACTGTGAAGAAAGTAATGTTGTTTTCGAATCGTAATGTACAGGGCACACCTCACATGCCTGCAACTGCCCGTACGCAGATGTCTCAGAGTCCACCATCAAGGGTGATGAATGCTAGGCTATTAACACGTTATTGGCGCTGCCGGGGTGATCATCGTTTCCATTTATGCCGCTTCAAAGGATACATTTGCAAGGGTTGTGGAACAATGGGACACCTCCAACGCATGTGCAGGTGAGCTGCAAACCCTGCTAATCCTGCAGACCACCATGTTGCAGAGGAGGACAGATCCACCGTGGATCACGACGAACCAGAGCCTCAGACCGAGGAGGCAGAGCTATATGGGGTGCACATATTTACCATAAAGTGTCCCCCGATAATGCTGAAGGTTGAATTAATTGGACTCCCTGTGTCAATGGAGCTGGATACGAGCGCGAGCCAGACCATTATGAGCAAAAAGACTTTCGATAAATTGTGGTGTAGCAAGGCCTCAAGGCCAGTCCTGACTCCATTTCGCACTAAACTGAGAACTTCTACAAAGGAACTGATTCCCATAATCGGCAGTGCTACCGTAAAGGTCTCCTTCAATGGAGCGGTGCACAAGCTACCACTCTGGGTGGTTCCGGTCGATGGCCCCATGCTGCTCGGCAGGGGCTGGCTGGGGAAGATACACTGGAACTGGGATGACATCTGAGCGCTCTCGCCTGTCGACGACACTTCGTGTGCCCAGGTCCTAAACAAGTTCCCTTTGCTGTTCGAACCAGGCATCGGGAAGTTCCAAGGAGCAAAAGTGCAGATTCACCTAATTCCAGGGGCGCGACCCATCCATCACAAGGCGAGAGCAGTACCGTACATGATGAGAGAGAGGGTGGAGATCAAGCTGGACCAGCTGCAAAGAGAGGGCATCATTTCAGCGATCGAATTCAATGAGTGGGCCAGTCTGATTATTCCAGTCCTCAAGGGAGACGGCACCATCAGAATCTGTGGTGATTACAAAGTAACTATCAATCGTTTCTCCCTGCAGGATCAATACCCACTACCAAAGGCAGGCGACCTATTTGCAACACTGGCGGAAGGAAAGACGTTCACGAAGCTGGACTTGACCTCGGCCTACATGATGCAGGAGCTGGAGGAATCAGCGAAGGGCCTCACCTGCATCAACACGCACAAATGTCTCTTCATTTACAACAGATGCTCGTTTAGGATTCGATCAGCCGCGGCAATATTCCAGAGAAACATGGAAAGCTTACTGAAGTCGGTCCTGCGCCCTGTGGTCTTCCAGGATGACATCTTGGTTACAGGTCGGGACACCTTCGAGCATCTGCAGAACCTGGAGGAGGTTCTTAGTTGGCTCAATCGGGTGGAGCTCAGGTTAAAATGCTTGCAGTGTGTTTTCCTGGTGCCTGAAGTGGAGTTCCTGGGGAGAAGAATCGTGGCGGACAGCATCAGGCTAACTGATTCGAAGACGGAGGCAATCGAGAATGCACCAAGGCCACGGAACGTGACGGAGCTGTGGTCGTTTCTAGGACTCCTGAACTACTTTGGTAACATCTTAGCACACTGTTAGAACCACTGCACACCTTACTGCGTAAAGGAGACGAACGGGTATGGGGTAAAAGCTAAGAAAATGCCTTTGTAAAAGCTAGAAAACTGTTACGCTCAAACAAATTGCTTGTGTTGTGTGATCCATGTAAGCGTTTGGTACTAGCATGTGATGCGTCATCATACGTTGTCGGGTGTGTATTGCAAAAAGCTAATGAATCTGGGAAATTGTAACCGGTTGCTTATGCATCCAGAAGTCTGTCTAAGGCTGAGAAGGCCGATAGCATGATTGAAAACGAAGCCTTTGCGTGTGTTCATGAGGTGAAGAAAATGCTCATATTTGAATTGGAAACTGACCATAAGCCACTGATATCCCTCTTTTCGGAAAGCAAGGGATTAAATACGAATGCATCCAGAGATGGGTGCTCACGTTGTCCGCATACAACTATGCCATTCTCCACAGGCCAGGCACAGAAAACTGTGCTGATGCTCTCAGTAGGCTGCCTTTGCCCACCACGGGGGTGGAAATGGCACAGCCCGCAGATTTAGTTATGGTAAGGGAAGCATTCGAGAGTGAGCAATCACCTGTTACTGCCTGACAGATTAGAACCTGGATGAGCCAGGACCCCTTACTGTCCTCAGTAAAAAAATGGTGTCCTTCACGGGAGCTGGTCCAGTGTTCCATTAGAAATGCAGCCGTACCAGCGGCGCAAAGATGAAATGTCTTTACAGGCAGACTGCCTTCTGTGGGGCAATCGCGTAGTGGTACCAAAAAAGGGCAGGGACACTTTCATTAGTGATCTCCACAGTACTCGCCCTGGCATTGTAATGATGAAGGCGATAGCCAGATCCCACATGTGGTGGCCTGGTATCGATGCGGACTTAGAGTCCTGCGTGCACAAATGTAACACATGTTCACAATTAAGCAATGCACCCAGGGAGGCGCCACTAAGTTTATGGTCTTGGCCATCCAAACCGTGGTCTAGGGTCCATGTTAACTATGCTGGCCCGTTCTTGGGAAAAACGTTCTTAGTGGTTGTAGATGCGTACTCCAAATGAATTGAATGTGAGAGCTTCTCGGCCTTTTGGCTAAGATCAAGTGTAGTATCTGTTCTTATCAGGTTAATATCCCCTATCTGGGGACCAAATATTAAATTGATTTTTGGAACAGGGAGATGGAACAGGGGCTTTCTCCGTACACTCCACGCACCAACCTGGTATTGCAGTGTTTCCAGGAACGGTGCAGCTTCCCCTCTCGACCTTTTGGCTAAGATCAAATGTAGTAGCACAAAGTGATCTTTGGCGCTGGAGTTGATCTGACAAGAATGAACAAAAAAAAAGAAGTGAGATAATGTCAGCAAGCACGTCTGCTGCCACCACTGAAAGCCTGCGGGCCATACTTTCCATGCATGGCCTGCCTGATGTCCTTGTGAATGACAACGGGCCGTGTTTCACCAGTGCCGAGTTCTAAGAGTTCATGACCTGCAATGGGATCAAACATGTCACATCTGCCCCATTCAAACCAGTATCCGATGGTCAGGCAGAGAGAGCAGTGCAAACAATCAAGCAGAGCTTGAAGAGGGTAACTGAAGGCTCACTGCAGACTCGCCTATCCCGAGTCCTGCATAGTTACCGCACGAGACCTCACTCGCTCACTGGGATTCTACCCGCTGAACTGCTCATGAAAAGGGCAATTAAGACAAGGCTCTCGTTAATCCACCCTGATCTACACGAACAGGTAGAGAGCAGGCGGCTTCAACAAAGTACATATCATGATACTGCAAATGTGTCACGTGAAATTGAGATCAATGATCCTAATTTTGTGTTGAACTATGGACAAGTCCCAAGTGGCTTCCCGGCACTGTCGTGGCTAAAGAGGGGAGTAGGGTGTTTCGGGTCAAACTTTCAAATGGACTCATGTACAGGAAACCAAAGTCAGATTCACCGACTATCCAGAGAAACCCACATTAGAACCTACCTTTTTTGATCCCCCCAACACACACACCAGTGGCAACCGACACAGCGGTTGACCACGAAGCAGAACCCATCACCCGCAGCAGCCCAGCAGGACTCACCACACCAGGCAGTCCAGTAAGGCCAGCGAGGGCCCAACAAATGACTCAGCAAAACCAGCATTTGCACCGAGATGATCAACCAGGGAAAGAAAGGCCCCAGATCGACTCACCTTGTAAATAGTTACACTATTGCCTTTGGGGGGCGGGGGGGGGGGGGGGGGAAGTGTTGTTTTTATGTAAACCTGTAAATACCTTGTTTAATCACCAGAGGGCTCATCCCCTGGAGTCCCAAGGGATCCCACAGTCCCTTGGGAGCACCGGTACTTAAGGAGGCCTCACAGGCTGGAAAGGCACTCTGGAGACCTGCAATAAAAGACTAAGGTCACACTTTACTTTGAGCTCACAATATCTGGTCAGACTCTTCATTCATACATTACAAGGAGTGGCATAGCACAGGAGGTCTCTGCTGCAGTGACTGTGCCCAGAACTGGGATACAATGTTGAAAAAAGTTCAACAACCTTATCAGGTTCATCAGTATGAGTCCCATTCACATTTCTATAAATATATTAAGAGTAAGAGGGTAACTAAAGAAAGGGTAGGGCCTATTAGATACCACGAGGGTAATCTTGGTGTGGAGGCGTAAGACGTTGGTAGGGTTCTCAACGAATGCTTTGCATCTGTTTTCACAAAGAAAAGGGGTACTGCAAATACTGCTATCGAGGAGGAGTGTGATTTTCTGGATTAAATAAATATATTGACAGAGGAAGTATTAAAGGGATTTAGCAGCTTTGAAAGTAGATAAGTCCCCAGGCCCAAATGAAATGCATCACAGGCTGTTGAGCGAAGCAAAGGAAGAAATAGCAGAGGCCTTGACCATCATTTTCCAGTCCTCTTTGTATCTGGGCATGGCGCTGGAAGACTGCAAGAAGGGAGAAAGGGATAGGTCGAGTAATTAGAGGCCTGTCAGACTAAGCTCATTTCTTATTGGAAAAATCCTGAAAGACAGGATAAATCCGTATTTGGAAAGGCAAGGATTCGTTAGGGACAGTAAGCATGGATTTGTTAAGGAACGATTGTGTTTGACTAACCTGATTTAATTTTTTGAGAAGGTAACTAAGAGGGTCGATGAGGGTAGTGCGCATGATGTAGTATATATGGACTTTAGCAAGGCTTTTGATAAGGTCCAAATTGGTAGACTGGTCATGAAGGTTAAAGCCCATAGGATCCAGGTCCAAAGTGGCAAGTTGGATCCAAAATTGGCTTGGAGGTTGGAAGCCAAAGTGTAATTATTGATGGATCTGACTGGAAGGATGTTTCCAGTGGGGTTCCGCAGGGCTCAGTACTGGGTCCCTTGATTTTTGTGGTATATATCAACGATTTAGATTTGAATACAGGGAGTGTGATTAAAAAGTTTGCTGATGATACTAAAATTGGCTGTGTGGTTGATAAAGAAGAGGAAAGTCATGGGCTATAGGAGAATATTAATCTATTGGTCAGGTGGGCAGAGCAGTGGCAAATGGAATTTAATTCAGAGAAGTGTGAAGTGATGCACTTTGGGAGGGTTAATAAGGAAAGGGTATACACATTAAGCGGTAGGCCACTCAATAATGTAGATGAACAAAGGGACCTTGGAGTGCTTGTCCACAGAACTCTTTTGGGAGGAAATGAAAACATTAAATCGTCCGTCCCCCCCCGCCAATCTGGGGGACGCACCAAACATTTACAAGGCCCTTTTTTTTGTTTTTTGTATTTTTTTTGGTGTTTTTTTTTAAGTTTTTTTTGGGGCACTAAAATCATATTTTTTCTCCAAGTGCCCCCTATAAAAGGGGAGGGGGACATTAAAAACACCGGCAATTAAAACAAATTAAACTTTAAAACATAAAATCAAATTAAAATTTGGTTGCCGGGCATGATGATGCACTCCAGTCCCTCCGGTGCCCACCTCTCGCGGAAGGCCGCGAGCGTACCGGTGGACACCGCGTGTTCCATCTCCAAGGACACCCTGGCGCGGATGTACGTGCGGAAGAGAGGCAGGCAGTCAGGTTGAACGACCCCCTCGACCGCCCGCTGCCTGGACCGGCTGATGGCACCCTTGGCCGTGCCCAGGAGCAGTCCTACGAGGAGGCCCTCGGACCTACCCGCTCCGCTCCGCACAGGGTGCCCAAAGATCAGGAGTGTGGGACTGAAGTGCAGCCAGAATTTCAGGAGCAGCCCCTTTAAATAATAAAATAGGGGCTGCAACCTCGTGCATTCGATAAAAAAATGGAGCACGGACTCTTCCAGACCGCAGAAATTGCAGGCGGCCTGGGAGCCCGTGAACCGGCTGAAAAATTTATTGCATTGCACTGCTCCGTGCACCACCCTCCAGGCCAAGTCCCCGATAAATAGTGGGTGACTCCCGCGTAGATTGCCCTCCATCGGGGACCCCTGCCTCCTCTGGATGGCAAGATGGTACGCCATGGCGTGTCCGGAAGGCAGGATGGCAAAATTGAGAGTGTGCAGGAGCAGCCCGTACAGGAAACCCCTCCGCGCGGAACTGAAAGGCACGGAGGGGATTTCCCCGAGGCGGCTCAAGTTGTGAGGCGCCGGCTCCCAAGGGCGGTTTTGGGGTTTGGCGCCGATGAGGAATTCCGTCTGGACGAGGGTCAGTTCGGATGGGATCTCCCCACGTGCCTGAGCCTCCTCGACGCACCTAATGGAGTCAGGGCCCAGAGCTGTTTTTAGCGACTCGATGGCATCGACCACGCGGCGGACGTCGGCCGTATTTAGGCGCCGCGCCAGCATGTCTGGTGCCATCCAGTCCGCTCCTCCGCCATCGAGCAGGTCCCTGACCCTAGTCACCTCACCTGCCACAGCCCTCTCGTCCGACTGCCACCTAAAACCTCGGTCGTGGAGGTACGGATTCCCGAGCAGCAGCTCCTGCAGGACAGCCACCACTCCAGCTGGTGGAGAGCTGCGCTTGATGGAGACTTTGTTCCAGACCCTGGTGAGTTCCTTGTAAAAGACAGGCAGCTCCTGGAAGACGGTCCTGATGCCCCCCATGCTCACAAACAGGAGCTGCGTGTCGTAGTTGAGGCCGTGCTGCTGGCGGAAGAAATACGTCGCCAGAGCACGCCACCTAGGAGGGGGCTCAACGTAAAGGTATCTCTGCAGCGTCTGAAGACGGAAAGTCGCGAGCTGGGCGCTGACGCACACCAACGACTGACCGCCCTCCCCAAGCGGGAGCCTCAAGACCGTGGCAGAAACCCAGTGCTTCCTGTTGTTCCAGAAGAAGTCCACCAGCTTCTTCTGTATCTTGGTGACAAACGCAGGAGGAGGGGTCAAAGTGACCAGCCGGTACCACAACATGGCGGCCACCAGCTGGTTTATGACTAGCGCTCGACCCCTGTAGGACAGCACTCGGAGCAGTCCTGTCCAGCGCCCTAGGCGAGCGGCGACTTTGGCCTCCAGCTCTTGCCAGTTCGCCGGCCAGACTTCCTCGTCGGGGCTAAGGTAGACTCCCAGATAGAGGAGATGGGTCGTGCTCCAGGCAAAAGGCCTGAGCTCCTCCGGCAGGGAGTCCACCCGCCACTGACCCACCAGGTGTCCGGAACATTTCTCCCAGTTGATCCTGGCGGAGGATGCGGCCGAGTAAATCTCCTGGCACTCGCGCATCCTCCGCAGGTCAGCGGGATCCTCTACCGCGAGGAGCACGTCATTGGCGTAAGCCGAGAGGACGACCTCCACGCCCGGCCCTTGCAGAGCCAGTCCCGTCAACCTTGTCCGCAGGAGGCGCAGGAAAGGCTCCACGCAGATGGCATATAACTGGCCGGACATGGGGCATCCCTGGCGCACCCCTCTCCCAAAGCGAAGGGGCGCCGTCAAGGACCCGTTAACCTTAATCAGACACACCGCGGTGGCGTACAAAATGCGTCCCGAACCCGAAAGCGCGCAGAGTCCCGAACAGATAGTCGTGATCCACCCTGTCGAACGCCTTCTCTTGGTCGATGACTGCCCTGCGCCAAGAGAGGGGCATCTCCCCGGTCGCCAGACTTTCCCCCAGGATCCGCGCGTAGTCGCCCCCCAGGACATCCAAGAACGCCCTGTGGAACTCCACGGTCAGCCCGTCCAACCCCGGGGCTTTTCCCCTCAAGAGTCAGTCGAGGGCGCCGGTCAGCTCCACCAGACTTAGCGGAGCTTCCAGATTTTCGGCACCCTCCGGGCTGACCTTCGGCAGGTCCTCCCACAAAACTCTACGCGCTTTCTCGCTGGATGGCTCCGGAGAGAACAGAGCCCCGTAATATTCACGGGTCCTGTTGTTGACGCCCTCCGGATCCGAGACGAGAGAGCCGTCGTTGGCCAGCAGCGTCAAGAGCTGCTTAGGGACACTCTGTCTTTTTTCCAGCGAGTAGAAGAAGGGGGAGCCGCGGTCCAGATCCCACAGGAACCAGATCCGTGACCTCACGAACGCGCCTCGGGACCCGACGTGGCCTTCTTTGCTTCGTACACCGTCCTCAGGGCAGGATCCTCGACGACTTGACCGAGACGGGACTCCAGGTCGAGCACCTCTTTTTCTAGGCGCCCGACTCTGGCCGCCCGCCTCTTGGTCGACACCCTCGCGTACTCTTGACAGAAGACGCGGACATGAGCCTTGCCCACGTCCCACCATAGCCTCAAGGAGGGGAAGCCCCCCTGCTTCCTTCTCCAGTCAGCCCAGAATCGACGGAACGAGTCCTGGAACCGCTCGTCCTGCAGCAGCTGGTTGTTAAAGTGCCAGTACGCGGACCCCGTCCTCGCGCGGAGCTCAGCGCGCTCCGCCCGCACCAGGTGCTGGTCCGAACACGGCACCGGCCGCATGGAGGCCGCCGGGACGCAGGAAACGTACGCCCGAGACACGTAAAGGCGGTCGATTCTGGACCATCCTACTCCAGGCCTCACCCAAGTAAAGGCGCTGGAGTCGGGGTGGAGATTTCGCCAGACGTCCACCAAGTCGAAGGACCCGACCAGGTCCCTCAACTTCTCCATCGCCGTCATGCTCTGCGGGGCACCGGAGCGGTCCCTCGCCTCGAGGGTGCAGTTAAAATCCCCCCCGAGGACAATGCAGTCGCCGACGTCGACAGAGCCAAGAAGAGCGGACACTTCTTCGAAGAAACGCGTTTGCTGCGGGCCGGGCTGAGCAGCGTACACGTTCACGAGATGGAGCGGCACGTCCCCCAGGCGAACCGTGACGTGCAGCTAGCGGCCTGGCATGGGCTCCTCGACCCCCAAGATCTCCGGCTGAAAATGCGGGGCCAGCAAGATGGCCACCCCACAAGAAGTGGTAGTGAGGTGGCTCATGCGGACCTCCCCTTGCCATTCCAGGAGCCACGTGGTTTCATCTCCCGGAACGATGTGGGTTTCTTGCAGGAAGCACGCCGCATATTTCCCCACTCGCAGGAGCGAAAATTTGTTAAATCTACGGCGTGCCTCTCTGCCGCCGTTGATGTTGAGGCTGGCTATGGTTATCTTCATGACAAAAGCATAGTGCAACGTCTACCTAACCTATTGTGGGGGAGTGGAGTCGTTTGTTGACATCCACTCCTTCAGCAGCCCAGAGAGGAACCTTTTGAGCCGGCGCAGCTCAAGGCCTTGCGCCTTTGATAAGGGCCCGCCCGCGGCCATGGTTTTGCGGCGGCGTGGATGGACGCGATGAGCAGCCCCGGCTCGGACCATCTTTCCAGGGCCAGGTGGGCTCGGTTGCGGCGACCCCGGCACTGGACCAAAAAGTCCCGGAGTTCTTTACAGGAATGAGGGGGGACTCAGCGGCGGGCACGAGGAGATCCACCGCCTCACTGGCGATGGACTCGAGATCTTCTCCCTAGTCCTCCACCGAGTCCCCGTCCTCCTCCGGGAGGTCGCCACCAGCAGCCGGCCCTTCGACCGCACGAGGTACGGCAAATGGCCCGGCCGCTCCTTCCGACCCTGGCTCTACCCCGATCCCACCCCCAGGATCGTCGGCAGAGCACTCCCCACTGGGCTCTTTTAAAAGCGGTGCTGGGTCAGGAAGCGACAGCGGAAGGGGTTCCTCCTCCGCTCCAGGAACCAGGGAACACGGAGAGACCTGGCCAAAGTAATGTTCCAGGTCCTCCAAGTATCCCAGCTCCAAAGTAGGGGGTGAGGGTTGGAAGTCTTCCCCCTCCCCGCCGCCACCCCCCGGCCCAGCTTGTGGATATATATTAAAACTTTTTAAATTGTCATTTTCTGCCGAGTCAAGCAAGTCCCGGGGGAAGTTGGATATTGGCTGGGCGGGCTCAGGTTCGGCCTTTTCGGCCCCGCCCGCCTCAGTCCCCAGGACGCTCGACTCGGCGGCAACGCATTCCTCCGCTGGCCCCACGTCCCCCACGACAGGCAGATCTTCCATGCCATCCCCGGGAGGCAGAACTGGGCAGGCTCGACTGTCTCACCCTCCCCGGGGACAGACTCCTCTCGCCTACGGCGCAGTTTGGGGGCGCTGGTGGGTGACGCGGGACACGCGGCGGGCACCGACTCCTCCGCGGAGGGCCTCATTGGAGCGGTGCCTCATTTTGTTCCTGGGGGGCGCGGAGGCAGGGAGACCTCCATGTCTGCTGAGGCCTCCCGCTCCACTCCCCCCTTTTTCTTTTCTTGCCCGTGCCCGAACCCCTCTGCGGTATTGGTCAGGGGCTCGGGCACGGGCTCAGGTCACACCGCGCTCGCCGGTGACAGGGTAGGGCTGAGCGTGGTGGTCAAACTGTCTGGCGCACTGAGGGGACCCGCCTCGAGATGTTTCGCCTTCCTCCGCGCCTTCTTTCCGGCCGGACGCTCTCCCTCCCCCCTGCCGGAGGCCATGAATACAAAGGCCTCCGACGATGCCCGCGCACCCACGGCTCCCGGCACGCGGACGCAACTAGGGGGAGGGGTGGCGGCGGCGCCAGCCTTGGCCGCCTTCGGTAGTTTGGCGGCTATAGAGGCGGGGCAGTTCTTGCGAACTTGTCCCACATCCCTACAGGCATGGCACCGCACGCCGTCCGACGTCCAGAAGACAAGGTAGGCAATCCCATCGTGCACCACATTAAAATTACCCTCTGTCGTCTCCTCCCGCGCCAGCCGGACAAAAAGCTGGCGGCGGAAGGAGAACACGTGGTGCAGGCTGTTCTCCCTGAGGCCGAGCGGTATGGGGTTGATCCCTGACCTTACCTCCCCCAGTTGGTGTAGGTGAGGGAGGAGGAGCTCAGTGGGAACAAAGGGCGGGACGTTAGAAAGGATGACCCTCTGCGCGGTGGCCTCGAGAGGGTCCACTGGCAGGAACGTCCCGCCCACCTTGAGCCCCTTTTCAAGGGCCAGGGACACTGCCCGCTCCGACCCCAGGAAGAATACAGCCTTCCCAGACATCTTGGAGGCTGCGACAATGGCCGAGGGGCCGACTACCCCAGCCATCGCCCGCACGCACTCCTCGATGCTCATTGTGGGATGAGTGTAGCTCTTGACCCCGTGTTTTTTTGTTATAAGTCTGAACGGTGGCAGGGCAGCAGGAGGCGCAGGAGGCGCCGTGGATGCGGACGCCGCCTGCGCGTATGTCTTAGCTGGCCCTGCCACCGGCGTGGATGGGGTCGCCATCACGGGGTCCCTTTAAGGGCTATACCCACCCCAAAGTCACAGGCCTTAATGTTCTTAATTGGCCTCGTTTAAGTGTATGAGCAGAGGAGCTCTCAATGAGGCACACCTTTTCCCTCGTTAACAATTGAGGAGGGGCCTTGCTCCCTCAGCTCAGTTGTCTTAATTGTTTTCAATTAGGAGGAAAGGGGCTCTCAGAGAGAGAGGGGAGAGACAGAGAGAGAGAGAGAAAGGGGGGGGTGGGAAAGAGGGAAGCTGCGAGGGCAGGTCTCCCCTCACAACGATGGGTGGGTGTTTCTTGGGGTGCACTCCCCAGATGGCAAAAAACACAGTCTTTGTAGATGGTCTTCGGGTGGGGGGAGAAGATGTCTTCACCTGGGGCAGCTGGAGCCACCCAGGCACACACTCCCAACGATGTTAGATAGGGTAATTAATGATTCTTCAGCCAGGTAGCTCCAGCTATCCCAGGCTAGGCAATGGGGGAGGGGTGCTTCAGTGGTGTGTGGGGCCTAGCTGTAAGCAAGACCCCCACACACACTTCCACACACACACACCCCCCGCGATGTTCCGGCCCTCGACTTATCTTCTTTCCTCCCCCCACCAATAAAACAAAGTCTTTCGGGGAATGCACCAAAACACACCCACCTGTTGAAGATTGTAGAAATGGCTCTCCCTCCTTCCACACTGGATGGTTTTTTCTCAGGTTGTTGTTCTTTTCCCCCTCTCTCCAACTCTCTGTAGCAATAATAAAGTTGATAAATTTTTCTGCTCTCCTCCTCTCCCTCTGGATGAATTGAAACTGTAGTAAGCCCCTTCCTCCGCTTCCTGGGCTGGTCTCAGGGTTCTCTCTAGGACTTCCGGCAGGAGCAACAGCAGGAAGTACCTTCTCTCACAGCAACAGAGCTCCAACTGAATAGGCCACGCCTCCAAAGCTCCACCATTGGTCCACAGAACTCTTTTGGGAGGAAATGAAAACATTAAATCGTGGCCCCCCGATCTGGGGGACGCACCAAACATTTATAAGGCCCTTTTTAATGTTTTTTTGTATTTTCTTTTTTGTGTTTTTTTTTTAAGTTTTTTTTTGGGCACTAAAATCATATTTTTTTTCTCCAAGTGCCCCCTATAAAAGGGGAGGGGTCACTAAAAATACTGGCAATTAAAACAAATTAAACTTTAAAACATAAAATCAAATTAAAATTTGGTTGCCGGGCGTGATGATGCACTCCAGTCCCTCCGGTGCCCACCTCTCGTTTTTTGACCTCCACTCCTTCAGCAGCCCAGCGAGGAACCTTGTGAGCTGGCGCAGCTCAAGGCCTTGCGCCTTTGATATGGGCCCGCCCGCGGCCATGGTTTTAGCGGCGGCGCGGACGGACGCGATGAGCAGCCCCGGCTCGGACCATCTTTCCAGGGCCAGTTGGGTTCGGTTGCGGCGACCCTGGCTCTGGACCAAAAAGTCCCGGAGTTCCTTTGCAGAAATGAGGGGGAACTCAGCGGCGGGTACGAGGAGATCCACTGCCTCACTGGCGATGGACTCGAGATCTTCTCCCTCGTCCCCCACCGAGTCCCCGTCCCCCTCCGGGAGGTCGCCGCCAGCAGCCGGCCCGTCGACCGCACGAGGTACGGCAAACGACTCGGCCGCTCCTTCCGATCCTGGCTCTGCCCCGATCCCACCCCCAGGATCGTCGGCAGAGGAGTCCCCACTGGGCTCTTTTAAAAGCGGTGCTGGGTCGGGAAGCGACAGCGGAAGGGGTTCCTCCTCCGCCCCAGGAACCGGGGAAACTGGAGAGACCTGGTCAAGGAAATGTTCCAGGTGCTCCAAGTACCCCAGCTCCAGAGTAGGGGGTGAGGGTTGGTGTTCTTCCCCCTCCCCGCCGCCACCCCCCGGCCCAGCGTGTGGATATATATTAAAACTTTTAAAATTGTCATTTTCTGCCGAGTCAAGCAAGTCCCGGGGGAAGTTGGATATTGGCTGGGCGGGCTCAGGTTCGGCCTTTTCGGCCCCGCCCGCCTCTGTCCCCGGGACGCTCGACTCGGCGGCATCGTATTCCTCCGCTGGCCCCACTCCCCCCACGACAGACAGATCTTCCATGCCATCCCCGGGAAGCAGAGGCTGGGCAGGCTCGACTGTCTCACCCTCCCCGGGGACAGACTCCTCTCACCTACGGCGCAGTTTGGGGGTGCTAGTGGGGGACGCGGGACACGCGGCGGGCACCGACTCCTCTGCGGAGGGATATTGTTCCCCCTCTGCCTCATTGAAGCGGCGCCTCCTTTTGTTCCTGGGGGTGCGCGGATGCAGGGAGATCTCCATGTCTGCCGAGGCCTCCCGCTCCACTCCCCCCTTTTTCTTTTTTTGCCCACGCCCGAACCCCTCTGCGGTATTGGTCAAGGGCTCGGGCACGGGCTCAGGGCACCCCGCGCCCGCCGGTGACAGGGTTGGGCTGAGCGCGGTAATCAAATTGTCTGGCGCACTGAGGGGACTCGCCTCGAGATGTTTCGCCTTCTTCCACGCCTTCTTTCCGGCCGGACGCTCTCCCTCCCCCCCGCCGGAGGCCGTGAAAACAAAGGCCCCCGACGATGCCCGCGCACCCACGGCTCCCGGTACGCGGACGCAACTAGGGGAATGGGTGGCGGCGGCGCCAGCCTTGGCCGCCTTCGGTGGTTTGGCGGCCTTGGAGCCGGGGCAGTTCTTGCGACCGTGCCCCACCTCCCTACAGGCATGGCACCGCATGCCGTCCGACATCCAGAAGACGCAGTAGGCAGTCCCCTCGTGCACCACATTAAAATTACCCTCTGTCGTCTCCTCCCGCGCCAGCCGGACAAAAAGCTGGCGGCGGAAGGAGAAGACGTGGCACAGGCTGTTCTCCCTGAGGCCGAGCGGTATGGGGTTGATCCCTGACCTTACCTCCCCGAGTTGGTGTAGGTGAGGGAGGAGGAGCTCAGCGGGAACAAAGGGCGGGACATTAGAAAGGATGACCCTCTGCGTGGTGGCCTTGAGAGGGTCCACCGGCAGGAACGTCCCGCCCACCGTGAGCCCCTTTTCAAGGGCCAGGGACACCGCCCGCTCCGACCCCAGGAAGAACACGGCCTTCCCAGACATCTTGGAGGCTGCGACAATGGCCGAGGGGCCGACTACCCCAGCCATCGCCCGCACGCACTCCTCAATTCTCATTGTGGGATGAGTGTAGCTCTTGACCCCGTGTTTTTTTGTTATGAGTCTGAATGGTGGCAGGGCAGCAGGAGGCGCAGGAGGTGCCGTGGATGCGGACGCCGCCTGCGCGTATGTCTTAGCTGGCCCTGCCACCGGCGTGGATGGAGTCGCCATCACGGGGTCCCTTTAAGGGCTACACCCACCCCAAAGTCACAGGCCTTAATGTTCTTAATTGGCCTCGTTTAAGTGTATGAGCCGAGGAGCTCTTAATGAGGCACACCTCTTCCCTAGTTGACAATTGGGGAGGGGCCTTGCTCCCTCTGCTCAGTTGTCTTAATTGTTTTTTCAATTAGGAGGAAAGGGGCTCTCAGAGAGAGAGGGGAGAGACAGAGAGAGAGAGAAAGAGGGAAGCTGCGAGGGCAGGTCTCCCCTCACAGCGATGGGTGGGTGTTTCTTGAGGTGCACTCCCCAGATGGCAAAAAGCACAGTCTTTGTAGATGGTCTTCGGGTGGGGGGAGACGATGTCTTCACCTGGGGCAGCTGGAGCCACCCAGGCACACACTCCCAACGATGTTAGATAGGGTAATTAATGATTCTTCAGCCAGGTAGCTCCAGCTATCCCAGGCTAGGCAATGGTGGAGGGGTGCTTCAGTGGTGTGTGGGGCCTAGCTGTAAGCAAGACCCCCACACACACCCCCCGCGATGTTCCGGCCCTCGAGTTATCTTCTTTCCTCCCCCCACCAATAAAACAAAGTCTTTCGGGGAATGCACCAAAATACACCCACCTGTTGAAGATTGTAGAAATGGCTCTCCCTCCTTCCACACTGGATGGTGCTTTCTCAGGTTGTTGTTCTTTTCCCCCTCTCTCCAACTCTCTGTAGCAGTAATAAAGTTGATACATTTTTCTGCTCTCCTCCTCTCCCTCTGGATGAATTGGAACTGTAGTAAACCCCTTCCTCCTCTTCCTGGGCTGGTCTAGGCCTTCCGGCAGGAGCAACAACAGGGAGTACCTTCTCTCACAGCAACAGAGCTCCAACTGAATAGGCCACGCCTCCAAAGCTCCACCATTGGTCCACAGATTCCCTGAAAGTAGCAGGCCAGGTGGATAAGGTGGTTAAGAAGGCATACAGAATGCTTGCCTTTATTGGCCGAGGCATAGAATATAAGAGCAGGGAGGTTATGCTTAAATTGTATAATACTTTGGTTAGGCCACAACTGGAGTACTGCGTGCAGTTCTGGTTGCCGTATTATAGGAAGGACGTGAGAGGGTGCAGAGAAGATTTACTAGGATGCTGCCTGGAATGGACAATCTTAGTTACGAGGACAGATTGGATAGGCTGGGTTTGTTCTCATTGGAACAGGGGAGGTTGAGAGGAGACCTCATCGAGGTGTACAAAATATTGAGGGGCCTGGACATAGTGGATAGTAAGGATCCATTTTCATTGGTGGAGGGGTCTATTATGAGAGGGCATAGTTTTAAAGTGGATTGTGGAAGGTTTCGAGGGGATTTGAGGGGGGCTTCTTTACGCAGAGGGTTGTGGGGATCTGGGACTCACTTCCTGGAAGAGTGGTGGATGCAGAAACCCTCAGCACTTTTAAGAGATGGTTGGATGGGCATTTAAAGTGCAGTAACCTGCAGAGTTACGGACCTAGAGGTGGTAATTGGGATTAGACTGGATGACCTTTTGTTGGACGGCGCAGATATAATGTTAAGTTCTGCAGGGAATAGAAAACGGCCAGGTTGATCTCCTGGACTAGTGTTGATCGCCTGGATGGGTCGGAGAGTAATTTACCCAGATTTATTCTCCCTAAATTGCCGTATGTTTTTATCTGGTTTTTGCCTCTCCCAGGAGATCACATGGCTCTGGTTGGGGTGGAGTGTCGAGGTTTTCTTAATAAGGAGTGTCGCAGTTGTGTGAGGCGGACTGGTTGGGCTGGGTGCGCTTTGCCTTTCCATCATTGTTCATAGGTTTATACGTAACCTTTAGGGCTGCTGACCGAGAGCCGTGCGGATCTTTGTCGGCCAGCGCGGACATGATGGGCCGAAATGGCCTCCTTCTGCGCTGTAAATTTCTATGTTTCTATTTCTGTGTGCATCCTTTCCTTCTAATATGAATCTCACACACTATGTGAAGTCTTTCATGTATATGGTCCATCTCAGATATCTTGCTGTCTGTGGGGTGGGTTTCACAATGCATAAGAAAAATTAAGGCTTACTTCTGCAGCCATTGCCTTCTAATGATCGATTTACATAAACTGCTAATTTACATCCTTCCTCACAATACACTCCCATTAATGCTATGGCTTTCAGAAAGATCACCGATGTTATATCCCTCTAACCCCCTAACAATCGCTCGTGAAGCTCATGGAACATCCAAACAGATTGAATGAACGCCACTAGAACATTCACACAGTCTCTCCTATTGCACTATGGTAGGCATATGTGTCACAAAAGGCGAGTAACCCTTTCTCAACCCCTCCCATTTTTCTCTTTGCAGTCGAAGCACTCCCACAACAGGAGGCAGCAGCTGTGCACAGGTGGGGGGGCGCCTCAAATACTTGAGCTGAATGATGTCGTGGAACGGGTGTCGGCCCTCATTGGCATAGCAGCTCGGGCAATTGCCGGGGGCGATGCTGAGCCCTATTCAGGTAGTGAAGGCATGTAAATGGAGAGGGCACCTGAAGAGACTGCATTGAGATGTATAATGAAGTGACAGCGAGCCTTCAAATGAACACGTGCAATGCCACCGTCCTCATGTCACCCTGCCCCCTCCCCTGCTGCTAACCACACGCACGTGTTTTTGTGCTGCAGAAGATCAGCCACAATCGCATCAGCCTTCCCGGGACGCATCAACCTCAGGCCATGGCGGTGATGACAAGGCTGCGGACAAACCAACATCACTGAGCCACAGAGCCCACCCGTTGCCCCGTCTCAACATTCCTCCTCTGGCGGCAATGAGATTTTGAGCGGTTTGAGTCTTCAGAAGCTCCTGGCCTCAGTCACCTGCAGCAACGCAGTGTGTGAGTGTAATCTCGCAGGCCAGCTCTCCGGAGGGCGAGTTGGCAAACTCGGTCTGCTCAACGACAGGCAGACATGGAACTGGACTTGGTGGAAATTTCCAGGGAAAAAGAACCGTGTGCTTATGGGTGCACTGGGATGGATCCAGGAAGCACCGACATGCTTACTGCGACTGTTGCGGAGTGTCACGGATTGTCAGTTTGACTCAGGGCTCCACTGAAGTCATCATTGCCCACACACAGAGGCCTCGAGCAGCAACAGTGACATTCCAGAGTGTGTGGTGTGTGCCCTTGATCACCTCGTAGCCTCTGGTGCATCGCAGGCACAAGGTACGCTGCAGCTTGGTGATGTGATGCGGTCGATGTCTGCTGCCATCCTTTCTGCATTCCCCATTGTCCAATGAGGAAGGGATGTAACTGAAGCAGGCCAGCAAGTTGTGGAGGCACATTGTGCTCTGGATATTGAGACCCAGACCTAACCGGTCAATGCTGAGCTGGCTCTTGCTGTGGCCCCATCTCCGCGCTGCCTCCCCTGTTGTTGTGGTGGATCCACAATGGGTTCCTCGCCAGGCTCGTCTTCCTCATCCTCCTCCTCCTGAGGTGGTCCTGCAATCCCCATTGGCAATGCCTGGCCCCTCATGATGGCCAAGTTGTGCAGCATGCAGCACACCACAATGAATTCGGAGACCTGTTGAGGGGAATATTGAAGGCTGCCTGCAGAGCAGTCATAGTATTGGAACTGCTGCTTGAGCACGCCAATTGTCTGTTCGATGATGTTGTGTATGGATGCATGGTTCTCATTGTAGCGCTGCTCGGCTTCTGTGGCATGTTCTGGAGTGGGGTCATGAGCCAGGTGGCCAAGCCATAACCTTTGTCCCCGATCAGCCAGCCCTGCCCTTGTCTTTATCACTGAAACATTTGTGACACATTGCTCTCACGCAAGATGAAAGCATCATGTGCACTCCCTGGATATTGGGCATTCACTGCGAGGATGCACTGCATGTAGTCGCAGACCAGCTGTAAGTTTTGGGAGTGGTATCCCTTTCGGTTTCTGAAGACCTCTGCGTTATGTAATGGTGCTCGCAAGGCTATGGGTGTACTGTCAATGGTTCTTGAACCTTGGGGAAGTGCCTGCTCATTGGGAACTTTATGAAGTCCATTTGTGTGTGTACAGTAACCTGGCAATCGCAGCAATGTGCAGCGTGCTGAGAGATGCTGCATAGGTTCCCTGCTGCTGCCTGGAAGGAGCCAGAGATATAGAAGGACATCACCACACTCACCTTCACCTTGACCGGCAGCGCAGTCCTGCTGCTGCTGGTAGGCTGTAGGTCTGCTGAAAGCAGCTGGCATATCTCTGTCAGCACTTATTTTTGGAAGTGCAGTGCCTCAGAGATCTGGCGGTATGAGCGATGTTTCCTGTAAACCTATGGAGGTTAAGGCCTCCTCCCCATACGTCTGTGACCTCTATGAATCCGTGGCCCAAAATGGCCAAGAACATTTCTTCCAGCTTGAAGTGGCCCCCCCCTCCCCCCCCCAACTAGTATGATACGCTGGCAAACTAGTATTGCCCCCATTGAAATCTCTCTCTCTGACCTTGTAAGCAAAGTGTCATGTCACATAAAAGTGCTGTTTGCACCTCGGGGCCTCACGCAACATTCTGCACACAGCCGTAGCAGTCACTGACAACGGCGATGTAACATCCTCCAGCCTCCCTTTAAATATGCTGCCAATACCACCTGCTGTACCCTGGGACCACCTGTTTTTTTCAGTCCTTACCGAAGTGGGCATTAAATGAGACATTATGACCGAAAGTTCCATCTGGGGCGCTAGCGCAGCCTTGCACGACCATTGACATCACAATGACTCTGAAAACGGAGGGCGGGGCGGTAAGTTTTTCTGCTGGGCCAAACCAATAGCCAAACCTTCCGGTCAGGTGCTAAATCCTGGACGCTCGGCGTAAAGCCCAAAATCAGCATTTTAACGCTACGCCAGGGCGTTAACCGAGGCGCAAATGAGCCAAAACTCCTGCCCATGGGATGTCAATTATCCTCCACACAGAATAAGTCAGCATCAGATGAAAGCTACCAATGTTAAAACACGATGAGTTGGCAGCAAGTGGTTCCCGAGAGTCAGAGAATCAGATTTGAAAGTTAAAGTTGAGTTTCTGCTAACAGTATAAGGGAAAAAGGCAACAAATATGACTGACTCAGTAAGAGGTCAAACAGAATATAAGGAAAGAGAAATCAACCTTTCTTTACTGCAGTCAGAGGAAGACGGGATGATCTGGTCAACACGACCTGACCGCTCGTGGGTCACTATGTGTAAGTCATTGTGATTATCATGTAAAGACATAGGTTGTTGTTTGAGCAGTAAGTACAAGTAGTACTGATCAATTGCTAATAATGTTAGAGTTGGATCAGGTTTGATTTTGTCAGTTTTTCTTCAGTAAGTTTCAGGGTCTGAACTCTATTGTAAGAAAGCAAACTCTTACAGGAAGTGATGTCCGAACAGGGACACTGAGCAGAGAATACAATGCCAAAACGAAAGAGTAAACCTATAGATGAGTTAGAAGCTAAATATGTTGTGGGTAACGGAGCTGTGGGTACAAGGCATGGCACACAGTGAAGATCCAGTGTGAAAAACACTGGACTGGACCGAGAGTTCTCTTTGTAGAGATCGACTGATGAATGTTGTGTGGTTACTGGTATACCAAAAACAAATAGGTCTAGAGGACCAGGAATTAGTAACACTCAGAAAAGTAAAGCACGAACTACGCCATAAAGCTAGTGACAGAGAAGCCGTAGTAAATGAGTCACTGAATAATTTCGAAGAAAAGGGACAAAAGGAGGCAGATAGATTGAGGCACGAGAGTACGATAGAGTATCTGCAGTGCCAAGTAACAGAATGCAAGCGCAGGTGTGACAGTCGGGAGCAGGAGGGTAATAAACGTTGGAGCTATGCCAAGGCAGCAGAGAGAAGGGCTCAGGGAATAAAAGTGGCCTTTGTTGTACTACAACAACAAAAACATGAGGAAAGTGATCACACCCAGTGGCAGCAACAAATAGTGAGATGAAAAGCACAATTGGCAAGTACAAAGGGTCTGTTGTGTCTGATGAGCCCAGGCACATTTCTTGAGCAAGAGGAGGAAACAGAAATAGGAGATGTTAAGGGGTGAGATGATGATTTGCAATATGGGGCCGTGCGCCCACCTCCCATTCCTCTGGAGCCCCTGAGTACTGTGCTCCCCATGAACCCCACACACCAACAAAGATTCACTCCACCAGCAGCCGGGGCTCAGCGAGGAGCGTTACAGAGCGATGATGTAGGATCCTTTACACTACTCAGCTAAAAGAGATGATAGCGGATAGAAACATAGAAAATAGGTGCAGGAGTAGGCCATTCGGCCCTTCGAGCCTGCACCAACATTCAATGTGATTATGGCTGATCATGCAACTTCAGTACCCCATTCCTGCTTTCTCTCCATACCCCCTGATCTCTTTAGCCGTAAGGGCCACATCTAACTCCCTTTTGAATATATCTAACGAACTGGCCTCAACAACTTTCTGTGGTAGAGAATTCCACAGGTTCACAATTCTCTGAGTGAAGATGTTTCTCCTCATCTCGTTCCCAAATGGCTTACCCCTTATCCTTGGACTGTGTCCCCTGGTTCTGGACTTCCCCAACATCGGGAACATTCTTCCTGCATCTAACTTTTTCAATCCCATCAGAATTTTATATGTTTTTATGACATCCCCTCTCATTCTTCTAAATTCTACTGAATATAAGCCGAGTCGATCCAGTCTTTCTTCATATGTCAGTCCTGCCATCCCGGGAGTCAGTCTGGTGAACCTTCGCTGCACTCCCTCAATAGCAAGAATGTCCTTCCTCCAGATTAGGAGACCAAAACTGCACACAATACTCAAGGTGTGGTCTCACCAAGGCCCTGTACAACTGCAGTAAGATCTCCCTGCTCCGATACTCAAATCCCATTGCTGTGAAGGCCAGCATGCCATTTGCTTTCTTTACTGCCTGCTGTACCTGCATGCCAACCTTCAATGACTGATGTACCATAAACACCCAGGTCTCGTTGCACCTCCCCTTTTACTAATCTGTCACCATTCAGATAATAATCCACCTTCCTGTTTTTGCCACCAAAGTAGATAACCTCACATGTATCCACATTATACTGCATCTGCCATGCATTTGCCCATTCACCTAACCTGTCCAAGTCACCCTGCAGCCTCTTAGCATCCTCATCACAACTCACACTGGAACCCAGCTCAGTGTCATCTGCAAACTTGGAGATATTAAATTCAATTCCTTCGTCTAAATTATTAATGTATATTGTAAATAGCTGAGGTCCCAGCACTGAACCCTGTGGCACCCCATTAGTCACTGGCTGCCATTCTGAAAAGGACCCGTTTATTCACACTCTTTGCTTCCTGTCTGCCAACCGGTTCTCTATCCACGTCAATACGTTACCCCCAATACCATGTGCTTTAATTTTGCACACTAATCTCCTGTGTGGGACCTTGTCAAAAGCCTTTTGAAAGTCCAAATACACCACATCCACTGGTTCTCCCTTATCCACTCTACCAACTACATCCTCAAAAAATTCTAGAACATTTGTCAAGCATGATTTCCCTTTCATAAATCCATGCTGACTTTGACCGATCCTGTCACTGCTTGCCAAATGCGCTGCTATTACATCTTTAATAATTGATTCCAGCATTTTCCCCACCACCAATGTCAGGCTAATCGGTCTATAATTCTCTGTTTTCTCTCTCCCTCCATTTTTAAAAAGTGGTGTTACATTAGCTACCCTCCAATCCAGAGCAACTAAACCAGAGGCCATGGAATGTTGGAAAATGACCACCAATGCAGCCACTATTTCTAGGGCCACTTCCTTAAATACTCTGGGATGCAGACTATCAGGCCCTGGGGATTTATTGGCCTTCAGTCCCTTCAATTTCCCGAATGCCATTTCCTGACTAATAAAGATTTCCCTCCGTTTCCCCTTCTCGCTAGACCCTCGGTCCCCTAGTAATTTCGGGAGGTTATTCGTGTCTTCCTTAGTGAAGACAGAACCAAAGTATTTGTTCAATTGGTCTGCCATTTCCTTGTTCCCCATTATGAATTCACCTGATTCTGACTGCAAGGGACCTACATTAGTCTTCACTAATCTTTTTCTCTTCACATATCTATAAAAGCTTTTGCAGTCAGTTTTTATGTTCCCTGCAAGCTTACTCTCATACTCTATTTTCCCCCTCCTCATTAAAACTTTAGTCCTCCTCTGCTGAATTCTAAATTTCTTCTAGTCCTCAGGTTTGCTGCTTTTTCTGGCCAATTTATATGCCTCTTCCTTGGATTTAACATTATCGCTAATTTCTCTTGTTAGCCATGGTTGAGCCACCTTCACTTTTTTATTCTTAAGCCACACTGGATGTACAATTGTTGTAGTTCATCCATGTGATCCTTAAATGTCTGCCATTGCCTATCCACCGTCAACCTTTTAAGTATCATTTGCCAGTCTATTCGAGCCAATTCATGTTTCATACCATTGATGTTTCCTTTCTTTAATTTCAGGACCCTAGTCTCTGAATTAACTGTGTCATTCTCCACCTTAATGAAGAATTCTACCATATTATGGGCACTCTCCCCCAAGGGGCCTCGCACAACAAGATTGCTAATTAATCCTCTCTTGCTACACAAGATCCAGTCTCGGATGGCCTGATATCTAGTTGGTTCCTTGACATATTGGTCTAGAAAACCATCCCTTATACACTCCAGGAAGTCCTCCTCCACAGTCTTACTACCAGTTTGGTTAGCCCAAACAATACGTAGATCAAAGTCACCCATGATAACTGCTGTACCCTTATTGCACACATCCCTTATTCTGTTCCGAACACAGATGAGACTGCACACAGGGAGGTTAAAGTAACAGTGACCTCAGTCTTTAATAAGACACTCCAGTGAGGAACAGGTCTTAGGGGCAGGCTTATATACAGTGCTCCCAAGGGATGCTGGGATCCCTTGGGACTTCAGGGGATGTGCTCTCTGGTGGCGGAACATGGGAGTCATGCTTTACAGATACGCAACATCACTCCCCCCGCCCCCCTCGCCCCTAAAGTCAAAGTGAAAACTATTTACAAGGTGAGGCGGTCGGGAGCCTTTCTTTCCCTGGTGGACCGCCTCGGTACAAATGTCTGTTCTGTTGTGTTGGCTGTGCCCTCGCTGGGCTGGCGTGTTGTCGGCCCTGCAGGGCTGCTAGGTGAGCCTGGCCTTGCTAAGCTGAAGGGTGTGATGGGTTCGATTTCCTGGTCCGGCGTGGTATCGTTGATCCTTTTGGGTGTGTGTTGTGGGCTCAAAAGGTGGTGTCTGCTGTGAGTTGTTCAGGGCAGTCTGTGAACCGCAGCCTCATTTGGTCCAGGTGCTTTCTGCAAATTTATCCATCGTCTAGTTTGACTACAAACACCCTACTCCCTTCTTTAGCTATCATCGTGCCCGCGATCCACTTGGAACCATGTCTATAATTGAGCACATACACAAGGTCATTCAGATCAACTTCCCGTGACACACTGGCGCACCATCGTTTACATTTTGTTGCTGCCGCCTGCTCTCAACCTGATCATGCAGGTTGGGGTCAACCAGAGAGAGTCTGGGTTTAAGTGTCCTTTTCATGAGTAGCTCAGCCGGGGGCACCCCTGTGAGCGAGTGGGATCTCTTGCGGTAACTGAGCTGTACTCTGGACAGACGGGTTTGGAGTGAGCCTTCTGTGAATTGTTTAAGGCTCTGTTTGATTGCTTGTACTGCCTGCTCTGCCTGCCCATTGGAGGCTGGTTTAAACGGGGCCGAGGTGACATGTTTGATCCCATTGCAGTTCATGAATTCTTTAAATTCAGCACTGGTGAAACATGGGCCGTTGTCACTGACCAGTATGTCAGGCAGGCCGTGGGTGGCAAACATGGCCCTCAGGCATTCAATGGTGGCGGTGGCGCTGCTTCCCGACATTATTTCATGTTCAATCCATTTTGAAAAAGCATCCACCGCCACCAGGAACATTTTACCAAGAAATGGCCCCCATAGACGACATGGATCCTCGACCATGGTCTGGAGGGCCAGGACCACAAACTTAGTTGTGCCTCTCTGGGCACGTTGCTCAACTGAGCACACACGCTGCCTTGCTGTACACAGGACTCAAAGTCATAGTCGATACCAGGCCACCACACGTGGCATCTGGCTTTCGTTTTCATCATTAGTATACCCACGTGCGTGCTGTAGAGATCCGAGATGAACGTCTCCCTGCCCTTTTTTGGTAGTACTACGCGATTACCCCGAAATAGGCAGTCCGCCTGAATGGACAGCTCGTCCTTTCGCCGCTGGAATGGTTTGATTAGCTCTTGCATTTCAACGGGATGCTGGCCCAGCTCCTATGCAGTACACAGTTTTTTACGAGGGACAGCAGAGGATCTTGGCGGACCATGACAGGTGATTTATCATTTTCAAACGCTTCCATGACCATCAACAAGTTTGCAGGCCTGTGGTGGGCAACGGTAGCCAACTGAGAGCATCCACACAGTTCTCGGTGCCTGGCCTGTGGCGGATGGTATAGTTTACGCTGATAGCGCGAGTGCCCACCTTTGTATTCTGGCTGAGGCATTAGTATTTATCCCTTTGTTTTCAGCGAACAGGGATGTGAGGGGCTTGTGATCAGTTTCCAGCTCAAATTTGAGGCCAAACAGGTACGGATGCATTTGCTTTACCCTGAACACACATGCTAATGCCTCTTTCTCAATCATGTTGTCGGCCCTCTCGGCCTTAGACAAACTCCTGGAAGCATGGACGACAGGTTGCAACTTCCCCGCAATGTTAGCTTGTTGTAATGCACACCCGACTCCGTACGACGACGTGTCTCATGCTAGCACAAGTCTTTTACATGGGTTATACAATACAAGCAGCTTGTTGGAGCATAAAATGTTTCTGGCTTTCTCAAAAGCAATTACTTGGTTTTATCTCCATACCCAGTTCTTAACTTGAGGCAATGACATATGTCGGGGCTCTAAGAGGGTGCTTAATCCCGGTAAAAAGTTACCAAAATATTTGAGGAGTCCCAGGAACGACTGCAGCTCCGTGACGTTCTGTGGCCTGGGCGCGTTCCTGATAGCCTCTGTCTTGGCGTCTGTGGGCCGAATGCCGTCCGCCGCGATCTTTCTCCCCAAAAACTCCACTTCTGTTTCCATGAAGACGCATTTCGACCTCTTCAGCCACAGCCCTACTCAATGCAGTCGCTGGAGGACCTCCTCCAGGTTTTGTCGATGCTCAGCGGTGTCCCAACCCGTGGCCAATATGTCGTACTGAAAGACCACTGTGCGTGGTACCGACTTGAGTAGGCTCTCCATGTTTCTCTGGAAGATCGCTGCAGCCGACCGAATTCTATCTGTTGCAGATTAACAGCCCTTGAGCGTGTTGACGCAGGTGAGGCCCTTCGAAGACTCCTCCAGCTCCTGCATCATGTAAGCCGAAGTCAGGTCGAGCTTGGTGAACGTCTTGCCTCCTGCCAGCATCGCAAATAGGTCATCTGCCTTAGGTAGCGGGTATTGGTCCTGGAGCGAGAAACGATTCATAGTTACTATATAATCGTTGTAAATCCTGATCGTGCCATCACTTTTGAGTACTGGAACAATTGGGCTGGCCCACTTTCTGAATTCCAATGGGGAGATGATGCCCTCGCACTGCAGCTTGTCCAGCTCGATTTCCACTCTCTCCCTCATCATGTGAGGTACCGCTCGCGCCTTGTGGTGAATGGGTCGTGCCTCTGGGACCAAGTGGATCCGCACCTTCGCCCCGGAAAAGTTTCCAATGCCTGGCTCAAAAAGGGAAGGAAATTTGTTAAGAACCTGGGTACATGAGGCCTCATCGACATGTGATAGCGCTCGGATGTCATCCCAGTTCCAACAGATTTTGCCCAGCCAGCTCCTTCCAAGCAGTGTGGTGCCATCGCCCGGGACAATCCAGAGTGGCAGGTCGTGCACTGTGCCCTCATGGTGACCTTGACCATGGCGCTGCCCAGGACAGTGATAAGCTTTTTGGTGTACGTTCTCAGTTTCGTGTGGATGGGGCTCAGGGCTGGTCTGAATGCCTTGTTGCACCAAAGTCTCTCAAACATTTTTTTGCTCATGATGGATTGGCTAGCGCCAGTGTCCAGTTCCATGGCTATGGGTAAGCCATTCAATTTTATGTTTAGCATTATAGGTGGACATTTCCTCTCAAATGTGTGCACCCCGTGTACTTCAGCATCTGCCGCCTCTCTCTGAGGCTCGAAATTGCTTTGATCCACCATGGACCGATCTTCCTCTGCCACGTCGTGGTTAGCAGGTTTTGCAGAGCTTGCAGCGCATTTGCAAGCTCATTGGAGGTGCCCCATTGTTCCACAGCTCTTGCAAATGTACCCTTTGATGTGGCATGAATAGGCTGAATGGAAGCCTCCACAATGCCAACAAGGTGTGAATTGCCTTGCATTCATCCTTTGTTGCGGACTCTGAGTCATCTGGGTCACCTGAGGCCTGCTGGCAGTTGTAGACTCGTGGTTGAGCTCTCTGGGGACGGAACATGGGAGTGCATGCTTTACAGATACACAACATCCCTAATTTCCTGTTTGATGCCATCACCAACCTGCCTACTACTGTTTGGTGGTCTGTACACAACGCCCACTAAGGTTTTCTGCCCTTTGGTGTTTCGCAGCTCTACCCATATAGATTCCACATCATCCAAGCTAACGTCCTTCCTTACTATTGCAGTAATCTCCTCTTTAACCAGTAATGCTACCCCACCTCCTTTTTCCTGTCTATCCTTCGTGAATATTGAATACCCCTGGATGTTGAGTTCCCAGCCTTGGTTACCTTGGAGCCATGTCTCCACAATCCCAATTAAATCATATCCAGTAACAGCTATCTGCGCAGTCAATATATCCACCTTATTGTGAATACTCCTCGCATTGAGACACAGAGCCTCAGGCTTGTCTTTTTTAACACTCTTTGTCCTTTTAGAATTATGTTCTAATGTGGCCCTTTTTGATTTTTGCCCTTGATTTCTCTGCCCTCTACTCTTGCTTTTCTCCTTCCTACCTTTTTGCTTCTGCCCCATTTTTTACCTCCCTCTGTCTCCCTGCATAGATTCCCATCCCCCTGCCATTTTAGTTTAAACCCTTCCCAACAGCACTAGCAAACAGTCTGCCTCGGCATCGGTTCCGGTCCTGCCCAGGTGCAGACCATCCGGTTTGTACTGGTCCCACCTCCCCCAGAACTGGTTCCAATGTCCCAGGAATTTGAATCTCTCCCCCATGCATCATTCCTCAAGCCACGTATTGATCTGAGCTATCCTGTAGAAAAGGTAAACATTGGGCAAGGGCCGGAAGCAAGGGGTGGGACAGCAGGCAACAGACTTAAACATCTGTGATGAGGCAGAGCACATATAAATATTGCTGTTTACACTCGAACCCTCGTTATATAGTGGCCTCCCTCCCATAACTAAACGTGGTGGAGGTACCTGGCACGGGTTAAAAGATCAAATGGTACGGGCCATGGGTTGCGACAGCAGATGCCCGTTCGATCGGGTGAATAACACCAGGCAAGAACCGGGAGAACTGATGGAAGCTTTTGCCAAGAGATTAAGCCCATCTACTCAGCCCCCTGCAGCTGTGATTTGGTGCGGGCTAATCTGTTAGCCACCCCCTCAGTCACGAGCTGAGGACACTAGTTGCAAATAGCTTGCTCCATATTCGAGCGAAAACAGATCACTGGTTCGATCCTCAGGCCCCCAACATCTCATTACGGAGGTTAACTTTAGCTTTCGAAGCAGATAGGGGCACAGCCAGTAAAATGGAGGGGTGTGGTTCAGTCAAGCCCAAACAGAAAGGGAAACTGTTCGAAGCAAGAGGTTATCCATCATGTATAGACGGGCAAGGCAGGCAAAAGTGGCAGCAGGAGGGAGACATTATAGACAAGGAGGGGATAAGACCTGCTATAATTGCGGAGGAAAGAACATTTCATTAGCGATTGTAAGAAATCTAAAGAACAAATGGGACTCTTCACGTCCAAAAATGTTGGTACTACCACAGGACAGCCAGAGTGGTGGACCACAGGAGAGAGTTATGCAAATATTAGTAAAGGCCTTACAATAAGCAGTAGGGAAAGGGGTTGTGAGTGTAACCACTGGTAATAACCAGTGACTCTCCCCCGTCCCAATGATGGAGCCGTCCCCAGCCCAAGGATCTGCGTCCACTCAGATACGACAAATGGGGGAGACCGTGTATTGACATAATAGTGGAAGGGAAGAGACGGGACTATCTAGTGGACACGGGGGCTTCCAGCACCGTCATACACTCAGAGACTCCCTCAAGAGCCCCATGGTCATGCGGTAAACCAGTCACTTTGGCGAGCTTCACTGGGAACGAACAGGTTGGGATGGTATCAAAACCTTAAGTTTCAAGACGGGCCCCTTGGAAACTGAGTGGACATGTGTTTAATGAAATGGGACCAACAAGGATTAGGTGTCCTAGAGTCAGACTGGGTGTTGGCCCATAATATTATCGTGGACATGCAGAATGATTGCAGTTGGGGAGTAGTGGATGACGATGGGTCTGAGGAAGTATTAGAGATCCCGAAGGGAGTTAGGAAACGTGATCCTGCATGGATGATGCTGCCCAACGACCCATATGACAGAGGATAGTTGGTAAACAATGTACCCGAGGAGTACAGATCAGTGGTAGAGGTAAACAAGGGAGCATTTTCTGCACATAAACACGATTGCAGTAGGGTGACAGGCATGGAAGCGCAGATCGACGGGAACCAATGACTAAAGCCCAGAAGCATTATAACTTTCCAAGGGATGCAGAGAAAGATTTGGTGACATCGTTGGTTATACAGGGGGTCTCAAGGCTGCTGGCCACCCATGTAAACTCACCGGTTTGGCCGGTGAAGAAACCAGATAAGTCATGGTAAATGACCATGGGCTATCGGGTCTTTACCAAAAATATTCCCGCCTGTGCCCCGACCGTGGCAGCGGTGGTGGACCTGATTGGAAATATCTCCTCATCGGCAACGGTATTTACCATGTTGGTTATCTTAAACGGGTTGTGGCCGATAGCGGTAAGACAAGAAGACCAGTACAAGTTTGCGTTTACCTTTGAAGGACAGCAGTACACCTGGTCATGTCTGCCGGGAGTTCCAGAATAGCCCCTCCATATTACAACAGTGCATGGCTAACACCATTAAGGAATTCAGTCGGCCAGACTGCCTGGTCCAATATGTGGATGATCTGTTGCTATTTTCAGATTCTGAGGTGGACCATAAACAAATGCTAAATGGATTGTTGAAGCTGTTAGCCAAGGCAGGTGTTAAGGTAAACCCTAAAAATGCCCAGATGGGATGAAAGGAGCTACGGTTCTCAGGATTAGTGCTCAGACCAGGCGAAAGATCAATAGATGAAGCCAAACGAAAGGCAGTGCAAGAGCTATCAATCCCTGCTGACGTCATAGCCTTGAGATCATTTCTAGGACTCACGGGATGCTCGAGGGAGTTTATCGAGGATTATGCTCCCACAGCAGTGCCTCCCTTCAGGTTACTCAGGAAAGGGGCAGACTGGGAATGGGATGACTAATGTGAGGAAGCCTTTGTCCGATTTAAAAGGGACCTGCAGACGGCACCAGTGTTTGGGCAATTGAAGGAGCAATGGGAATAGGATTCCGGGCGGGAGAACACCCAACGGAAGAGACATTTATGTAGACGGATCAAGCTTTGTGGAAGATGGGAGGAAAAAACAAGGTGTGGGATTTATGATCCAAGGAAAGGGGTGGAGCTGGTAATTTGCTTGCCGGAAGGTGTGAGTGCCCAGCAGGCACAATTGGCCACAGTAACTTTTGTGGTGACACACCCCATGGAATTCCCACCGCCCTACACCATCTGCTCAGACTCTATGTTTACCTGTAACTCCTGCATGGAGTACTTGGCAATAAGGGCCAGGAGAGCGTTTAAGTCAGTTAATGGGAAACTACTAGTGAATGCACCCTTATTAGCCACCAATTTGGAGGCCACAGGAAATAAAGGTGAAGACTAGTGGAAAGGAAGTAAGAGGGCAGACAAGTTGGCAAGAGAAGGGGTGGTACAGGGAATCCTGTGGGATCCCTATCAATCAGGAGTAATGGCAGCCGTCCTACCAGGAGCGACTGAGGTAAAAGATCTGGTGACCCGACCACCAGATCGGAAAGCAGTACAGACAAAGGATGTGGGACTGAAAGCCATTATCAAAGAAAAGGCAGAGGGATGTACCTGGAGGAGCCATTTGGAGCAAGCGACGTGCAGCTAAGCAAAGGGATGTTATTTAAAGGAGACAAATGGATACTTCCAGAGAGGTACTGGGAAGAATTCATGCAACTGGCCCATGGAGGACCAAGGGCTGGGCATCCCAGACCCGAAACCACTTGGAAACAAGTGGAAGGTGGTAAATGGTGGCCTCACCAGAGGGAAGATGTGAGGGAATATTGTGACAACAGTTTGGTGTGCGCAGCTAACAATCCAGATCCCCACACGAAGGAGGCGCCTCTCGGACGTATAAGAAGACTGGAAGGCCCATGGCACTGTGTCCAGATTGATTTCATCGCTCCACTTCCCACCACCAGAAGAGCTAATAAATACTGCCTGGTCCTGGTGGATACCTTCACCAAATAGGTGGAGGCCTTTCCTTGCAAAACAGCCACGGCACTCACAACTAAAAGCCTTGTGAGGGAGATTTTCTCGTGATGGAGACTCCCCAGAGTAGTGGAATCTGATCAGGGAAGTCACTTCACCAGTCAAGTGATGCAGCCAACCCTGAAGTTGTTGAGAATCAAAGGAAAATGGCATGTGGCCCATAACCCGCAGTGATCTGGGATTGTGGAGAGAATGGATTGAATCCTTAAAAGGCTACGAAAGGGATTGGGGAATAATCCAAAGACATGGGATGAGGTGCTTCCATTGGTCCTAATGGACATCACATTCAATGCTGCGAAGGGAATGGGGTACTTGTGAACTTGTGACGGGAAGGCCAATGAGAACCCCAGCCCATTTGTTAGTCCCGACCTTGACGGAAACTCATGAAAGAGAGGTGACAAGGGACAAGTTCGTGAAAAATCTGTGGCACACTGGAATGCAGCTCACAATATTGGGAAACAACATACCAGTAATAAGTTGTTATTGGAACTTCATAAATCCCAGGAGTGGGATCTGGGAGATCAGGTGGTGGTCAGGAATTATGCGAGGGTGGGAGTGTTTGAACCACTGTATAAGCGTCTGTACAATATCGTGGAAAAAGCCAGCCCAATGGTCTACGCGGCCGGTGCAATTATCCAAAATGGTTAAGTGGTTCCACATCAACCAGATGAAGCGATATAGTGCAACGGGTACTGCATGCAAACAAGTAAGACAAAAGGGCATGGTTATGTGCATGATCGGGTACACAGGACTAGCACCTATGTTGTGGGACGATGAAAGTCCAGTACTAGAACCATTTCAGCGGGCGGTGGTGCCAGCTGCACCCCCTGTGGCTGTGTCACCCGCGCCAACATCGACAATGGGGTTAGTGGTAACATCTCCATCCAAAATTCCCCAAGGAAACCTACCAGCATAACCACCAGGATGGATCAGTACTAGAGTCCGAAAACCTCGGACGCCATGGAGTCTTTAAATTGAACAAGTTATAATATCCTTGTTTGTCATAAAGTTATTTGTGTATTACAGGGAAATGTGGAAATGTTAATCCTGCTCATTGTGGCCGTGGTACTCGGGATGCGGGAATTGAACATGCAAATGTTTCGACAGGAAACAATCCCAACGGCCAACACCATCGGTAAAATAAATTCCTCAGATATGGGTTTTATCAATCTCCGTAAAGATGGAACCATTGCTAAAAATCAGACCCTAATATGTAGTAATTGGGCGGTAACTGTCTACCACCAAAGGGTGGAAGAAAGACAGTGAATTTGTCTAAAGTGTTCCAACAACACTCTAAACTTTACAGAGGGAGTGGCGGAACTGAGACTTATGGCCAGATGCCCCAATGCCAGTATGTGTCTTCTTAGGGCAAGAGGCATTCAACCAGTATGTGTCTGAATGGGGCAAGGGGCATTCGGTCAGTTAGAACCTGCAAGGGGCATTCGGTCAGTATGTGTCTGCATGGTGCAAGGGGCATTCGGTCAGTATGTACCTGCATGGGGCAAGGGGCATTCGGTCAGTGTCTACCTGCATGGGGCAAGGTGTATTCGGTCAGTATGTGTCTGCATGGGGCAAGAGGCATTCGGTCAGTATATACCTGCATGGGGCAAGGGGCATTTGGTCAGTCTGTGTCTGCATGGGGCAAGGGGCATTCGGTCAGTATATACCTGCATGGGGCAAGGGGCATTCGGTCAGTATATACCTGCATGGGGCAAGGTGTATTCGGTCAGTATGTGTCTGCATGGGGCAAGGGGCATTCGGTCAATATGTGTCTGCATGGGGCAAGAGGCATTTGGTCAGTATGTACCTGCATGGGGCATGGGGCATTCGGTCAATATGTATCTGCATGGGGCAAGGGGCATTCAGTCAGTATGTGCCTGCATGGGGCAAGGAGCATTCGGTCAGTATGTGTCTGCATGGGGCAAGGGGCAGTCGGTCAGTATGTACCTGCATGGGGCAAGGTTCATTTGGGTAAAGCATTGGAGCGATGGGCATACTTAATGTTGGGAAATTGTTGGGGAAGTAAGCACTCAGGTACGTTCATGTGTCTGTATGGAAATTGCCCAGCAATATGATTAGCTGCCCTAAAACACCCAAACAGTGGATCGATTTTAAACAAAAATCAAAGAAGCCAAAGAAAGAACCAAATGGCATTGTCCTCTTGAGAAAGGGGGATCAGTAATGGCCTGGTATTGGAGCTGAAAGGTTTGTTATGTTTAATGATGTTGTGATGGATGAAAGGGAAATTATACTCAATATGTCAAGTCTCAGCATACGTGACTGGTGTGACAGCATGACTAAGGAATGGTTCACCACAAGATTCAAGCAAATGATTAAAGCATTCTGGCTGCAGTGGTGCAGATTGTACACATCAAACGACTTTAAGTGTCCCATGAGAGTCAAAGACTCAGGAGTCACTTGAGGGAGGATCGTAAGAAAGGGACGGACGCGTGGAACAGCTATGTGATACACATAGTTACTCGTATGCTTGTGGCTGAGGCTGAAATTCCAAGAATGGACAGAAAAAAATATCGCCTGTCATCCTCCACCCAGAATGAGTCAGCACCAAGTGTTTCCTGAGATTAGAGACTATCAGATTAACAGTTACACTTCAGAGTTTCTGCTAACAGTATAAGGAAAAAGGCACCAAACGTCAATTGCTCAGCAAAAAGTCAAACAGAATATAAGCCAAAAGGCAATCAACCTTTTTTACTGCAGGTGGAAGACGGGACAATCCGGTCAAATCAAACCCAGAGGAACAACAATCAACTCGGCTGCCCGCTCGTGGACCACTGTATGTATAAATTAATGATTATCGTGTAATAATAATAAATACAGGCAACTCTCGATTATCCGCACACGGATACAACGTGAAACTGTTGTAACAGCATTTAAAATTCCACGTGTGTGATGTCGCTTTGAAACTCTGATGTTCCTTTCGAGTGTTGCCTGTTGAGCCTTGCTTTTCAGCGCTCTGCCTTGCCTCAGCTTCCGCTGCTGCTCGCACACAGGTCCACTGCCTCTCATAATTCATTAAAATGCCATGAACATTTACAGGAAGTAATCAACAAGTCTAATGGTCTTTAGATCTAGAGGACTAGAATTCAAGGATTAGAAGATACGCTACAACTATTGGTTAGAGCACACCTGCAGTACTGTAAACATTAACTGTAATGTCAAATCGCTCTAACAGAGAAATCGTTTACCCGGCATAGCCCAATCCCTGAGGGACCCGGATAATGGAGAGTTGCCTGTAATAACTTTTATTTACATATTTATTAATGTAGTAAAATGTCCCAAGGCTTTTCACAACAGTCTTGCAAGAAAAAACAGATAAATTTGACACCGAGCCACAAAAGAAGAAATTACGGCAGATGAGCAAAAGCTTGGTTAATGAGGTAGGTTTTAAGGAACGTCTTAAAGGAGGAAAGAGAGGTAGCGAGGTTTAGGGAGGGAGTTCCAAAGCTTGGGGCCCAGGCAACAGAAGACAAGGCCACCAGTGTTGAGCAGTTATAATGAGGGATATTCAAGAGACCATAATTTGAGGAGCGTAGACATCTTGTGGGATTGTGAGGCTGAAAAAGATTAGAGTGATAGGGAGGGGCAAGGCCATAGAGGGATTTGTTAGCAAGGATGAGAACTTTTAACTCGGAGCCAATGTAGGTCAGAAACCACAGGAGTGATGGATGGTCGTGTCTTAGTGCAAGTTAGGACACGGGCTGCTGAGTTTTTAATGAACTCAAGTTTACGAAGTGTAGAATGTGGGAAGCCACCCAGGAGTGAGTTGGAATAGTCAAGACTAGAACTAAAAAAAGTCATGAATGAGGGTTTCAGCAGCAGAAGAGCTGAGGCAGGGGCAGAGGCGGGCGATGTTACAGAGTAACCTGTTTTGCGATTTGAGCATTCCAAGCGCAAGAAGTACCGATCAATTGCAAATAAAGTTAGAGTTGGGTCAGGTGGGTAAGATGGAGAGGGACAATGTGGTGGGCAGGACGGAGAGGGAGAGTGTGGTGGGCAGGACGGAGAGGGAGAGTGTGGTGGGCAGGACGGAGAGGGATGAGAGAGAGAGTTTGCCGACATGTTCTCGAAGTATTTTCATTTTCTCTGCACTGTTGAAATGAATGTGGTGCTGGGTGTGAGGGAGTGGGGAATCAGTGCCTGCTCCCTGGAAGCTGATGCTGGTGTCCAGATTATTGAACAAAAGACCCAGGAGTGTGTGTCTTCCCTCATGTACCTCTGGAGCAGGGATTGGAACTTCCCTCAGGGAGCCAGTTGTAGACCTTGTGCCTGCTGCCCTGTCGTGGTGCCCAGTTGGCACCTAATGGAGTGTGAAGGTGCCAATCTGGACCGATGGTGTGGGTGAGGAGAGCTTGGAGATTTTCATCGGGGTCCCAAATGTTCTTCTGTTGCTGGCCTCGGGTGATGCCCAATGGGTACAGCTGGCAACTAATGGGGTGCGAAGGTGCCAATCTGGACTGAAGGTGTGGGTGAGAGATGGTGTCAATGATCTGGTGGAAATAGGCAACAAAACCACTTTGAGCTGATGACCTTGCTGTGCGACAATGTTCAGCTGCTGTCAGACATCTGTAGAAAGCTTTAAAAGAGTTACACCATTGTTGCATGGAGGTTTCCTGGGAGGGCAAGTTTGGCAGCAATTTACAGTTTCAACACTCAACTTATAGCAGAGCTGAACCAACAGCTATTTCCATTCACTTACCCCAGTATACTTGTGTGAAAATCCCGCTGCTAGTGATGGTAACCTCCGGTGTAAGAGCAACATAACAACCGAGGAACTGACACTGAGGAAATTCAGGGCCGTAGTCTCTGCTTCAGTTGCTAACTAACATAGTACATTCCACAGTTTCTAAACCCTCTGTGAAAACACAATCTTGCTTGCACCTTAGAGGAAAGCAAAGCAAGATTAATATAATGAGGGATTTGAACATGGAAAGAAGATAGTGAAGATTAAGTTTAAATGCTTTTCTCGTAATGTAAGATGTATTGGCCTCCTTAAAACCGATGCGTCCCTTCTCATTCTATAGACAAGCAATGCAGCTGCAAGTATAGGACTTCATACACCCAGCTCAACAAGCCATGATAGTTATTCCCATGGGGAATGGAATGAGGAAATAATCAAAGGTTAACATTAAATACTATTCAATAGATGGAAATCATAGAATCATAGAATTTGACAGTAATGAAGGAGGCCATTTCGGCCCATCGTGTCCATGCCGATCGACAAAGAGCTACCCAGCCTAATCCCACTTTCCAGATCTTGGTCCGTAGCACTGTAAGTTACGGCACTTCAAGTGCACATCCAAGTACTTTTTAAATGTGGTGAGGGTTTCTGCCTCTACCACCCTTTCAGGCAGTGAGTTCCAGACCCCCACCAAACCCCTCTAAACCTTCGACCAATTACTTTAAATCTATGCCCCCTGATTGTTGGCCTCTCTGCTAAGAGAAATAGGTCCTTCTTATCCACTCTATCTAAGTCCCCCATAATATTATACACCTCAATAAGTTCTCCCATTAGCCTTCCCTGTTCGAAAGAAAACAAACCCAGCCTATCCAATCTTTCCTCATAGCTAAAACTCTCCACTCCTGGCAACATCCTCGTAAATCTCCTCTGTACCCTCTCTAATGCAATCACATCTTTCCTGCAATGTGGTGACCAGAATTGTAAGCAGTACTCTAGCTGTGACCTAACTAGTGTTTTATACAGTTCAAGCATAACCTCCCTGCTCTTCTATTCTATGCCTCAGCCAATAAAGGCAAGTATTCCGTATACATTCTTAACCACCTTATGTACCTGGCCTGCTACCTTCAGGGATTTGTGGACATGCCCCTCCAAGGTCCCTTTGTTTCTCTGCACTTCTCAGTGTCCTACCATTTAATGTGTATTCCCTTGCCTTGTTAGCCATCCTCAAATGCATTACCTCACACTTCTCTAGATTGAATTCTATTTGCCACTGTTCAGCCTAGTTCATTGATATCTTCCTGCAGTCTATAGCTTTCTTCTTCATTATCAATCACACAGCCAATTTGTATATCATTGAAAACCTTTTATTCAAGTCTAAGTGATTGATATGTACAGGTTGGACCTCTGTGGTCCGGCACCCTTGGGACCTGACTGGTGCCGAAAGAAAGAATTTTCCGAACTGCGGGAGGTCACGCCTGGCCTAGGCTTACCTGTCGACAGCGCCCGGCTTCGTGTCTGTGCGTGTGTTGGGTGTGCGTGTGTTAGGTGTGCTTGTGTTGAGTGTGCATGTGGGGTGTACCTGTGCGCATGCGGAGAATGTGTGTTTGTGTGCACGCGTGCTAGCAGCCTGTGGGCGGTTCCCTCAGCACCCGCATATGCGCTCACTGACAGACAGCTGCTCCTAGCCAATCGCCACACAGACTCACTGACTATAGCCGCTCCCACCCAATCGCCGCACAAAGTCACTGACTGACTGACAGCCGCTCTCAGCCAATCGCCACACATGCTCACTGACTGACAGCTGCTCCCATCCAATCATCACATTCTCACAGACTGACGGCCACTCTCAGCCAATCGCCACACACGCTCAGTGACTGTCCGTCGCTTCCAGCCAATCGCCACACACACTCACTGACTGACAGCAGCTCCCACCCAATCACCGCACACACTCACTGACTGACTGACAGCCGCTCTCAGCCAATCGCCACACATGCTCACTGACTGACAGCTGCTCCCAGCCAATCGCCACATGCTCACTGACTGACGGCCACTCCCAGCCAATCGCCACACATGCTCACTGACTGCGCTCTCAGCCAATCGTCACACACGCTCACTGACTGACAGTTGTTCTCAGCCAATGCGCACACACGGTCACTGACTGACAGCCGCTCCCAGCCAATCGTCACAGACACTCACTGACTGACAGCTGCTCCCAGCCAATCGTCACATGCACACCACCCACTTCTGGTTTGACCAGGGGCGGGACCGGGCGGGACGGGGCAGGACGGGACGGAGTGGGATGGGGGGGACGGGGCGGGGAGGGGGGTGCAGGGCGGAATGGGGAGGACGGGGCTGGGGCGGGACGGGGCGGGACGGGTGGCGGGCGACCTATCCACATACAGGGGCCGTTACCTCAATTTAAATATTATAATGAGGCTGGAAGCCTCTATTTCTCCCTCCATTTCGAATTTAACTGCCTGTGGATGGGTTTCACACAACCTGACAGTTGGACCGAGGAAGGGATGGCTGCATCCAGGAGATAAATGGCTTTATATCCACCTCCTGGATCCAGGGTCCCTGCCTAACCCATCCCCCCACCCCCGGCCTCCCCACAGCGATGATGATGAGGCCGGCCCTGATCGTCCGGCATCCCTCTCGATCCTCCGCACCCACCCCCCCGCAATCCATGGCCCACGATGCCTGACCTTCCCGATCCTGACCCCCTCCCACCAATCCCCGACTCCCCTCCCGTGATCCCTCCCCCAGACCGACCCTCACAACTGAGGCCTAGCCACCCACAGCCAATCAGGCCTCACATTCAAATTAGGCTTCCTGGGTTTCCCCACCACCACTGCTACCCCTCCCCCCACCACTGCCTCCAGCCCGTCTCCCCGAAGAAAATTTTGACCACAATATTTATAGCACAGTAACAGGCCATTCAGTCCAACCGGTCTATGCCGGTGTTTTTATGCTCCACGCAGGCCGCCTCCCACTCTTCTTTATCGAACCCGATCAACAGATCCTTCTATTCCTTTCTCCCTCATGTGTTTATCTAGTTTCGCCTTAAATGTATCTATGCTAGTCTCCTCAACTTCTCCTTTTACACATTTTAACCACTCTATGGATAAAGAAATTTCTCCTGGATTCCCCACTGAATTTATTTAACATCTATAAGGTGTTTTGAGGTGCTTGATCTCAAATGGCCTTGTGATAACATGTGAGCATCACCAGTTTCGCTCCGAGAATATTATAATACAATATACGTCTTTGTTATATATGTTGAATCACTCATTATATTATGGGAACTTGAGCCTGCTTTTAGTGCCTGTATGTCAATAGATTTCAATGTTTCCCCAGGCTGAACAGTCTCCGAACCACTCTCGCACATTCCACAATAGGCAGAAACATTTACCCCATACTTCCCATGCTATAATCCCGCAACATAAGATATCCATAGACAAAATGCCTTTGGAACTAGTTGTACAAAAACAGTTACACAAACTGCTGAATTAGCATTTTTGAATATAAAAGGCCTATATCTACTGAAAAGCCTGCAGAATAGTTGTTTTCTAACATCCATCCATCCAGTACTCTAACTCTCCCATCAAACCAACCCATCCATCCAATACTCTAAGTCTCCCATCAAACCCATCGATCTAGTACGGAAAATCCTCCATCAAATCCATCCATCTAGTACCCTAAATCCCCCATCTAAGCCCATCCATCCAATATCCAAACATAAAAACTTAAGAATACAAGAAATAAGAGCAGGAGTCAGCCACCTGGCCCCTTGAGCCTGCTCCGCCATTTAATAAGATCATGGCTGATCTGATCATGGACTCAGCTCCACTTCCGCTCCCCATAGCCCTTTATTCCCTTATCGCTCAAATTTCTGTCTATCTCCGCCTTAAATATATTCAATGACCCAGCCTCCACAGCTATCTGGGGCAGAGAATTCCATAGAGAAGAAATTCCTCATCATCTCAGTTTTAAATGGGCGGCCCCTTATTTTGAGACTATGTCCCCTACTTTTAATTTCACCAATGAGTGGTAATATCCTCTCTGCATCCACCTTGTCGAGCCCCCTCATGATCCTATGTTTTGATAACATGACTTCTTCTGAACTCCAATGTGTACAGGCCCAACCTGCTCAACCTTTGTTCATAAGTCAACCCCCTCATCTCAGGAATCAACTGAGTGAACCTTCTCTAAACAGCCTCCAATACAAATATATCCCTCCTTAAATACGGAGACCAAAACTGTACACAGTACTCCAGGTGTGGCCTTACCAATACCCTATACAGTTGTAACAGGACGTCTCTGCTTTTATACTCTATCCCCCTTGCAATAAAGGTCAACATCCCATTTGCCTTCCTGATTACTTGCTGTACCTGCATAATAACTTTTTGTGTTTCATGCACAAGGACCCCCAGGTCCCTCTGTACTGCAGCACTTTGCAATTTTTCTCCATTTAAATAATAATTTGCTTCTTTATTTTCTGCAAAAGTGGATAACTTCACACTTTCCCACATTATACTCCATCTGCCAAATTTTTGCCCACTCATTTAGCCTGTTTATATCCCTTTACAGATTTTTTGTGTCCTTCTCACAAATTGCTTTCCCACATATTGAGTAGACTGGGTCTTTACTCGTTGGAGTTCAGAAGAATGAGGGGTGATCTTATAGAAACATTTAAAATAATGAAAGGGATTGACAAGATAGAGGCAGAGAGGTTGTTTCTGCTGGTCGGCGACACTAGAACTAGGGGGCACAGCCTCAAAGTACGGGGGAGCCAATTTAAAACTGAGTTGAGTCGGAATTTCTTCTCCCAGAGGGTTGTGAATCTGTGGAATTCTCTGCCCAAGGAAGCAGTTGAGGCTAGCTCATTGAATGTATTCAAATCACAGATAGATAGATTTTTAACCAATAAGGGAATTAAGGGTTATGGGGAGCGGGCGGGTAACTGGAGCTGAGTCCACGGCCAGATCAGCCATGATCTTTTTGAATGGCGGAGCAGGCTCGAGGGGCTAGATGGCCTACTCCTGTTCCTAATTATTTATGTTCTTATGTTCTATCTTTGTATCATCAGCAAACTTGGCTACATTACACTCGGTCCCTTCATCCAAGTCATTAATATAGATTGTAAATAGTTGAGGACCCAGCACCAATTCCTGCAGCATGCCACTAGTCACTATTTGCCAACCGGAAAATGACCCATTTATCCTAAGTTTCTGTTTTCTGTTAGTTAGCCAATCCTCAATCCATGCTAATATATTACCCCCAACCCCGTGAACTTTTATCTTGTGCAGTAACCTTTTATGTGGCACCTCATCGAATGCCTTCTGGAAACCCAAATACACCACGTCCACTGGTTCTCCTTTAACCACCCTGCTAGTTACATCTTCAAAGAACTCGAGCAAATTTGTCAAACTTTATTTCCTTTTCAGAAAACCATGCTGACTCCACTTGATTGAATAATGCTTTTCCAAATGTACCGCTACCACTTCCTTAATAATGTACTTCAGCATTTTACCAACGACGGATGTTAGGCTAACTGGTCTATAGTTCCCTGCTTTTTGTCTGCCTCCTTTTCTGAAGACCGGCATTACAGTTGTGATTTTCCAATCTGCTGGGACCGCCCCAAAGTCCAAGGAATTTTGGTAGATTACAACCAATGCATCCACTATCTCTGCAGCCACTTCTTTTAAGACCCTAGGATGTAAGCCATCAAGGGTCATTACACAGTACCAGTTCTAAGATAGCCTGCTCCCTAGTTGGTTCCTCAACGTAATGTTCAAGGATCCCGGATACGCTCTATGAACCCTTCCTCAAGGCTACCCTGACCAATTTGCTTTGTCCAATCAATGTGAAGGTTAAAATCTCCCATGATTATTGCCATTCCTTTTTTAAATGCCTCCATTATTTCTTGATTTATACTCTGTCCAACAGTGTAACGACTGTTAGGGGGCCTATGGACTATGCCCACCAGCAACTTTTTCCCCTTATTATTCCTTATTCCCTATCAAACTGATTCAACATCTTTATCCTCTGAGCCAATATCATTTCTCACTAACAGAGTGATCTCATCCTTTATTAAAAGAGCTACCCCACCTTTTCCTTTCTGTCTGTCCTTCCGAATTGTCAAATACCCCTGAATATTTAGTTCCCAGTCCTGGTCACCTTGCAACCACATCTCTAACGGCTGTCAGATCATATCCATTTATATCTATCTGTGCCATCAACTCATCTATTTTGTTACGAATGCTGCGTGCATTCAGATAAAGAGCTTTTCATTTTGTTTCTTTATCCTTTTTTCCTGCTTTGACCCCACTTTTATGTTTATACATTCTGTCCCTTCCTGGCATGCTCTGGTTTTCATTTCCCCCAGTGCTATCCTGATCTATTGCCTTCTCCTTATTCTTTGACTTCTTAAATTCTTGTTCAGCTGAACGCTCCTCCCCCACGCCACCCCCCACCCCCCACACTATTTAGTTTAAAGCCCTCTCTACAGCCCTAGTTCTTTGATTGGTCAGGCCCCTAGTCCCAGCACGGTCTAAGTGGAGCCCGTCCCAATGGAACAGCTCCCTCTTACCCCAGTACTGGTGTCAGTGTCCCACGAACCAAAACCCATTTCTCCCACACCAGTCTTTGAGCCACGTGTTCAACTCCGTGATATTATTTACCCTATGCAAATTTGCTCGTGGCTCGGGTAGTAATCCAGAGATTATTACCTTTGTGGTTCTGCTTTTCATTTGGCTCCTAGCTGCTCATACTCCCTCAGCAGAACCTCTTTCTTTGTCCTACCTATGTTGTTGGTACCCACGTGGACCACGACAACTGGATCTTTCCCCTCCCACTCCAAGTTCCTCTCCATCTTCTCCAGCGCAGAGAAGATGTCCTTAACCCTGGCATCGGGTAGGCAACACAACTTTCGGGACTCACGTTCTCAGCTGCAGAGAACAGTATCTATCCCCCTTATTATACTGTCCCCTATTACTACAACGTTTCTTTTTACTTCCCCCACTTGAATGGCCCCCTGTACTAAGGTGCTGTGGTCAGTTTGCTCTCGTCCACACAGGGAGCAAGAATCTCATACCTGTTAGCCAATTTCAAGGGCCGAGGCTCCTCCACCACTACATCCTGAGTCCCCATACCTTCCTCATTCGTAGTCACACCCTCCTGTCCCTGACCACGGATCGAATTCAAACTAATTAATCTAAGGGGTGTGACTGCCTCCTGGAACACAGTGTCCAGGTAACTCTCCCCGCCTCTGATGTATCACAGTGTTTGCAGCTCGGACTCCAGCTCATCAACAGGAAGCCAACGTTCCTCGAGCTGCAGACACTTGCTGCAGATGTGGTCGACGTGGAACTCAATGGGGTCCACCAGCTCCCAGATGCAACAACAGAAGCACATCGCCTGCTCTGCCACCTCTAATGTATTTAGTAAATTAAGTTTTCAAGTTTTGTTTTTAATCCCAGCTCTAATTCAAATCAATGCCCCAGAAAAGAGCGAAAGAGAAAAACTCACCAACCAATAAAAACATAGAAACATAGAAATTTACAGTGCAGAAGGAGGCCATTTCAGCCCATCGTGTTTGCGCCGGCCGACAAAGAGCTGCACGGCCCTTGGTCAGCAGCCCTAAAGGTTACATACAAACCTATGAACAATGGCGAAAAGGCAAAGAGCACCCAGCCCAACCAGTCCGCCTCACACAACTGCGGCACCCCTTATACTGAAACATTCTACATTCCACCCCAACCGGAGCCATGTGATCTCCTGGGAGAGGCAAAAGCCAGATAAAAACCCAGGCAAATTTAGGGAGAAAAAATCTGGGAAAATTCCTCTCTGACCCATTAGGTGATCGAAACTAGTACAGGAGATCTCTCTGGATGTATTCTATTCCTGCAGTACTTACCATTATATCTGTGCCGTCCAACAAAACGTCATCCAGTCTCATCCCAATTACCTGCATGCTACTGCACTTTAAGTGCCCATCCAACCATCTCTTAAAAGTGGTGAGGGTGTCTGTATCCACCACTCTTCCAGGCAGCGAGTTCCAGATCCCCAAAACCCTCTGCATAAATAAGCCCCCCTCAAATCCCCTCTAAACCTTCCACCTTAAAGCTATGGCCCCTCATAATAGACCCCTCCACCAATGGAAATAGACCATTACTATCCAAGATGTCCAGACCCCTAAATATTTTGTACAACTCAATGAGGTCTCCTTTCAATATTCTCTGTTCCAATGAGAACAAACTCAGCCTATTCAATCTGTCCTCATAACTAAGATTCTCCATTCCAGGCAGCATCCTAGTAAATCTCCTCTGCACCCTCTCTAGTGCAATCACATCCTTCCTATAATACTGCGATCAGAACTGCATGCAGTACTCCAGCTGTGGCCTAACCAAAGTATTATACAATTTAAGCATAACCTCCCTGCTCTTATATTCTATGCCTCAGCCAATAAAGGCAAGCATTCCGTATGCCTTCTTGACCACCTTATCCATTTGGCCTGCTACTTTCAGGGATCTATGGACTCCAAGGTCCCTTTGTTCATCTACACTATTAAGTGACCTACCGCTTAATGTGTATATCTTTTCCTTTTTCGCCCTCCCAAAGCGCAGCACCTCACACTTCTCTGAATTAATTTCCATTTGCCACTGCTCTGCCCACCTGACCAGTAGATTGATATCTTCCGGCAACCCATGACTTTCCTCTTCATTACCAACCGCACAGCCAATTTTAGTGTCGTCTGCAAACTTGTTAATCATACTCCAGATATTCAAATCTAAATCGATGATTTATACCATAAAAAGCAAGGGTCCCAGCACTGAGCCCTGCGGAACCTCACTTCCCTTCTTTCCTGTGATGTCACCCTTTGATTTTGATTCTTTCTACTTCCTGTCTTCAGATCAGTTGGTGTTTGGGCTGCAACATCCTACAACATGCCAACACGTCAGTGCTCTTTGCTCCTACGTGACAGTGCTAATAATAATCACCTGATTAACTGAGTCAGCACTATATACCTGCACTGTCCTGTTTGACTCTAATCTTCCTGAATAACAAATGTTAAATCCACATTCTATTTTAATACAACAAACTGCAAAGTCAACACAAGGTATTCAATGCCAGGAGTGCCTGTATAGCACATGCCCCACGAGCACGGAGAGTAGGAATGAATGATTGGGATAGAGGGATCAGTGATGTTACAGGGTGACAAGATCCTTTGTTTTACAGCTCAGTGCATCTTTCAGTAGCTCTGAGTGAATTGTCCCCACTGATTTCTGCCTTTAATCACGAGTTCTAATTGTAGTTTTCCTGCAATCTTTTACAATTTGGAGAAATTCTCCATAGTGTACAATCATTTTTTTTTTACAGAGATCAGATGGCTCAGTCTTCGAAATCTACATTCTTCAGTCAGAAAGATCGCAAGCGATTCACGTCCGCTTATGAAACAGGCGGGCTGGAGACGGCTCTGCCTCTGATACAGAAGAAGTTGGAAGACCTCAACAATGTAAAGCTTGACATTGCCGTGACGGGAGAATCAGGCGTAGGGAAATCCAGCTTCATCAATGCTGTGAGATGGCTTCGGAGAAATGATAAGGGAGCAGCTGAAGTTGGTAACATAGAAACCACAATGGAGCCAGCCCCACACCCACATCTCAGCCTGCCTAATGTTTGCTTCTGGGACCTGCCAGGAATTGGAACTTTTAATTTCAAAGCAGATACATATCTGAGGAAAATGCACTTTGAAAGATACGATTTCTTCATCATTATCTTAGGCTGCCGAGTCAAAGAGCATGATGCAAAACTCGGCAAAAAGATTAAGCGACTGGGGAAGAATATTTACTTTGCTCGATCGAAGATTGACAATGACCTCACTGATATTGAAACGGATGGTGGAAAATCTAGAGAAATGAAAAATATCAGGACTTATTGTGTTGCTGAGTTGAAAAAGTTCAGGATTCCATCACCCACTGTTTTCCTGATATCAAGCCATTGCGTGAAATAATTTGATTTTCCAACATTAAAGGAAACCCTTGCAAATAACCTTGATGATATAAAGAAGCATGTTTTCTTGCTGTCACCTCCAAACATTACATTGGAGATGGTAGAGAATAAAAGAGCTAAATAAACAAGTCTGGATGTTGGCAACACTTTCAGGAACAGTGGGAGCAGTGCCCATTCCTGGCCTGTCCTTTGCTTGTGACATTGGGATACTGGTTACAGCAATAATACAGTTCCGTCTATATCTGGGTCTGGATGATGCCTCTCTTCAAAGACTGGCCAATGTGGCAGGGAAATCTGTGAGAGATCTGACAGCAGTGGTGAAAACCCCTCTGATGGGTGAAATTACTGAAGAATTTGTGAAAAGAATGTTGCTGGGTTCCACCTTTGCTGCCATTTTAGTAGCTGAGGCGATCCTTGACTTCATACCAATCATTGGTTCCATCTTTGGAGCAGGAACATCATTTGCAATGACCTACAAGCTGCTGAATGATGCACTGAATGAGCTTGTGGAGAATGCGCAGAGAGTGGTGAAGGCTGCATTTGAGACTGATTAAATGGACTGCACTAAAACATCAGCACATCGCGCTCCTGTACATCATTAAAAGTTCAAGAATAAGACTGAAAGTAGTGTGGATGTGGCATCTTTCACATCCTCAGGACATCCCGAAGACCAGTGGAAACTCCAGAAAACCCACATCGACATGGTTGATATTTTCCAGAGTTTTCACAGAACCTCTGCTGAAGTTATGTGAACTAGGGAGAGAAAGCCTTGGAAATTCACCTGCTGTACATCACATTATAATAGTATAGAAACAATTGCAGTGTAATCTAATAGTATAGAGACAATTGCAGCATAATCAAATCGTATAGAGACAGTTGCAGTATAATCTAACAGTATAGAGACAATTGCAGCATAATCTAATAGTATCGCGACAATTGCAGCATAATCTAATAGTATAGAGACAATTGCAGTATTATTTAATAGTATAGGGACAATTGCAGTTTTATCTAATAGTATAGAGACAATTGCAGCATAATCTAATAGTATCGCGACAATTGCAGCAGAATCTAATAGTATAGAGACAATTGCAGTATAATCTAATAACACAGAGACAATTGCAGTAGAATCGAATAGTATAGAGACAATTGAAGCATAATCTAATGGTATCGAGACAATTGCAGCATAATCTAATGGTATAGAGACAATTGCAGCATAATCTAATAGTGTAGAGACAATTGCAGTATTATCTAATAGTATAGAGCCAATTGCAGCATAATCAAATCGTAAAGAGACAGTTGCAGTATAATCTAACAGTAGAGAGACAATTGCAGCATAATCTAATAGTATCGTGACAATTGCAGCATAATCTAATAGTATAGAGACAATTGCAGTATTATTTAATAGTATAGGGACAATTGCAGTTTTATCTAATAGTATCGCGACAATTGCAGCATAATCTAATAGTATCGCGACAATTGCAGCATAATCTAATAGTATAGAGACAATTGCAGTATAATCTAATAACACAGAGACAATTGCAGTATAATCGAATAGTATCGAGACAATTGAAGCATAATCTAATGGTATCGAGACAATTGCAGCATAATCTAATAGTATAGAGACAATTGCAGTATAATCTAATAACACAGAGACAATTGCAGTATAATCGAATAGTATAGAGACAATTGAAGCATAATCTAATGGTATCGAGACAATTGCAGCATAATCTAATGGTATAGAGACAATTTCAGCATAATCTAATAGTGTAGAGACAATTGCAGTATTATCTAATAGTATAGAGCCAATTGCAGTATTATCTAATAGTATAGAGCCAATTGCAGTATTATCTAATAGTATAGGGACAATTGCAGTATAATCTAATAGTATAGAGACAATTGCAGCATAATGCAAAAGTATACAAATAATTGCAGTATAATGTAATATGTGTGACTGTAATTCTGAATGTTCATTTCTTGCTATGTTTTCAGTGATTGTTTTGAACATTGAGTTTCCTTAAATGGGAGAACCAATGAAATAAATTTGCCATTAGCATCACACTGAATTGTGTCCTGTCCAGTTCATGATGTCTGTCCGGTAGCTCAGTGTTGGTGGTAATCCTACCCGTGCTGGACTGACTCCTGCTGCTCAGGCTGTGGCTGTGCAGGTTAAATTAAATTAATTGGTATAATTACCTTGAGAACCAAATTAAGCTTCATGATATGCCCCGGATACAAACCCAGATCCTATTCAATTTCTCTCACAGTCTGTAATATCCTATATATTTTCACATTGGAAAAGCAGCGTCTCACTGTCAGTGTCCATTTCAGAGCCGGCCTGAGGATTTGAATGGGTCCCATTGTACTCAGTAATTTCCTGTTACTCATTGCCTGCTGAACCATGTGAAGTCTGCACACGATACAGCTCATTCATTGCTGACCCTGTTCACCCATTGGACACACATCACAGTTGGATCTTACAATGAAAAGTCTTTGGCTCACTCACATCTTCACTGGCTTCACGGATAAAAGCACCAGAGTGTGACCAAGCTGCAAGCCTGGAGCGTGAGACCCTCGCACATTCACCGAAACAGACCCAGCAGCACATGTGTTCAATACTCCAGGATCATTGATCCCTTAGGCACTGGGATCCTGCAATCAGGCTCCTCAGCCCAAGGCAGTTATTTCTCCCCATGCTGAGGCAGTGCTGCCTGCCCCTCCTCCCCTCCCAGCCCCTCCTGCTCACTGGTGCTCAGTGCCTCACCAGCTCTTACACCCTGTGACCTGAGTGATGTATTGGTGCTGCTGCTTCAATGAGGAAGGTGCCAGGACAGAGTTGGTGAGTCAGGTGAGTGGCTCTTCACTCTGGAGCTGCCAGCCTGCTCTTCAGACCAGGCATCAGGCTGTGCATCACCTGCGAGGGTTACAAAGGGAAGGGTTTAGGAGGGTGGCCACTCTTATGTGATTTTGAGGAAGTCAGTGAGCAACAACAGAAGAGCTTACAATTGAGGTGAATGTCAGGAGACTGTACCAGCTCACTGGACTGAGACCGATCCCTTCTATTACCATGTGTTCTCAGCAGCTCACCTCCAACATCCCCATCTCTCACCGCCTCCCCGGTGCATTCCCGAGGAATTGAGGAGCTTCCTCCTCGTGCGTGTGGGGGGATGGGTGCACTTCCTCTCTGACAAATGTGTTTGACCCACTGATTGCGGGAACTTTCCCTCTGCGAAGTGAGGAAGGCCCCTGATTAACACAAGATTGAACTACAGCCAGGAGTGTGCAGACATTGCACAGGAAGGATGCTTTCAGGTACAGGCCATGCAGCAATCTGTTCTCTAATGAATCAAATCCCAGCAGCCGTGTATCAGGCTCTGGGATAACACAGGTGGGATAAGGTGGGAAAGGAGTGCTTGTGTGTTTGGCATCATCCATCTCTCAACAGTGAGGGCGTGGATGGTATGGAGGTGAGTCAGGCTTGCAACATTCTCTCAGGGTATGCATGGGTTCACGTGACTTCACGTATTGCGACAAATCCCATGCACTGTGTTACCATTTGTTGGGTGGGCAAGATGCTCCTGAGCCTCAACAACAACCACTTTATACAGAGCCTTTAACATAGTAAGACATCCCAAGGCACTCTCCATCCCTCCATTGTCTCCAAATTGTGACACTGCTTGTCCGACATCCAGTACTGGATGAGCAGAAATTTCCTCCAACTAATATTGGGAACACCTGTAGTATATGCAAGTACTCTAGTAACGACTCCATGAGGTAAGGTATAGTACTTGAACTGTAGTGACCTTCGTCCTTTTATTACAGCTTCTTGAGTGAGGCCACAATGAGGTGAGCTCCCCTTTCTACTTGGTTACCTGCAGTGTGCAGGTGATCCTTAGGTCTCCACCAGTAGCACCCTCTGGTGGTACAGGTATGGTGTATACAGTGTGATGGTACATTCAGTGGTCTAGTGTTACAGTATATACATTAAGTCTTGTGCCACAGGCATTGTGTTCTCTGGCCCTCGACTTGAGTACCCAAAGCCCTGGCACCTTGTCTTTGCCAGGGAATGGCTCTCTCCCTGTGGACCCCAAGTCCTTATTGCCATGATATTGGGAAGTGGTCGGCAGTGGACGGTTGGAGGTTGTCGAGAGGGTTGTGTGGGTTCTGGGTATGATCCATGTGTTCATGGCGACATACATCCATTTCCCCCTCCATACATAGACCATGTGTGTGGCTCAACGCCTGCATTGGCATACATGTAGAGTGAGTAAGGAATCAGGTTGGTTATGTCACTGTTTTTGAATTCAGCAGTGGTGGAGCAAGTACACGTTATAGGAAAGGACATACATGACATTGTCTGGGTGGGTGAGGACATTTAGTGATGGGCAGAGCCACAGGGTGGCATGGCCTCCCTGTCCTTCATTGACGGCTGCAAGGTCACCCTGCTGCCCTTCATTGGTGGTGGAAGTCTGGTCATCCCAGGTCCTGGCAGGAAGGCTGGAGGATAATGGCCTCTTGCTCCCAGTGCTGGTCCTGGTGGCCAGCGGGGTAGGGCCGATCTGGGGCAGGTTGCCAGTGGTGGTGGCTGTGCCGTCCATTAGCCTTCATGATACATTGGCTCCGACTTTCACATTTGTCCATTGCACTTTCCTGTGTACTATCAGTTACACTTTCACATTTGTCCATTACAACACTTTCCTGTGTACTATCAGTATCTGTGTACAGGGGTACAATTGGATGCCTGCCTTTGTTAATTACATTTGTCTCATTAGCATTACCAGCGTCACTGTTCAGCTGTACGAATTTGTCACTTACATCACTTTTTTGAGTATTATCAGCATTTCTGTTAGCTACATTTTTCTCGTTAGTATTACCGGCATCACTGTTCAACAGTACATTTATATACTTGCATTCATTAATTATACCTTTATTAGTATCACCGGCATCGCTGTACGAAGAGTGGAACTGTCCCTTTAATTGTTCTGGGTTGCCGGTCTCCTTTAACAAGGCCGTGCAATCTTTACCCCAATCCGGTTCGCTGCTCAGCTTCACGTGTTGCTCCCTCAACGCTGCCTCTCGTGGTCTGGTCGCGGCCATCTTGATTTCAGGTGCTTCACCTCGTGGTGCGGGTGCCATCTTCTTTTTCTCCACGAGGTAGGCTGCGGTGATCCTTTTCTCCCCAGGTTCTGCCACGGTGGCCGGGAACCCACCTTCTGCACCGATTCTCTTCCCTCGGAGTCCTGCCACTGGAGCCCGGAAGATGAGATCTGGTCGTTCAGGTTGGATCATCTCGCCGTTGAGTTGTGCAGTCTGTGTCGTCGCCACGCAGTCGAGCTGGATGGTAGGATTTCCAGGTGCTGCGATGGATCCAAGTTTGGTGCCGCGTAGGACGTCGATCGCTGGGGGCTGGAGGCTTTCCCAGCTCCAACAGATCTGGATTCGCTTCATCCATCTCCCCAGCAGCGTTGGACCATCACCGGCAATGACCCACAAAGGAAGCTTGTGCATCGCGCCGCCATGGGACACCTGGACATCCACGCTGCCAGCGACTGGGATGGTGTCTTTTGTGTAAGTGAGCAGCTTCGCCTGGATGAGGATCATTTTTGGTTGTTTGGCAGGATTGTCCCAGAGTTTCTCGAAGGCCGTCTGGTTCATCAGCGATTGGCTTGCCCCTGTGTCGATCTCCATTGAGACTGGAACACCATTGATTTCTACTTCCATTTTCCACAGGGAACTCTCAGTGGAGCAGGTATACACTCCGTACACCTCTTCCAGGGGCTGAGTCACTTCATCTTCATCAGCGCTGGAGCCCGGGTGATCAACTAACTCATCAACGAGACGGTGAGTAAAATTTCTTCTACACATTCGCTGAAGATGGCCTTTAGTGCTGTAGCCTTTGCATGTACAGTCTGTGTATCGGCACTGGTGGGCCCTGAGGTTTCCTCCACAGCGCCAGCACGGGGCTAGCCGGTTGGCCCTGATACGTCCTTACTATACAGTATAAATGCACACGAGGCCCATGCTTGAGAGAAGGTCAGTCTGTGACCTGTCCTTTATTCCTTAACACTCAAGTGATGAAGATGGGTGGAGCTTCCCCTTTTATACCTGAAGGTCCAGGTTAGGAGTGTCTCCCACCTAGTGGTCATTGTTCTCACAGAGTACAACTTAGGTCAGATTATACATGGGTTACAATGCTGGTTGAATACATGACATCACCTCCCCCCCAAAGTCTTATTGGAATCACAGGTTGAGTCTCTCTGGTGGTTTACGCTCTCTTGTAGAGCGCCTGAGTTGGGGCTCTGGTTGTTGGGCGCAGGCCTGAGTGTCTGCTGTTTGCGGTGCCTCAGGCCTATCCAGACTGCCCACAGTGATTGGGCTCTCCTCCCATTGGTTCCGGTGTTCGGTCACTTGTGGTGGAGTGAACTCGACATAATGTTCTTCCTCTGCTTCTTCTATGGGGTTGTTGAGCCTCTTTTTTGTTTGATCCACGTGTTTGTGGCAGATTTGTCCATTGGTAAGTTTAACTACCAGAATCCTATTTCCCTCTTTGGAAATCACAAGACCTGCGAGCCATTTGGGCCCTGCAGCGTAGTTGAGGACAAAAACAGGGTAATTTACATCAATACATCGTACCCTCGCATTCCTGTCATGGTCGTCATATTGTGACTGGCGCATGCTCTCGACAATTTCTTTCATGGTGGGGTGTATAAGGGATAGCCGGGTTTTGAGCGTCCTTTTCATTAGCAGCTCTGCGGGTGGAACCCCTGTGAGCGAGTGTGGTCGGGATCAATAGGCCAACAGGAGGCATGATAAGCGGGTTTGTAGGGAACCCCCTTGGATTCTGAGCATCCCCTGTTTGATTATCTGCACTGCTCATTCGGCCTGGCCATTTGAGGCCGGCTTGAACGGTGCCGTTCTGACATGGTTAATTCCATTGCCTGCCATGAAGTCCTGGAATTCAGTGCTTGTTAAGCACTGGCCATTGTCGCTGACCAAGACTTCCGGTAAACCATGGGCGGTGAACATTGCCCGTAGACTTTCGACGGTGGCAGAGGCTGTGCTTGAATTTAAAATGACACACTCGATCCATTTGGAGTAGGCATCTACTGCAACCAAAAACATTTTTCCATGAAAGGACCTGCGTAGTCCACATGGATGCGTGACCAAGGCTTGGTGGGCCATGGCCAGGGGCTAAGAGGGGCTTCCCTGGGCGAATTGCCCAGCTGGGCTCACGTGTTGCACCTGCGAACACAAAGTTCCAGATCTGCGTCTATCCCTGGCCACCAAACGTGTGACCTGGCAATTGCCTTCATCATGACAATGCCCGGGTGCTCATTGTGGAGTTCTCTGATGAACACCTCTCTGCCCATCTGGGGCATGACTACGCGGTTTCCCCACAGTAGGCAATCGGCCTGAATCGAGAGTTCATCCCTGCGCCTGTGAAATGGTTTAAATTCCTCAGGGCATGCTCTGTACGTGGCTGTCCAGTCCCCATTCAGGACACATTTCTTGACTAGAGACAATAGCGGGTCTCTATTTTTCCAGACTTTAATCTGACGGGCTGTCACAGGTGAGCCTTCACTTCCGAAAGCTTCAACAGCCATGACCATCTCAGCAGCATGCTCGGTAGCCCCCTCAGTGGTGGCTAGTGGGAGCCTGCTGAGTGCATCGGCGCAGTTTTCGGTGCCCGGTCTGTGCCGAATTGTATAGTCATAGGCGGCTAACGTGAGTGCCCACCTCTGTATGCGGACCGATGCGTTTGCATTTATGGCCTTGTTGTCGGCCAAAAGGGACGTTCGGGGTTTGTGATCTGTCTCCAGTTCAAATTTCCTGCCAAACAGGTATTGGTGCATTTTCTTTACAGCATATACACATGCGAGCGCCTCCTTTTCTACCATCCCGTAACCCCTTTCTGCCTGGGACAGACTCCTGGAGGCATAAGCTACTGGCTGTAACTGACCCTTGACATTGACATGCTGCAACACACACCCGACACCATAGGACGACGCATCGCACGTTAACACAAGTTTCTTACATGGGTCGTATAGTGTTAACAGAGTGTTGGAACATAACAAATTGCGTGCTCTATTAAAATCCCTTTCCTGGCTATCCCCCCAGACCCATTCGCGACCTTTGCGTAGGAGCACATGTAGCGGCTCTATCAGCGTGCTCAATTTGGGAAGAAAGTTACCAAAATAGTTCAGGAGCCCCAGCAACGAACGCTGCTCCATCGTGTTACGGAGTCTGGGTGCTTTCTGGATCGCTTCCATCTTGGACGCAGTTGGACTGATCCCGTCTGCTGCTACCCTCATCCCCAGGAATTTTACCTCTGGAGCAAGGAAGACGCACTTCGCCTTTTTCAGTCGCAGCCCTACCCGGTCCAGTCTGCGTAGCACCTCCTCCAGGTTGCGGAGGTGTTCTTCAGTATCGTAACTCGTGATGAGGATGTCGTCCTGAAAAACCACCGTCCCTGGAATCGACTTGAGGAGGCTTTCCATATTTCGTTGGAAGATCGCGGCGACCGAGCGAATCCCGAACGGACATCTGTTGTACTCAAACAACCGCTTGTGTGTCGTGATGGTGGTCAGCTTCTTCGACTCACTCGCCAGCTCCTGGGTCATGTAAGCTGAGATCATGTCCAATTTTGAAAAAAGTTTGCCACCGGATAGCGTCGCAAAGAGGTCCTCCGCTCTCGGTAACGGGTACTGGTCTTGGAGTGACACCCGATTGATGGCCTTGTAATCACCACATATCCTGACCGACCCATCCGCCTTGAAAGCACCGGCACAATCGGGCTCGCCCAGTCACTGAATTCGACTGGCGAGATGATGCCTTCCCTCAGCAGGCGGTCCAATTCGCCTTCTATCTTTTCCCGCATCACGTATGGCACTGCTCTGGCCTTGTGGTGCACTGGCTTGGCGTCCGGGTTTATGTGAATGACTACCTTGACCCCCATGAAAGTGCCGATGCCAGGTGGAAATAATGAGTCAAATTTGTCCAACCTGAGGCTCAACCACACTGTTCACAACCTTGGTGTTGTATTTGACCCCGAGGAGCTTCTGTCCACAGAGCTACACCATCACTCAGACCAACTACTTCCATCTCGGGAACATCGCCCAACTCCATCCCTGCCTCTACTCATCTGCTGAAACCCTCACCCATGCTTTTGTTACCTCTAGATCTGACTATTCCAATGCACTCTTGGCTGGCCTCCAATCCTCCACCCTCCATTAATTTGAGGTCATCTAAAAGTCTGCTGCCCATATACTAACTCGCACCAAACCCTGTTCACCCATCGCAGCTGTGCTCACTGACCTACATTGGCTCCCAGTTGATCAATGCCTCTATGTTAAAATTGTCATCCTTGTTTTCAAATCCCTCCATGGCCTCGCCCCTCCCCTACATGATGTCCTGTCCTTGGAGTTTACCAAGTGCAGCTGCACCAACACTCAACCAGCTCAACACCATCCAGGCCATGCTGCTTGAATGGCCCGGCATCCACCACATTAAATATCTTGTCCCTCCACCACCGGCGCTACGTGTACCATCGACACGATGCACTGCAGCAACTCACCAAGGCTTCTTCAATAGGACTTCCTAAACCCACAATTTCCCCCACCTAATAGGACAAGGGCAGCAGGCACATGGGAACACCACCACCTCAAAGTTCCTCTCCAAGTCACACAGCATCCTGAGTTGGAAATATATCACCGTTCCCTCATTGTCGCTGGGTCAAAAATCATGCACTCCCTCCCTAACAGCACAGTGTGAGTAACTTCACCTCACGGACTGCAACGATTCAACAAGGCGGCCCATCACCACCTTCTCAAGGGAAACTAGGGATGGGCAATAAATGCCGGCCTTGCCATCGACGCCCACATCTCATAAACGAATGTTAAAGAAACAACGGTGGAGTAATCTTGGCCATTGAACGTAATTGTGTTTTACTGTTACTGAGTTAAAGCAAGCGAAACTGACCGTCATGTGATGCATTTGATTACTGTTCCACCTGTGATGGTTTAGATTGTTGGATTGATATTAAATAATGAACTACTTTATTGCAATCGTCAGTACTTAACCCGATGATGGCAGTAACTGTATTAGTATAGATGTTATTAAATAAAGCAGTGTTAGTTGATACACCTCTGTGTCCGACTCAGTCTTTTGAAGCCGGTTAATTGGTTAATATATTTTGAACTGGGTTTGTGGGACAGTCCACAGCCCAGATAATTTAGGATTCTTCTAAACCCCCAATATCACTGACAGACCCCAATCTGGTGGTCAGATGGTTCCCTATTTGTTCTCAGTGGATCACAGCCCCAGTGATGGTTTGCTCAGCTGGGTTTCTAAGTGCATTGCATTTGGATCCGACGTTAAATCTCCTTGTGAGGTGCATCCTAAAATACAATACAGAAAATGCTGGAACACTGAGCAGGTCCGGCAGTATCTGTGGAGAGAGAAACCAAGTCAACCTTTCATCAGAACCGGAAGAAGTCAGTGATTTAACAGTTTATAAGCAAGTGCAGATCAAGTGAAAGGGTGGGGCAGCTAAAGGCAAGGTCTGTGATTGGGTGGAAGGCAGGAGTGATTCAATGACACAAAGGATGATGGTTCAAGGGAAAGGCGGATGGTAATGGGACAATAAAAACTCAAAAGATGGGTCCGTAGCGGGTGTAAATGTTTACAGAATAACTATTACCAGCACATACTGTCTGAAATGCTGCCAGATCATAACCATCGCAATCATTTTCTCAGGGAGTGCTGGGTCACTGGGGAACACTGGGTCACCGGAGAGCGCTGGATCACCAGGGAACACTGGGTCACCGGGGAGCATTGGGTCACCGGGGAACGCTGGGTCACCGGGTAGCACTGGGTCTTTGGGGAGCGCTGGGTCACCGGGGAGCGCTGGGTCACCGGCCAGCACTAGGTCACCGGGTCTCCGGGGAGCGGCGGATCACCGGGTCGCCGGGGAGTGCTGGTCACCGGGGAGCGCTGGGTCACCGGGGAGCACTGGGTCACCGGGGAGCACCGTATGACCGGGTAGCGCTGGGTCACCGGGGAACACTGGGTCACCGGGGAACACTGGGTCACCGGGGAACACCGAATGACCGGGAAGCGCTGGGTCACCGGGGAACACTGGGTCACCGGGGAGCACCGTATGACCGGGTAGCGCTGGGTCACCGGGGAACACTGGGTCACCGGGGAGCTCTGGGTCACCGGGGAACACCGAATGACCGGGAAGCGCTGGGTCACCGGGGAACACTGGGTCACCGGGGAGCACTGGGTCAACGGCGAGCACTGGGTCAACGGGTTGCTGGGGAGGGCCGGGTCACCGGGGAGCGCTGGGTCACCGGGGAACACCGAGTGACCGGGAAGCGCTGGGTCACCGGGGAACACTGGGTCATCGGCGAGCACTGGGTCACCGGGTCGCCGGGGAGCGCCGGGTCACCGGGGAGCGCTGGGTCACCGGGGAGTACTGGGTCACCGGGGAGCTCTGGGTCACCGGGGAACACCGAATGACCGGGGAACACTGGGTCACCGGGGAGCACTGGGTCAACGGCGAACACTGGGTCAACGGGTTGCTGGGGAGGGCCGGGACACCGGGGAGCGCTGGGTCACCGGGGAGCACTGGGTCACCGGGGAACACCGAGTGACCGGGAAGCGCTGGGTCACCGGGGAACACTGGATCACCGGCGAGCACTGGGTCACCGGGTCGCCGGGTCACCAGGGAACGCCGAGTCACCGGGGAGCACTGCGTCACCAGGGAGCACTAGTCAGGAAGGTGGATTCATCCTTCCACAAAGAATCTGACTGTGACTGGGGTCTGAGTGGATCCGCTGCAGGATTCCTCCCCAATTTCATTCCTTTCTATGTGTAGCCAATAGTGTGTTACCCCACTCACCCCGAGCACCAATCATAGACAGCCTACTTTATTAATGAAACCAGCATAAACCTCCAAAAGATTGATATAAAAAATGTTGGGAGTCAATTATAAATGGTGTTTATTGATATTATTGATAATAACAGTGAGATTAGAACATAAGGTTTAGGAGCCATTCGGCCCCTCGAGCCTGCTCCGCGATTCAATAATATCATGGTTGATTGTCCAACTCAACACTTGCCTGCAGTGTCCCCATAATCCCTTGATTCCCTTAATATCCTCAAATTTATCGATCTCTGTCTTGAATATACTCACTGACTGAGCCTCCACAGACCGCTGGGGCAGAGAATGTCAAAGATTCACCACCCTCTGAATGAAGAAATTTCGCCTCATCTCAGTGCTACATGGCCGACCCCTTATTCTGAGACTGTGTCCCCTGGTTCTAGACTCCTCAGCCAGAGAAAACATCCTCCCTGCATCTACCGTCAAGCCCTGGAAGCATTTTGTAAGTTTCAATGAGATCATCTCTCATTTTTCTAAACTCTAGCGAATATAGAGATTGGCCATAAATGAGCTCGGGAATGCTGGCAGTGAATGATAAGGAACATTCGGGCCTATCTCGTGCTACTGAATTCAGGGATCAGCTTCCCACCAGCCACACACGAGGCCAGTGCTCCTGCTCCACATTCTCCATGCTGCTTTACAGCACAGCTCGAAACCCGCTGAGTGACCACATAAAACCAACACTTGAAGCCTTGCAAGCTGTTTGTTGATGAACTCCACCACTGACACACAAGGATTTCTATGAGGAGACGTACATTCTGATGGTGTCGTTGCGTTGATTAACTGAACGTTGTGCATTGGGAGGGTTTTGTGTTTTGCCTGCCCCCTGCTGGTGATTTCCTTCATTCACAGCCCCAATGATCCACATCTCCAGCAGCAGCATTCCTGCTTTCACCACAGAAAGACCATCAAACAAACCCGCTTGCATTTCTACACCGCCTTTCACCACTTCAGGATGTCCCAAAGTGATTCACAAATAATGAAGTACTTTTGAAGTGTAGTTACTGATGTAACTTGGGAAACACGGCAACTTGGAAACACGGCAGCCAATATGTGCACAGCAAGCTCCCACAGCAGCAAGGTGTCAATGATCAGATAATCAGTTTTTATTGATGTTGGTTGAGGGATAAACATTGGCTAAAACCCCACAAACAACTCCCCTGCTCTTCTTTGAACTTTTGTATTCACCTGAGAAGGTTTAACATCTTAACTGAAAGACGGCACCTCTGAAATGAAGCACTCCCTCAGTACTGCACTAGAGTATTACCCTAGATATTATGCCCAAGTTTCTAGAGTGTTTCTGATACTAACGCCAAGATCTGTTCGTATCAGCAACATCTGATAGGTGCGGATTAACAGAAATTTGGACATCAGAAAACACGACATCAATAGTCGGGAAAATGCTAGAATCTGTTATTAGGAACCTGGTAACAGGGCACTTAGAATATCATGATATGATTGGGCAGAGTCAATAAGGATTTATGATCGGGAATTGGTGTTTGACAAGCCTGTTATATTTTGAAGTTGTAACTAGCAGGGTAGATAAGGGGGAACCATTGGATGTCGTGTATTTGGATTTTTAAAAAGCATTCGATAAGGTACCACACAAGAGGATATTACACAACATTAGGGCTCATGGGATTGGAGGTAATATATTAGCATGGATTGAGGATTGGTTACTGGACAGAAAACAGAGAGTAGAAATAAATGGGTCATTTTCGGTTTGACAGACTGTAACTAGGTTCCGCAAGGATCAGTGCTTGGGTGCCAGCTATTTACAATCTAGATCAATGACTGATGAGGGGACTGAGTGTAATATATCCTAGTTTGCTGATCATACAAAGCTAGGTGGGAAAGGAAGTTGTGAGGAGGACACAAAGAGGCTGCAAAGGAATATCGACAGGTTAAGTGAATGGGCAAGAACTTGGCAGATGGAATACAATGTGGAGAAATGTGAAGTTATCCACTTTGGTCGATAAAATAAAGAAGCAGAATATTTTAAAATTGTGAAATGTTGTTGTTCAGAGGGTCTCTCTGTACAAGAATCACAGAAGGTTAGCATGCAGGTACAGCAAGCAATTAGGGAGGTAAATAGTATGTTAGTCTTTATTACAAAAGGGTAGGAGTATAAACGTGAATAAGTCATACTGCAATCATATCGGTTTTTGGAGCGTCCACACCTGGAGTACTGTGTACAGTTTTGGTCTCCTTATCGAAGGAAGGATCTATTTCCTTAGAGGGAGTGCTGAAAGGTTCACTGGACCGATTCCTGGGATGGGGGGATTGTCCTATGAGGAGAGATTGAGTAGACTAGGTAAATATTCCCAAGAGTTTAGAAGAATGAGAGGTGATCTCATTGAAACGTTTAGAATCCTTCAGGGCCTTGACAGGATAGATACTAAGAGGTGGTTTTCCCTGGATGGGGAGTCGAGAACTAGGGGGCATAGTCTAAGGATAAAGGGTCGGCCATTTAGGGCTGAGATGATGGTTGTGAATCCTTGAAGTTCCCTGCCCCAGAGGGCTGTGGATGCTCAATCAGAGCTTGCAAGGTCCACAGCAGTTCTCTAAACATTCCCTCCATCGCGGTTGGTCTCTTTCTTCCTCCATTGGAGACATGGATCCCACTTCTGACTCCATGTATTACAGGGTCCTACTGTCTCAAGCCGCCTTTTCCTTTACAAACAGTAATCCTCGAACAATCCAAATTTCAAATACCTTCTTTTTCTGCACATAAAACAAAGCAAGACCATACAGTATGACTTTCAGCTCCAACTCCCAGCTTCTTTCTGTCCCCTACTTCTCCTGAACTTCCCGTTTTATGCTCAGCTGCCTGGGGAAAGTGTCTCTCTCACACCCACGCCCCCAAAACTCCAGGGGCTCCCGCTCAAGGTACAGCTGTCTGTAAACGGGAGGTTCTTAAAGAGGCAATACTCTTCCTCTTGGCCCAGATAAATGATCCAGTGTTACAAAATGTGAAGCAAGAGGTAGTGGTGATAAGTGGGCACCCGTTGAGTGTAAAACGAAATGCCTTCCGCCGTTTAACATAGTGAAGAATGACCTTTATACAGAGTGACTCGGGTGCATTGTGAGGAAGTGGAACAATTGTTGGTCATTGACTTGGCCCACAAGCACCTCTTCGGAGGTGACCGAGGATCGCAAAGACCCTGCAGCGGCTGTTGAGGCGATTCCTCTAGCCAGGGCTGTATGAAGAAGTACTCTGGTTCTGTAATTCCTGTCCAGAGTGTCAGCCACACCTCACTATCGCACTCTATTAGACCTTCTCCCAATAATCTATCTGCCCTTTGAAAGGACCGCTATGGACCTAGAGGGACCTATGGAAAGGTCAGCACGAGGACATCAGGATATTTTAGGAATTGTTGACTATGCCACACGATATCCCGAGGCTATCCGCCCATAATCTGTAACCTCATGGCCCGTCCTATCCCTCACTCCACCATTATCATCAAGCCAGGGGACCAGCTATGCGATCCCTCAATCAATGGACCAGATTAAAGCTCTGCAGTCCTGCCACATCCATTTGTGAATGGTGGTGGATAATTAAACAACTAATGGGAGAAGGAAGCTCCATGAATATCCCCATCCTCAATGATGGCAGAGAACAGCACGTAAGTGCAAAAGACAAAGCTGAAGAGTTTGCAACCATCTTCATCCAGAAGTGCTGAGAGGATGATCCATATCGGCCTCCTCCTGAGGTTCCCACCATCACAGAAGCAAGTCTTCTGCCAATTCGATGCACTCCATGTGATATCAAGAAAATGCTCAGCATATTGGATACAACAAAGGCTATGGGCCCTGACAACATCCTGGCTATCGTGCTGAACACATGCTACATGCTCCAGAACTAGCCACACCTCAGCCAAGCCAATCCAGTACAGCTGTAGCACTGAGATCTACCCAACACTGTGGAAAATTGCCCAGGTGTGTCCTGTCCACAAAAAGCAAGACAAATCCAATCCGGTCAATTATCGCCCCATTAATCTACTCTCAATCATCAGCAAAGTGATGGAAGGTGTCATTGACAGTGCTATCAAGCAGCACTTACTCACCAATAACCTGGTCAACAATGCTCAGTTTGGGTTCTGCCAGGACCACTCTGCTCCAGATCTCATTACAGCCTTGGTCCCTACACGGACAAAAGAGCTGAATTCCAGAGGTGAGGTGAGAGTGACTGCTATTGACATCAAGGCAGCACTTCAGAGCGGGGCATCAAGGAGTCCCAGTAAAATTTGTCAATGGGAATCAGGGGGAAATCTCTCCACTGGCTGGAGTCATAGTTAGCACAAAGGAAGATGGGTGTGGCTGTTGGAGGTCCATCATCTCAGACCCAAGACATCAATGCAGGAGTTTCTCAGGGCAGTGCCCCAGACCCAACCATATTTAGCTGCTTCATCAATGACCTTCCCTCATCATAAGGTCTGATGTGGGGATGTTCACTGATGATTGCAGTGTTCAGTTCCATTCGAACTCCTCAGATAATGAAACAGTCCATGGCCACATGCAGCAAGACCTGGACAATAATCAGGCTTGGGCGGATAAGTGTCAAGTAACATTCGTGCCAAACAAGGACCAGGCAATGACTATCTCCAACAAGCGAGAGTCTAACCACTGCCCCTTGACATTCAACGGCATTATCATCACCGACTTCCCCCCGAATTTACCTGCGGATTCACTCAGGCTGTGACCCTGGGGCCGGGGCCGCACCGCACTGCTGTGAAATGCAGCCTCACACAATCCGAGCCCTCCCTCCCTCAGGCCCCACACTTGCCCTCATAGGCAGACGGATGGGGGAAACTTTCCCTGGGCTCCCGCAGCCTCGACACATCAATCCGGAGCTCTGGAACTTTCCACAGCCGTTCTTTCCCACACTCTGCTCCTCCAATCACAGCACCCCCCGCTCGCTGATCTTCCAATCACAGTTCCCCCGCTCGCTGATCCACCAATCACAGATCCCTACAGCTCGCACCCTTTCCGTTGGCTCTGGGCCCCGTGAGCGGCTGCCCTTCAGTCGCTCTGCAGCGGGGCCTGGCGCCTCTCCGCCCCACAGCTCAACAGCCTTTTACAGCAGGGGGAGATCTGAGCATCAAAGGTGGGCAGGCAATGGGAGAGCAGAGGGGCTTCGGCGGGGAGAGGTCTCACTTCGCCAGCATTGAACATGGGGGTCTAGTGAGAAGGAGGAACTGAAGGATATCCTTATTAGGCGGGAAATTGTGTTCGGGAAATTGATAGGATTGAAGGCCGATAAATCCCCGGGACCTGATAGTCTGCATCCCAGAGTACTTAAGGAAGTGGCCCTAGAAATAGTGGCTACATTGGTGATCATTTTCCAACAGTCTATCGACTCGGAATCAGTTTCTATGGACTGTTTCTAACACCACTTTTTAAAAAGGGAGGGAGAGAGAAAGTGGGTAATTATAGACCGGTTAGCCTGACATCAGTAGTGGGGAAAATGTTGGAATCAATTATTAAGTATGTAATAGCAGCGCATTTGGAAAGCAGTGACAGGATCGGTCCAAGTCAGCATGGAATTATGAAAGGGAAATATGCTTGACAAATCTTCTGGAATTTTTTGAGGATGTAACTAATAGAGTGGACAAGCGAGAACCAGTAGATATGGTGTATTTGGACTTTCAAAAGGCTTTTGACAAGGTCCCTCACAAGAAATTGGTGTGCAAAATCAAAGCACATGGTATTGGGGGTAATATACTGATGTGGATAGAGAACTGGTTGGCAGACAGGAAGCAGAGAGTCGGGATAAACGGGTCCTTTTCAGAATGACAGGCAGTGACTAGTGGAGTGCCGCAGGGCTCAGTGCTGGGACCCCAGCTCTTTACAATATACATCAATAATTTGGATGAAGGAATTGAGTGTAATATCTCCAAGTTTGCAGATGACACTAAACTGGATGGTGGTGTGAGCTGTGAGGGGGATGCTAAGAGGCTGCAGGGTGACTTGAACAGGTTCGGGGAGTGGGCAAATGCATGGCAGATGCAGTATAATGTGGATAACTTTGGGGGCAAAAACACAGGATAGAATATTATCTGAATAGCAGCAGATTAGGAAAAGGGGAGGTGCAACAAGACCTGGGTGTCATGGTTCATCAGTCTTTGATAGTTGGCATACAGATACAGCAGGTGGTGAAGAAGGCAAATGTTATGTTGGCCTTCATAGCTAGGGGATTTGAGTATAGGAGCAGGGAAGTCTTAATGCAGTTGTACAGAGCCTTGGTGAGGCCTCTCTTTGAATATTGTGTTCAGTTTTGGTCTCCTAATCTGAGGAAGGACGTTCTTGCTATTAAATAGAAACAAGTTTCCACATGATTTGCGCCTAATTTTTAGGAGCAACTGGTGGAGAACGGACTATCTTAGAAATCGCAATTCTCCACATTTTTTTTTCTGCAGTTCTAGTCAGGTAGAACAGTTCTACTTTGGAACAGAATTTTTTCTTCAAAAGGGGGCGTGTCCGGCCACTGACGCCTGATTTCAAAGTTTCCACAGTGAAAACGTACTCCAAACTAAAGTAGAATGGAGCAAGTGAAAATTTTTGTAGAACTGAAAAAACCTGTTCTACACATTAAAAAATCAGGCGCAGGTTACAAATTAGGCGTCCAGAACGAGGTGCGGGGGGGGGGGAAGGGAAGTCATTAAATTCTACAGTCAATCCTTATTTATACTTCTACAAATATTATACAAATAAATCCAACCTGAATAAACATTTATAAGCAAAGAAAAGATTAAATAAACCATCTTCCTACCTGTGTGAAAGTGCTTCAGCCATCGTTCGTTCCCGCAGGGGGTGGGGAAGGAAACCGCCGTTTGTTGCCGCGGAGGGGAGGGAGGGGAAGGAGGCAGCGGTTTGTTGCCGTGGAGTGGAGGGAGGGGAAGGAGACAGCGGTTTGTTACCGCGGAGGAGAGGGGAGGGAGGGGGAGGAGACAGCGGTTTGTTACCGTGGAGGGGAGGGAGGGGAAGGAGACAGCGGTTTGTTGCCGTGGAGGAGAGGGGAGGGAGGGGAAGGAGACAGCGGTTTGTTACCGCAGAGGAGAGGGGAGGGAGGGGAAGGAGACAGCGGTTTGTTGCCGCCGCGGAGGAGAGGGGAGGGAGGGGGAGGAGACAGCGGTTTGTTGCCGCCGCGGAGGAGAGGGGAGGGAGGGGGAGGAGACAGCGGTTTGTTGCCGCCGCGGAGGGGAGGGAGGAGGAGGAGACAGCGGTTTGTTGCCACGGAGGAGAGGGGAGGGAGGGGGAGGAGACAGCGGTTTGTTGCCACGGAGGAGAGGGGAGGGAGGGGAAGGAGACAGCGGTTTGTTGCCGTGGAGGGGAGGGAGGGGAAGGAGACAGCGGTTTGTTGCCGCCGCGGAGGGGAGGGAGGAGGAGGAGACAGCGGTTTGTTGCCACGGAGGAGAGGGGAGGGAGGGGGAGGAGACAGCGGTTTGTTGCCACGGAGGAGAGGGGAGGGAGGGGGAGGAGACAGCGGTTTGTTGCCACGGAGGAGAGGGGAGGGAGGAGGAGGAGACAGCGGTTTGTTGCCGCCGCGGAGGGGAGGGGAGGGAGGGGGAGGAGACAGCGGTTTGTTGCCACGGAGGAGAGGGGAGGGAGGGGAAGGAGACAGCGGTTTGTTGCCACCATGGAGGGGAGGAAACCGCCATTTGTTGACGCGGAGGGTGGGGAGGGGAAGGAGACAGTGAGAAGGGAAGCCTCAGTGCTGATGGCAATGTGCTTTTATTAAAAAATGTTCAAAAATTTAACAGCTACAAAGAACTACAAAAATGGCCGAGTGCCAATGTTTTTTTCACACTGAGCATGCGCGAACGCTCCAACGCGCACGCGCAGCGTTGCCGGCAGGAAAAAAACTAATTTAAATAGTACCCGCCCCCTCCCACTTACAAATTCGGCGCGAGTGCAGGCTCCGCCCCCCTGGGTGCCGCGCCAAACAGACAAGGAGCTGCAAAGCGCTCGAGAATAGCGCGTTTTTTTTCTGGCGCCGCTTTAAGCGCGAAAAACGGGCGCCCAGCTCAGAGGGGTGCCCGTTTTTTATCCTGTGGAAACTTGGGCCCATAGAAACAAGAGTAGGCCATTCGGCCCTTCAAGCCTGCACCGCCATTCAACAAGATCATGGCTGATCACCCACCCCAGCACCTCCCCCCCCACGCCCCCTCCATACCCCCCTGAACCCCCCAGCCGCAAGGACCACATCCAACTCCCTCCCGAACACATCCAATGAACCAGCATCAACAACTCTCCGCGGCAGGGAACCCCACAAGCCAACAACTCCCCGAGTGAAGAAGTCTCTCCCAATCCCAGCCCCAAACAGCCCACCCCCATCCCAAGAGCGTGCCATCTCCCGGCTCCGGACCCACCCAACACCGGCAACACTCCCCCCGCACCCAACCCGCCCTGTCCTGTCAGGATCCTTCCCAAATGCCGAACACCCCCGGATGTCGAGCCCCCAGCCCTGGCCACCCCGGACCCACGCCCCTGCGATGACAACCACACCACATCCACCAACCGCCATCTGCACAGTCAACCCATCCACCCCACTCCGAACAATCCCCATCCGAGGCACAGAGCCCCCAGGCCTGCCCCTCCAACACACTTAGCCCCCCCAGACCTTCGCTGCAATGTGGCCCCTCCTGTCCCCCGCCCTGGGTTTCTCTGTCCCCCACCTCCACCATTCTCCCCTCCATCCGCCACCCCCGTCTCCCCTCAACTTCCCTCTGCCTCTCCGCACAGGCTCCCATCTTGGGGGCGGTAACCTTCTGGGGCAGGGAAATTTAGCCCCCAGTGTGGAAGTCCTGCTCCCGCCGCAGAATTGGCCTTACCACCCCTCAATGGAAGTGGAGTGCAATTTCCCACACTCCACTTCCTTTGGGGGCAGTTACCGGGGTACGACTGGATGCTCCTGTGACAGTTTGAACTGGTGTTCTCCACTCTCTGTCTTGTGACAGTTTGAACTGGTGCTCTCCACTCTCCCGTCCTGTGACAGTTTGAACTGGTGCTCTCCACTCTCCCGTCCTGTGACAGTTTGAACTGGTGCTCTCCACTCTCCCGTCCTGTGACAGTTTGAACTGGTGCTCTCCACTCTCTCCTGTGACAGTTTGAACTGGTGCTCTCCACTCTCCCGTCCTGTGACAGTTTGAACTGGTGCTCTCCACTCTCTGTCCTGTGACAGTTTGAACTGGTGCTCTCCACTCTCCCGTCCTGTGACAGTTTGAACTGGTGCTCTCCACTCTCTGTCCTGTGACAGTTGGAGCTGGTGCTCTCCACTCTCTCTCCTGTGACAGTTTGAACTGGTGTTCTCCACTCTCTGTCCTGTGACAGTTTGAACAGGTGTTCTCCACTCTCCCGTCCTGTGACAGTTTGAACTGGTGTTCTCCACTCTCCCGTCCTGTGACAGTTTGAACTGGTGTTCTCCACTCTCTGTCCTGTGACAGTTGGAACTGGTGCTCTCCACTCTCTGTCCTGTGACAGTTTGAACTGGTGCTCTCCACTCTCTGTCCTGTGACAGTTTGAACTGGTGTTCTCCACTCTCTGTCCTGTGACAGTTTGAACTGGTGTTCTCCACTCTCCCGTCCTGTGACAGTTTGAACTGGTGTTCTCCACTCTCCCGTCCTGTGACAGTTTGAACTGGTGTTCTCCACTCTCTGTCCTGTGACAGTTTGAACTGGTGTTCTCCACTCTCTGTCCTGTGACAGTTTGAACTGGTGTTCTCCACTCTCTCCATTGAGGGAGTGCAGCGAAGGTTCACCAGACTGATTCCTGGGATGGCAGGACTGACATATGAGGAGAGACTGGATCAACTGGGCCTTTATACATTGGAGTTTAGAAGGATGAGAGGAGATCTCATAGAAACACATAAGATTCTGACGGGACTGGACAGGTTAGATGCGGGTTGAATATTCCTGATGTTTGGGAAGTCCAGAACCAGGGGACACACGTTTAGAATAAGGGATAGGCCATTTAGGACTGAGATGAGGAGAAACTTCTACACTCAGAGTTTTAACCTGTGGAATTCCCTGCCACAGAGAGTTGTTGATGCCAGTTCATTGGGTATATTCAAAAGGGAATTAGATATGGCCCTTATGGCTAAGGGGATCAAGGGGTATGGAGAGAAAGCAGGAAAGGGGTACTGAGGGAATGATCAGCCATGATCTTATTGAATGGTGGTGCAAGCTCGAAGGGCCGAATGGCCTACTCCTGCAACTATTTTCTATGTTTCTATGTTTCAAAGGGCAAAGGCCGCACAAAGAAAGAGCTGAAGAAAGATGAGCAAGCGGTGAGTGAAGCCGCCTGGGCTGAGCAGGTGGGGACACACAGCTTCCACTCTGACACCCAATCCCGGGACCTCTCACATGGTGTGAGCCGCACGGAATTACACCTCGCCCCGTCCAACCCTTTATAGAGTTCACACTGTACAACGGACAACTCAAGGCAAAGGTTTCTGGAATAAGTTCTCTTTACTTAAATTCAACAAAAGATTACAAGTAAGCATCCAACAGTACCGTTACACACAGTGATCCCGGTTTACCAATAAGCAGGCTCAGGTCTATTCCTTTACTTAACTCAAGTGATCATAAGCAAAAACTCGCACATACTGACACCAGCGAGTGGTCGGTTCGGCGGTGACTAGACGTGGCTCTTTAACGGGCAACTGACCAGGTTGCCTTTCGACTGAAGCAGTATCCAATGACCTTTCGTAGCACTGTTCTTTACCCGTAAAATCCTGTGCACATGTTTCATCCAGCATGGGTAATGGCCGACGTTGGTTTTTCCCTCTTCTCCCAATTAATCATTCAGGAACTGCGAGGGGCGTTCCTCCAATTAAATTCCCCTTTGTTCAGTTATTCATAATAGTTTGCAGAAGAGCAATAAACCATATGGTGACATCACATGTCGGTACCTTGTATTCTGTTTTTTGCAGAATTCCCAAAGTATGTGTTCTCCCTTTAGCTCCAAATGTCTCGTTTTATGACCATTGGAGTCGCTTCATCTGGAACTTCATCTCAGGTAAAATGGATTCGTTTATCTGAGAGTACTCGCTGCAGTTACAACCAGTTGTTCTGTCCAGGTCTGCCATTGCCATCTAACACAGCTTTCAAAATATCTCAATCACAGAACAGCTCACAAGTTAACAGGCACCTTTGCTCAACAGAAAATATATTGTTTTTTGAGGTGTTTTGGTCAATGAAATTTGGTCATCTTTAAATCTACTTTCACACAATCTTTCAACTTAAAGACCAAATCCAGGGATCCATTACACTGTGAGACCAAGTCCCTCATCTTCCATCCGGACATGCCATGGTGTGCCATCTTGCTGTTGGTAACATAGACTGGCAGTCCGCACCTCACTGAGGTCGGGAGTTTGGATGTCCGAGAGGTCGGCAGGCCACAAGAGGTTGGGAATTCGGAGGTCACAGAGGTCAGTGAGTTCGGGAGGCCACAGAGGTCAGTGAGTTCGGGAGGCCACAGAGGTCAGTGAGTTCGGGAGGTCACAGAGGTCGGTGAGTTCGGGAGGTCACAGAGATCAGTGAGTTCGGGAAGCCACAAGGGTCAGTGAGTTCGGGAAGCCACAGGCGTCAGTGAATTCGGGAGGTCACAGAGGTCGGCGAGTTCGGGAGGTCAGAAGTCCGGGAGGCCACAGAGGTTGGTGAGTTCGGGAGGTCACAGAGGTCGTTGAATTCGGGAGGTCGCAGAGGTCGGTGAGTTCGGGAGGTCACAGAGGTCGGTGAGTTCGGGAGGTCACAGAGGTCGGTGAGTTCGGGAGGTCACAGAGGTCGATGAGCTGAGTTGGTATCTCTCTTTTCTCTATTTTTTTTTAAAATTAGATTTTAAACTAGATAAGTCTAACTCGAGGGATGGCAGGGCAGTTCAGTCCCACGGAGTGCACATCTTGTGGCATGTAGGAAGTCACGGGGGTCATCACAGTGAGCACCATTTCCATTTGTGCACTCCCTCATTGCTGAAATTATAAATCTGACATTATTTGTACTGATGCTATTGCTGGGTCTCAGTTCTCTGTTGGTTGCCTCCTAAAATGCCTGACATAGGTCGGCTTAGTTTGGCACCCTATTTGCCATGAATGATCTTTACACATTAAGATTGCTCTGAGATCTCATCAGGTGTTTCCGCACTTTGATGTCCTCCTGATGAACCAAGGCCATTAAACAGGACTGTATTACATTTTAAAAATAAAAGAGGCAGACAAAAAGCAGGATACTATCGACCAGTTAGCTTAACATCTGTTGTTGGGAAAATGCTGGAGTCTATTGTTAAGGAAGCCGTCGTGGGACATTTGGAAAATCATGATTCAATCAAACAGAGTCAGCATGGTTTTATGAAAGGGAAATCATGTTTGACAAATTTCCTGGAGTTCTTTGAGGATTTAACGAGCAGGATGGATAAGGGGAAACCAGTGGATGTGGTGTATTTGGATTTCCAGAAGGCATTCGATAAGGTGCCACTAAGAGGTTGTTGCACGAGATAAAAGCTCACGGGGTTGGAGATAATACATTAGCATTGAAACAGAAATTTACAGCGCAGAAGGAAGCCATTTCGGCCCATCATGTCCACACCAGCCAACAAAGAGCCACACGGCCCTTGGTCAGCAGCCCTAAAGGGTACATATAAACCCATGAACAATGACAGAATGGCAAAGAGCAGCTAGCCCAACCATTCCACCTCATCACAACTGCGACATCTTTTATACTAACACATTCTACACTCCACCCCAACCGGAGCCATGTGATCTCCTGTCGAAGCAAAAAAACAGGTAAAAACTCAGGCTAATTTAGGGAGAAAAAATCTGGGAAAATTCCTCTCCGTCCCATCCAGGTGATCAAAACTAGTCCAGGAGATCACCCTGGCCATATATTCCCTGCAGTACTCATTATATCTGCTCCGTCCTGTAGGTTACGGCACATTAAGTGCCCATCCAACCATCTCAAGTGGTGAGGGTTTCTGCTTCTATCACTCTACAAGGCAGCGAGTTCCAGATCCCCACAACCCTCTGTATAAAGAAGCCCCCCCACACACAACCTTCCACCAATCACCATAAAAATATGTCCACTCGTAATAGACCACTCCACCAATGGAAATAGACCCTTACTATCCACTATGTCCAGGTTCCTCAATATTTTGTACACCTCAATGAGGTCTCCTCTCAGCCTCCTCTGTTCCAATGAGAACAAACCCAGCCTATCCAATCTGTCCTCATAACTAGGATTCCCCATTCCAGGTAGCATCCTAGTAAATCTCCTCTGCACCCTCTCTAGTGCAATCACGCCCTTTCTATAATACGGTGACCAGAACTATATGCAGTACTCCAGCTGTGGCCTAACAAAAGTATTATACAATTAATCATAACCTCCCTGCTCTTCTATGCTATGCCTCCGCCAATAAAGGCAAGCATTCCGTATGCCTTCCGTATGCCTTCTTATCCACCTGGCCTGCTACTTTCAGGGATCTGTGGACCAATGGTGAAGCTTTGGAGGCGTGGCCTATTCAGTTGGAGCTGTGCTGCTGTGAGAGAAGGAACTCCCTGCTTTGCTCCTGCCTGGAAGGCCTGGAGTGAGCCCTGAGACCAGCCCAGGAAGAGGAGGAAAGGGCTGGCTTGCTACAATACAACGTCCGGAGAGAGAGGAGGAGAGCTGAAAAATTTCAACAACTTTATTTACTTCTACAAAGAGTTGGAGAGAGGGGGAAAAGAGCAACAACCTGTGTGGAAGGAGGGAGATTCTACAACATTCTACAGGTGGTGCATTCCCCGAAAGACATTATTTTTTTTGGTGGGGGAGAAAAGAAGATTTTCTTCGAGGTCCGGAACATCGCGGGGGGTGTGTGTGTGTGGATGTGTGTGTGGGGGTCTTGCTTACAGCTAGGCCCCACACACCACTGAAGCACCCCTCCCCCATTGCCTAGCCCGGGATAGCTGGAGCTACCTGGCTGAAGATTTACGAAATCACCCTATTAAACATCGTTGGGAGTGTGTGCCTGGGTGGCTCCAGCTGTCCCAGGTGAAGACATCTTCTCCTCCCGCCCGAAGACCATCCCGTAAGGCTGTGCCTTGCCTCGTTTTCCATCATCTAGGGAGTGCACCCCAGGAAAACACCCACCCATCGCTGTGAGGGGAGACCTGCCCTCACAGTTTCCCTCTTTCCCACCCCACCACTCTCTCTCTCTCTCTGTCACTCTCTCTGTCTCTCCCCTCTCTCTCTGAGAGCCCTTTCCTCCTTAATTGGAAAATTAATTAAGACAACTGAGCAGAGGGAGCAAGGCCCCTCCCCAATTGTCAACGAGGGGAGAGGTGTGCCTCGTTGAGAGCTCCTCTGCTCATGAATTCAAAAGAGGCCAATTTAAGACCATTAAGGCCTGTGACTTTGGGGTGGGTGTAGCCCTTAAAGGGACCCCGTGATGGCGACCCCATCCACGCCGGTGGCAGGGCCAGCAAAGACTTATGCGCAGGCGGCGTCCACATCCACGGCACCTCCTGCGCCACCTGCTGCCCTGCCACCATTCAGACTAATTACGAATAAAAACGGGGTCAAGAGCTACACTCACCCCACAATGAGCATTGAGGAGTGCGTGCGGGCGATGGCTGGGGTAGTCGGCCCCTCGGCCATTGTCGCAGCCTCCAAGATGTCTGGGAAGGCTGTGTTCTTCCTGGGGTCGGAGCGGGCGGTGTCTCTGGCCCTCGCCGTCCTTTCAAACGTCCCGCCCTTTGTTCCCGCTGAGCTCCTCCTCCCTCACCTACACCAACTGGGGGAGGTAAGGTCAGGGATCAACCTCATACCGCTTGGCCTCAGGGAGAACAGCCTGCGCCACGTGTTCTCCTTCCGCCGCCAGCTCTTTGTCCGGCTAGCGCGGGAGGAGACGACAGAGGGCACTTTTAATGTGATGCACGAGGGGACTGCCTACCGCGTCTTTTGGACGTCGGACAGCGTGCGGTCCCATGCCTGCAGGGAGGTGGGGCAAGTTCGCAAGAACTGCCCCGCCTCCAAGGCCGCCAAACCACCGAAGGCGGCCAAGGCTGGCGCCGCCGCCACCCCTCCCCCTATTTGCGTCCGCGTGCCGGGAGCCGTAGGTGCGCGGGCATCGTCGGGGGCCTTTGTTTTCACGGCCTCCGGCGGGGGGGGAGGGAGAACGTCCAATCGGAAAGAGGGCGCGGAGGAAGGCGAAACATCGAGGCGGGTCCCCTCAGTGCACCAGACAGTCTGATCACCGCGCTCAGCCCAACCCTGTCACCGGCGAGCGTGGGGTGCCCTGAGCCCGTGCCCGAGCCCTTGACCAATATCACAGAGGGGCTCGGGCGCGGGCAAGATAAGAAAAAGGGGGGAGTGGAGTGGGAGGCCTTGGCAGACATGGAGGTCTCCCTGCCTCCGCGCCCCCCCAGGAACAAAAGGAGGCGCCGCTCCAATGAGGCGGAGGGGGAACTACATCCCTCCGCGGAGGAGTTAGTGCCCGCCGTGTGTCCCGCGTCCCCCACCAGCGCCCCCAAGTTGCGCTGTAGGTGAGAGGAGTCTGTCCCCGGGGAGGGTGAGACAGTCGAGGCTGCACAGCCTCTGCCTCCCGGGGATGGCGTGGAAGATCTGCCTGTCGTGGGGGGCGTGGGGCAGCGGAGGAATATGATGCCGCCGGGTCGAGCGTCCCGGGGATTGAGGCGGGCGGGGCCGAAATGGCCGAACCTGAGCCCGCCCAGCTATTAACCAACTTCCCCCGGGTGTCGCTCGACTCGGCGGAAATACAGAGTATCAACAATTTTAATGAATCTGTACACGCTGGGCCAGTGGGTGGCGGCGGGGAGGGGGAAGAACAACAACCCTCACCCCCTACTTTGGAGCTGGGGTACTTGGAGGACCTGGATCATTTCTTTGACCAGGTCTCTCCGCCTTCCCCGGCTCCTGGGGCAGAGGAGGAACCCCTTCCGCTGTCGCTTCCTGACCCAGCACCGCTTTTAAAAGAGCCCAGTGGGGACTCCTCTGCCGACGATCCTGGGGGTGGGGTCGGGGCAGAGCCAGGGCCGGATGGAGCAGCGGGGCCGTTTGCCGTACCTCGTGCGGTCGACGGGCCGGCTGCCGGCTCCCGGGGGAGGACGGGGACTCGTTGGGGGACTCGGGAGAAGATCTTGAGTCCATTGCCAGTGATGCGGTGGATCTCCTCGTGCCCGCCGCTGATTTCCCCCCTCATTTCTGCAAAGGAACTCCGGGACTTTTTAGTCCAGAGCCAGGTTCGCCGCAACCGATCCCATATGGCCCTGGAAAGATGGTCCGAGCCGGGGCTGCTCGTCGCGTCCGTCTGCACCGCCGCTAAAACCATGGCCGCGTGCGGGCCCTTATCAAAGGCGCAAGGCCTTGAGCTGCGCCGGCTCAAAAAGTTCCTCGCTGGGCTGCTGAAGGAGTGGAGGTCAACAAACGACTCCACTACCCCGCCAATAGGTTAGGTAGAGGTTGCACTTTGCTTTTGTCATGAAGATAACCATAGCCAGCCTCAACATCAATGGCAGCAGAGAGGCACACCGTAGATTTAACAATTTTTCGCTCCTGCGGGAGGGGAAATATGCGGTGTGCTTCCTGCAAGAAACCCACACCGTTCCGGGAGACGAAGCCACGTGGCTCCTGGAATGGCAAGGAGAGGTCCGCATGAGCCACCTCACTACCACTTCTTGTGGGGTGGCCATCTTGTTGGCCCCGCATTTTCAGCCGGAGATCTTGGGGGTCGAGGAGCCCGTGCCAGGCCGCTTGCTGCACGTCACGGTTCGCCTGGGGGACGTGCCGCTCCATCTCGTGAACGTGTACGCCGCTCAGCCCGGCCCGCAGCAAACGCGCTTCTTCGAAGAAGTGTCCGCTCTTCTTGGCTCCGTCGACGTCGGCGACTGCATTGTCCTCGGGGGGGATTTTAAGTGCAACCTCGAGGCGAGGGACCGCTCCGGTGCCCCGCAGAGCATGACGGCGATGGAGAAGTTGAGGGACCTGGTCGGGTCCTTCGACTTAGTGGACGTCTGGCGAAATCTCCATCTCGACTCCAGCGCCTTTACTTGGGTGAGGCCTGGAGTAGGATGGTCCAGAGTCGACCGCCTTTACGTGTCTCGGGCGTACGTTTCCTGCGTCCCGGCGGCCTCCATGTGACCGGTGCCGTGTTCGGACCACCACCTGGTGTGGGCGGAGCTCGCTTCGCTCCGCGTACTGGCATTTTAACAACCAGCTGCTGGAGGACGTGCGGTTCCAGGACTCGTTCTGTCGTTTCTGGGCCGACTGGAGAAGGAAGCTGGGGGGCTTCCCCTCCTTGAGGTTATGGTCCGCGTCTTCTGTCAAGAGTACGCGAGGGGGTCGACCAGAAAAAGAGGTGCTCGACCTGGAGTCTCGTCTCGATCAAGTCGTCGAGGACCCGGCCCTGCGGATGGTGTACGAAGCGAAGGCGGCCACGCTGAAGGACCTGCAGCTCGTCGGGTCCCGAGGCGCGTTCGTGAGGTCACGGATCCGGTTCCTGTGGGATCTGGACCGCAGCTCCCCCTTCTTCTACTCGCTGGAAAAAAGACAGAATGCCCGTAAGCAGCTCTTGACGCTGCTGGCCGACGATGGCTCTCCCGTCTCTGATCCGGAGGTCGGCAACAACAGGGCCCATGATTATTATGGGGCTCTGTTCTCTCCAGAGCCGTCCAGCGAGGAAGTGCGTAGAGTTTTGTGGGAGGAGCTGCTGAAGGTCGGCCTGGAGGGCGCCGAAAATCTGGAAGCTCCGCTAAGCCTGGCGGAGCTGACAGGCGCCCTCGACCGGCTCTCGAGGGGAAAAGCCCCGGGGCTGGACGGGCTGACCGTGGAGTTCCACAGGGCGTTCTGGGACATCCTGGGGGGCGACTACGCGCGGGTCCTGGGGGAAAGTCTGGCGACCGGGGAGATGCCCCTCTCTTGGCGCAGGGCAGTCATCATCCTGCTGCCTAAGAAGGACGATCGCCGCCTCCTTAAGAACTGGCGCCCGGTCTCCCTCCTCAGCACGGACTACAAAATCTTCGCCAGGGCGATGTCTGCTCGCCTTGGTGCCGTGCTGGACCACATGATCCACCCCGACCAGTCCTGCACGGTCCCGGGCCGGACAATCCACGACAACATCCATCTGGTCCGGGACCTCATCCATCATTCCCAGGAGGCTGGTCTGTCGGTCGCCTTCCTATCCCTCGACCAAGAGAAGGCGTTCGACAGGGTGGATCACTACTATCTGTTCGGTACTCTGCCCGCTTTCGGGTTCGGGACGCATTTCGTCGCCCGGATCCGACTTTTATACGCCGCCGCGGAGTGCCTGATAAAGGTTAACGGGTCCTTGACGGCGCCCCTTCGCTTTGGGAGAGGGGTGCGCCAGGGATGCCCCATGTCCGGCCATCTGTGTGGAGCCTTTCCTGCGCCTCCTGCGGACGAGGTTGACGGGACTGGCTCTGCAAGGGCCGGGCGTGGAGGTCGTCCTGTCGGCTTACGCCGATGACGTGCTCCTCGCGGTAGAGGATCCCGCTGACCTGCGGAGGATGCGTGAGTGCCAGGAGATTTACTCGGCCGCATCCTCTGCCAGGATAAACTGGGAGAAATGTTCCGGACTCCTGGTGGGTCAGTGGCGGGTGGACTCCCTGCCGGAGGAGCTCAGGCCTTTTGCCTGGAGCACGACCCATCTCCTCTATCTGGGAGTCTACCTTAGCCCCGACGAGGAAGCCTGGCCGGCGAACTGGCAAGAGCTGGAGGCCAAGGTCGCCGCTCGCCTAGGGTGCTGGACAGGACTCCTCCGAGTGCTGTCCTACAGGGGTCGAGCGCTAGTCATAAACCAGCTGGTGGCCGCAATGTTGTGGTACCGGCTGGTCACTTTGACCCCTCCCCCTGCGTTTGTCACCAAGATACAGAAGAAGCTGGTGGACTTCTTCTGGAACAACAGGAAGCACTGGGTCTCTGCCGCGATCTTGAGTCTCCCGCTTGGGGAGGGCGGTCAGTCGTTGGTGTGCGTCAGCACCCAGCTCGCGACTTTCCGTCTTCAGACTCTGCAGAGATACCTTTACGTCGAGCCCCCTCTGAGGTGGCGTGCTCTGGCGACGTATTTCTTCCGCCAGCAGCATGGCCTCAACTACGGCACGCAGCTCCTGTTTGTGAGCTTGGGGGACGTCAGGACCGCCTTCCAGGAGCTGCAAGTCTTTTACAAGGAACTCACCAGGGTCTGGAACAAAGTCTCCACCAAGCGCAGCTCTCCACCGGCTGGAGTGGTGGCCGTCCTGCAGGAGCCGCTGCTCGGGAATCCGTACCTCCACGACCGAGGTTTCAGGTGGCGGTCGGATGAGATGGCTGCGGCTGGTGAGGTGACCAGGGTCAGGGACCTGCTCGATGGCGGAGGAGTGGGCTGGATGGCGCCAGACACGCGGGCGCGGCGCCTAAATTCTGCCAACGTCCGCCGCGCGACCGATGCCATCGAGTTGCTAAACACAGCTCTGGGCCCCGACTCCGTTAGGTGCATCGAGGAGGTTCAGGCACGTGGGGAGATCCCGTCCGAACTGACCCCCGTCCGGACGGAATTCCTCATCGGCGCCAAACCCCGGAACCTCCCTCGGGAGCCGACGCCTCACAACTTGAGCCGCCTCGAGGAAATCCCCTCCGTGCCATTCAGTTCCACGCGGAGGGGTTTCCTGTACGGGCTGCTCCTGCACACTCTCAACTTTGCCATCCTCGCCTACCGTCCGGACACGCCATGGCGTACCATCTTGCCGTCCGGAGGAGGCAAGGGTCCCCGATGGAGGGCACTCTACGCGGGAGTCCTCCCAGTATTTATCGGGGACTTGGCCTGGAGGGTGGTGCACGGAGCAGTGCCGTGCAGTAAATTTTTAAGTCTGTTCACGGGCTCCCAGGCCGCCTGCAATTTCTGCGGTCTGGAAGAGTCCGTGCTCCATGTTTTTATCGGATGTTCAAGGTTGCAGCCCCTGTTTTATTATTTAAAGGGGCTGCTCCTGAAATTCTGGCTGCACTTCAGTCCCACACTCCTGATCTTTGGGCACCCTGTGCGGAGGGTAGCGGGTAGGTCCGAGGGCCTCCTCGTAGGACTGCTCCTGGGCATGGCCAAGGGTGCCATCAGCCGGTCCAGGCAGCGGGCGGTCGTTCAACCTGACTGCCTGCCTCTCTTCCGCGTGTACATCCGCGCCAGTGTGTCCTTGGAGATGCAGCACGTGGTGTCCACCGGTACGCTCGTGGCCTTCTGCGAGAGGTGGGCACCGGAGGGACTGGAGTGCATCATCACCCCCGGCAATCAAATTTTAATTTGATTTTATGTTTTAAGGTATATTTTGTTTTAATTGCCGGTGTTTTTTAGTGTCCCCCTCCTCTTTTATAGGGGGCACTTGGAGGAAAAATATGATTTTAATGCCCCCAAAAAAAAACCAAAAAACAAATGAAAAAACACAAAAAAAACAAAAAGGGGGACTGGAAAATATTTGGTGTGTCCCCCACATCGGGGGGGCCATGATTTAATGTTTTATGTTTCCTATCAAAAGAGTTCTGTGGACCAATGGTGGAGCTTTGGAGGCATGGCCTATTCAGTTGGAGCTGTGCTGCTGTGAGAAAAGGAACTCCCTGCTCAAACTCCGGTCTGGAAAGCCTTGAGTGAGCCCTGAGACCAGCCCAGGAATAGGAGGAAGGGGCTGGCTTACAACAATTCAACGTCCAGGGGGAGAGGAGGAGAGCAGAAAATGTATCACTTATTACAACTGCAGAGAGTTGGAGAGAGGGGGAAAAGAACAACCTGAGAAAACACCATCCAGTGTGGAAGGAGGGAGAGCCGTTTCTACAATCTTCGACAGGTGGATGTGTTTTGGTGCATTCCCTGAAAGACTTTGTTGTATCGGTGGGGGGGGAGGAAAGAAGACAACTTGAGGGCCGGAACATCGCGGGGGGGGGGGGGTGTGAGTGTGGAAGTGTGTGTGGGGGTCTTGCTTACAGCTAGGCCCCACACACCACTGAAGCACCCCTCCCCCATTGCCTAGCCTGGGATAGCTGGAGCTACCTGGCTGAAGTAGTACTAATTACCCTATTAAACATCATTAGGAGTGTGTGCCTGGGTGGCTCCAGCTATCCCAGGTGAAGACATCTTCTCCCCCCACCCGAAGACCATTCTACAAAGACTGTTTTTTTTTTGCCATCTGGGGAGTGCACCCCAAGAAACACCCACCCATCGCTGTGAGGGGAGACCTGCCCTCGCAGCTTCCCTCTTTCCCACACCCCACAACTCTTTCTCTCTCTCTCTGTCTCTCTCTCTCTCTCTCTCTCTTAGCCCTTTCCTCCTAATTGTAAAAACAATTAAGACAAACGAGCAGAGGGAGCAAGGCCTCTCCCCATTCGTTAACTAGGGGAGAGTTGTGCCCCATTAAGAGCTCCCTCTGCTCAAAACACCAATGAGGCCAATTAAAGAACATTAAGGCCTGTGACTTTGGGGTGGGTGTAGCCCTTAAAGGGACCCCGTGATGGCGACCCCATCCACGCCGGTGGCAGGGCCAGCAAAGACATACGCGCAGGCGGCAACCGCTTCCACGGCGCCTCCTGCTGCCCTGCCACCGTTCAGACTCATAACAAAAAAACACGGGGTCAAGAGCTACACTCACCCCACAATGAGCATCGAGGAGTGCGTGCGGGCGATGGCTGGGGTAGTCGGCCCCTCGGCCATTGTCGCAGCCTCCAAGATGTCTGGGAAGGCTGTGTTCTTCCTGGGGTCGGAGCGGGCGGTGTCCCTGGCCCTTGAAAAGGGGCTCACGGTGGGCGGGACGTTCCTGCCGGTGGACCCTCTCGAGGCCACCACGCAGAGGGTCATCATTTCAAACGTCCCGCCCTTTGTTCCCACTGAGCTCCTCCTCCCTCACCTACACCAATTGGGGGAGGTAAGGTCGGGGATCAACCCCATACCGCTCGGCCTCGGGGAGAACAGCCTGCGCCACGTGTTCTCCTTCCGCAGCCAGCTCTTTGTCCGGCTGGTGCGGGAGGAGACGACGGAGGTCAATTTTAATGTGGTGCACAAGGGGACTGCCTACCGTGTCTTCTGGACGTCGGACGGCGTGCGGTGCCATGCCTGCAGGGAGGTGGGGCACGTTCGCAAGAACTGCCCCGCCTCCAAGGCCGCCAAACTAGCGAAGGCGGCCAAGGCTGGCGCCGCCGCCACCCCTCCGCCTATTTGCGTCCGCGTGCCGGGAGCTGTGGGTGCACGGGCATCGTCGGGGGTCTTTGTTTTCACGGCCTCCGGTGGAGGGGAGGGAGAACGTCCGATCGGAAAGGCGGCGCGGAGGAAGGCGAAACATCTTGAGGCGGGTCCCCTCAGTGCGCCAGACAGTCTGATCACCGCGCTCAGCCCAACCCTGTCACCGGCGAGCGCGGGGTGCCCTAAGCCCGAGCCCTTGACCAATATCACAGAGGCACAGGCATGATAAGAAAAAGGGGGGAGTGGAGCGGGAGGCCTCGGCAGACATGGAGGTCTCCCTGCCTCCGCGCACCCCCAGGAACAAAAGGAAGCACCGCTCCAATGAGGCGGAGGGGGACAACATCCCTCCGCGGAGGAGTCGGTGCCCGCTGCGTGTCCCGCGTCCCCCACCAGCACCCCGAAGCTGCGCTGTAGGCGAGAGGAGTCTGTCCCCGGGGAAGGTGAGACAGTCGAGGCTGCCCAGCCTCTGCCTCCCGGGGATGGCGTGGAAGATCTGCCTGTCGTGGGGGGAGTGGGGCCAGCGGAGGAATTCATAGCCGCCGGGTCGAGCGTCCCGGGGACTGATGCAGGCGGGGCCGAAAAGGCCGAACCTGAGCCCGCCCAGCCAATATCCAACTTCTCCCGGAAGTCACTCGACTCGGCAGAAACTGAAAATGATAATTTTAGAGAACATCCACACGCTGGGCCGGGAGGTGGCGGCGGGGAGGGGGAAGAACAACAACCCTCGCCCCCTACTTTGGAGCTGGGGTGCTTGGAGGACCTGGCACATTACTTTGGCCCGGTCTCACCATGTTCCCCGGTTCCTGGGGCGGAGGAGGAACCCTTCCTCTGTCGCTTCCTGACCCAGCACCACTTTTAAAAGAGCCCAGTGGGGACTCCTCTGCCGACAATCCTGGGAGTGGGATCGGGGCAGAGCCAGGGTCGGATGGAGCGGCCGGGCCGTTTGCCGCACCTCGTGCTCCATGTTTTTATGGAATGCGCAAGGTTGCAGCCCCTGTTTTATTATTTAAAGGGGCTGCTCCTGAAATTCTGGTTGCACTTCAGTCCCACACTCCTGATCTTTGGGCACCCTGTGCCGAGGGGAGCGGGTAGGTCCGAGGGCCTCCTCGTAGGACTGCTCCTGGGCACGGCCAATGGTGCCATCAGCCGGTCCAGGCAGCGGGCGGTCAACGGGGTCGTTCAACCTGACTGCCTGCCTCTCTTCCGCGTTTACATCCGCGCCAGGGTGTCCTTGGAGATGGAGCACGCGGTGTCCATCGGTACGCTCGCGGCCTTCCGCGAGAGGTGGGCGCCGGAGGGACTGGAGTGCATCGTCACCCCTGGCAACCAAATTTTAATTTGATTTTATCTTTTAAAGTTTAATTTGTTTTAATTGCCGGTGGGTTTTTTTTTAGTGTCCCCCTCCCCTTTTGTAGGGGGCACTTGGAGAAAAAAAAATATATATATATATGATTTTACTGCCCAAAAAAAAACTTAAAAAAAACCACAAAAAAAGGGCCTTGTAAATGTTTGGTGCGTCCCCCAAATCGGGGGGCCACGATTTAATATTTTTCATTTCCTCCCAAAAGAGTTCTGTGGACAAGCACTACAAGGTCCCTTTGTTCATCTACACTATTAAGTGACCGACCACTTAGTGTATACCCTTTCCTTATTCGTCCTCCCAAAGTGCTTCACCTCACTTCTCTGAATTAAATTCCATTTGCATTACTCTGCCCACCTGACCAGTAGATGGATATCCTCCTGCAGCCAATGACTTTCCTCCTCATTATCAACCACACATCCAATTTTAGTATCATCTGCAAACTTCTTAATCATACTCCCTATATTCAAATCTAAAATCATTGATATACACCACAAAAAGCAAGCGACCCAATACTGAGCCCTGTGGATCCCCACTGGAAACATCCTGCCATGGAATTGGACACGGTTGCAAATCAGTCCATCATGAGCAAAAAGGCCTTTGACAGGCTGTGGTGCAACAAGGTACACAGGACCAAGCTGAGCCCTATTCATACCAAGCTGAGAACTTACACCAAAGAGCTGATCCCTGTAATTGGCAGCATAGCAGCAAAAGTCTATGATGAAGCAATACACTATGGATTGTACCAGGAGGAGGAGATGGCCCCACACTGTTCAGCAGAAGCTGGCTGGGAAAAATCTGCTGGAACGACATCCGAGCGCTTTTGTCCGTCGACAACACCTCAGGTGTCCAGGTTCTGAGCAAGTTTCTGTCATTATTTGAGCCAGGCATCGGAAGTTTCTCGGAGGCGAAGGTGCAGATCCACTTGATTCCCGGTACACGACCCATCCACCACAAGGCATGGGTGGTGCCATATATGATGTGACAGAAAGTGGAGATCAAGCTAGACAGGCTGCAACGAGAGGGCATCATTGCGCCGGTGGAGTGCAACGAGTGGGCCAGTCGGTTCTCACGGGCGATGGCACAGTCAGAATTTGTGGGGACTAAAGTTAAAATTAACCGTTTTTCTCTGCAGGACCAGTACCCGCTACCCAAGGCAGATGACCTATTTGCGACACTGGCAGGAGGAAAGAGGTTCATCAAATTGGACCTGACCTCGGCCTACATGACCCAGGAGCTGGCGGGATCTTCGAAAGGCCTCACCTGCATCAACACGCACAAAGGTCTCTTCATCTACAATAGATGCCCGTTTGGGATTCGATCGGCCACGGCTATTTTTCCAAAGGAACATGGAGAGTCTGCTAAATTCAGTTCCGCACACCGTGGTTTTCCAGGACGACATATTGATCACAGGTCAGGATACCATCGAACATTTGAAAAACCTGGAAGAGGTTCTATGTCGGCTAGATTGCGTGGAACTCAGGTTGAAACGCTCGAAGAGAGAGTGTTTTCCTGGCAATAGAGGTCGGGTTCTTAGGGAGAGGAATCGTGGCAGACAGCATCAGACCCACCGACGCCAAGACGGAAGCCATCAAGAATGCGCCGAGACCACAGAACGTGACGGAGCTGCGGTCGTTCCTGGAACTCAATTATTTTGGGAATTTCCTACCCGGGTTAAGCACCTTGCTGGAACCTCTACACATGTTACACAAGGGAGATGACTTGTTATGGGGGAAATCGAGACAGCTTGAGAGAGCCCGAAATTTGTTATGTTCCAACAAACGGCTTGTTCTGTATGATCCTTGTAAACATTCAGTGCTAGCTTGCGATGAGTCTTTGTATGGGGTCAGGTGTGATTTACAACAAGCTAACGAATCGGGAACATTGCAACCGGTCGCTTATGCGTCCAGGAGCTTGTACAAGGCCGAAAGGGCCTACAGCGTGATTGAAAGAGAAGCTCTGGCATGCGTATACAGGGTTTTTAAAAAAAAAACTGCATTATTATCTGTTTGGGCTTAAGTTCAAGTTAGAAACTGACTCATATCACTATTCTCAGAAAACAAAGGTATCAATTCCAATGCCTCTGCTCGCATCCAAAGATGGGCGCTCATGCTATCTGTATATACAATGTAATTTGCCACAGACCAGGCACAGAGAACTGTGCTGATGCCCTCAGTTAGCTACCATTGCCCACCCAGGGGTGGAAATGGCACAGCCTGCAGACTTGCTCTTAATGATGGATACATTTGAAAAAGTCACCTATTACAGCCTGCCAGATCAGGACCTGGGCCAGCCAAGATCCTTTACTGTCCCTTCCAAAAAAAACTGTCCTCCATGGGAGCTGGTCCAGTTTCCCAGCAGAGATAAATGGAGATCAAGCCGTTCCAGCGGCGTAAAGATGAAATGTCCATACAGGCAGACTGTCTTGTGGGGTAATCGCGTGGCTTTCCCCAAGAAAGGCAGAGAAACGTTCATACGCAACCTACACTGCACCCACCCAGGTGTAGTAATGATGAAAGCTATAGCCAGATCCCATATGTGGTGGCCCGGCAGTGACTCAGATTTGGAGTCTTGCATTGGCGCACGCAACACTTGCTCTCAACTGAGCAACGCATCCAGGGAGGCATCGCTAAGTTTGTGGTCATTGCCCTCCAAACTGTTGTGTATCTGTAAAGCATGCACTCCCATGTTCTGCCACCACGGAGCTCATCCCCTGAAGTCCCCAGGGGTCCCAGCGTCCCTTGAGAGCACTATACAAAAGCCGACCGCTAAGGCCTGTTCCTCACTGGAGTATCTTAAGACTGAGGTCAGTGTTACTTTAACCTCCCTGTGTGCAGTCTCATCTGTGTTAGGAACGCAATAACTGGCGACGAGTATACGAATCCAACGCAAAGATGCAGCAAACTGTGGGCATCCTGGAGAAATTCAGAGGGTGAGGATTGGGAAGCCTATGTCAAACGGCTCAGTACTTTGTAGCCAGCGAGCTGGACGGAGAAGGAAGCGCTGCAAAAAGGAGAGCGGTCCTCTTCATGGTCTGCCTCATGAAGAATCTTTTGGCTCCAGTGAAACCCACAGAGAAGTCATATGAGGAGCTGTGTACACTGGTTCAGGAGCATCTTAACCCAAGGGAGAGCGTGCTGAAGCCAACGATCTGAAGGTCAGGAAGTGGCGAGCTATGTCGCAGAGCTAAGGCGACTTGCAGGACAATGTGAGTTTGATGGCTACCTGGAGCAAATGCTCAGAGACCATCCGACAAAAACATTTGACTATAGAGACACCGACCCTCAGGAAGGCCATTGTGGTAGCACAGGTGTTTATGTCCACTAGTGATAATACCAAACAAATCTCAGCACACATGTGCTAACATAATGTTCATAAATTAACTGGAACTGTGTTTGTGAGCAGAAACGTACAGGGCAGAAACCAGAAGTCTGCAACTGCCAACAAGCCTCAGGTGACCCAGGTGACTGAGTCCGCAACAAAAGGATGAATGCAAGGCATTCGCACCTTGTTGGCGTTGTGGAGGCTTCCATTCAGCCTAATCATGCCCCTTCAAAAGGGTATGTTTGCAAGAGCTGTGGAACAATGGGGCACCTCAAACGAGCTTGTAGATGAGCTGCAAGCTCTACAAAACCTGCTAACCATCATGTAGCAGAGGAAGATCGGTCCATTGTGGATCAAAGCAATTTTGAGCCTCAGAAGGCATATGCTGAAGTACACGGGGTGCACACATTTGACAAAATGTCCACCTATAATGCAAAATGTAAGATTAAATGGCTTACCCGTAGCCATGGAACTGGACACTGGTGCTCATGTGTAAAAAAAAATGTTTGAGAGACTGGTGCAACAAGGCATTCAGATCAGCCCCGAGTTCCATCCACACGAAACTGAGAACATACACCAAAGAGCTTATCACTGTCCTGGGCAGTGCCATGGTCAAGGTCACCTACAAGGGCACAGAGCATGAAATGCCACTCTGGATTGTCCCAGATGATTGCCCCAGTACTTGGAAGGAGCTGGCTGGGCAAGATCCGCTGGAACTGGGATGACATCCGAACGCTATCACATGTCGATGAGGCCTCATGTACTCAGGTTCTTAACAAATTTCCTTCCCTTTTTGAGCCAAGCATTGGAAACTTTTCCGGAGCAAAGGTGCGGATCTACTTGGTCCCAGAGGCACGACCCATTCACCACAAGGCGCGTGATGAGGGAGAGAGTGGAAATAGAGCTGGACAGGCTGCAACACGAGGGCATCATCTCCCCAGTGGAATTCAGTGAGTGGGCCAGCCCAATTGTTCCAGTACTCAAAAGTGATGGCACGGTCAGGATTTGTGGCGATTATAAAGTAACTATTAAGTCGTTTCTCGCTTCCGAACCAATACCTGCTAATTAAGGCAGACGACCTATTTGTGATGCTGGCAGGAGGCAAGATGTTCACCAAGCTCAACCTGACTTCGGCTGACATGACGCAGGAGCTGGAGGAGTCTTCGAAGGGCCTCACCTGCATCAACACAAAGAGACTGCTGATCTACAACAGATGCTCATTTGGAATTCGATCGGCTGCAGCGATCTTCCAGAGAAGAATGGAGAACCTACTTAAGTCTGTACCACGCACGGTGGTTTTTCAGGACGACATATTGCTCATGGGTCAGGACACCGTCGAGCACCTACAAAATCTGGAGGAGGCCCTCCAGCGACTGGATCGCATAGGGCTGCGGCTGAAGAGGACGAAATGCGTCTTCATGGCAACAGAAGGGGAGTTTTTGGGGAGAAAGATCGCGGCGGACGGCATTCGGCCCACAGATGCCAAGACAGAGGCTATCAGGAACTCTCCCAGGCCATAGAATGTCACGGAGCTGCAGTCGTTCCTGGGACTCCAACTATTTCGGTAACTTCCTACCGGGATTAAGCACCCTCTTAGAGCCCCTACATGCGTAAAGGTGAGAACTGGGTAAGGGGGGAAAAAAAAAATCAAGTAATTGCTTGAGAAAGACAGAAACATTTTATGCTCCAACAAGCTGCTTGTATTTTATAACCCGTGTAAAAGACTTGTGCTAGCATGTGCTGTGTCGTCTTAGAGGCGGGTGTGTATTACAACACGCTAATGTTGCGGGGAAGTTGCAACCTGTCGCCGATGCCTCCAGGAACTTGTCTAAGGCCGAGAGAGCCGACAGCATGATTGAGATAGAGGCATTAGCGAGTGTGTTCGGGGTAAAGAAAATGCATCAGTACCTGTTTGGCCTCAAATTTGAGCTGGAAACCGATCACAAGCCCCTCATCTGTGTTCGCTGAAAACAAGGGGATAAATACTAATGCCTCAGACCGCATACAAAAGGTGGGCACTCACGCTATCAGCATATAACTTTACCATCTGCCACAGGTCAAGCACCGAGAACTGTGCGGATGCCCTCAGTTGGCTACCATTGCCCAGTACGGGGGTGGAAATGGCGCAGCCTGCAAACTTGGTCATGGAAGAGTTTGAAAATGATAAATCACCTGTCACGGCCCACCAGATTCGGACTTGGACAAGCCAAGATCCTCTGCTGTCCCTGGTAAAAAACTGTGTACTGCATGGGAGCTGAGCCAGCATCCCCGTTGAAATGCAAGAGCTAATCATGCCGTTCCAGCGGTGAAAGGACAAGCTGTCCATTCCGTCAGACTGCCTATTGTGGGAGTAACCGCATAGTGCTACCCAAAAGGGGCAAGGAGACGTTCATCTTGGATCTCCACAGCACACACCCGGGTGTAGTAATGGCGAAAGCGATGGCCAGATCCCACATGTGGTGGACCAGTATCAACTCTGACTTAGAGTCCTGTGTACGGCAATGCAGCGTGTGTGCTCAGTTGAGCAACGCGCCCAGAGAGGCACCACTAAGTTTGTTGTCCTGGCGCTCCAGACCTTGGTCGAGGATCCATGTCGACAATGCGGGCCCGTTTCTGGGTAAAATGTTCCTGGCGGTGGTGGATGCTTTTTCAAAATGGATTGAATGTGAAATGTCAGGAAGCACCACCACCACCACCATTGAAAGCCTGAGGGCCATGTTTGCCATCCACAGCCTGCCTGACATACTGGTCAGTGACAACGGGCCATGTTTCACCAGTGCCGAATTTAAATAATTCATGACCCGCAATGGGATCAAATTTGTCACCTCGGGCCCATTTAAACCAGCCTCCAATGGGCAGGCAGAGCGGGCAGTACAAACAATCAAACGGAGCCTTAAATGAGTCACAGAAGGCTCACTCCAAACCCGCCTGTCCCAAGTACTGTTCAGCTACCGCACGAGACCCCACTCACTCACAGGGGTGCCCCCAGCTGAGCTACTCATGAAAAGGACACTTAAAACCAGACTCGTGCTGGTTCATCCCAACCTGCATGATCAGGTAGAAAGCAGGCGGCAGCAACAAAATGTAAACGATATTTGGGCCACTGGGTCACGGAAAATTGACCCTGTGTATGTGCTGAACTATGGACATGGTCCCAAGTGGATCGCGGGCATGGTGATAGCTAAAGAAGATGTTTGTAGTCAAACTGGACAGTGGACAAATTTGTAGAAAGCACCTGGACCAAACGACGTGGTTCAGACTGCCCTGAACAACCCACAGCAGACACCACCTTTTGAGAACCCACAATACACCCAAAAGATCAACGACACCACGCCGGACCAGGAAATTGAACCCATCACACCCAAGGCCAGGCTCACCCAGCAGCCCTGCAGGGCCAACAACATGCCAGCCCAGCGAAGGTACAGCCAACACACCAGAACAGACATTTGTACCGAGGCAGTCCACCAGGGAAAGAAAGGCTCCCGACCGCCTCACCTTGTAAATAGTTTCCACTTTGACTTTGGGGGGTGGGGGTGGGGGCGGCGGGGTGAGCAGGGAGTGATGTTGTGGATCTGTAAAGCATGCACTCCCATGTTCTGCCACCAGGGATCGCATCCCCTGAAGTCCCAAGGGATCCCAGCATTGCTTGGGAGCACTGTACATAAGCCGGCCCCCAAGGACTGTTCCTCAGTGGGTGTATCTTAATAAAGACTGAGGTCACTGTTACTTTAACCTCCCTGTGTGCAGCCTCATCTGTGTTTGGAGCACAATACAAACCACGTTGACTTAGCTGGTCTGTTCCTCGGCAGAATGTTCTTGGTTGTTGTGGATGCTTATTCAAAATGGATTGTGTGTGTGATAATGTCTGTAAGCACGTCCACTGCCACTATCGAAAACCTATGAGCCGTGTTTGCCACGCACAGCCTGCCTGATGTCCTTGTCAGCATCAACAGGCAGTGTTGCACCTGCGCTGAATTCAAGGAATTCATGACCCGCAATGGGATCAAGAAAGTCACATCTGCCCCTTTCAAGCCCGCATCCAACGGCCAGACAAAACAGGCAGTCCAAACCATCAAGCAAAGCTTGAAACATGTGTCGGAAGACTCGCTGCAGACCTGCCTGTCCCGAGTGCTGCTCAGCTACCACACCAGACCCCACTCACTAGGGTTCCCCCAGCCGAGCTTCTCATTAAAAGCGCACTCAAAACAAGGCTCTCCCAAGACCATCCTAATCTCCAGGATCATGTCAAGGGCAGGCAGCATCAACAAAGCATGTACCATGATCACGCAAATTTGTGTCACGCGCTATTGAAGTCAATGATCCTCTATTTTTCCTCAACTATGGACATGGTCCCAAATGGCTTGCTGGCACTGTCATAGCCAAATAAGGGAGTAGAAGGTTTCAGATCAAACTCGCAAATGGACTAACTTGCAGAAAGCATTTGGACCAAACCAAACTGCGATTCACAGATTGACACGAGCAACCTGAAGAGGACAGCATCAACTTCAACCCTCCGACACACACAAGTGGCAAGCGACATCACGGTTGATCACGAAGCTGAACTTATCCCCAGCAGTCCAGCAAGGCCAGCTGTGCAGCAGCTCAGTGAAGGCTCAACCAACTCACCTGCACCTGCATTTGTACCGAAACAATTGACGAGGGAGCGGAAAGCCCCAGATCGCCGCACCCTGTAAATAAGTGTACTATTGACTTTGGGAGGGAGTGATGTTATGTATGCAACACTATGTAACCAGCATTCTACCGCCACAAAGGGAGCACTGTATATAATCAGGCTTCCCATGCTGTACCAACACTCTGGATTTAGAATAAAGAGACTAAGGTCACACTTACTGATGTCTACAGTACTCAGTTACATTGCTTTATTCGAGACATAACACTCTATTCTTCTATTCTTATACCCATTAGCACGTGGCACCGATAGTAGCCCGGAGATCACTACCTTTGAGGTCCTACCCTTTAATTTTCTTCCTCGCTCCCTGAAATCTGCCTGTCGGACCTCATGCCTTATTTTACCGATGTCGTTGGTCCCAATATGGACTATGACCTCTCGCTGTTTACCGCCCCCCCCACCCACCCCCGGGATGCCCTGCATCTGCTCTGTGACATCCTGGACTCTGGCACCAGGGAGGCACCAAACCATTTGGGAGTCACGTCTACAGCCGCAGAAATGCCTGTCTGGTCCCCTAACTATCGAATCCCCTATCACTAGGGCTCTTTTGTTCTCCGTCCCTCTCCTCTGTGAAGCTGAGCCACCCGTGGTGCCTTGGAATTGGCTCTGGCTGAATTCCCCAGAAGCACCATCGTCCTTACCGATACTCAGAAGTGAATATTGGTTTGAAAGGGAGATGGACTCACGGGGAAGGGCGGGGGGGGAACTACTGCACAACCTGCTTAGCACACTTGCTACATCTGGTTAGCACCCACTTCCCCACTACCTGCACGTCTTTAAGCTGCGGGGTGACCACCTCCTGAAACATGCGATCCACGTAGTTCTCAGCCTCGCGGATGCACCTTATTGATCAGCCATGATCATATTGAATGGTGGTGCAGGTTTGAGGGGCTGAATGGCCTACTCCTGCACCTATTTTCTATGTTTCTATGACTCCACCCGCTGCTCCAGCTCCAAAATGCAGAGCTCGACCAGTTGAAGCTGGAGAAACCTCCTGCACACGGTTGTCTCGGCTGTGTGAAGTCCAGGATTTCCCACATGCCGCAGGATGTGCACTCCACGGGACTGAGCTGCACTGCCATCCCTCTAGTTAGTCTTATCTCGTTTAAAATAGATAGAGGATTGGCTAACCACCAGAAAACAGAGAGTCGGGATAATGGCTCATTTTCCAGTTGGCACAGTAATCTTACTTATTAGATTTCTAATGTCAATAAACACCATTTATAATTGGCTGCCGATATTAAGATCAATATTTAAGGTTTACACACTAGCCAATAGAAAGGATTGAAATTGGGGCAGAATCCTGCAGCTGCTCCACTCGGACCCCAGATGCTTGGTTCCCTAGCATTTCTGGGACATTATTTGTGTCCTCTTCCGTAAAGACAGAACCAAAGTAGTTATTTAATTGTTCAGCCATCTCCTTGTTCCCCATTATAAATTCTCTCATCTCAGACTGTAAAGGACTTACATTTGTCTTCACTAATATTTTTCTTTTTATGTACTTGTAGAAACTTTTGCAGTCATTTTTTATTTACCTTGCAGGTTTAACCTCACTATTTTTCCCCTCTTAAAATCCAATCTCAGTCCTTTTTTGCTGAATTCTAAACTGCTCCCAATCTCAGGCTTGCTATTTTTTATGGCTCCTCTTTGGATCTAATACTATCCTTAAATTCTTTTGTTAGCCATGGTTGGGCCACTTTTCCTTTTGTGTTTTTGTGACAGAAAGGAATGTATAACTGTTGCAATTCATGCATTCATTCCTTAAATGTTAGCCATTGCCGATCCACCATCATGCCTTTTAATGAATCTTCCCAATCTATCATAGCCAATTCATTTCTCATACTTTCATAGTTTCCTTTGTTTAGATTTAGGACTCTAGTTTCAAATTGGATTACTTCACTTTCCACCTTAAGAATTCAAATCATGTTATGGTCACTCTTCCCTAAAGGACCCCACACAACAAGACTATTAATTAACCCCTTCTTATTGGGTATTGTGCAATCTAGGATAGCCTGTTCCCCAGTAGACTCCTCATCATACTGGTCTAAAAAACCCATCTTGTACACACTCCAGGAATTCATCTTCCACAATATTATTAATTTGGTTTGGCCAGTCTATATGTAGATTAAAGTCACCTACAATTATTGTAGTACTCTTGTTACATGCATGTCTAATTTCCTGTTTGATGCCGTCCCCGACATTACCACTACTTTTTGGACACCTATAGACAACTCCCACTAATGTTTTCTTCCCCTTGGTGCTCCTTAGCTCCACCCAGACTGATTCTACATCTTGATTTTCTTAGCCAATATCCTCTCTCACTATTGCTTGGATTTCATCCTTTCTGAACAACACCACACCACTCACTTTTTGCCTGTCCTTCCTAAATATCAAATACCCTTGGATGTTCAGTTCCCAACCCTGGTCACCCTGCAACCATGTCTCTGTAATTGCAACTATATTGTATCCATTTACATCTATTTACACTGTTAATTTATCTACCTTATTACAGATACTTCATGCATTCAGATACAATGCTTTTAGATTTGTCTTTTTAACATTAGACATCTGAACATTATTTTGTACTATAGCCCTATTTGTATTATCACTACTTTTTCCTCACTTGGTCTCTTTGTTAGTGTTGGGTTTGTATGCTCTGTCCCTTCCTAACATAATCTGGTTACCTTTACCACAATCACTTTCCTGCATTGCTTCTTTTTCTCTTTAGCATTCCAGATTGCTCTCCACTTGGACCATCCTCCCCACCCCCTGTTATTTAGGTTAAAGCCCTGTCTACCTCCCAGTTATTCAATTCACTAGACATCAGGGAGGGATCAGGTGGACACATGTCCCCTACAACAACCACCTTTCACTTTACTCACCCCACTTGAATGGCTTTGTGCACCACGGTGCCTTGGTCAGTCTGCTCGTCCACCCTGCAGGCTGCACACTTATCCACAAGAGTTGTAAGAACCTCAAATCTAATGGATAAGTGCAGGGACTGAGGCTCATGCTCTTGGATCCCCGTACCTGCCTCACTCGCAGTCACACCCTCCTGTCCCTCACCACATGTCAATTCTAAAGTATTCCATCTAGGAGGGTGTGGCTGCCTCCTGGAGCAAAAGGTCCAGGTAACTTTCTCCCTCCCTGATGTCTTGCAATGTCTGCAGCTCGAACTCCAGCTCCTCAACTCAGAGTCAAAGTTCGTCAAGCCGCAGACACTTACCGCAAATGTCGTCGCCCTGGACCAAAATGTCCAGAAGCCCCCAAATATTACAGCAGCAACACAGCTCCTGTTTTTCCATTATTTTATTTAATTAGTTTAGTGTTAATCAAAGTATTTACCTTATATAGTTTATTAAATTAGTTAAACAAAGAAAGTTTAGTTTTAAAAGTATTATGCTATATATTATTTTAGAAGACAAACTTAGGCCACAATCACTACCAATCACTTACCTGCCTTACCTGTGAAGTCACACTGCAGAGTTCTCCCCACCCAGAGCCGTGCGATGTCCTGGGAGAGACAAAAAAAAAGATAAAAACCCAGGCCAATTGGGGGAAAAATTTGGGGAAATTCCTCTCCGACCCAACCAGGCGACCAAAGCTCGTCTAGGAGATCACACTGGCCGCATTAGATCCCTTGAAGTTACAGGTCTGCTGTTGCTTTTATCCCCACTCTCGGACCTCGGTCTGCTCCCGCTCAGGTACGCCGCCACTCTGCGGAAAAACAAAGCAAAGCAACACCTCCCGCTCCCACTTTACCGAACTCTCAGTTTCCCACTCCGTGCTCCCAGGACACAGCCCGCTGTTTTTAAACTGCTTGTGGCTCAGATGAGTCACCACTGGTCAGCTGTTTAAAGAACTGGTGTTAACTAGTTTTAACTAACTGGTTAATTAGCAAACTACTGGAGAGCTGGCTAGTTTGTCTCTGCTTAAGCCTGAAAGAATCCTCAATATTTAACTGTTAATCTTACTTAGAAGCTATTAGCAATTGCCACTCGCCTCCAAATGGTTTGAAAAGCGATTAATCCTTAAAACTTTCCCGCTTACCAAACTCTCAGGTTTCCCACTCTGAGCTGCTGCACTTTTAAATGAACAACAAATCCAGTTTAATACCAGAAAGTTTGTGAAGCCTTCCTGATCTCCTTCCAGAGGTTTTGGTGTTGATCCAATTTTCAGGCTGTTTTGTTTTGGTGCCGAGCTCAAAGATGAGCCTGTTTCCATCTCCGACTTGTTTGAACCTGTATGTTTCACTTCAATCCACTTTGCTGACAAGGCATTCAGGCTGCACAAAAGCACATTTGCTGCTTTTCAATTCGCCATTGTGGACATTCAAACTTTGAAGCACTATATCTAACACCCCTGGATTTTCTTCCTCACTGCTTATTGCGATCAGCACATCGTCCTGATTTCACACTACGACCACGTAGTGTCAGAGTCGAAGAGTGGCGGGGTCGTGACCTGGAAATGTTAGGGTCATGAGCCAGGAATGGCGGTATAGGAGTCGAGGAGTGGCGGGGGCGGGGTCGAGGAGCGGCGGCGCGGCGGGGGGGGGGGCGGCCGAGCAGCAGTGGGGTCGTGACCTGGGAGCGGCGGGGTTTTGGCCCAGGAGCGGTAGTGTCGGTGTCGAGCAGCGGCGGGGTCGTGGCCCGGGAGCGGCGGTGTCAGAGTCGAGGAGTGGCGAGATCGGGGTCAAGGAGGCCAGCAGCGAGGCAGAGGCCCAGGAGCGGTGCAGCGTATAACAGTGGTGTCAGGGCCCAGGGAAGGTGTAGCACGGGCCAACCCACACTGCGATCTATGGACAGTAGGAGTATGTGCGAGTACTAGGTCCATGCCGCAGAGCTTGGACTCCAGTTGTCTTGGTTAACACTTATCACTGGACCAAGACCTAGCTCTGTTAAGCCCATGTGGTGGCTGGTGTGCAACGACCACTCCACGTTAAAATAATCCACGTACAGGCATCTTCTGCCCTTCTACATGTAGTTGAGGACCTGGAATGTGAGATCCCTCATTGAAACACCTGTGAACTCATCCCTTTTTAGTGTGGAAGCAAGTCATCCTCGATACGAGGGACTGCCTAATACTATAAGCAATTTGGAAGTCCGCTCCAAGTGTGTGATGGCTTCAAAGTGGGCGACGTCATCAAAACCCAGGTCGCCGTTTGAAGCGTGGGCAGGAACATCGGCGGGGCCCAGGTACAGCAGAGGAGCGGGAAGGTTGGGGTGGTCGAGCAGTGAGAGATCGAGACAGAAATGTGACGAATGATCGGGACAGAGGAGCGGTGAGGGATCGCGGCTGAGAGTCGGCGAGTGATCATGGCGGAGGTGCGACAAAGGTTTGGTGCGGAGGTGCAGTGAGAGATCGTGGCAGAGGTGTTGCGAAAGTTTTGTGGCGGAGGAGCGATGAGAGATCGTGACAGAAGTGTGGCCCCAGAAGAGCTGAGGGCCCAGGGGAAGCATGGGCCAGCCCACACTGACATATGTGTGCGCCCTAGGGCCGTGCAGCAGAGCAGGTCTCCAGTCGTCCTGGTTAACCCTTGCCACTGGATAAAGGCCGAGCTCTGTCAAGCCCATGTGGTGGCAGATGTGCAACGGTCACCACACATTAAAAAAATCCACACACAGGCATCTTCTACCCCTGGAGTTCAGGACTGGAATATCTGGTCCTTCATTGAAACATCTACAAACTCATCCCTTTTGGTGTGGAAGCAAGTCATCCTCGTTTGAGGGACCGCCTATGATGCTGATGATGATAAGTGATTTGGAACTCTTTGCAAAATCTTATTCATCGGAGCCTGGAAGGTTTTGGTGGCGGCCTTTACACCATACAGCAGCTTGGTGTATGAGTACAGTCCCTTGTGAATGTTAATGGTGAGTTATTGCTGGCTCTCTCTGTCAACATTCAGCTCAGTGTAAACGTGTGACGGGTCAAGCTTGGAGAAAACCTTTGACACTGAGAGTGCTGCATACGGATCTTGTGATGTCGGTAACGGGTTCTGCTCATCGTCAACTGCTTGGTTGACAGTAACTTTGTCGTCACCATACAAGCGTACAGTTTTGCCTGCTTTGGGCATTACCACAATCGGGTTAACCCATTCACTTCAGTCAGTTTTTACTAGCACTCCGTTCTCGCTGAGCTTTGCTAGCTCGTCCTCCACCTGACTTTTCAACGCATAGGGGACCAGCCTTGCCTTACAATAGACAGGCTTCGTGTTGGATTTGATGCGGATAGACACGTCATACCCAGCGATGCCCTCATAACTGTCTGTGAACATGCTTTCGTACTTGTTCAGCATTGTGTTGAGTCGCTTCTTTGAAACATCTACACTGAAGATGTTTTTCCAGTCTAGTTTTCACTTTCTCAACCAGTCTTTGCCCATGAGAGTTGGCCTGTTGTAACTCGCTACAATAAGCAGCTTTACTGACTGGCCGTTGTGTTGAACTGTACATTCCATTTGTCCACATGTCTCTAGCTTTACTCTGGAGTAGGTTTATAACTCTACAATACTCTTTGTAAGTGGTACATGATTAAACTTATTCTTATATCTGCCCTTGCTCATGATAGAGCAGTCTGCCGCCGTGTTGATACACATATCAATATATTGCTTGTTGATCATAAGTTTTGTATGGAAGTCTTTCTCACGACTGCTAGTGTCGCCGGTAGTGGCATAGAGACTGTAGATGCCCAGTTCTTCAACATCAGGTGTGTTCCCTTCAATATTGTGAACTCCTCCGTTTTTGTTGCCACTGCTTTGCATTGCCACTAGAATGGTTCTTACTGCTTTAGATCGCGCTCTGCAAACTGTTGAAATATGGTCTTGCTTCTGACAGTGAAAACACTTCACATTTCAGTATTGGCCGGACTGTGGTGAGTGATTCCCACTGCAGCGAAACAATTCACTGAACTGCTCTGACCGACATGTGTTTGACCCGGTCTCACAGCTTTAGGTTTGGCAGTGGCTTTGTGACAGTTGACCTCAGCTGCACTAGTCACTGGAGTTGGACAGAGCTCCCCAGTATTCTTAGACACCATCTCCATAGATAGGGCAATGTTGCATGCTAGTTCAAACGTTCAGTTCGGAGTGTTCAGTAACTTGAACTGTGTGCGCTCATCCACCAGTCCACACACAAACTTATCTCGCAACGCACCATCAAAAAATGTGCCGAAGTTACAATGCAAAGGCAGGTTCTTCAGAGTTACAATGTATTCATTGATGGTTTCACTTTGTTTTTGGTTTCTGGAACCAAACTAATAGCTCTTGGCTATTTCTAACAGCTCTGGGTCGAAATGGTCCTCTACTTTCTCAACAATGTCTTCAAACGGTGCATCCTTCGCTTTCCCTGGCGCGAGTAGGTTTCTCAATGTTTCAGAGACGTCTGGCCTGATCTCCATGAGAAAGTTTGCTTTCTTCCTTTCATGGATTACTTTATTTTTAACTTGAATATTCTCATCTGAATTTCGGTCTCAATAATGATATTGGCCCTAAAAAGCACTTCCGTCCGCTCACTCTAAGAACTGAATGGTTGGCGAGCTCGGTCATACCTGCCAAGGCTTACGATGAATCCCGTAGGCGTGGCCATGATTGTCCCGATCCTGTCTAACAGCGACTCAGCGCATTACCTGTGTACCTGTGAGAATCAACGCCACTGTTACTATGGGTGTGGTGGTGTGGGCGGGGGGTGTGTTTGTGTGTGTGTGGGGATGTGTGTGTGTGTGTGGGGGGGGGGGTAAGTGTCGGGGGTGTGTGTATGTGGGGGGGGCGGTGTATGTGGGGGTGTGTGTGTGGGGGTGTGTATATGTGAGAGGGTATGTGTATGTGGGGAGCGTTGTTTGTGTGGGTGTATGTGTGTGGGGGGTGTTGTGTATGTGGGGAGGGCGGCAATGTGGGGAGGGCGGGTGTGTGTGGGGGTATGTGTAAGGGGGGTGGGTGTGGGTGTTTGTGTGTGGGGGTGTTTGTGTGGAGGGTGTGTGTGTGGGGGGGTGTGTTTGTGGGGGTGTGTGTGTGTGGGGCGTGTGAGTGTGTGTGGGGGTGTGTGTGTGTGTGGGGCGGTAGTGTGTGTGTATGGGGAGGGGTGCGTGGGAGTTGTGTGTGTGTGCGGGTGTGTGTGGGGGGAGGGTAATGTGTGTGTGTGTGGAGGTGGGTCTGTGAGTGTGTGTGTGTGTGTGTGTGTGGCGGGGTGTGGGCGGGAATGTGTGTGGGCTGGGGGGTGGGTGCATGCGTGAGGGTATGTGTGTGTGGGGGTGGAGGAAGGGGTGTGTGTTTGTGTGTGGGGCGGGTGTGTGTATGGGGCTGGCAGCTGTGTTTGTGGAGTGGGTGGCAGTAATTCTAACCCCAAAAACGGTTCTGTTGAGGTCAGGTGCGAAGGTAAATTGTTAAAAATCTGAATTCTGACCAGAACCCACCTCCAACCCACCCAATTACTGTTTCAACGGAGGTGGGCCGGGCCGTGCAGCCAATCGACTCCCAGGATGCAGGTTGCCTATTAAATATTATAATGAGGCTGATGTGACTCCGATTTAACCTGCAGCTTAAATGTAACTTTGGCTCATCGGGTTTCTCAGGCCTCGGGAAACGCGCCAGTGAATGGAAAGTGAGGGATGCTGGATCCAGGAGCTAAGTGCCTTTACACCTTTTACTGTTCACCATGATCCCTTGTGTCATTGAATCACTCCTGCCTTTCACCCAATCACAGACCTTGCCTTTGGCTCCCCCCACCCTTTCACTCGATCTGTACTTGCTTATAAACTGTTAAATCACTAACTTCTTCTGGTTCTGATGAAAGGTTATCTCTGTTTCTCTCTCCACAGATCCTGCCGGACCTGCTCAGTGTTCCAGCATTTTCTGTATTGTATTTTAGGATGCACCTCACAAGAAGATTTAACGTCGGATCCAAATGCAACACACTTAGAAACCCAGTTGAGCAAACCATCACTGGGGCTGTGATCCACTGAGAACAAATAAGGCACCATCTGACCACCAGATTGGGGTCTGTCAGTGATATTGGGGGTTTAGAAGAATCCTAAATTATCTGGGCTGTGGACTGTCCCACAAACCCTGTCCAAAAGATATTAACCAATTAACTGGCTTCAAAGACTGAGTCGGACACAGAGTTGCTTTATTTAACAAATCTATATTAATACAGTTACTACCATCACCGGGTTAAGTACTGATGATTGTAATAAAGTAGTTCATTATTTAATATCAATCCAACAATCTAAACCATCACAGGTGGAACAGTAATCAAATGCATCACATGACCCTCAGTGTCGCTGGCTTTAACTCAGTAACAGTAAAACACAATTACGTTCAATGGCCAAGATTACTCCACCGTTGTTTCTTTAACATTCGTTGATGGGATGTGGGCATCGCTGGCAAGGCTGGCATTTATTGGCCATCTCTAGTTTCCCTTGAAAAGGTGGTGATGCCTTGTTGAACCGTTGCAGTCCGTGAGGTGAAGTTACTCACACTGTGCTGTTAGGGAGGGAGTGCATGATTTTTGACCCAGTGACAATGAAGGAAGGGTGATATATTTCCAAGACAGGATGCTGTGTGACTTGGAGAGGAACTTGGAGGTGGTGGTGTTCCCATGTGCCTGCTGCCCTTATCCTATTAGGTGGTGGAGATTGTGGGTTTAGGAAGTCCTATTGAAGAAGCCTTGGTGAGTTGCTGCAGTGCATCGTGTAGATGGTACACGTAGCGCCGGTGGTGGAGGGACAAGGTGTTTAATGTGGTGGATGCCGGGCCATTCAAGCAGCATGGCCTGGATGGTGTTGAGCTGTTTGAGTGTTGGTGCAGCTGCACTTGTTAAACTCCAAGAACAGGACATCATGTAGGGGAGGGGCGAGGCCATGGAGGGATTTGAAAACAAGAATGAGAATTTTAAATTAGGGGCATTGCTCAACCGGGAGCCAATGTAGGTCACTGAGTACAGCTGTGATGGGTGAACGGGGCTTGGTGTGAGTTAGTATATGGGCAGCAGAATATTAGATGACCTCAGGTTAATGGAGGGTGGAGGGTTGGAGGCCAGCCAGGTGTGCATTGGAATAGTCAGATCTAGAGATAACAAGGGCCTGGGTGAGGGTTTCAGTAGCGGATGAACTGAGGCAGGGATGGAGTTGGGCGATGTTCCCGAGATGGAAGTAGTTGGTCTGAGTGATGATGTAGATCTGTGGTTAGAAGCTCCTCGGGGTAAAATACAACACCAAGGTTGTGAACAGTGTGGTTGAGACTCAGGCAGGTGCCAGGGAGAGGGATGGAGTCGGTGGCTGGGGAACACAATTTGTGATGGGGACAGAAGGCAATGCCTTTGGTCTTCCCAATATTTATTTGCAGGAAGTTTCTGCTCATCCAGTACTGGATGTCGGACAAGCAGTGTGACAATTTGGAGACCGTGGTGGGATGGAGAGTGCCTTGGGATGTTTTACTATGTTAAAGACTCTGTATAAAGTGATAGTTGTTAAGGCTCAGGGGCATCTTGCCCACCCGACAAATGTAACACAGTGCAGGAAGTGGTTTAATGGCCTCACGGGATTGGCCGCAGTACGTGAAGTCACATGTACCCATGCACACCCTGAGAGAATGCTGGAAGCCTGACTCACCTCCATATCATCCCTGCCCTCACTATCGAGAGATCGATGTGACCATAATATTCACAAAGGAACCTGATGCTAAACACACACGCACTCCTTTCCCACCATTCCAGTTTGTTATCCCAGATCCTGATACACAGCTGGTGGGATTTGATTCAATAGAGAACAGATTGCTGCATAGCCTGTACCTGAAAGCATCCTCCCTCTGCAATGTCTGCACACTCCTGGCTGTAATTCAATCTTGTGTTAATCAGGGGCCTTCCTCACTTTGCAGAGGGATAGTTCCCACAATCAGTGGGTCAAACACATGTTGTCAGAGAGGAACTGCACCCATCCCCCCACACCCACGAGGAGGAAGCTCCTCAATTCCTCGGGAACACACCGGGGAGGCGGTGGGAGATGGAGACGTTGGAGGTGAGCTGCTGAGAACACATGGTAATAGAAGGGATCGGTCTCAGTCCAGTGAGCTGTTACAGTCTCCTGACATTCACCTCAATTACAAGCTCTTCTGTTGTTGCTCACTGACTTCCTCAAAGTCACATAAGAGTGGCCACCCTCCTAAACCCTTCCCTTTGTAACCCTCGCAGGTGATGCACAGCCTGATGCCTGGTCTGAAGAGCAGGCTGGCAGCTCCAGAGTGAAGAGTCACTCACCTGACTCACCAATTCTGTCCTGGTACCTTCCTCATTGAAACAGCAGCCCCGATACAGCACTCAGGTCATAGGGTGTAAGAGCTGGTGAGGCACCGAGCACCAGTGAGCAGGAGAGGCTGGGAGGGGAGGAGGGGCAGACAGCACTGCCTCAGCATGGGGAGAAATGACTGCCTTGGGCTGAGGAGCCTGATTGCAGGGTCCCAGTGCCTAAGGGATCAATGATCCTGGAGTATTGAACCCATGTGCTGCTGGGTCTGTTTCGGTGAATGTGCGAGGGTCTCACGCTCCAGGCTTGCAGCTTGGTCGCACTCTGGTGCTTTTATCCATGAAGCCAGTGAAGATGTGAGTGAGCCAAAGACTTTCCATTGTAAGATCCAACTGTGATGTGTGTCCAATGGGTGAACAGGGTCAGCAATGAACGAGCTGTATCGTGTGCAGACTTCACATGGCTCAGCAGGAAATGAGTGAAAGGTTGCTCAGCAACACATTGTGGGATGGATACCTGGGCCATGATCCTGGCAACTGGTCCCATTGGGTAATCACCATGGAAACTGCCTTAAGGGCATCTCCTGACTGTTCCCATGTCTTGCAGGAAGTGCAAGCTGCATTGATCATGGCAGCCTCCTCCAGCTCGGCATGTGGCCCTGCTGGGCCCTGGGGAACGGGCCCTGGGGAACGGGCCCCATCATTCCTCATCATCTCAGATCTGAAATGGACCCTGGCAGTGAGACTCTGCTTTTCCAATGTGAAAACACACAGGATATTACAGAGTGTGGGAGAAATTGAATAGGATCCGGGGCGTATCGTGAAGCTTAATTTGGTTCTCAAGGTAATTATACCAATTAATTTAATTTAACCTGCACAGCCACAGCCTGAGCAGCAGGAGTCAGTCCAGCAAGGGTAGGATTACCCCCCAACACTGAGCGACCAGACAGACATCATGAACCGGACAGGACACAATTCAGTGTGATGCTAACTTTATTTCATTGGTTCTCCCATTCAAGGAAACTCCAATGATCAAAACATTCACTGAAAATATAGCAAGAAATTAACATTCAGAATTACAGTCACACATATTACATTATACTGCAATTGTCTCTATACTATTAGATTATACTGCAATTGTGTCTGTATATTAGATTATACTGCAATTGTCTCTATACTATTAGATTATGCTGCAATTGTCCCTATACTATTAGTGTCATGTATCTAACCTTCTTCTAACTGTAATCTTCATGTAACAACACTGCATACTGTATACACCTAAGAAATGCACACCTTGACCACAGCGGGTGAACTTGTGGGAGACACTCCTCACCTGGTCATCCAGGTATATAAAGGGAGGTCCCACGCAGGGTCATCATTTCTTGGTCCTATGAATAAAGGTTCGGGTCACAGAGTGACCTTGTCTGCAGAATATGCCTCGTGTGAATTTATAGTGGTGTGTAAATACATTACAATTAGATTATACTGCAATTGTCTCTGTACTATTAGATTATACTGCAATTGTCTCAATACTATTAGATTATGCTGCAATTGTCTCTCACTATTAGATTCTACTGCAATTGTCTCTGTACTATTACAGAGTGTGATGTCTATGGGGTGAATTTCCGAGGCTTTCTCTTGCTTGTTCACCATAACTTCAGCAGAGGTTCTGTGAAAACTCCGGAAAATATCAACCATGTTGATGTGGGTTTTCTGGAGTTTCCACTGGTCTTCGGATGTCCTGAGGATGTGGAAGATGCCACATTCACACTACTTTCTGTTTTATTCTTGAACTTTTAACGATGTACAGGAGAGCGATGTGCTGATGTTTTAGTGCAATCCATTTAATCAGTCCCAAATGCAGCCTTCACCACTCTCTGCGCATTCTTCACAAGCTCATTCAGTGCATCATTCAGCAGCTTGTAGGTCATTCCAAATGATGATCCTGCTCCAAAGATGGATCCAACGACTGGTACAAAGTCGAGGCCGATCTCAATGGCTGAAATGGTAACAAAGGCGGAACCCATCAACATTCTTTTCACAAATTCCTTATTTATTTCACCCACCAGAGGAGTTTCCACCACTGCTTTCAGATCTCCCACAGGTTTCCCTGTCACATTGGCCAGTCTTTGAAGAGAGGCGTCATCCAGACCCAGATATTGACGGAACTGTATTATTGCTGTAACCAGTATCCCAATGTCACAAGCAAAGGACAGGCCAGGAATGGGCACTGCTCCCACTGTTCCTGAAAGTGTTGCCAACATCCAGACTTGTTTCTTTAGCTCTTTTCTTTTATTCTCTACAATCTCCAACGTTGTGTTTGGAAGTGACAGCAAGAAAACATGCTTCTTTATATCGTCAAGGTTATTTGAAAGGGCTTCCTTTAATGCTGGAAAATCAAAGTCATTCAGTTTAAAGCTTGATATCAGGAAAACAGTGGGTGATTCAATCCCTGCCTCTTGCAAGTTGCTGACACAGTTATTCCTGATTTTGTCCAGTTCTTTCTGTTTGTTAAAATCCACACCCTCCTTTTCAAATGAATCGAGATCATTGTCAATTTTAGATCGAATGAAGTAGAAATTCTTCCCCAGCCGTTTAATCTCTTTGGCGAGTTTTACATCATTTTCTTTGAATCGACAGGCTGAGAAAATGATGAAGAAATCGTATATTTTAAAATCCATTTCCCGCAGGTATTTATCCGCTGGGAATTTTGTCGTTCCAATTCCAGGCAGGTCCCAGAAGTAAACATTAGGCAGGCTGGGATGTGCGTATCGGGCTGGCTTCATTGTGGTTTCTATCGGCCCAGTTTTAGCAGCTCCCTCACCATCGCTCCGAAGCCCTCTCATAGCATTGATGAAGGTGGATTTCCCTGTGCCTGATTCTCCCGTCACGGCAATGTTAAGTTCTGTATTGTTGAGATCTTTTATCTTCTTCTGTATCAGAGGCACAGCTGCCTCCAGCCCGCCCGTTTCATAATCAGACTTCAGTTTCTTGAGCTCATTCGGACAGAAGAATGTAGTATTCAGAGACTGATCACTGAAAGGAAACATTTTACATGTTGGTTTGTAACAGAATAAAAGAACTTGCATTGATGCAGCAGATTGTCACAGCCTCAGGACATCCCCATACACTTCACATCGAACAAATTACTTGATATGTGGCAAATGTGATAATTTACACACAACAAGGACTCCCAACGAGCAATGAGATGAACGACAATTTAATTTGCCATTGCTGAAGGTAACCACCCTTCCTTTAACTGATGGACTCCTTAGATCTGGGCCCTGAGGTACCACAGCTGAGGGCAAACATCTCCTGTCCCTCCGGACAGTAGTGACTACCCCATCTACCACCCCAAGCTCATCCTCACCACTTGGCCTCTGTGCATCACCCCGTAGACCTCCCTCAGTCTGACTAAGCCCTACCGAGTGAGCGTCTCTCGGCCGGTGCTTGTGAGGCTCAGGTACAGTGATGGGGTTGGTGAAGTGAAGGTTGGATGGAGCCCAAGCTGAGGGCCCTGGGTCTTGAGGCTGCTCCTCCTGTGCTGAAGGGCTGGAGAAGAGCAGAGGTTAACAGGGGAACATGAGCTGCAGAATGGCCAGTGCACTCAGTACAAGTGACGATATTAAACACTGGCAATATATTGCGATGACAGATTGTGCTGTAACAGGAGGAACTGGAGACACAGTACGAGGAGTTCCCTGACCAACCTGGAGCTGGCTTCTCCCATCCTACTTCTCTCGCTGCTTGCTCCGTGTGACTGCCCAGCGATTCCAGAGCTCCCTCAAAGGGTGAGAGGTCGGAGGCTTGTGGCTCCTCCCCCGATGCCACTTCTTTGTCTCTGGTTGTGTGCGGTTTTCTCCTTTAATAGGAAAGTAGAGCGTGTGAATGGTGACACTTTATTTGCCATGAGATAAAGTACAAGCCTGGTGTGAGTAATCTTCCTGAATCAGGGCAAGAACAGCTGCAAGAAACTGGAAAATACATAATGCAGCTTTTTCACATTTTCACTTAGACTGTGAGGGAAAGAATGGGATAGGAAGGGTCTCGTGTTTCCTCCTCAATATTTAAGGGAAGTAGCACCTGGTGTGGGACACAGGGAGGGCACGGTGGGTGGAAATGGAAAACATGATTTCACATTTGCTTCAGTTTGAATTGTGTAACTCTTTTACCTTTGCATCCCTTGTGAGGTCATTAAATTTCTTCCAGCATTGCGTTCCTGACTGGGAGTTCCTGACCGGTGGTTGCTCTTACTGCCAAGGCCCCGTCCACAGAGACTGGACCATGCTTTTCACGCGACTCCTTCCCTCAGTCCTAAAAAACCGTGGAGCTCCTGTGCGCCGAAGAACCTGCCTCAAACATTACTGAAGCTTTCTGAGTTGCTGCTCAAACACATATTCCGGCCCTTTAAGCTTCTGTAGCAGCACTGGAATTTCCTCCTCTCCAGAGACAGCCTCCCAACAGGGGGAGTGAATATCGCTGGAACACACCCTGAATAGTTCGTAAAGCTCCACACATTGGACAGGGTCACGGCGGGAGCACATTGGTGAGGAACGTGCAGTCCTGGCACAATCGCAGGGTAACTCTGCACAGAGGCAAATCTCCATCTTGGCTTCAGTCAAACCAATGCGAGATTATTCTGCTGATGCTGATTGAATGTCGAGTTATGGGCATTGTTAAAGCATTATTTGAATGGCAAATACTGGTACAATATGCTGCTCTGACACAGATTCACAGAGTGTTCAAACAGAAGGGCTGAGGTTTCAGGATCAGACCCCAGAATCCGGTCAGCCTGGAGTTGGTGATTTTGATTGACAGCTGTATGTAAGAGCAGTGAGGAGGGGAGGGTCAGTGATTGTGGCTGTGGTCATTTTGAGAGACAGGTCTGTGGCCAGAGGTCAGTATTGGGCGACCTGCACTTCACTCGTTAGTCAGTGTACAACCAGCAGAGGGTCAGGGTTATCCCGTGGGGGAAAGTGAGTGACCATTTAATGAGTGGTCTAAACCCATTTAAAATAAATGTCTATGTTAGAATAACAGACACAGGAATATTTTGAATGTGTTACGCATTCATGCAGTAATATCAAACAGTTATATCTCATTTAAAAGGACTAAACATTTGGAATAATCAGATGGGCAGGGAAGGAGAGACACAACAGGAGAGGTGATTTGCCCTTTTGTTGATTTTCTGAGGTGTTTGCAATGAGTTGTTTGGTTTCCTCTCTCTGTATTGTGAGCAATCTCCATACCCTGCCTCTTGTTAGACACCACTCCCCATTCTGATAAATACACGGTCCCGTCATTTCATCACAAGGCATTTCACGCAGTTTGTTTCTTGAGTAACTGTTTCATTTTCACCCAATTATCATATAGAACTCTGAATAAACCTTCTTACTGTTAGAAGTTTGGCCAAATTTTCATATAAAAAAGAACGTGTTAATTTGCAACAACAAAAGCTCGGATTGGTCCCCTTGATAACAAGTCCTGATTGCTGATTGGTCCCCTTGGAGGATAAGACACACCCAGCAGTTAGTCTGGAATGTATAATCGGATCCTCACTGCCGATATAATCCGTGACTTTGTAAACTGTAATTCAAACAATGCTGACTGCTGACTCCAGACAGAGCAGAGCTCACTTGGAACAGACAGGGCTCACTCTCATGGGTTGACCATCTCCCACAACACCCAAACAAGTTCTTGCCCCCAACACCCCCACCGCCTGTGATATATTCACAGAGCACAAGCACACACAGCTCCTAACATGGCAGGCAGCTCTCTCGGAAGCCTCCGGAATCTGCCTGGTGCTGTTTATTATTAACTCTGCAGTTGCAGTACACAATACGTCCACATCCACAGTGTGGAGCTACAAACATTCAGATATTACACTTCTCTCTACCAAATGAAGAAATTATAACAACAAACCTCATTCATAACTTTCATGTTTATACATAACACAGGATATAGACTTATTTTTTTTCCATATTTACAATGTTAACTTTAGCACTTGTTTTCTGTTTCAAAGAGGATACATTCGCTCTTGAACAGAACCTTCCAAACCTCGTGTAGAATCTAAACTCATTCGAGGCTCATCCTGAGGAACGTTTTCTTCCATGGAATTAACTTGATTTGCATTTGAACTCTCTCTTACTTCAGGCTCTTTGTTTTCCTAACTCGGACTCAGACTTTCATCCTGATTCTCTACTGGATTTGTTTCCAGTACATTGGATTTAGGATTTGCTACTGGTGTATCAAAACTATCTGATGAGTCAGAAATAATAGAATTATTCCCACACCTTCAACTCCTTCCATGTCCGTCGGTAAAATATGATCAATATGAACAAACCTAACCTGTCCATTATCAAACATCTTTACCAAATATGTGTGAGAACCACATATCTTCACCACTCTTCCTGGTAACCACTTTAACCATTCATGGTGATGGTTCTTCATTCTCACCTGCTGGTTTAATTTCATATTTCTCTCTTTTACTCTACCTCGATCATGGTTCTCTTTCTGTCTCAATTGTGTCTCTTCTACGGACTGTGCCAAATTTGGCTTTAAAATGAGAATCTGGTTCGTGGCTGTCATTTGAGAAACAACTCTGGTGGTGTTCTACCAGTAGTTGTGTGAGGAGTATTTCGATATGTAATCAAAAAATTAGCCAATTTGTGATCCAATGACAACATTCGTTTCCTTGGATTTGGATCTAACATTTGTTTTACAACTTGTACAGTGCGCTCTGCTGCACCATTCGAAGCAGGATGGTATGGTGGAACCTTGGTATGTTTCACACAATCTTTGCTTGTGAATTGTGCAAATTCTTCTGAACGAAATTCATTACTACGAATGAAGAATGGATGTGTATCTTTGTCTGTTACCTGGTTTGGCCATCCATTTGCAATATAATCATACACCTTTGACATCACTGGGTCACGGTTGGTTGCTCTACCAATCTCTTCAGCTGTGACTGGCAGTTCATCAATGTATGAAAAATAAAACACTTTTTCCTGATCAGGTGTAACTTGTGATGGGAAAGGCAATCTCGACATTGCATCAGCATTACTGTGATCAGCTGATCATCTGTATTCAATATCATATGTATATGCTGACAAAATCAAAGCCCATCTCTGCATTCGGGCTGCAACTAATGTTGGAACTGGGGACTTTGGATGGAGGATTGCTGTTAGGAGCTTATGATCCGTAACGATGGTAAACTTACGACCATACAAGTATTTATGAAACTTCTTGACCCCAAAAATTAATGCCAAAACTTCCCTTTCAATTTGTGCATAATTACTCTCACTGGCACTGAGAGTGCATGAAGCAAAATCAATTGGTCTCTCCTCCCCACTACATGATACATGAGAGATCACTGCCCCAACTCCATACGGAGAGGCATCACATGCTGGCTTAATCATCTTAGATATGTCATAGTGAACTAACATGGTGCTCTCTCCCAATTTGCTTTTATACTCCTTGAATGCTATATCGCATTCTTTTGACCACTTCCAATGGACCTGTTTTTTTAATAGTTCATTCAGTGGATGTAATACTTAGCCAAATTTGGTAGGAACTTCCCATAATAGTTCAAAAGACCCAAGAATGAACAAAGTTGAGTGACATTCCTGGGAGTGGGTGCATTTCGAATTGCATCCAATTTTTCCATTGTTGGATGTAAACCATCTTTGTCTACTCTGTACCCTAAGTCGTCCACTGAGTTTTTAAATAACTCACACTTACGAGCAGACACTCGTACTCTGTGCTTCTCTAGCCATTTGAGGACTTCATCCCCTTGGAATATGGCAGGGGCAGAAGACACTCCAAACGGTAGCCTATTAAATTGATATAGGCCTCGATGAGTATTTATAGTCAAACATGACTTGGACTCCTCATCTAGTTCAAGCTATAAGCAGGCATTTGTAAGATCCACTTTTGAGAAGATCTGACCACCTATTAGTGTTGTGAACAAATCATCTATATTCAGCAATGTATTGGGGACATTACCCTCTGGAACCTGGTTTACGGTTACTTTATAATCAGCACACAATCTTACCTTACCATCGGACTTAGGTACAACAACAGTTACATCGATCTAGCTTCCAAATAATGTTCTCAGTCTCTAGTCTTTTGAGTTCTTGCTCAACGTTCTCCTTGAGTGCATATGGAACAGAACGTGGCTTGTAGTAAACCGATCTAGCGTCCTTCTGTACCCTGACACTCACCTTGAAGCCTTGGATCGGACTGCCCGATTCGCAGAACACCTTTGGATACTTCTTGATAACCTCATCCGTTGACGAAAATCTCGCTTCCACACAGAAAATTTTACTCCAATCCAGCTTCAGTGAGCTCAACCAATTTCTTCCTAGTAAGGCAGACTTGTCTCCTTTCACTACTATTAGAGGCAAGTTCTGAAATTCATCTTTATATTTCACCTGTACAGTAATACAACCTACCACAGGAATTTTCTCTCCCGAGTAGCCTCCAGTTGGAAATCACGCAATTTGTCGAGGTACAGCGACTCTGGTACTACACTCACGGATGCACCTGTGTCGATTTCCATTGGTATCTTGAATCCCGCTACATCTATGTGGATTTTGATGCTTTCCGAATCGCTGTCCGTTAGCCTCGTGCTCCTGATGACATGTAACTCAACCATCTCCTCGTCCTGTTGTTGTTCTTCCATGCTATGTAGTCTCTTGGGATTTCTACTCATAGCTTTGAACACTGGACTCATAGCGTTGGAAGCTGGTTTACCCTTCAGTCAGCATGCCTTCGCAAGATGCCCAGTCTTCCTGCAGAAGAAACACTCTGCCTTCACGTATGGGCAACTTTGAGCTCCTATAGCACGACTTCGACGCTGTTAGAATTTCCAGTTTCTGAGACTTTGGGTCCCCACCGTTTTTTACTTTGAACCTGCAGGTGATTTACCTCGCTTGACTGACGACCGTAATTATTGTTGAATTCTCGGGAATATTGTTCGGCCATGCCCATCGACCTCGCTGTCTGACAAGCAATCTCAAAAGTCAATTCAGCCGTCGTCAATAACTTCCTTCTGATCGCATCATTTTTCACCCCACAAACAAAACGATCCCGTAATGCTCAGATTTGTAAGTTTCCAAAATTACAGTGCATCGATAGCTTTTTTTTATGCTACGATGTAATCACTGATAATTGAATCAGTCTTTTGATTCCGAATCCCAAAACAATAGCTTTAAGCAATTTCTAACGGTTTGGGTTTATGTTACTGTTCCAGCTTCGTTAAAATCTCTTTAAGCATTGTGTCCTTTGGCTTGTCAGGCAAAAGCAGATTTACAAGGGTTTCGTACAATGCCGGACCCGCCTCCGATAAGAAGATCGCTTTCTTACGTTCCAACACAGCCCGGTTCTGGACTGCATTGTCTGGAACTTCGATTATGTTATTTGCGGTGAAATACATTTCTAGCCGATCCACATACGCTTTAAAATGTTCCTGGTCATGTCTATATTCCCCCAAATGTCCGATTACAGCTGACATTTTAATCTCTAGCTGTTCACACCATGTGCTGTATTTTACCTCGGATTTTTAGCTTTTTTCCAAAGACAGAAACTTCCAAAGTCTCTCTGCCGGCTGGCTGAATCCTTCCCCAACAAAATGTAAGCTTTAAATCATCCGAAAAGTCCCATCTCATCGCCAAATGTGATATCTTCACAGCGCACAAGCACATACAGCTTCCTACATGACATGCAGCTCTCTCGGAAGCCTCCGGAAACTGCCTGATTCTGCTTATTATTAACCCTGCACTTGCAGTACAAAATAAGTCCACGTCCAGTGTGGAGCAACAAACATTACAAGCTTGCAGACATTACACCGCCCAAGTTCTTGAGCTTCTCCCTCCCACCATGGCTCCTTGACCTTCTCCTCCTGCTCAAGTTCCTGACCTACATCCCCCCAATTCTGCCCCTGGATTCCTGATATTCTCCCCCTGTTCCTCCCCCATGGATCCTCGCCCTACTACCCTGAACAAGTTCCTGGGCTCCACCCACTCACGCCATAGATGGGGCATTGACTATGGGTCATGGACTGTTAACAGGTGTATTGGGTATAAAGTGAATAGTGACATTGTCGTGACATCAACATTTTGTCCACTCTGACCATCTGGATCACATTCTCGCTCTCATCCCCCGCCCCCGACCCCCGCTTTAGACCTGGATCATGTTATTCCACCAATCGCTCTCCGTACTTTTTAGAACCCCTCAGCTTGAGTTTCTGACCTCGTCTCTCCCTTCGAATGCCCATTATCAGCCTCCGACCCCTCCTCTCACCCTCTGATCTCCCCTTTCTCTCTCCCTCCGACCTCCCCTGTCTCTCACCCTCCAATCCCCCTCTCTCTGTCCCTCCAATCCCTTCTATCTTCCCCTCTCCCCCACTTAGTCCCCCTCTCTCTCCCTCCAATACCCCTCTCTCTTCCTCCAATCACCTCACTCTTCCTCTCTCTCTCTCCCCCTCTAAACCCTCTCTCTCCCCCTCTCTGTATAAACAGACCGCATGACGGCATGGAGCTGCGGATGGACTCACTCTGGAGCATGCGCAATGCTGAGAATGTTGTGGATAGCACATTTAGTGAGTTGGTCACACCGCAGGTAAGGGTTAGGACAGATACTGAATGGGTGACCAAGAGACAAGGCAAGAGCAGGAAGGTAGTGCAGGAGTCCCCTGTGGTTATCTCCCTCCAAAACAGATGTACAGTTTTGGATACTGTTGGGGGAGATGACTTACCAGGGGAAGGCACCAGCAGCCAGGTTCATGGCACCGTGGGTGGCTCTGCTGCACAGAAGAGATATCCTGGGGGTAACATTTGCGAATGCAGTTCGGGAGTGTTTAAACTAATATGGCAGAGGGATGGGAACCTATGCAGCGAGATAGGGCGAAGTAATATGGAGTCAGAAACAGATGGTAGAAAGGTAAAAAGCAAAGTAGAAGGCCGAGTAAACAAAGGCAAGAAATAAAAAGGGCCACACTACGTCATAATTCGAAAAGGACAAAGGGTGTTAAAAAAATAAGCCTGAAGGCTGTGTGTCTTAATGCAAGGAGTATCCGTAATAAGGTGGATGAATTAACTGTGCAACTAGATGTTAACAGATATGATGTGATTGGAATTACAGAGACGTGGCTCCAGGATGATCAGGGCTGGGAACTCAACATCCAGGGGTATTCAACATTCAGGAAGGATAGAATAAAAGGAAAAGGAGGTGGGGTAGCATTGCTGGTTAAAGAGGCGATTAATGCAATAGATAGGAAGGACATTAGCTTGGATGATGTGGAATCTATATGGGTTGAGCTGCAGAACACCAAAGGGCAAAAAACGTTAGCAGGAGTTGTGTACAGACCTCCAAACAGTAGTAGTGATGTTGGGGAGTGCATCAAACAGGAAATTAGGGCTGCATGCAATAAAGGTGCAGCAGTTATCATGGGTGACTTTAATATGCATATAGATTGGGCTAACCAAACTGGAAGCAATACGGTGGAGGAGGATTTCCTGGAGTGCATAAGGGATGGTTTTCTAGACCAATATGTCGAGGAACCAACTAGGGGGGAGGCCATCTTAGACTGGGTGTTGTGTAATGAGAGAGGATTAATTAGCAATCTCGTTGTGCGAGGCCCATTGGGTAAGAGTGACCATAATATGGTGGAATTCTACATTAGGATGGAGAATGAAACAGTTAATTCAGAGACCATGGTCCAGAAGTTAAAGAAGGGTAACTTTGAAGGTATGAGGCGTGAATTAGCGAGGATAGATTGGCGAATGATACTTAAGGGGTTGACTGTGGATGGGCAATGGCAGACATTTAGAGACCGCATGGATGAACTACGACAATTGTACATCCCTGTCTGGCGTAAAAATAAAAAAGGGAAGGTGGCTCAACCGTGGGTATCAAGGGAAATCAGGGATAGTATTAAAGCCAAGGAAGTGGCATACAAATTGGCCAGAAATAGCAGCGAACCCAGGGACTGGGAGAAATTTAGAACTCAGCAGATGAGGACAAAGGGTTTGATTAGGGCAGTGAAAATGGAGTACGAGAAGAAGCTTGCAGGGAACATTAAGACGGATTGCAAAAGTTTCTATAGATATGTAAAGAGAAAAAGGTTAGTAAAGACAAATGTAGGTCCCCTGCAGTCAGAATCAGGGGAAGTCATAACAGGGAACAAAGAAATGGCAGACCAATTGAACAAGTACTTTGGTTCGGTATTCACTAAGGAGGACACAAACAGCCTTCCGGATATAAAAGGGGTCAGAGGGTATAGTAAGGAGGAGGAACTGAGGGAAATCCTTATTAGTCGGGAAATTGTGTTGGGGAAATTGATAGGATTGAAGGCCGATAAATCCCCAGGGCGTGATGGACTGCATCCCAGAGTACTTAAGGAGGTGGCCTTGGAAATAGCGGATGCATTGACAGTCATTTTCCAACATTCCATTGACTCTGGATCAGTTCCTATGGAGTGGAGGGTAGCCAATGTAACCCCACTTTTTAAAAAAGGAGGGAGAGAGAAAACAGAATTATAGATCGGTCAGCCTGACCCCAGTAGTGGGTAAAATGATGGAATTAATTATTAAGGATGTCATAGCAGCGCATTTGGAAAGAGGTGACATGATAGGTCCAAGTCAGCATGGATTTGTGAAAGGGAAATCATGCTTGACAAATCTTCTGGAATTTTTTGAGGATATTTCCAGTAGAGTGGACAAGGGAGAACCAGTTGGACTTTCAGAAGGCTTTCGACAAGGTCCCACACAAGAGATTAATGTGCAAAGTTAAAGCACATGGGATTGGGGGTAGTGTGCTGACATGGATTGAGAACTGGTTGTCAGACAGGAAGCAAAGAGTAGGAGTAAATGGGGACTTTTCAGAATGGCAGGCAGTGACTAGTGGGGTACCGCAAGGTTCTGTGCTGGGGCCCCAGCTGTTTACACTGTACATTAGTGATTTAGACGAGGGGATTAAATGTAGTATCTCCAAATTTGCAGATGACACTAAGTTGGGTGGCAGTGTGAGCTGCGAGAAGGATGCTATGAGGCTGCAGGGTGACTTGGATAGGTTAGGTGAGTGGGCAAATGCATGCCAGATGAAGTATAATGTGGATAAATGTGAGGTTATCCACTTTGGTGGTAAAAACAGAGAGACAGACTATTATCTGAATGGTGACAGATTAGGAAAAGGGGAGGTGCAACGAGACCTGGGTGTCATGGTACATCAGTCATTGAACATGTGGACATGATCTCCCAGGTCCCTTTGTTCCTCTACACTTCTGCATGTACAGCAGGCGGTTAAGAAAGCAAATGGCATGTTGGCCTTCATAGCGAGGGGATTTGAGTACAGGGGCAGGGAGGTGTTACTACAGTTGTACAGGGCCTTGGTGAGGCCACACCTGGAGTATTGTGTACAGTTCTGGTCTCCTAACTTAAGGAAGGACATTCTTGCTATTGGGGAAATGCAGCGAAGGTTCACCAGGCTGATTCCCAGGATGGCAGGACTGACCTATCAAGAAAGACTGGATCCACTGGGCTTGTATTCACTGGAGTTCAGAAGAATGAGAGGGGACCTCATAGAAACGTTTAAAATTCTGATGGGTTCAGACAGGTTAGATGCAGGAAGAATGTTCCCAATGTTGGGGAAGTCCAGAACCAGGAGTCACAGTCTAAGGATAAGGGGTAAGCCATTTAGGACCGAGATGAGGAGAAACTTCTTCACCCAGAGTGTGGTGAACCTGTGGAATTCTTTGCCACAGAAAGTTGTTGAGGCCAATTCACTAAATATATTCAAAAAGGAGTTAGATGAAGTCCTTACTACTAGGGGGATCAAGGGATATGGCGAGAAAGCAGGAATGGGGTCCTGAATTTGCATGTTCAGCCATGAACTCATTAACTGGCGGTGCAGGCTAGAAGGGCCGAATGGCCGACTCCTGCACCTATTTTCTATGTTTCTATGTCTATGTTTCTAGACGAGGGGATTAAATGTAGTATCTCCAAATTTGCGGATGACACTAAGTTGGGTGGCAGTGTGAGCTGTGAGGAGGATGCTATGAGGCTGCAGAGTGATTTGGATAAGTTAGGTGAGTGGCAAAATGCATGGCAGATGAAGTATAATGTGGATAAATGTGAGGTTATCCACTTTGATGGTAAAAACAGAGAGACAGACTATTATCTGAATGGTGACAGATTAGGAAAAGGGGAGTTGCAACGAGACCTGGGTGTCATGATACATCAGTCATTGAAGGTTGGCATGCAGGTACAGCAGGTGGTTAAGAAAGCAAATGGCATGTTGGCCTTCATAGCGAGGGGATTGGAGTACAGGGGCAGGGAGATATTGCTACAGTTGTACAGGGCCTTGGTGAGGCCACACCTGGAGTATTGTGTACAGTTTTGGTCTCCTAACTTGAGGAAGGACATTCTTGCTATTGAGGGAGTGCAGCGAAGATTTACCAGACTGATTTCCGGGATGGCGGGACTGACATATCAAGAAAGACTGGATCAACTGGAGCTCAGAAGAATGAGAGGGGATCTCATCGAAATGTTTAAAATTCTGACGGGGTTTAGACAGGTTAGATGCAGGAAGAATGTTGCCAATGTTGGGGAAGTCCAGAACCAGGGGTCACAGTCTAAGGATAAGGGGTAAGCCATTTAGGACCGAGATGAGGAGAAACTTCTTCACCCAGAGAGTGGTGAACCTGTGGAATTCTCTGCCACAGAAAGTTGTTGAGGCCAATTCACTAAATATATTCAAAAAGGAGTTAGATGTAGTCCTTACTACTAGGGGGATCAAGGGGTATGGCGAGAAAGCAGGAATGGGGTACTGAAGTTGCATGTTCAGCCACGAAGTCATTGAATGGCGGTGCAGGCTCGAATGGCCGAATGGCCTACTCCTGCACCTATTTTCTATGTTTCTATGAGCGCACCAGAAAGTAGAGTTAAACCAGGGAAAAATTGAAAGACAAAATTAAAAACTCTTTGTCTGAATGCACGCAGCATTCGTAACAAGGCAGATGAGTTGACGGCTCAAATAGAAATAAATGGGTGTCATAGACTTATAGAAATTTATAGCACGGAAGGAGACCATTTCAGCCTATCGTGTCCAACAGCTGACCAACAGCTATCCAGCCTAATCACACTTTCCAATTCTTGTTCCGTAGCCCTGTAGGTTACGTCACTTTAAGTGCACATCCAAGTATTGTTTAAATGTGGTGAGGGTTTCTGCCTTTACCACCCTTTCAGGCAGTGAGTTCCAGACCCAGCACCCTCTGGGTGAAGAAATTTCCCCTCGTATCTCCTCTAAACCTCCCACAAATCAGTTTTAAATCTATGCCCCCTGGTTGTTGATGCCTCTGCCAAGGAAAACAGGTCCTTCCTATCCACGCTAACCAGGGCTCTCATAATTTTATACATCTCAATCAGGTCTCCTCTCAGACTCCTCTGTTCAAAGAAAACAGACCCAGCATCTCCAATCTTTCCTCACAACCAAAATTCTCCAGTCCAGGCAACATTCTTGTAAATCTCCTCTGTACCCTTTCCAGTGCAATCACAGATTTGGTTGCAAGGTGACCAAGGCTTGGAACTGAATATTCTATATTAATGACTTGAATGAAGGGACCGAGTGTAATGTAACCAAATTTGCTGATGATGCAAAGATAGGTGGGAAATCAAGTTGTAAAGAGGACACAAAGAATCTGCAAATGTATAGGTTAACTGAGTGGGCAAAAACTTGGCAGATGGAGTATAATGTGGTAAAATGAGGTTATCCACTTTGGTAGGAAGAATAAAAGAGAGTATTATTATTTAAATGGAGAGAGAGGCACCTGGGGGTCCTTGTACATGAAACACAAAAAGTTAGTATGCACGTACAGCAAGTAATCAGGAAGGTAAATGTTGGCCTTTATTGCAAGGGGGATGGAGTATAAAAGTCGTGAAGTCCTGCTACAACTGTACAGGGCATTGGTAAGACCACACCTGGAGTACTGCATACAGTTTTGATCTCCTTATTTAAGGAGGGATATACTTGCATTGGAGGCTATTCAGAGAAGATTCACTAGTTTGATTCCTGAGATGAAGGGTTGTCTTTTGAAGAAAGGTTGAGCAGGTTGGGGCTATACCACCGCACAAGGCCTCCGATCACCTCACAAGGCCTTCCCGTCAACGATGCTGGTGAAGCCCACCATGACCCTCTCGCCCCTCCTGCTGATCCCTTCGAATCCCCTGTCGATGCTCTCCCCCTCCCTAGATCATCAACCCCGGCCGATGCTCTCACCCAGATACCTGAACCCTGATGATGAACCCACACCCTCCCCCGACCCCTGCAGATGCTCTCTCCCTCCGGATCCCCGACCCCGGCTGATTCTCTCCCCCACATCTACGACTCCTGCCGATCCTCTCTCCACTCCTCCCCCACCCCCACTTCCCGGATCCCCGATCCCAGCTGATGCTCTCCACCCCACAATCCCTGACCCCTGCCGATGCTCTGCCCCCCCGGCAGATCCACGACCCCTGCCGATGCTCTCCCCCCCCAGGATCCCTGACCCCTGCCGATGCTCTCCACCCCGCTGATCGCCGACCCCTGCCGATGCTCATCCCGCCCCTCCTGATGTTCTTCCCCCTGGCCGATCCCCATGATGCTCTCCCCACCACCCCCGATCCCCAACCCCTGCCGATGCTCTTCCCCCCTGATTCCCGTGATGCTCTCCCCCCCACCCCAACCCCTACCGATAATCTTCCACCAACCCCTCCCCCCCCAAGATCCCTCCCCCGGACTGGCCCCTCACTTCTGAGGTCTACCCGCCAGCAGCCAGCCGACCTCTCAACCTGGCTGCAGGCGGCAATCCGAGACCGGGGACTGTGCATATTTGATGCTCACTCAGCCTTTATCTCAAGGTGGTTGGAATTGAAAAGCGAGGAAGTTATGCTTTAAGTGTCCAGAGTCTTGGACAGACCCCATGCACTATGTTCAGTTTTGGACACCCCACCTCAGGAAAGACGTGTTGTCCGAGGAGGGGATGCAGCACAGATTCACCAGAATAACACCAGGGCTGAGAGGGTTAAATTATGAGGACAAGGTGCAGAAACCTGTCGTGTATTCCCTTGAGTTCCGACGGTTGAAGGATGATCTAATCGAAGCATTTAAAATGATTCAGTGATTCTACAAGGTAGATACTGAGAATCTATTTCCTCCAGTGGGCCAATCCAGAACAAGAGGCATCATCTTAAAATTAGAGCCAGGATGTTTAGGCGTGAAATCAGGAAGCATTTCTTCACACAACAGGAAGTGGGGATCTGGTCCAGAGGAGCACCCTGCACTACCTTTAGGAAGAGGCCTCCAGTGGTCCCTTTAAGGACGGCTGGTTAGGCCTCTCAAAGTCTGCAGACAGAGACTGACATGTACAATGCTGGCTTTACCCATTTCTGATTGCAGTATAGGAAGATATGTATAGGAGGAGGCCATTCAGCCCCTCGAGCCTGTTCCTCCATTCAATGGCAGATCTGTATCCGAACTCCATCCACTTGCCTTGGCTCTATATCCTTTAATAACCTTGGCCAGAAAATATCCGTCAGTCTCAGAGTTAACATTATTCATTGAGCTGGCACCTACTGCTCTATGTGGGAGAGAGGTTCCATACTTTTACCACCCTTTGTGTGAGGAAGTGTTCCCTAACTTCTCTCCTGAATGGCCTGGCTCTGATTTCAAGGTTTTGTCCCCTCGTCCTTGACTCTCCCACCAGGGGAAGAAAGTTTCTACCTACCCTATCAATTCCTTTCCATATCCTAAAAACATCAAACAAATCACCCCTTAACCTTCTGTATTCTCGGGAATACAAGCCTAGTTGGTGTAATCTCTCCTCACAATGTAATCCTTGGAACCCTGGGAACATTCTGGTGAATCTGCACTGCACTCCTTCCAAGGTCAGTCAATCCTTTCTAAGATGCGGTGCCCAGAACTGTGCTCCAGCCCTCTGGTTATAAAGGCTAACATTCCATCAGACCTTCTGATTATTTTTGTACCGTACTACTACATTTTAATGGTCTGTGCACATGAACCCCTAAATCTTTTGGACCAGCACCATTTAAATAATACTCAGATCTATCCTTTTTTGTCCAAAATGGATGACCTCACACTTACCTACGTTGATATCCATCTGCCAGAGTTTTGCCCACTCACTGAATCTATCAATGTGTCTGTAATCTGATGCTCCCATCTACATAACTTACTATATCACCAACCTTTGTGTCACTGGCAAACGTGGATATATGGCTCCCTATTGTGTTATCGAAGTCATTGATAAATATAGTGAATAGTTGAGGCCCCAGCACAGATCCTTGTGGGACACCACTAGTTCATTCCTTCCAATTGGAGTTCATACTCATTATCCCTACTCTGTCTTCTACTCCCTAACCAATCCCCTAACCAGATCACTAATCTGCCTTCAATTCCAGGAGCTTTAATTTAAGCTAACAATCTCTTTGTGGAACCTTTTCGAAAACCTTCAGGAAATCCATATCAGCAACACAGACATTCCCTTTTAATTCTCCGCTCCACTCCCACCCTGACCTCTCTGTCCTCAGCCTCCGAAACTGAAGCTCAATGAAGTTCAACGTAAGGTCGAGGAACAGCATCTCAACTTTCGATTTGACAGTTTACAGTCTTCCGGACTCAACATTGAGTTGAACAATTTCAGATCATAAACTCTTCCCTCATTTTCAGAACCCAGCTGTTGATGATTCAGTTATTCCCATCTATTGCAGCTTTACTCCTCTCATTACCAGCTCCTTTGGCCTTGCACCATCATCCCACTGTGTCATTTAATCTTTCCTGCCTTTCACCCTATCACAGACCTTCCCTTTTGTTCTTTCCTCCCCTCCTCCCTTTCACTGCCTCTGCACTTGCTTCAAACCTGTAACATCTCCAACTTTTTCCAGTTGTGACGAAGGGTCATCGACCTGAAACATTAACTCTGTTTCTCGCTATACAGATGCTGTCTGACCCTCTGAGTATTTCCAGCACTTTCTGCTTTTATTTCAGAATTCCAGTGTCCGCAGTATTTTGCATTTGTATAGACATTCCACTGTCTGCTACTTTAGTTACTGGCTCAAAAAAATCAATTAAGTTTGTTAGACATGACCAACCCTTTACATATCCACACTGACCCCCCCTTTACATATCCACACTGACTCCCCCTTTACATATCCACACTGACTCCCCCTTTACATATCCACACTGACTCTCCCCCTTTACATATCCACACTGACTCTCCCCCTTTACATATCCACACTGACTCCCCCTTTACATATCCACACTGACTCTCCCCAAATCAGCTCAAATTTCTCCAAGTGCTCACTCACTCTGGCCTTAATTATCGATTCCAATAGCTGCCCCACAACAAATGTTACACTAACGGTCTATAATTTCCTGGTTTCTCTCTCACACCTTTCTAAATGATGGAGTTACATTTGCAATTTTCCAATCGAAAGGAATAATTCCTGAATCGAGAGAACTTTGAAAGTTTATGACTAAAGCATCTGTAATTTGCTCACCTGTCTCTTTTAAAACTCTGGGCTCGAAACCATCAGGACCTGGGGATTGGTCAGTCTTCAGTACCATTATTGTTTCTAATACTGTTTTCTTGCTTCGGTTAACTTTAGTGAGTTCCAGTCCGTGACTCATTATTAGTTTCCCTGGAATGTGAGGTATATTATCCTCTTCCTGTACTGTGAAGACTGACACAAAGTCGTTGTTCAACAAGTCTGCCATTTCCTTCTCTTCATTTGTAATATTACCCACATTGTCTCCAAGGACCCACACTACCCCGACTACCCTTTTCCTTCTAATATAATTATTTAAACTTTTAGTGTTAATCTTAAGTCTCGAGTCGTGTTATGTTTCCCCTTTCAATCTAACATTAAATGCGACCATATTACAATCACTGTTGAGTGAATGTTCCCTGACTGTTACATTATTAACTAAGTCTGGCTCATTCCTCATTACTAAACCTCGTACAGCCTGGCCTTATCTTGGTTCTCGAACATATTGCTCCAGGAAACTATCTTGAAGATATTTATGAAATTCACTACATTTCAAAGCTATCAGCGCCTCCCATTCTATATGAAAAATAAAGTTTCTCATTAAAACGATTCTAATTTTGCTGCAAACCTCTCTAATCTCTGAATTTATCCATTTTGCCACATCATTGCTGCTATGAGGGAGCCAGTTACAATCGGTGTCCAATAACAGGTACAGGACCCCCATTGCATTTGTTTAAGCAGACACCAGGCTGGGAGTGCTGGGCGATCCAGGCAGGCATTTGGTGCACATGATGCCACCTTTAATCAGAGTAATGTTCACTCCCTGGGCCTTATGGGGCAGCTCTGTCCATGGGATGAGTTACATCCTGTGACATTGTAAAGGCATTTCTGCAGTTTCCATTCCTATGGTGAGAGTTTCATCCATGCTCGATCCCATTACAGTCGTCTAACTGTAAGACTTGTCACATTTTAAGCTTTTGTCCTTTTTACAATTGAGTTGAAATTCTGAAATGATTTAGGCTTGGGAACCTGCAGTGACACACGCCATGACATAAAATTTATTTGCACACTTTATTCTATATAGAAAAAACGGTCATACATTACCGAAATGAGAGCGACCAGCAGTGGTCGCCTGGGTCTTGCTGTCAGATTGTCTCTTCAATGGGATGATCTCATGGAAGACTCACGATCTCGGTGTTTAAGCTCAAAACCCACGAACATACGTGACCACTGGTTTCCTGTTTACACTGAATGTACATTTCCCCAGAACATTGTTTTCTCAAGAGGAGAGACACACTCCATGTAAGACGAATGGATGTAATAAATCAGGAAACTAGGTGTGACCCCGTCTCTCACTGAGAGCAGAAGGTATTTGTTCCAATTCTGCTGTCTTTTCGGTGAACTTGCCCTGGGTCACAGCTAAGTTGCAAAGTTCTTATTATTTTTATAACCTGTCTGGGTCGTAACCACAAATGTTATCACATAACATTAACCCTTGAACCCTTCTGAACACTCGGAAAAGTTTTTTATTTTGAGGAATTTGTGCTTTAAATACATCAAAATCCGATGAGAAAATGAGAGTGGGATTGTGTAGTGAAAACACTCTGCTATCTGTATCTCCACAACTGCCTCTTCCCCTGACAATGAACTTAATTCAGGTTAATCCATAGAGCGTGCTTCACCCTGATAACTTGGATCAAAATATAATCTTTTCTGTCCCATTTCTTGTCCTTACCTGCAGTGGTTCCCTGTGGAGAATCTCAGTGAAGTGGATGCTGCTATTGACACAACACCTCGATCCAGTGACGATGCTGCTGCAGTGTTGGACCTGCACTGGGAGGATAAAGGGAAGCAGTCACGCTATTTACCTCTCCGATACCGCACCCTGTTAAACATTAGATAGAGTCCCATAGTCACACTATTTACCTCTCTGATACCACACCCTGTTAAACATTAGCTAGAGTCCCACAGTCACACTATTTACCTCTGCGATACCACACTTTGTTAAAGAGTAGACAGAGTCCCAAAGGTCAGACAATCAGACTCGAGGGAAAGTGAGACTGTTGCTGGCACTTTGCATTTTCCATAAACAGAAGAGAAAGAATGAAGGTGCCAGAAACAGACTCAGCCCATGCAGTGTAAGGACGGGAGATGTTGGAGATCAACGAACTTGCTTTGTTGAGTGAGCCTCAGTTATTCACACCTCTTACCCAATTCTCCCAGAATAACCCGATTGGTGAAAAACTCCACACAAGCCTGTTGTGTGGTTAATTGAAATTCTTGGACTGTTCCTATTCCTTTATTCACTTTTTTCTTTTACCGTATTTTGTCTGATTGTGCCTTGCTGGTTGTGTTTTATTTTTATTTTCCCCTTTACGGGATGTGGCCGTCGTTGGTAAAGCCGGCATTTATTGCCCATCCCTCATTGGCCTCGAGAAGGTGCTGGTGGGCCGCCTTCTGGAACCGCTGCAGTCCGTGTGGTGCGTCGTAGCGATTTGATGCAACGATGAGGGCAGTTAAGACCATATATAGGCCAAACCGAGTAAGGACATAAGAACTTAAGAAATAGAAGCAAGAGTCGGCCATTCAGCCGCTCGAGCCTGCTCTGCCATTCAATGAGATCATGGCTGATCTGATCTTGGCCTCAACTCGACTTCCCTGCCCAATCCCCAAAACCCTTGTGTTATGTATGTAACACTATGTAACCAGCATTCTACCGCCACCAGAGGGCGTAACTTTTGGAGTCCCAGGAGATCCCAGCATCATTTCAGAGCACTGTATATAAGCAGGCCTCCCATGCTGTAACTGGCTCTGGAGTTAGAATAAAGAGACTAAGGTCACACTTACTCACGTCTGCAGTACTCAGTCACATTACTTTATTAGAGACATAGCAACTGGCAACGAGATAACGAATCATCACGCAAAAATGCAGAGAACTGTTGGTATCCTGGAGAAATTCTCAGAAGGGGATAATTGGGAAGCCTTCGTGGAGTGACTTGACCAATACTTCATGGCCAACGAGCTGGAAGAGAATGTAAACACTGCCAAATGAAGGATGATCCTCCTCACAGTCTGCAGGGCAACAACCTATGACCTCATGAAGAATCTTCTTGCTCCGGTTAAACCAACAACTAAATCGTATGAAGAACTGTGTACGCTGGTCTTGGAGCATCCGAAGGAGAGTGTTCTGATGGCAATGTATCGATTTTACACATGTCAATGGTCTGAAGGCCAGAAAGTGGTGAGCTATGTCGCTGAAATAAGGCGCCTTGCAGGATTTTGCGAATTTGGTGGATTCCTGGAGCTAATGCTGAGACTTTTTTGTGCTTGGCATTGGCCATGAGGTTATTGTTATGTATGAAGAAAGAGTCTGACTGGATACTGTGAGCTCAAAGTAAAGTGCGACCTTAGTCTTCTATTGCAGGTCTCCAGAGTGCCTCTCAAGCCTGTGAGCCCTCCTCAAGTACCTGTGCTCCCAAGGGATTGTGGGATCCCTTGGGACTCCAGGGGATGGGCCCTCTGGTGGCAGTACAAGGTATATACAAGTTTACATATATAACAGTTATCCTTCGCAAACTATTGATTGTTGAAACACAGAATTTGAGCAAAGCCGTAACGATAGCCCAGGCATTTATGTCCACCAGCGATAACACCAAACAAATTTTGCAGCATAAAGATGCATTGGCAAGTACTGTACACAAAGTAACGTCGCTTTCAGGCAGGAATGCATATGGCAGAAAGTACACACCGGCAGCTGCACGATCTCAGATGACTCAAGAGTCCGCCATCAAGCGTGAATGCGAGGCAATTGACACCTTGTTGGCGCTGCGGAGGTGTTCATCAAGCCCATCAATGCCGCTTCAAACACTATGCGTGCAAAGGCTGTGGAACAATGGGACACCTCCAGCAAATGTGTGGACGAGCTGCAAACCCTGCAAACCACCACGTTGCAGAGGAAGATCCATGACAGATCAAACTAAACTAGAGACTCAAACCGAGGAGGCAGAAGTGTACAGGGTACAGACCTTCACCACAAAATGTCCACCGATCATGTTAAAAGTTCAACTGAATGGAATTCCAGTCTCCATGGAATTGGACGCGAGTGTGAGTCAGTCTATCATGAACAAAAAGGCCTTCGACAGGCTGTAGTGCAACAAGGCACACAGGCCCAAGCTGAGCCCTATTCATACCAAGCTGAGAACTTACACTAAAGAGCTGATCCCTGAAATTGGCAGTGCAGCAGTAAAAGTCTCCTATGATGAAGCAGTGCACGAACTACCACTATGGATTGTGCCAGGAGATGGCCCCACACTTTTCGGCAGAAGCTGGCTGGGAAAAATCTGCTGGAACTGGGATGACATACAAACGCTTTCATCCATCGACGACGCCTCATGTGCCCAGGTTTTGAGCAAGTTTCCATCATTGTTTGAGCCAGGCATCGGAAATTTCTCTGGGGTGAAGGTGCAGATCCACTTGATTCCCAGTACACGACCCATCCACCACAAGGCACGGGCGGTGCCATACATAATGCGAGAGAAAGTGGAGATCGAGCTGGACAGGCTGCAACGAGAGGGCATCATCGCGCCGATTGAGTTCAACGAGTGGCCAGTCCGATTGTTTCGGTTCTCAAGGGCGATGACACGTTCAGAATTTGTGAGGACTATAACGTAACGATTAACCATTTTTCGCTGCAGGACCAGTACCTGCTACCCAAGGCAGACGACCTATTTGCGACGCTGGCAGGAGGGAAGACGTTCACCAAATTGGACCTGACCTCGGCCTACATGATGCAGGAGCTGGTGGAATCCTGGAAAGGACTCACCTGCATCAACACGCACAAAGGTCTGTTCATCTACAATAGATGCTCGTTTGGGCTTCGATCGGCTGCGGTTATTTTCAAAGGAACATGGAGAGTCTGCTAAAGTCTGTTCCGCGCAGCATGGTTTTCCAGGACGATATATTGATCACAGATCGAGACACCATCGAATACTTGCAGATCCTGGAAGAGGTTCTAAGTCGGCTAGATTGTGTGGGACTCAGATTGAAACTGTGTTTTCCTGGCGCCAGAGGTCAAGTTCTTGGGGAGAAGAATCATGGCAGATGGCATCAGACCCACCGACACCAAGACGGAGGCCATCAAGAATGCGCTGAGACCACAGAACGTGATGGAGCTGCAGTCATTCCTGGAACTCCTCAATTATTTTGGTAATTTCCTACCCGGGTTAAGCACCTTACTAGAAGCTCGACACATGTTGCTACGCGAGGGAGATGACTGGGTATGGGGGAAATCACAAGAGACTGCTTTTGAGAAAGCGAGTAATCTGTTATGTTCCAACAAACTGCTTGTTCTGTATGACCCATGTCAATGTTTACTGATAGCTTGCGATGCGTCTTCATACGGAGTCGGGGGTGTGTTACAACAAGCAAACGAATCGGGAACATTGCAACCAGTCGCTTATGCGTCCAGGAGTTTGTCCAAGGCCGAAAGGGCTACAACATGATTGAAGAAGATGCTCTGGCATGCATTTACGGGGTCAAAAGAAATGTACCAGTATCTGTTTGGGTTTAAGTTCGAGTTAGAAACTGACCATAAGCCGCTCATAACACTGTTCTCAGAGAGAAAGGTATTAATACCAATGCCTCTGCTCGCATCCAAAGATGGGCGCTCACGCTGTCTGCATATAACTATGTAATTCACCACAGGCCAGGCACAGAGAACTGTGCTGTTGCTCTCAGTCGGCTACCATTGCCCACCATCAGGGTGGAAATGGCACAGCCTGCAGACTTGCTCTTGGTGATGGATGCATTTGAAAATGAAAAGTCACCCGTTACAGCCCACCAGATCAGGACCTGGACCAGCCAGGATCCTTTACTGTCCCTTGTAAAAAGCTATGTCCTCCATGGGAGCTAGTCCAGCGTCCCAGCAGAGACGCATGAAGAGATCAAGCCGTTCCAGCGGTGCAAAGATGAAATATCCATACATGTGGACCATCTTTTATGGGATAATCGTGTGGTTTTGCCCAAGAAAGGCAGGGAAACTTTCATACGTGACCTACACAGTACCCACCCAGACATAGTAATGATGAAAGCTATAGCCAGATCCCATGTGTGGTGCCCTGGCATTGACTCAGATTTGGAGTCTTGCATGCGCCAATAGAAACATAGAAACATAGAAAATAGGTGCACGAGCATGCCATTCAGCCCTTCGAGCCTGCACCACCATTTAAGATCATGGCTGATCATTCACCTCAGTACCCCTTTCCTGCTTTCTCTCCATACCCCTTGATCCTTTTAGCCGTAAGGGCCATATCCACCTCCCTCTTGAATATATCAAATGAACTGGCATCAACAACTCTCTGCGGAAGAGAATTCCACAGGGTAACAACTCTCTGAGTGACGAAGTTTCTCCTCATCTCGGTGCTAAATGGCTGACCCCTTGTCCTTAGACTGTCGGCGGCAGTCGGGAGCAGCGGCGAGGAGGTGCGTGGAGAGGCCTATAAAAGGCACAGCAGGGAGTCCGGGGCCCAGCGTCGGCGGCAGTCGGGAGCAGCGGCGAGGAGGTGCGTGGAGAGGTCTATAAAAGGCACAGCAGGGAGTCCGGGGCCCAGCGTCGGCGGCAGTCGGGAGCAGCGTCGAGGAGGTGCGTGGTGAGGCCTATAAAAGGTGTGACTTGTGCAGCTACAGGGAGAAGGCAAAAAAGAAGTAGAAAGAAATCAAAAGGTGACGTCACAGCCAAGAGGGTAAGTGATTGGCTGGTGATTGGTAAGTAGTTTTTCTTTTTTCTCTTCTATATCAGTGAGTAACATTTAACATTGTTGTTGCCAATTTAAGTGTATCTAAGGGTTAAGTCATGGCAGGAGAGCTCGGTCGGGTGTTATGCTCCTCCTGTACCATGTGGGAACTCAGGGACGACACCAGTGTTCCTGACGACTATATCTGCAGGAAGTGTATCCACCTCAAGCTCCTGACGGTCCGCGTTGCGGAGTTGGAGCTGAGGGTGGATTCACTCTGGAGCATCCACGATGCTGAGAATGACGTGAGTATCACGTGCAGCGAGTTGGTCATACCGCAGGGAAAGGGTCCACAGCCAGATAGGGAATGGAAGACCAACAGGAAGAGCAGTGCAAGGAAGGTAGTGCAGGAGTCCCATGTGGTCATCCCCCTGCAAAACTGCTTTGGGTACTGTTGAGGGGGATGACTCATCAGGGGAGGGCAGCAGCAGCCAAGTTCATGGCACCATGGCTGGCTCTGCTGCACAGGAGGGCAGGAAAAAGAGTGGGAGAGCAATAGTGATTGGGGATTCAATGGTGAGGGGAATAGATAGGCGTTTCTGCGGCCACAACCGAGACTCCAGGATGGTATGTTGCCTCCCTGGTGCAAGGGTCAAGGATGTCACGGAGCGGGTGCAGGACATTCTAAAAAGGGAGGGAGAACAGCCAGTTGTCGTGGTGCACATTGGTACCAACGACATAGGTAAAAAAAGGGATGAGGTCCTACGAAACGAATTTAAGGAGCGAGGAGCTAAATTAAAAAGTAGGACCTCAAAAGTAGTAATCTCGGGATTGCTACCAGTGCCACGTGATAGTCAGAGTAGGAATCGCAGGATAGCACAGATGAATACGTGGCTTGAGCAGTGGTGCAGCAGGGAGGGATTCAAATTCCTGGGGCATTGGAACCGGTTCTGAGGGAGGTGGGACCAGTACGAACTGGACGGTCTGCACCTGGGCAGGACCGGAACCAATGTCCTAGGGGGAGTGTTTGCTAGTGCTGTTGGGGAGGATTTAAACTAATATGGCAGGGGGATGGGAACCAATGCAGGGAGACAGAGGGAAACAAAAAGGAGTCAAAAGCAAAAGACAGAAAGGAGATGAGGAAAAGTGGAGGGCAGAGAAACCCAAGGCAAAGAACAAAAAGGGCCACTGTACAGCAAAATTCGAAAAGGACAAAGGGCGTTAAAAAAACAAGCCTGAAGGCTTTGTGTCTTAATGCAAGGAGTATCCGCAATAAGGTGGATGAATTAACTGTGCAAATAGATGTTAACAAATATGATGTGATTGGGATTACGGAGACGTGGCTCCAGGATGATCAGGGCTGGGAACTCAACATCCAGGGGTATTCAACATTCAGGAAAGATAGAATAAAAGGAAAAGGAGGTGGGGTAGCATTGCTGGTTAAGGAGCAAATTAAGGCAATAGTTCGGAAGGACATTAGCTTGGATGATGTGGAATCTATATGGGTAGAGCTGCAGAATACCAAAGGGCAAAAATCGTTAGTGGGAGTTGTGTACAGACCTCCAAACAGTCGTAGTGATGTTGGGGAGGGCATCAAACATGAAATTAGGGGTGCGTGCAATAAAGGTGCAGCAGTTATAATGGGAGACTTTAATATGCACATAGATTGGGTTAACCAAACTGGAAGCAATACGGTGGAGGAGGATTTCCTGGAGTGCATAAGGGATGGTTTTTTAGACCAATATGTCGAGGAACCAACTAGGGGGGAGGCCATCTTAGACTGGGTGTTGTGTAATGAGAGAGGATTAATTAGCAATCTCATTGTGCGAGGCCCCTTGGGGAAGAGTGACCATAATATGGTGGAATTCTGCATTAGGATGGAGAATGAAACAGTTAATTCAGAGACCATGGTCCAGAACTTAAAGAAGGGTAACTTTGAAGGTATGAGGCGTGAATTGGCTAGGATAGATTGGCGAATGATACTGAAGGGGTTGACTGTGGGTGGGCAATGGCAGACATTTAGAGACTGCATGGATGAACTACAACAATTGTACATTCCTGTCTGGCGTAAAAATAAAAAAGGGAAGGTGGCTCAACCGTGGCTATCAAGGGAAATCAGGGATAGCATTAAAGCCAAGGAAGTGGCATACAAATTGGCCAGAAATAGCAGCGAACCCGGGGACTGGGAGAAATTTAGAACTCAGCTGAGGAGGACAAAGGGTTTGATTAGGGCAGGGAAAATGGAGTACGAGAAGAAGCTTGCAGGGAACATTAAGACGGATTGCAAAAGTTTCCATAGATATGTAAAGAGAAAAAGGTTAGTAAAGACAAACGTAGGTCCCCTGCAGTCAGAATCAGGGGAAGTCATAACGGGGAACAAAGAAATGGCGGACCAATTGAACAAGTACTTTGGTTCGGTATTCACTGAGGAGGACACAAACAACCTTCCGGATATAAAAGGGGTCGGAGGGTCTGGTAAGGAGGAGGAACTGAGGGAAATCCTTATTAGTCAGGAAATTGTGTTGGGGAAATTGATGGGATTGAAGGCCGATAAATCCCCAGGGCCTGATGGACTGCATCCCAGAGTACTTAAGGAGGTGGCCTTGGAAATAGTGGATGCATTGACAGTCATTTTCCAACATTCCATTGACTCTGGATCAGTTCCTATGGAGTGGAGGGTAGCCAATGTAACCCCACTTTTTAAAAAAGGAGGGAGAGAGAAAACAGGGAATTATAGACCGGTCAGCCTGACATCGGTAGTGCGTAAAATGATGGAATCAATTATTAAGGATGTCATAGCAGTGCATTTGGAAAGAGGTAATATGATAGGTCCAAGTTAGCATGGATTTGTGAAAGGGAAATCATGCTTGACAAATCTTCTGGAATTTTTTGAGGATGTTTCCAGTAGAGTGGACAAGGGAGAACCAGTTGATGTGGTATATTTGGACTTTCAGAAGGCTTTCGACAAGGTCCCACACAAGAGATTAATGTGCAAAGTTAAAGCACATGGGATTGGGGGTAGTGTGCTGACATGGATTGAGAACTGGTTGTCAGACAAGAAGCAAAGAGTAGGAGTAAATGGGGACTTTTCAGAATGGCAGGCAGTGACTAGTGGGTTACCGCAAGATTCTGTGCTGGGGCCCCAGCTGTTTACACTGTACATTAATGATTTAGACGAGAGGATTAAATGTAGTATCTCCAAATTTGCGGATGACATTAAGTTGGGTGGCAGTGTGAGCTGCGAGGAGGATGCTATGAGGCTGCAGAGCGACTTGGATAGGTTAGGTGAGTGGGCAAATGCATGGCAGATGAAGTATAATGTGGATAAATGTTATCCACTTTGGTGGTAAAAACAGAGAGACAGCCTATTATCTGAATGGTGACAGATTAGGAAAAGGGGAGGTGCAAAGAGACCTGGGTGTCATGGTACATCAGTCATTGAAGGTTGGCATGCAGGTACAGCAGGCGGTTAAGAAAGCAAATGGCATGTTGGCCTTCATAGCGAGGGGATTTGAGTACAGGGGCAGGGAGGTGTTGCTACAATTGTACAGGGCCTTGGTGAGGCCACACCTGGAGTATTGTGTACAGTTTTGGTCTCCTAACCTGAGGAAGGACATTCTTGCTATTGAGGGAGTGCAGCGAAGGTTCACCAGACTGATTCCCGGGATGGCGGGACTGACCTATCAAGAAAGACTGGATCAACTGGGCTTGTATTCACTGGAGTTCAGAAGAATGAGAGGGGACCTCATAGAAACGTTTAAAATTCTGACGGGGTTAGACAGGTTAGATGCAGGAAGAATGTTCCCAATGTTGGGGAAGTCCAGAACCAGGGGACACAGTTTAAGGATAAGGGGGAAGCCATTTAGGACCGAGATGAGAAGGAATTTCTTCACCCAGAGAGTGGTGAACCTGTGGAATTCTCTACCACAGAAAGTTGTTGAGGCCAATTCACTAAATATATTCAAAAAGGAGTTAAATGAAGTCCTTACTACTGGGGGAATCAAGGGGTATGGTGAGAAAGCAGGAATTGCGTACTGAAGTTGCATGTTCAGCCATGAACTCATTGAATGGCGGTGCAGGCTAGAAGGGCCGAATGGCCTACTCCTGCACCTAGTTTCTATGTTTCTATGTTTCTATGACTCCTGGTTCTGGACTCCCCCAACATCGGGAACATTCTTCCTGCATCTAACCTGTCCAGTCCCGTCAGAATTTTATATGTTTCTATGAGATCCCCTATCACTCTTCTAAACTCCAGTGAATACAGGCCTATTCGATCCAGTCTCTCCTCATATGTCAGTCCTGCCATCCCAGGAATCATTCTGGTGAACCTTCGCTGCACTCCCTCAATAGCAAGAATGTCCTTCCTCAGATTAGGAGACCAAAACTGAACACAATATTCCAGGTGAGGCCTCACCAAGGTCCTGTACAGCTGCAGTTAGACCTCCCTGCTCCGATACTCAAATACCTTAACTATGACGGCCAACATATCATTTGACTTCTTCACCGCCTGCTATACCTGCATGCCAACTTTCAATGACTGATGTACCATGACACGCAGGTTTCATTGCACCTCCCCTTTTCCTAATCTGCCGCCATTCAGATAATATTCTGCCTTTGTGTTTTTGCCCCCAAAGTGGATAACCTCACATTTATCCACATTATACTGTATCTGCCATGCATTTGCCTACTCACCTAACCTGTCCAAGTCACTCTGCAGTCTCTTAGCATCCTCCTCACAGCTCACACCACCACCCAGCTTAGTGTCATCTGCAAACTTGGAGATATTACTCTCAATTCCTTCAATTAAATCATTGATATATATTGTAAATAGCTGGGGGCCCCAGCACTGAGCCCTGCAGCATCCCCACTAGTCACTGCCTGCCATTCTGAAAAGGACCTGTTTATCCCACTCTTTGCTTCCTGTCTGCTAACCAGTTCTCTATCCACGTCAATACATTACCCCGAATACCATGTGCTTTAATTTTGCTCACCAATCTCCTGTGTGAGGCCTTGTCAAAAGCCTTTTGAAAGTCCAAATACACCACATCCATTAGTTCTCCCTTGTCCACTCTCTTAGTTACATCCTCAAAAAATTCTAGAAGATTTGTCAAGCATGATTTCCCTTTCATAAACCTATGCTGACTTGGACCGATCCTGTCACTGCTTTCCAAATGCGTTGCTAGTTCATCTCTCATAATCAATTCCAACATTTTCCCCATTACCAATGTCAGGCTAATCGGTCTACAATTTCCCATTTTCTCTCTCCCTCCTTTTTTAAAAAGTGGTGTTACATTAGCTATGCTCCAGTCCATAGGAACTGATCCAGAGTTCATAGACGGTTGGAAAATGATCACCAATGCATCCACTATTTCTAGGGCCACTTCCTTAAGTACTCTCGGATGCAGACGATCAGGCCCTGGGGATTTATCGGCCTTTAATTTCATCAATGTCCCTAACACAATTTCCTGACTAATAAGGATTTCCTTCAGTTCCTCCTTCTCGCTAGACCCTCGGTCCCCTCGTATTTCCGGAAGGTTATTTGTGTCTTCCTTCGTGAAGACAGAACCAAAGTATTTGTTCAATTGGTCTGCCATTTCTTTGTTCCCCATTATAAATTCACCTGATTCTGACTGCAAGGGATCTACATTTGTCTTCAATTATCTTTTTCTCTGCACATGTCTGTAGAAGCTTTTGCAGTCAGTTTTTATGTTCCCAGCAAGCTTCTTCTCATATTCTATTTTCCCCCTCCTAATTAAACCCTTTGTCCTCCTCTGCTGAATTATAAATTTCTCCCAGTCCTCCAGTTTGCTGCTTTTCCTGGCCAATTTATATGCCTCTTCCTTAGATTTAACACTATCCCTAATTTCCTTTGTTAGTCACGGTTGAGCCACCTTCCCCGTTTTATTTTTACTCCAGACAGGGATGTACAATTGTTGAAGCTCATCCATGTGCTCCTTAAATGTTTGCCATTGCTTATCCACCATCAACCCTTTAAGTATCCTTTGCCAGTCTATTCTAACCAATTCACGCCTCATACCTTCGAAGTTACCTTTCCTTAAGTTCAGGACCATAGTTTCCGAATTAACTGTCTCACTCTCCATCTTAATAAAGAATTCTACCATATTATGGTCACTCTTCCCCAAGGGGCCTCGCACAACAAGATTGCTAATTAGTCCGTTCTCGTTACACATCACCAAGTCTAGGATGGCCAGCCCTCTAGTTGGTTCCCCGACGTATTGGTCTAGAAAACCATGCCTAAGCGACGTTAGGTGAGCCAGATGTTTTTTTTTGACAATCCAGTAGTTACATGATCACCATTACTGATACCAGCTTCTTACTCCAATTTATTTAATTCTCTGAATTTAAATTCCCCATCTACCATGGTGGGATTGTGAACTCATGTCTCCAGATCATTAGTCCAGGCCTCTGGCTTAATGGACCTATGCTACCCTTCCCATGTTACCATTGGCTGTTCTGTTGTGAACCTTTGACAACCTCAAACTGGTTAAACATTAGTCGATGATTGCTTTAATGTCCTTGAGTGTCCCACAGTTGTATAAGTTTCCTGGTCTTTATTGTTCATTAACTACTCTTAATCTGTCATACTCTTTTCACGAAATCAAGACGTGTTCACTTTAAGTGAAGAATATATTTTATGAATACATTAAGAGCAAGAAGATAACTAAAGAAAGAGTTGGGCCTATTGGAGACCATAAAGGTAATCTGTGTGTGGAGGTAGAAGATGTGGGTATGGTTCTTAATGAATACTTTGCTTCTGTTTTCACAAAAGAGAGGGGCAATGCAGACGTTGCAATCAGGGAGCAGGAGTGTGAAATATGAGATGAAATAAACAGAGAGAGAGGAAGTGTTCAGGGGTTTAGCATCTTTGAAAGTGGATAAATCTCCAGGCCCAGATAAAATGTATCCAAGGCTGTTATGGGAAGCAAAAGAGGAAATAGCAGAGGCTCTGACCATCATTTTCCAGCCCTCTCTGGCTGCAGGTGTGGTGCCAGAGGACTGGAGGACTGCTAACATGGTACCTTTGTTTAAAAAGGGAGCAAGGGATACAACGAGTAATTACAGGCCAGTCAGCCTAACCTCGGTGGTGAGAAAATTATTGGAAAAAATTCTGAGGATCAGGATAAATCTTCATTTAGAAAGACACAGATTAATCAAGGACAGTCAGCATGAATTTGTTAAGGGAAGGTCGTGTCTAAGTTGATTGAATTTTTTGAGGAGGTAACGAGGAGGGTCGATGAGGGTATTGCACTTGGTGCAGTCTATATGGATTTTAGCAAGTCCTTTGATAAGGTGCCACATGGCAGACTGGTCACAAAAGCAAAAGCCGGCAAAGTTGGATCAAAGATTGGCTCAGAGGAAGGAAGCAAACGGTAATGGTCGATAGGTGTTTTTGTGACTGGAAGGCTGTTTCCAGTGGGGTTCCGCAGGGCTCAGTACTAGGTACTTTGCTTTTTGTGCTACAGGTTGGACCTCTCTGGTCCGGGACTCTCTGGTCCGGTAACATCCGTGGTTCAACATCAATTGGGCGTGAGGGAGAAGAGGCTTTATTTTTTTAAAAAGTACCAAACCAGTGCGTTAATTAAAAATGTGACTGGGAGATTTCTACACGGAGAGAGAGAGAGAGAGCGCAAGGCCCGAGTTTCTCAGACTGTGAGTTTGAAATGCAATCTCAGTGAGTTTTGCAGTCTGGAGTTATCTGTGCCATCTCAGTGAGTGTTGCAATATGTTATCTGTGCAATCTGAGTGTGCAAAGCGCTGGTCGGGGGCAGTGCTGTGGGTCCGTAACTTTCAACCGTGTTTCAGAAAGCGGGGTCAGTTGTTGCTGCGGTGTGCATGCGGCGATTGGCTGGGAGCGGCAGTCAGTCAGTGAGCACGTGCAGCGATTGGCTGGGAGTGGCTGTCAGTCAGTGAGCGTGTGTGGCGATTGGCTGGGAGCGGCTGTCAGTCAGTGAATGTAAGTGGCGATTGGCTGGGAGCGTCTGTCTTTCAGTGAGTGTGTGTGGTGATTGGCTGGGAGCGTCTGTCTTTCAGTGAATGTAAGTGGCGATTGGCTGGGAGCGGCTGTCAGTCAGTGAATGTAAGTGGCGATTGGCTGGGAGCGTCTGTCTTTCAGTGAGCGTGTGCGGCGATTGGCTGGGAGCGGCTGTCAGTCAGTGAATGTGTGCGGCCCACAGGCTGCCAACACACACACACGCACAAACACGCACCCCACAGGCACACCCGCCCCACCCCCCACACACACACCACACCACCCCCCACATACACACACCCCCCACCACCCCCCCCTCCCTCACATACACACATCCCCCACCACACACACAGACACATCCTCCACACACACACACACATACACACTCCACACACACCACGAGCCTGGGCGCTGTCGACAGGTACTATTAAGCCTAGGCCAGGTGTAACCTCCAGTGGTTCGGAAAATTCTCTGTTTCGGCACCAGTCAGGCGTCACCATTCAATATGATCATGGCTGATCATGCAACTTCAGTACCCCATTCCTGCTTTCTCTCCATAACCCCTGATCCCTTTAGCCGTAAGGGCCACATCTAACTCCCTTTTGAATATATCTAACGAACTGACCTCAACAACTTTCTGTGGTAGAGAATTCCACAGGTTCATAATTCTCTGAGTGAAGAAGTGTCTCCTCATTTCGGTCCTAAATGGCTTACACCTTATCCTTAGACTGTGACCCCTGGTTCTGGACTTCCCCGCCTTTGGGAACATCCTTCCTGAATCTAACCTGTCCAATCCCGTCAGAATTTTATATGTTTCTATGAGAGCCCCTCTCATTCTTCTAAATTCCAGTGAATATAAGCTTAGTCGATCCAGTATTTCTTCATATGCAAGTCCTGCTGTCCCGGAAATCAGTCTGGTGAACCTTCGCTGCACTCCCGCAATAGCAAGAATGCCCTTCCTCAGATTAGGAGACCAAAACTGAACACAATACTCAACGTGTGGTCTCACCAAGGCCCTGTACAACTGCAATAAGACCTCCCTGCTCCTATATTCAAATCCTCTGGTTATGAAGGCCAATATGCCAGTTGCTTTCTTCACCGCCTGCTGTACCTGCACGGCAACTTTCAATGACTGATGTACCATGACACCCAGGTCTCGTTGCACCTCCCCTTTTCCTAATCTGTCACCATTCAGATAATATTCTGCCTCCCTGTTTTTGCCACCAAAGTGCATAACATCACATTTATCCACATTATACTGCATCTGCCATGCTTTTGCCCACTCACCTAACTAAGTCATCCTGCAGCCTCTTAGCATCCTGCTCACAGCTCACACTGCCAGCCAACTTAGTGTCATCTGCAAACTTTGAGATATTAAATTCAATTCCTTCGTCCAAATCATTAATGTATATTGTAAATAGCTGGGGGCCCAGCACTGAACCTTGCGGTACCCCACTAGTCACTTCCTGCCAATCTAAAAAGGACCCGTTTATTCCTACTCTTTGCTTCCTGTCTGCCAACCGGTTCTCTATCCACGTCAATACATTACCCCCAATACCATGTGCCTTAATTTTTCACACTAATCTCTTGTGTGGGACCTTGTCAATAGCCTTTTGAAAGTCCAAATACACCACATCCACTGGTTCTCCCTTGTCTACTCTATTAGTTACATCCTCAAAAAATTCTAGAAGATTTGACAAGCATGATTTTACATTCATAAATCCATGCTGACTTGCACCGATCTTGTCACTGCTTTCCAAATGCGCTGCTATTACGTCTTTAATCATTGATTCCAACATTTCCCCATGACCGATGTTGGGCTAACCGGTCTATAATTCGCTGTTTTCTCTCCCCCTCCTTTTTTAAAAAGTGGGGTTACATTAGCCACTCTCCAATCCGTAGGAACTGATCCAGAGTCAATAGAATGTTGGAAAATGACCACCAATGCATCCACTATTTCTAGGGCCACTTCCTTAAGTATTCTGGAATGCAGACTACAGGCCCTGGAGATTTCAATCCCATCAATTTCCTTAACACAATTTCTTGACTAATAAGGATTTCCTTCAGTTCCTCCTTCTCGCTCGACCCTCAGTCCCCTAATATTTCTGGAAGGTTATTTGTGTCTTCCTTTGTGAAGACAGAACCAAAGTATTTGTTCAATTGGTCTGCCATTTCTTTGTTCCCCATTATAAATTCACCTGATTCTGACTGCAAGGGACCTACATTTGTCTTCATTAATCATTTTCTTTTCACATACCTATTGAAGCTTTTGCAGTCAGTTTTTATGTTCCCTGCAAGCTTACTCTCGTACTATATTTTTCCCCTCCTAATTCTAAATTTCTCCCAGTCCTCAGGTTTATTGCTTTTCTTGGCCAATTTATATGCCTCTTCCTTGGATTTAACACTATCCCTCATTTCCCTTGTTAGCCACGGTTGAGCCACCTTCCCCGTTTTATTTTTACGCTAGACAGGGATGTACAATTGTTAAAGTTTATCCATATAATCTTTAAATGTCTGCCATTGCCTATCCACCATCAACCCTTTAAGTATAATTTCCGAATCTAACCTAGCCAATTCACGTCTCATATGATCAAATTTACCTTTCTTTAAGTTCAGGACCTAGTCTCAGAATTAACTGTGTCACTCTCCATCTTGATGAAGAAATCTATCATATTATGGCCACTCTTCCCCAAGGGGTCTCACAAAACAAAATTACCAATTTATCCTCTCTCATTACACAAGACCCAGTCTAGGATGGCCTGCTCTCTAGTAGGTTCCTCGACATATTAGTCTAGAAAACCATCCCTAATATATCCCAGGAAATCCTCCTCCACCATATTGCTAGCAGTTTGGTTAGCCCAATCTATATATAGATTAAAGTCACCCATGATAACTGCTGTACCTTTATTGCACGCATCCCTAATTTCCTGTTTGATGCCATACCCAACCTCACTACCACTGTTTGGAGGTCTGTACACAACTCCCACTAGCGTTTTCTGCCCTTTGGTGTTCCGCAGCTCTACCCATACAGACTCCACATCATCCAAGCTAATGTCCTTCCTTACTATTGCGTTAATCTCCTCTTTAAGCAGCAACGCTACCCCACCTCCTTTTCCTTTCCGTCTATCTTTTCTGAATATTGAATACCCCTGGATGTTGAGTTCCCAGCCGTGGTCACCCGCCGTGCATCAATGGTGTAACTCTTTTAAAGCTTTCTACAGACGTCCGACAGCAGCTGAACATTGTCCCACAGCACGGTCATCAGCTCAAAGTGGTTTCATTGCCTCCTTCCACAGATCATTGATGCCATCTCTAACCCACATCTTCAGTCCAGATTGGCACTTTCACACCCCATTAGTTGCCAGCTGCGCCCATTGGGAATCAGCCCAGGCCAGCAGCAGAAGAACATTTGGGACCCCGATGAAGATCTCCAAGCTTTCCTCACCCACACCATCGGACCAGATTGGCACCTTCACACTCCATTAGGTGCCAACTGGGCACCACGACAGGGCAGCAGGCACAAGGTCTACAACTGGCTCCCTGGGGGAAGTTCCAATCCCTGCTCCAGAGGTACATGAGGGAAGACACACACTCCTGGGTCTTTTGTTCAATAATCTGGACACCAGCATCAGCTTCCATGGAGCAGGCACTGATTCCCCACTCCCTCACACCCAGCACCACGTTCATTTCAACAGTGCAGAGAAAATGAAAATACTTCGAGGGCAAGAAAGGAGAACATGTCGCCAAACTCTCTCTCTCAATCCCTCTCCGTCCTGCAAGCGACACTCTGCCTCTCCGTCCTGCCCACCACACTCTCCCTCTCCGTCCTGCCCACCACACTCTCCCTCTCCGTCCTGCCCACCACACGCTCCCTCTCCGTCCTGCCCACCACACGCTCCCTCTCCGTCCTGCCCACCACACTCTCCCTCTCCGTCCTGCCCACCACACTCTCCCTCTCCGTCCTGCCCACCACACTCTCCCTCTCCGTCCTGCCCACCACACTCTCCCTCTCCGTTCTGCCCACCACACTCTCCCTCTCCGTCGTCCCTACCACACTCTCCCTCTCCGTCCTGCCCACCACACTCCCTCTCCGTCCTGCCCACCACACTCTCCCTCTCCGTCCTGCCCACCACACTCTCCCTCTCCGTCCTCCCGACCACGCTCTCCCTCTCCGTCCTGCCCACCACACGCTCCCTCTCTGTCGTCCCTACCACACTCTCCCTCTCCGTCCTGCCCACCACACTCTCCCTCTCCGTCCTGTCCACCACACTCTCCCTCTCCGTCCTGCCCACCACACTCTCCCTCTCCGTCCTGCCCACCACACTCTCCCTCTCCATCCTGCCCACCACACTCTCCCTCTCCGTCCTGCCCACCACACTCTCCCTCTCCGTCCTGCCCACCGCACTCTCCCTCTCCGTCCTGCCCACCATTAGATGGACAGTAAAATGATGTGCAGGAGCTATTGATGAACATTTTTGCAGGAAGCAGTTGAAATACTTCCTGGGAAGCCTGTAATCAGTAAGTTATATTGGTGCACTCTTCCCTTCTCCATCTCCTCACTTCCACTGGCCTGAAGTACTCGGCGGGGGGGTCTGTTAGAATGGTGTAAATTTCCACCGTTTGTGGGAATTGTGTAAACCCAGGAAATATCAAAGCACTTGAACAGTACAGCTGTGCAAATGAGTCCTGAGGGGCTTTGGCGTGTGTTACGTTTGCAATGTTAAAAAGCTCAAGGTACTGAGCGAGTCAGGGACAGAGCGAGCACCTTTAAAACAGAATTCGGGTGAGAGTGGCAATTGGCTGCAGAGGGAACATAGGAACAGGATGGGCCAATCATGGCTCTCCCAGACAGTGAGAGGAATATCGGAACATGATGGGCCAATCACGACTCTCACAGTGAGAGCAACATAGGAACAGTTGGAGGCCATTCGGCCCCTCGAACTGAATCTGCTCCCCCATTCAATGAGATCACAGAGGGAAGGAGTTAATAAATATATTAACCAAGGATAAAAAGCTAATTGTTGTTTTATTTACACCCTTTAACATTTAATTATTTTGGTCAATTAGGGGACTACTAAACTTCAAATAGAAAAATTAACAAATAAGAGGCAAGGGAAAAAACGGAACAGCTTAAAGTAAGCAGCAAAAATTAAAGAATTATAAACTGCAGTCAAAGTACCGAAACAAATCAAATTAAATCCTTCTCATCAATAATATTTTGTATTTAAGGTGAATCGGTAAGCTCTGGAAATAAAAAAATACCAACATTTGAAGAAAGAAAAAACAGGTAATGTCAGCATAGAGATTGTGTTGGGACTGCAGAATGTGAGATGTGGTGACCACTCAAATTGTCCCAGATGACCACACTTGCGGGAATGTCTATCTCTTGATACACTTGGGCTCAGAGTCATTGAGCTAGAGTGTGAGATAGAGACACTCTGACACATAAGGAAGGGGAAGGAATCTCCAGGTAGTTTAGAAAGAAGAAATGAGAAAGAAAGTGTCATGTATCGTACATTATTATATATAACTGTATCCTACATGCTATACATGACTGTAATAAGATATGAGCTGTAACCACCAGCATACCCTACCACCAGGGGTGCACTTGCAAGAGACAGGCATACAAGGACAGGTCTCAGGCAAGTGCAGCATTCCAGTGCTGTGAAATAAAGGTGCAGGTCCAGAGTGACCTTGACTTCACTACATGTCTCGTGTGAATCTGTACTGAGGGGACAGGACTTTACAGTGGCGACAAGTTACGGGATCACAGAATCCACAGAATGGCGAACAACGGATCAGATGAAAAATACAATGCGGGAGACAATTGGGAGGACTTGAAAGAAAGGCTGCAGCAAAGCTTTGTAAACAAAGACTGGTTAGGCAATGATAAGGCAGACAAGAGAACAGCCCATCTCTTGACCAGCTGTGGCTCGAAAACATACGCTTTAATGAAGGATCTGTTGGCACCCGAGAAACCAGCAAGCAAGTTGTTTGACTTGAGCACACTGGTAAGAGACCACCTGAAGCCAGCGAGCAGCCTACACATGGCCAGACACAGGTTCTACAACTACAGACGCCGTGTGGGCCAGAGCATACCCGACTTCGTGGCGGAACTTCGGAGGTTGGCTAGTTTATGTGAGTTCTCCGAAGAACTGAGGAGCGAAATGCTGAGAGACTTTTTCATTGAAGGAATAGGCCACGCATGTATATTCCGAAAGCTCATAGAGACCAAGAACCTGACCTTAGAGGCAGCAGCACTGGTTGCACAGACATTCTTGGTAGGGGAAGAAGAAACGAGGTTGATTTACAATGCAGGTACGACAACTAACGAAATATCGGAACAAGAAGTTCACAGCACTAAACAAGCTGCTACCCCCACACACAGACAAAACCGGGAGAACAGGCTCTCGACAGCAGGCAGAAGCCATCAATGGCCACAGGAATGGCCGTTCACACCTCATCAACCCACAATGCGAGCAATCAACTACAAACTGAGAGAAGCTCAAGAGAGATCAGCCAGACGCAGCTCATTCTTTGGAAACACTTTGAACAATGGAAGCGGTCTGTGCTGGAGGTGTGCGGGCGGGCACTCATCAAGGGGATGTCGATTTCAGCAGGCTGTTTGCAGAAATTGTGAATATACAGGGCATTTGGCCCGCATGTGCAAAAAAACGGCAGCTCGACTGGTATACGAATCGGATGGGTCGGAAAGCGGACCAGAAGATGGTGGGGACAGTACCCGGACACCGATGTACAGCGGGTCAACACGATCAATGGCCGCTGCTCCTACAACAAGACGCCTCCTATAATGATGAGGGTCCTACTCAACGGGATATCTGTCAACATGGAGCTGGATACAGGAGCGAGTCAATCTCTCATGGGCGCTCAACAATTTGACCAACTGTGGCCGCATAAAAGAGATAGACCAAAACTCACAAGGGTCGACACCACACTAAGGACCTATACCAAAGAAATCGTACCAGTCCTCGGCAGTGCCATGCTCTCTGTCACACAAAAGGGACAGTGAACCGATTTCCCCTGTGGACTGTCACCGGAGACCCCCCAGCACTGCTAGGGAGAAGCTGGCTGGCAAAACTAAACTGGAAATGGGATGATGTCCATGCCATGTCATTAGAGGAACGGACCTCCTGCTCAACAATTATAAAGCGATTTGAACATCTCTTTCAGCCAGTTGTGGGCACTTTCAAAGGGGCCAAAGTCAAAATCTACATCACACAGGATGCTAGACCGGTCCATCACAAGGCCAGAGCTGTACCCTATGTGATGAGGGAAAAGATTGAACACGAACTAGACAGGCTTCTGCGGGAAGGCATTATATCACCTGTGGAATTTAGCGACTGGGCAAGTCCCATCGTCCCAGTCATGAAGCCTGATGGATCCGTACGAATCTGTGGGGACTACAAATCTACCATAAACAGAGTCTCCCTACAGGACCAGTACCCGCTGCCCAGAGCGGAGGACTTATTTGCCACATTGGCTGGAGGCAAACTTTTCTCAAAATTAGACCTCACATCTGCATATATGACGCAAGAATTGACCGAGGAATCCAAGCTACTCACCACCACCAACACACATTGAGACCTTTTCATGTGCAATCGATGCCCATTTGGCATCAGGTCGGCAGCTGCCATATTCCAGCACAACATGGAGAGTCTGCTCAAGTGCATCCCGGGGACGGTTGTATTTCAAGACGACATACTTATTAAGGGCAGGGACACCGACTCCCATCTCCGTAATTTGGAGGAAGTACTAAAGCGGTTGGATCGGGTAGGCCTACGAGTCAAGAAATCCAAGTGCCTGTTTCTCGCACCCGAGGTTGAATTTTTGGGCAGAAGGATTGCCGCTGATGGAATCCGCCCAACAGAGTCCAAAACAGAAGCAATTCGCCTGGCACCCAGGCCCGGAATGTCTCAGAACTGCGCGCCTTTCTCGGGCTACTCAATTACTTTGGGAACTTTATGCAGAACTTAAGCACGCTGCTGGAGCCTCTCCATGTGCTACTCAGGAAGGGGTGCAATTGGTTTTGGGGGGATGCGCAGGAACGCGCCTTCAATAAGGCACGCAACCTTCTGTGTTCCAACAGTGTTTTGACTTTCTTTGACCCAGGTAAAAAGCTAGTTCTCACATGCGATGCGTCAGCGTATGGGGTCGGGTGCGTTTTGCAACAGGTCAATAGTGCGGGCAAATTACAACCCATAGCTTATGCCTCCAGGTCACTTTCGCGGGCGGAGCGCGGGTACGGAATGGTAGAGAAGGAGGCGCTCGCGTGTGTGTACAGTGTCAAAAAGATGCACGAATACCTTTTCGGGGCCAAGTTCGCGTTAGAAACCGACCACAATTCCCTCACGTCCCTCCTATCCGAGAGCAAGGCAATAAACAGCAACGCCTCGGCGCGAATTCAACGGTGGGCACTCATGCTGGCATCCTACGACTATACCATAAGGCACAGACAACTGTGCCGACGCGCTTAGCAGGCTACCCCTGGCGACCATGGAAGGGTCTGACGAACAGGACTGTGAGATAGTCATGGCAATCAATGCCTTTGAGTCCACAGGTTCGCCCATGACGGCTCGCCAAATCAGAGCCTGGACGGCCAGCGACCCCACGTTATCCTTAGTAAAAAGATGTGTCCTAACCGGTGACTGGGCAGAGGTTCGCGATGCCTGCCCCGAGGAATTAAAACCCTTTCACAGACGCATGCATGAGTTATCACTACAAGCAGACTGCCTGATGTGGAACAGCCGAGTAGTCATGCCTCTGCGAGGCAGAGAGGCATTTGTCCAGGAGCTCCACCGCGAGCACCCGGGGATCGTTCTCTTGAAGGCCATTGCCAGATCCCACGTCTGGTGGCCTGGTATTGACGCGGACTTGGAGCTCTGCGTCCGAAGGTGCACCATTCGTGCCCAACTCAGCAATGCCCCCAGGGAGGCTCCATTGAGCCACTGGCCCTGGCCAACCAAACCGTGGTCGCGGGTGCACGTAGACTATGTGGGCCCATTCATGGGCAAAATGTACCTCGTATTTGTAGATGCATTTTCAAAGTGGATCGAATGCACCATTTTAAACTCGAGCACAACCTCCACCACTATGGAGAGCCTCGCAACCATGTTTGCAACGCACGGAATCCCTGACACATTAGTCAGTGATAATGGTCCGTGCTTCACCAGCGCAGAATTCCAAGACTTTATAATTGACCACGGCATAAATCACGTCAAGACGGCACCGTTCAAGCCGGCCTCCAACGGCCAGGCGGAGAGAGCAGTGCAAATCATTAAAAAAGGCATGCTTAAAATTCAAGGTCCCACACTGCAGGGTCGCCTGTCGCAACTGCTGCTGGCACACAGATCTCGTCCGCACTCACTGACTGGGATTCTCCCCCGCACAACTGTTGATGAAAAGGACTTTAAAAACAAGGCTCTCATTAATCCTCCCAGACAAGCACGAAATCATTGAGGCAAAGCGCCATAAGCTGACTGAGTACCAAGACAGAAATTCGAGGGGGAGATGGAATGAGATAGGGGACAACGTGTTTGTCCTAAACTATGGCAGGAGTCTCAAATGGCTTGCAGGGACAGTAATGGGCAAGGAAGGAAACATGCTACTGGTAGTACAAATGGACAATGGCAAAACCTGCCGGAGGCATGTAGACCAAGTCAAAAGCAGATTTACCAACAACACTGCGGAACCAGAGGCAGACTACAATGTGGAAATCGTACTACACCTGGTGGACAGACAGAGGGAACAACCTGAGGAAAGGGCAATCCCAACAAACAGCCCAGGCGAGTCAACAACAATCACACCAATCGAAACAGACAGCCCAGGCGAGTCAACAACAATCACACCAATCGAATCAGACAGCCCAGGCGAGATACCAGCAACCACACCCAAAGAAAAACAGACACCAAGGCAAACAATTGAACCACAACTCAGAAGCTCCACGCGAGATCGTAGACCACCTGAGAGACTGAACCTATAAAGACAATAAGACCTTGGAGGAGGTTGATGTCATGTATCTTACATTATTATATATTACTGTATCCTAACATGCTATAGATGACTGTAATAAGATATGACCTGTAACCACCAGCATACCTTACCACCGGGGGTGCACTTGCAAGACACAGGTACATAAGGACAGGTCTCAGGCAAGTGCAGCATTCCAGAGCTGTGAAATAAAGGTGCAGGTCCAGAGTGACCTTGACTTCACTACATGCCTCATGTGAATCTGTACTGAGGGGGCAGGACTTTACAATGAGATTATTTTACTGCAAGATAAAGCAACCTGCATTAATAAAATGCTCCTTTACTGCCTCACTGAGTATTAATATCTTGGGTGCAAAGTATGTCCCACTCCTCCTCAGCTTTAAATGGCTGCAGATTTAAAGGGTCAGTTTGCAGAAGGCCCAATGATGACATCTTGTACCCTGCCCCCACTTCAGATACTGAACACCACATTCACTGGGTCTGGGCTTCAGAATTGTGATGGCACCAGTTATTAAACTAATTCATGACACAGGATATACAGCACAGAAACAGGCCATTCGGCCCAACCAGTCCATGCCGGCGTTTATGCTCCACTCGAGCCTCCTCCCGTCTTTCCCTCTCTAACTATCAGCATAACCCTCTATTCCCTTCCCCTCATGTTTATCGAGCCTCTCCTTAAATGTATCGAAACTATTTGCTCCAACCACTCCCTGTGGTGGTGAGTTCCACATTCTCCCCACTCTCTGGGTAAAGAGTTTCTCGGGAATTCCGAGGGATTTCTTGGTGACTATTTTATACTGATGGCCTCTAGTTTTGCTCCTCCCCACAAGTGGAAACCCTCTCTGTGTATTTACTCGATTGAAACTTTTCATCATTTTAAAGACCTCTATTAGGTCACCCCTCAGCCTTCTCTCTCCAAGGGAAAAGAGACCCAGCCTGTTCACCTTCCCTGCTGGGTATAACTTGCAGACACAGACATTCAACCCTCAGAGACCTGTGGCTGGCCCTACCAGCGAAACAGGGGTTGTATTGGAGTTACTTACATTGTGTAGTTCCTTCACTGCCTGCAATCTCTATTTCTCTTCAGGTTCTGGATGTGTTTGAAACACAAACTCCTGAAATTAGGGTGTTTCTGTGAGGGTTCGGCAGCTGCAAGAGGTTCCTGTGAAACTGAAACTGAATGTCAAGGGGCGGGCCTTTATGGGAACGGGGGAGGGGTGTGTAACAAGGGCAGGCTGTGAACTTTATTCCAACTGAAGGTGAAGTTCGAGTTAATACAGAAACAGCAACAGAACAACTCACTGTAAACACTTCACACAACCTTCACAATCCCTCAGCGTGTTCCCAGAGAAGTGCCCAGACCCTGATTATTGTCAGATGTTGGGCTATCTCCAGCAGACCCGGTTTTAAATGGGAATGTTGCAGTGGCTGTAGTACCAATAACCTGCACCAGGTGGTGCTATCCAGCTATCAGAAATTACTTGCCAGCAAGCACCGTTACTAAAGTTTCATCAGGACATGAGGGACAGGAAGAGGCCATTCGGCCCCTCTGGCCTGCTCCACCATTCAGTTCGATCTTGGAGAGGAAGGCCATTTAAATGTGGTGGGTCGGGGAAATTCTGCTGACCATAATTTTGGGGTAGGTTTTGGTGGAGTGTCTCTCTGCCTCATTTTCCTTTCCATAACATCTCGTGCTGCACAGGTTATGCCAGGAAAAGTCCAGGCCAAAGCACAGGTCAAAACAAGAGCTTGACAAGTATTTGTTCAATAGTTTCAGTTTTTAAGAAGAGAGAAAAGCAACAACAGCTTGTATTTATGTAGCGCCTTTAACATAGTAAAAGGGCCCAAGGTGCTTCACAAGAGCGGCACCCAACACAGTTTGATGCTGAGCCACATAAGGAGCTATTGGGGCAGATGAACAAACATTCGGTCAAAGAGGGAGGTTTTAAGCAGCGTCTTAAAGGAGGAAAGAGAGATAGAGAGGTGGAGAGGGTTAGGGAGGGAATTCCAGAGCTTGGGGCCTAGGCAACAGAAGGCACGGCCACCGATGATGGAGCGATTATAATCAGGGATGCTCAAGAAGGCAGAATTAGAGGAGTGCAGTTATCTTGGAGGGTTGGGCTGGAGGAGATTACAGAGATACGGAGGGGTGAGGCCATGGAGGGATTTGAAAACATGGATGAGACTTTTAAAAACAAGGCATTGTTTGACTTGGAGCCAATGTGGGTCAGGGAGCACAGGGGAACGGGACTTGGTGCAAGTTAGGACACAGGCAGCAGAGTTTTGGATGACCTCAAGTATACGTAGGGTATAACATGGGTGGCCAACCAAGAGTGCATTTGAATAGACCAGTCTAGAGGTCGCAAAGGCATGGATGAGGATTTCAGCAGCAGATGAGAGGGGTGATGCAGACTTTGTAATGAGGGAGGAGGAGTGTGAAATATTAGATGAGATAACTATAGTGAGGGAGGAAGTATTAAGGGGCCTAGCAGCTTAGAAAGTGGATAAATCCCCAGGCCCGGATGAAATGTATCCCAGGCTGTTGAGAGAGCAAAAGAGGAAATAGCAAAGGCTCTGACCATCATTCTCCAGTCCTCTCTGGCTACAGGTGTGGTGCCAGAGGACTGGAGGAATACGAATGTACCCTTGTTTAAAAAGGGAGAAAGGGATAGACTGAGTAATTGCAGGCCAGTCAGCCGAACCTTGGTGGTTGGAAAATTATTGAGGGATCGGGTACATCTTCATTTGGAAAGACATAGATTAATCAAAGACAATCAGCATGGATTTGTCAAGGGAAGGTCGTGCCTGACTAACTTGATTGAATTTTTCGAGGAGGTAACCAGGACGGTCGATGAGGGCAGTGCATGTGATGTAGTGTATATGGATTTTAGCAAAGCTTTTGATATGGTCCCACATGGCAGACTGGTCACGAAAGGTTACTGCACAAGATAAAAGTTCACTCGGTTGGGAGTAATATATGTTAGCATGGATAGAGGATTGGCTAACTAACAGAAGACAGAGAGTCAGGCTAAATGGTTCATTCTCTGGTTGGTAACCAGTAACTAGTGGAGTGCCACAGGGATCAGTGCTGGGACCCCAACTATTTACAATCTATATTAACGACTTGGAAGAAGGGACTGAGTGTAACATAGCCAAGTTTGCTGATGATACAAAGATGGGGGAAAAAGCAATGTGTGAGGAGGACACAAAAAATCTGCAAAAGGACATAGACAGGCTAAGTGAGTGGGCAAACATTTGGCAGATGGAGTATCATGTTGGAAAGTATGAGGTCATGCACTTTGGCAGAAAAAATCAAAGAGTAATTTATTATTTAAATGGAGAAAGATTGCAAAGTGGTGCAGTACAGCGGGACCTGGGGGTACTTGTGCCTATAAAAGTCCGGGAGCAGGGAGGCAAAAAAGAAGTAGAAAGCAATCGAAAGGTGATGTCACAGCCAAGGGGGTAAGTGATTGGCTGGTGATTGGTAAGTAGTTTTTATTTTCTTTCTTTATCAGTAAGTAACATTTAGAATTGTTGCTGCCAAATTAAGTGTATCTAAGGGTTAAATCATGGCAGGATAGCTCGGGTACGTGTTATGCTCCTCCTGTACAATGTGGGAAGTCAGGGACGTTTCCGGTGTCCCTGACGACTACGTGTGCGGGAAGTGTATCCGCCTGCATCTCCTGACGGACCGCATTGCGGCACTGGAGCTGTGGGTGGATTCACTCTGGAGCATCCACGATGCTGAGAATGACGTGAATAGCACATTCAGTGAGTTGGTCTTACCGCAGGTAAAGGGTACACAGCCAGATAGGGAATGGATGACCAACAGGAAGAGCAGTGGAAGGAAGGTAGTGCAGGGGTCCCCTGCGGTCATCCCCCTACAAAACAGATACACCGCTTTGGGTACTGCTGAGGGGGATGATTTATCAGAGGAGGGCAGCAGCAGCCAAGTTCATGGCACCGTGGGTGGCTCTGCTGCACAGGAGGGCAGGAAAAAGAGTGGGAGAGCTATAGTGATAGGGGATTCGATTGTAAGGGGAATATATCGGTGTTTCTGTGGCCGCAACCGAGGCTCCAGGATGGTATGTTGCCTCCCTGGTGCAAGGGTTAAGGAGGTCCTGGAGCGGGCGCAGGACATTCTGAAAAGGGCGGATCACCAGCCAGTTGTCGTGGTGCATATAGATACCAACGATATAGGTAAAAAATGGGATGAGACCCTACAAGACGAATTTAGGGAGCTATGAGCTAAATTAAAAAGTAGGACCTCAAAAGTAGTAATCTCAGAATTGCTACCAGTGCCACGTGCTAGTCAGAGTAGGAATCGCAGGATAGCTCAGATGAATACGTGGCTTGAGGAGTGGTGCAGAAGGGAGGGATTCAAATTCCTGGTGCATTGGAACCGGTTCTGGGTGAGGTGGGACCAGTACAAACCGGACGGTCAGCACCTGGGCAGGACCGGAACCAATGTCCTAGGGGGAGTGTTTGCTAGTGCTGTTGGGGAGGAGTTAAACTAACATGGCAGGGGGATGGGAACCTATGCAGGGAGACAGAGGGAAATAAAATGGAGGCAGAAGCAAAAGATAGAAAGGAGAATAGTAAAAGTGGAGGGCAGAGAAATCCAAGGCAAGAAACAAAAAGGGCCACATTACAGCAAAATTCTAAAGGGACAAAGTGTGTTAAAAAGACAAGCCTGAAGGCTCTGTGCCTCAATGTGAGGAGTATTCGGAATAAGGTGGACGAATTAACTGCGCAGATAGCAGTTAACGGATATGATGTAATTGGCATCACGGAGACATGGCTCCAGGGTGACCAAGGCTGGGAACTCAACATCCAGGGGTATTCAACATTTAGGAAGGATAGACAGAGCGGTAAAGGAGGCAGGGTGGCGTTGCTGGTTAAAGAGGAAATTAATGCAATAGTAAGGAAGGACATTCGCCTGGATGATGTGGAATCTGTATGAGTGGAGCTGCGGAATACCAAAGGGCAGAAAACGTTAGTGGGAGTTGTGCACAGACCACCAAACAGTAGTAGTGAGGTTGGGGATGGCATCAAACAAGAAATAAGGGATGTGTGCAATAAAGGTAGAGCAGTTATCATGGGCGACTTTAATCTACATATTGATAGGGCTAACCAAACTGGTCGCAAAGCGGTGGAGGAGGATTTCCTGGAGACTATTAGGGATGGTTTTCTGGACCAATATATCGAGGAACCAAATAGAGAGTTGGCCATCCTAGACTGGGTGATGTGTAATGAGAAGGGACTAATTAGCAATCTTGTTGTGCGAGGCCCCTGGAGAAGAGTGGAATTCTTGATTAAGATGGAGAGTGACACAGTTAATTCGGAAACTATGGTCCTGAACTTAAGGTAACTTCGACAGTATGAGGCATGAATTGGCTAGAATAGACTGGCAAAGGATACTTAAAGGGTTGACGGTGAATAGGCAATGGCAAACATTTAAAGATCACATGGATGAACTTCAGCAATTGGACATCCCTGTCTGGAGTAAAAATAAAACGGGGAAGGTGGCTCAACCGTGGCTAAAAACGGAAATTAAGGATAGTGTTAAAACCAAGGAAGAGGCATATAAATTGGCTCGAAAAAGCATCAAACCTGAGGACTGGGAGAAATTTACAATTCAACAGAGGTAAACTAAGGGTTTAATTAAGAGGGGGAAAATAGAGTACGAGAGGAAGCTTGCCGGGAACATAAAAACTGACTGCAAAAGCTTCTATAAATATGTGAAGAGAAAAAGATTAGTGAAGACAAATGCAGGCCCCTTGCAGTCGGATTCAGGTGAATTTATAATGGGGAACAAAGAAATGGCAGACCAATTGAACAAATACTTCGGTTCTGTCTTCACGAAGGAAGACACAAATAACCTTCCGAATGTACGAGGGGACAGTGGGTCTAGTGAGGAGGAACTGAAGGATATCCGTATAAAGCGGGAAATTGTGTTCGGGAAATTGATGGGATTGAAGCCCGATAAATCCCGGCGCCGGATAGTCTGCATCCCAGAGTACTTAAGGAAATGGCCCTGGAAATAGTGGATGCATTGGTGATCATTTTCCAACAATCTATTGACTCTGGATCAGTTCCTATGGACTGGAGGGTAGCTAATGTAACACCACTTTTTAAAAAAGGAGAGAGAGAGAAAATGGGTCATTTTAGAGCGGTTAGCCTGACATCAGTAGTGGCGAAAATGTTGGAATCAATCATTAAGGATAAAATAGCAGCACATTTGGAAAGCAGTGATCGGATCGGTGCAAGTCAGCATGGATTTATGAAAGGGAAATCATGTTTGACGAATCTTCTGGAATTTTTTGAGGATGTAACTAGCAGAGTGGACAAGGGAGAACCAGTGGATGTGGTGTAATTGGACTTTCAAAAGGCTTTTGACAAGGTCCCGCACAAGAGATTGGTGTGCAAAATCAAAGCACATGGTATTGGGGGTAATGTACTGACGTGGATAGAGAACTCGTTGGCAGACAGGAAGCAGAGAGTCAGGATAAATTGGATAAATATCACTCTCGACTCACATGCCCTTCCCCAATCCAAACCTACTTCCTTCTGCATCCGCCCCTGGAAAAAACGCTCCAAACTCTCTTAAAACTGCACTTATCAACTCAAAACAGTCCAATCTCTGGCCCTCTTTTAACAATGCTATTTCTGTAGCCACCAATCTGCTCAATCACACCCTCAACACCACCTTTGATGCCCTAGTCCCTATTAAAAAGATTACTCTCTTCCATGCTAGCCGTTCCCACTGGTACAGCCCTGATCTTCGCTCCCTCAAGTCAAAAGGGCGCAGACTTGAATGGATGTGGTGGTTAACTGGTTTAGCTATTCACCGCTAGATCTGGCTCAAACACATAGAAACATAGAAAATAGGTGCAGGAGCAGGCCATTCGGCCCTTCGAGCCTGCACCAACATTCAATATGATCATGGCTGATCATGCAACTTCAGTACCCCACTCCTGCCTTCTCTCCATACCCCCTGATCCCTTCAGGGCCACATCTAAGTCCCTTTTGAATATATCCAATGAACTGGACTCAACAATTTTCTGTGGTCGAGAATTCCATAGGTACAGAATTCTCTGGGTGAAAAGGTTTCTCCTCTTCTCGGTCCTATATGGCTTACCCCTTATCTTTCGACTGTGACCCCTGGTTCTGGACTTCCCCAACATCGGGAAAATTCTTCCTACATCTAACCTGTCCAATTCCATCAGAATTTTATATGCTTCGAAGAGATCCTCTCTCATTCTTCTAAATTCCAGTGAATATAAACCTTGTCGATCCAGTCTTTCTTCATATGTCAGTCCTGACATCCTGGGCATCAGTCTGGTGAACCTCTGGAATTTTTGAGGATGTAATTGAAGAGTGGACACGGGAAAACCAGTGGATGTGGTATATTTGGACTTTCAAAAGGCTTTTGACAAGGTCCCACACAAGAGATTGGTGTGCAAAATCAGAGCACATGGCATTGGGGGTAATGTACTGACGTGGATAGAGAACTCATTGGCAGACAGGAAGCAGAGAGTCGGGATAAAAGGGTCCTTTTCAGAATGGGAGGCAGTGACAAGTGGGGTGTAGCAGGGCTCAGTGCTGGGACCCCAGTTCTTTACAATATACATTAATGAGTTAAATGCAGGAATTGAGTGTAATATCTCCAAGTTTGCAGATGACACTAAACTGGGTGGCGGTGTGAGCTGTGAGGAGGACACTAAGAAGCTGCAGGGTGACTTGGACAGGTTAGGTGAGTGGGCAAATGAATGGCAGATGCAATATAATGTGGATAAATATGAGGTTATCCACTTTGGGGGCAAAAACACCAGAAGATTTGTCAAGCATGATTACTGACATAAAAACTGACTGCAAAAGTTTCTGAAGATATGTGAAGAGAAAAAGATTAGTGACGACTAATGTAGGTCCCTTGCAGTCAGAATCAGATGAATTCATAATAGGGATCAAGGAAATGGCAGATCAATTGAACAAATACTTTGTTTCTGTCTTCACTAAGGAAGACACAAATAACCTCCCGGAAATATTAGGGGACCGAGGGTCTAGTGAGAAGGAGTAACTGAGGGAAATCCTTATTAGTCAGGAAATGGTGTTTGGGAAATTGATGGGATTGAAGGCCGGTAAATCCCCAGGGCCCTTACAGTCTGCATCCCAGAGTACTTAAGGAAGTGGCCCTAGAAATAGTAGATGCATTGGTAGTCATTTTCCAACATTCCATGGACTCTGGATCAGTTCCTATGGATTGGAGGGTAGCTAATGTAACCTCACTTTTTAAAAAAGGAGCGAGAAACCAGGGAATTATAGACCGGTTAGCCTGACATCGGTTCTCTCTCCTCAGGTACTGTTCCCCTCTCCTTCAAACCTGCTGTCATCACCCCTTTCCTCAAAAAACAACATTTGACCCCACTTTGCATGCTAGCTATCGCCCCATCGCCAAACTCCTTTCCTGTCCAAAGTACTTGAACGTGTTGTTGTCTCCCAAATCTGTGACCATCTTTCCATGACTTCAATGTTTGAATCCCTTCAATCTGGTTTCCGCCCCTGCCACAGTACCGAAACGGCTCTCATCAAAGTCACAAATGACATCCTTTGTGACTGTGACAAAGGTAAACTATCCCTCCTTGTCGTTCTGGACCTGTCTGCAGCCTTTGACAAAGTTGACCACTCCATCCTCCTCCAATGCCTCTCCACCATCATCCAACTGGGTGGGACTGCACTCGACTGGTTCCAGTCTTATCTATCTAATCGTAGCCAGAAAATCTCCTGCAATGGCTTCCCTTCCCACCCTCGCATCATTACCTCTGGTGTTCCCCAAGGATCTGTCCTTGGTCCCCTCCTATTTCTCATCTCCATGTTGCTCCTTGGCTATATTATCCAAAAGTCAGTTTCCAAATGTACGCTGATGAAACCCAGCTCTGCCACTTCTCTCGACCCCTACCTGGTATCTAAATTGTCAGATTGCTTGTCCGACATCCAGTACTTGATGAGCAGAAATTTTCTCCAATTAAATATTGGGAAGACCAAAGCCATTATCTTTGGTCCTCGCCACAAACTGCATTCCCCAACCACGGACTCCATCCCTCTCCCTCGCATCAAGCTGAGGGTGAGCAAAACTGTTTGCAACCTAGGTGTCATATTTGAACCTGAAATGAGTTTCCAGCCACATATCTGCAGCATAACTAAAACTGCCTGTTTTCACCTCCGTAACATTGCCCGCCTCAGCCCCTACCTCAGCTCTTCTGCTGCTGAAAACCCTTATTCATGATTGTTAGCTCTAGACTTAACTATTCCAACTCACTCCTGGCTGGCCTCCCATATTCTACACTATGTAAACTTGAGGTCATCCAAAACTCAGCAGCCCATGTCCTAACTCGCACCAAGTCATGATTACCCATCACTCCTGTGTTTTCTGACCTACATTGGCTCCCGATTAAATGCCTCGATTTCAAATTTCTCATCCTTGTTTACAAATCACTCCATGGCTTTGCCCCTCCCTATCCTGTAATCTTTTTCAGCCTCACAACCCCCCGAGATGTCTGTGCTCCTCAAATTCTGCCCTCCTGAACATCCCTCATTATATCTGCTCAAACCTCCAGCCTGCTCCAACATTCAATAAGATCATGACTGATCATTGACCTCAACTCCACTTTGCCGCCCGATCTCCATAACCCCCTGATTGCCCTAGACTCCAAAAATCTATCTATCTCGGCCTTGAAAATATTCAGAGATTCAGCATCCACAGCTCTCTGGGGCAGATAATTCCAAAGATTCACAACCTTCAGTGAATCAATTCCTCCTTACCTCTGTCCTAAATGGCCTACCCCTTATCCTGAGACTGTGCCCCCTGGTTCTAGACACTCCAGCCTGGGGAAACAATCTCTCAGCACCTAACCTGACAATCCCTTTCAGAATCTTGTAGTTTCAATGAGATCACCTCTCATTCTTCTAAACTCCAGAGACTATAGACCCATTCTAACAATCTCTCCTCATAAGACAGCCCTCTCATCCCAGGAATCAATCTGCTGACCCCCCATTGTACCGCCTCCAAGGCAACTATATCCTTCGTTAGATAAGGAGACCGAAACGGTGCACATTCCTGAGGTGTAACATTTGAGCATTGATGTTATTTTCAGAGATCAAATAGCCCAGTCTACATTCTCCAAGTTCTTCACTGCTGAGGAGAGCAGGAACCTGTGATCTATGTATCGCGCTGGTGATTTGGAAGTAGTGATTCTTCAGATAAAGAGCAGGTCAGGCAATTTAGACAACATGCAGCTGAACATCGCAGTGATGGGTGATGTGGGCTCGGGGAAATCCACCTTCATCAATGCTATGAGAGGTCTTCGGAGCAAAGATCAGGGAGCTGCTCAACTGGGAATGAAGAAACCGGGATGGAACCAACCAGATATCCCTATCGAGCTCTGTCTAATGTTCATCTCTGGGATCTTCCAGTGAATCCTTCAGTGACTTGTAGGTAAAAGCAAAGGACGACACTGCCCCAAAGATAGAGAGGGTCACCGGACTGAAGGTGTGATTGACCCCAGCTATCATGCAAGTGACGATGGTGATACCCAACAGCACCCTGGGAATTACTGGTGGTATCTTGCTTGGCACTCAACGATTCATTTCAGTTTTCAGAACTGAAGTGGGCTTCCCGACTTTGCTGGCCAGGCTTTGCAGAAACTTGTCATTGAGTTCCACCTGTTTCTGGAGGTAGATCAGCCCAGCAACTGTCAACCCGAAGAACAAATTCCTTTGGTTTTGAAATCAATAATTACCTAAAGAAGGTGAAGTTTGAAAGCTATGACTTTTTCATCGTTGTGTCCCAGTCACGATTCAGAGAGAACGCGCAGAGCTTGCCAAAAGGATTCAAGAACAGGGCAAGGAGTTGTACTATGTGCGGTCCAAGATAGACAATGATGCCCATGCACTGAGGATGCAAGGTGTTGACTTTAGTGAAGGGCGGAGGTCAATTCTCAGGGACTGTGTCAGCAACTTCCAAAGTGTTGGAGTTACACCACCAGCCATTTTTCTGATCTCTAGTTTTGACCTGGACAAATATGACTTTCCTGACTTAAAGACCAGCCTCGTCAGTAATCTCCACAGTATACAATCAAACACTTTCTCGCTCTCACTCCCAAAGATTATGCTGGAAATTATAGAAGCCAAAATAAGGATGTTGAAGAAGAGAGTCTGGCTGATGGCTGTTCTCGCTGGAGCACTGGGTGCAGTGCCAGTGCCAATGCCAGGGTTGTCTTCCATTACAGGCTTTGGGTTGACAGTTGCTGGGCTGATCTACCTCCAGAAAAAGGTGGGACTCAATGACAAGTTTCTGCACAAAGCCTGGCCAGCAAAGTCAGTAAGCCCACTTCAGTTCTGAAAATTGAAATGAATCGTCGAGTGCCAAGCAAGATACCACCAGTAATTCCCAGGGTGCTGTTGGGTATCGCCATCATCACTTGCATGATAGCTGGGGTCAATCGCACCTTCAGTCCGGTGACCCTCTCTATCTTTGGGGCAGTGTCGTCCTTTGCTTTTACCTACAAGTCACTGAAGGATTTACTGGAAGACCGTTCGGAAGCTGTACAACAGCTGGTGAAGAGTGCACTTGGATCAGATTGACATGATCCCCTGTACGCCACGCCTATCAACATCACTCCTCAGTTTGTAGAGACTGTAGTGATGTTTGATCTAGAATGTGACAGATTTACCTGCAGGGTGTCAAACTCATTCTCTATGGTGGGCCTGATCGGATATCCAGGCACAGTTATTGAAGTAGCAATAGACGAAGATAAACAATTGAAACTTGCTCGCATTTAGATTTTATTTACTCTTTACTGCTGCTCCCTGATACCTGCACCTCTCAAATCATTGCAGCAACATTTGGAGCAAATGACTGGGATGAGGCCTGCCTTGGATAAAAGCACAGGGACCACTTGTCACTACAGAACTTAGTGCCCCAACCACTAACTCTGGGAGTGATTCCACAGCCTCACAACGCTCTGTGTAAAGACATTTCTCTTGGTCACTGTTCTAAATATCTTACTTTCTTCTATCTCTGGCTCCTCGTCTTGACCCTTCAACCCCTGGAAGCAGTCTGCTTCTATCTACCCAAACCATCTTTCACCATTTTAAAACATTTCTATCATATCGCCCTGCAATATGTGTTGAATATGAGAAGGACGAGTCCCAACAGAAAGGGCACCAAGTCAGAATGGGCCCGAGACTGAGCCACCCACCTTTCTGGACAGGAATACACCTGTCTTGTGTGACTTCCTGTATTCCTAACATGGCTGTCTCAGATAAACCACAGGCACATCATACTCTCTGCAGCACACACCGTGTAAGCATTATTTCTGCATCCTGCTCACTGGGGAGGAAAACTGCAAGAAGAGGGGAAAAGAGGAGCCTTTCCTTCCCACGGCAATCTGTGTGCTCCACTCTGTAACTTCACTGTTCAAGTAAAATGTCTCCCTTCTGGCTGTTATCACGGTTTGTTGGAGGACATTTTGGCACCCCCCGCCCTCGTTCTGAGTGATTATTGACAACGCAAACAACCTGCATCATCGGTAACATCACAATGACTATTGACAACGCAACCAACCTGCATCATCGGTAACATCACAATGACAATTGACACCACTGCCCGATCCTACTTCACCAATGGCAAGGTGGCACCATGGCATGTCTGGATGGAAGATGAGGGACTTGTCCTCACAGTGTAATGGATCCTTGGATTTGGTCTCTTAAGTTGTAAGGTTCTGTGAATGTTGGCTTAAAGTTGACCAAATCTAATTGACCAATATGCCTCACAAAAGGACATTGGGTACTGCTGCAGTCAAAAGGCAACCTGATCAGTTGCCATTTAAAGAGCCACGTCTAGTCACTGCTGAACGGACCACTCGCTGGTGTTAGTACGTGGGTTTCTGTTGATGATCACTTGAGTTTTAAGTAATGTGATGGAGATGTTACCTGTCAGGGAGGGGTGGGTACCAGTCATTATAGACAGTGATGATCCGGTTTGTGAGGCCGAACAGTGGACACAAGGGTCCATGCGCCAGTCCAGAAAAATAAAGGCTCTCTGGTTGTTAGCCTATTGGAGGCAAGTTAAGAATGTTGCGTGTACGAAGATTAGGTTGCGAAAGGAGATAGGAGATAGGGACGAGAAAATTTGTGAGAAGGAAACGGTAATAAACTGACTTTTAAAGGAATCAGAGGAAGAGAGCGAGAGGAGTAAAAAGGATTAGAGGAAGGAAAGGAAAGCAAGAGGAAGCTGGAGGAACAGTATGAGAAGGAAAAGGAGAGAAGGTGCAATAAAGAACAGTACCTCGAGAGTCAGTGTATTAATAATCAGAATCAGTGTGATATGTGGGCCATGAAGGAAGCAGATCAGAGGCATCGCACAGAACAGGCAGAAAGGTTTAATGAGGACCTGAAAGACACATATAGGGTTGCTCAGAAGCAGTTTTCAGAAGAACGAGTGCTAAGGGGGATTTCACAGATTGCAAAAGGAAGAGTAAGGAGTTGGAGGATCAGGTGTGTGTACAAAGGGGCATTGTGCGTGCAATGACCCCCTCGGTCAGAAGGACAGGAAAATGGAGAGAGCGCTGAGGGATGTGATAAAGGTGAAGCGGAATTATACAAGGGACCAGAACATGGCCCACCAGAGGGAATTCGGACCCCGCCTATCGTTGCGATGCGTCAAAAATGATAACAGACGCCGGCTGATAGGACGGATGTAGGAATCCTGGGGGCACTGGATAGCGAACTTGTGGAAAATGGCCAGTGATGTGAAAGGTTGGAGCAGGGGGCAGACCCCCAAAGGTGCTGCTTAGAGGTAGAATAGCTGCCTTGAACAGCTTGAATGATGCGGAAAAGAAAGGTCTGTTGCTTTTAACTCTCAGTCCAGGAGTGTTCGGCAACCTTCCGATGGATAAAAAGGCAGCTGGAGGCAATTATGAGGCTTGAAAGTGTGCATTGCTCAAGGATTGTGAGCTGGTAAAAGGGATCCTTTTATGGCCATAGCAGACATAGAGCAGGGCCCCAATGAATTCCTGGCAGATTTTACTGACAGACTTTGGCCCATCTATTCTGTGGCCATGGGAGGGGCAGTACGGTGGGTTCATTTAGAAGGGCAGCCGCACAACCATTGGTGACGCACCTAGATGTCCCACAGTCTGCCCCACCTACAGGCAGCTATGTCAGATTTTGATCCCGAAGTGGGGAAAATACGGAGGAAAGGGTTCTGAGGAAAATTACCATGCATTTTGAGACATGCCAAGCAGATAAAGAGAATACTGGGGTAATGATTTGGCCCACTGGGATATTGAGGTTCATCCTTGGATAAGGATTATCTCCACATTCTAGCCATTGTTCAGTTGGTGATTGTGTTGTATCTGTTGATAACCTGCCGTGTTAACAGGCAACGCAGGCAACAGGAGTTTGCCAAGCTGTTGTAGAAGACACCGAAGAAAGAAGACAACGAAGACAAAGTGTAAGTGCTTGTGACCCAAAATTTGGTTGCAGTCACTTGAGGGTGGACGGTAAGATTGTGTGAAAGTTGGCTTAAAGTTGACCAAATTTCATTGATCTATATGCCTCACGAAAAACAATATATTTTGTGTTGAGCAAAAGTGCCTGTTAACTTGTGAGCTGTTTTGTGATTGCGATATTTCAAAAGCTGTGTTAGATGGCAGATCGAGACAGAACATCTGGTTGTTAGTGCACGGGGTACACTCGATAAACAAATCCCTTTTAACTGAGATGAAGTTCCAGATTATTATTTACATGGAGAAAAATTGCAATACAGCAGGACCTGGGGATACTTGTGCATGAAACACAAAAGGTTAGTATGCAGGTACAGCAAGTGATCAGGAAGGCCAATGGAATCTTGGGCTTTATTGTAAAGGGGATGGAGTACAAAAGCGGGGAAGTCTTGCTACAGCTATATAAGATATTTGTGAGGCCTAACCTGAAATACTGCGTGCAGTTTTGGTTTCCATATTTACGAAAGGATATACTTGCTTTGGAGGCAGTTCAGAGAAGGTTCACAAGGTTGATTCCAGAGATGAGGGGGTTGACTTATAACGAAAGATTGAGTAGGTTGGGCCTCTACTCAATGAGAGGTGATCTTATCGAAACGTATAAGATTATGAGGGGGCTTGACAAGGAGGATGCAGAGAAGATGTTCCCACTGATAAGGGAGACTAGAACTAGAGGGCATAATCTCAGAATAAGGTACTGTCCATTTAAAACTGAGATGAGGAGACATTTTTTCTCTGAGGGTTGTGGATCTGTGGAATTTGCTGCCTCAGAGAGCTGTGGAAACTGGGACATTGAATAAATTTGAGATAGAAATAGGCAGTTTCTTAAACGAGAAGGGAATAAAGGGTTATGGAGAGTGGGCAGGGAAGTGGACCCGAGTCCATGATTGGATCAGCCATGATCATATTAAATGGTGGAGCAGGCTTGAGGGGCCGTATGGCCTACTCCTGCTCCTATTTCATATGTTCTTATGCAGTGTCTCCAATGGTCAATACATGAGACATTTGGGGCCTAAAGGAAGAACACATACCTTGGAAATTCTGCAAATAAAATACAAGGTAATGATGCATGATGTGACCATATGGTTTATTGCTCTTTTACAAACTATTATAAATAACTGAACAAAGGGGAATTTGATTGGAGGAACGCCCCTCGCAATCCCTGAATGATTAATTGGGAGAAGAGGGAAAAACCAAAGTCGGCCATTACCCATGCTGGATGAAACAAGTGTGCACAAAGGGACTGCCCAGGTTTTTGGGGGTATAAAACAGTGCTACGAAAGGTCATTGGGTACTGCTTCAATCGAAAGGCAACCTGGTCAGTTGCCCGTTAAATAGCCACGTCTAGTCACCGCCGAACCGACCACTCGCTGGTGTCAGTACGTGCGAGTTTTTGCTTATGATCACTTGAGTTTTAAGTAAAGGAATAGACCTGAGCCTGCTTATTGGTAAACCGGGATCACTGTGTGTAACAGTACTATTGGATGCTTAGTTGCAATCTTTTGTTGAATTTAAGTAAAGAGATTATTCCAGAAACCTTTGCCTTGAGTTGTCCGTTCCAGTGGGAAGTCTATAAAGGGTTGGAGGGGGTGAGGTGTAATTCCATGCGGCTCACACCGTGTGAGAGGTCCCGGGATTGGGTGTCAGAGTGGAAGCTGTGTGTCCCCACCTGCTCAGCCCAGGCGGCTTCACTCACCGCTTGTTCATCTTTCTTCAGCTCTTTCTTTGTGCGGCCTTTGCCCTTTGCCCCGTGGTCAATGCTGGCGAAGTGAGACCTCTCCCCACCGAAGCCCCTCTGCTCTCCCATTGTCTGCCCACCTTTGATGCTCAGATCTCCCCCTGCTGTAAAAGGCTGTTGAGCTGCGGGGCGGAGGGGCGTCAGGCCCTGCTGCAGAGCGACTGAAGGGCAGCCGCTCACGGGTCCCAGAGCCAAGGGAAAGAGCGCGAGCGGGGGGGAGCTGTGTTTGGTGGATCAGCGAGTGGGGGGAGCTGTGATTGGAGTTTCAGCGAGCGGGGGGAGCTGTGATCGGTGGATCAGAGAGCGGAGGGTATGCTATGATTGGAGGAGCAGCGAGCAGGGTGAGCTGTGATTGGAGGAGCAGCGAGCGGGAAAGAGCAGCTGAGGAAAGTTCCAGAGGTCCGGATTCATGTTTCGAGGCTGCGGGGAGCCCAGGGAAAGTTTCTCCCATCCGTCCGCCTCTGAGGGCACGTGTGGGGCCGGAGGGAGGGCCCGGATTGTGTGAGGCTGCATTTCACAGCAGTAAACCCCCGGGTAAAAGGGGCACCCGGGTAAAGGGGGCGCCTGGGTAAAGGGGGCGCCTGGGTAAAGTGGGCATCTGGGTAAAGGGGACATCCATGTAATGGGATACCCGGATAAAAGGGGACACCCGGGTAAACAACTACTTGGCTGAGGTCAGTGGAGATCGGTAACAAAGTATTATTCTGTTATTTTTCCAGCCCGAGTCTTGCTTGCAACGTACACTATGTTTATTAGGGAAAGTTTACAAAGCTGCTTTAAGGACGGTTGGGTTGTGGTGACCGTGTAATAGCCATGTGAATCTCAGTCTCCCAGCAGGGAGCACATGCTGTAAATCCGCCCGTGCTCTGTATCTGGTTTTCTCATCATTGTCTGAAAAGGTAGCTTGAGGAAGGCACAACTCCTGAATCCTCCAGCAACTGGCTGCCGACAAAAGGAGAGCTTGTACGTCTTATACTCATGTCCCAAAGGGAGCGCTTCAGTGCTGGGAACGTTCCCTGACAGGACACAGTCACATTCTAAACCTCCCCTGGCTAAGGCACTGCAGTCATTGTGAACATTGAACGAATGATGTTCTCCTGTTACTCAGTGAATCCCAGTTACACCGAGGGTCATGTCATGCATTTAAATTGATCGGCTGTGATCATTTAGATTGTTGATATTAAATATTGAGCTACTTTATTGTAATCATCAATACTTATCTCTGCGATACTGTGAATGGTATTAGCAGAGATGTTAAATAAAATAGTCTTAATCAATGTGTTCCCCACAGTTATTTATTTAATTGTGTTAATGCTTTTTCATTCTAAACTCCTTTTTTCATCACTTGTCCACATTTCTAGCTCCGCTCGTTTAGATTTTTTTCCAGTGCAGTGATTTGCTTCATGAGTTAATGCTGTTTCTTTCAACCAGCCATTGTATTCCTGTCACTGAACTCATTTCAACAGCTTCTTACCACCACTTGATTGTTTTAAGGAGAGTTTAACCTTTTTCTATCATTTATTGATGTTATTCTTTTATAGGCATTTCACAGCACATCTTGTATTAATTCCTGTAAAGTCAGGTATGTCTGGGAATGAATGCTCTGTCCTTTGGTCCATTTTATTCAATTGTGCTTCTTCTCACTTCAGTCCCTTTGAGGTGGTTGCTATATTTTAGCGACTCATTGCTTTCTCTTTTCAGCCATGTTGTTGCTTTCATTCTGGATCTTTCTATTTTGTTTTATCAAACCTTTGATTGTTTTCATGTAACTCCAGTTATTGCAGCGAGTTGCTGCTTTTTCTCTCATTCAGTCATTTTATTTCTTCCATTTTATTCATTTCAATGGTTCTGATCATTTTTTGACTTTCTCAATGTGTTGTGTTATTTCAGTTAGTTCAGCTTGTTCTTTCATTCTGCTGTTTGTTTCATCCATCATTCTCCTTCCGACTTCTCCTTGTCACTTTGTGTCTGTTTCCACGTAAAGTGATTTGTTTCAGCAAAGTTCATGTTTTTATTGTCATTTGTTCATTTCATCTCTTCAATTCTACCCATTTCTACAATTTCTCAGCACTCTCTCGTTTCTCCAGAGGAAGTGGAGTTAGTTCAGTGGATAACTGCTTTTCCTCTCACTCAGTCCCGTCGATCCTTTCACTCTGCTCACTCCTCCTGCTTCTCACCACTTCCCATTTGTTCAGGAAATTGTGCTCATTGCTGCAGCATCTTACCACTTTATGATTGTTTTTCACTGAAATAGTAAATGTGTCGTTAAAGGAAGGCTGAAGCCGAAGGGTGAGGACCACAGAGGAGATCTTCCTGTGGAGGTAGAGGGCATGGCTGAGGTATTAAATGAGTACTGTGCCTCTGCCTTCAGTACAGTAGAGGATGCTGCCAATGTCACAGTACAAGAGGAGACAGTAACGATGATGAATAGGATAACAACAAAGAGGAACTACTTCAAAGATTGGCAGTGCTCAATGCAGAAAAGTTCCCCGGTCCGGATGGAATGCATCTTATGATGCTGAGGGAAGTGAGGGTGGAGATAGCGGAGGCTCTGGCCACAATCTTCCATCCTCTTTAGATATGGGGTGGTGCCAGAGGACTGGAGGATTGCACATGTTTCACCCTGTTCACTAATGGGCAGAGGAATAAACCCGGCAAGTACAGGCTAGTCAGCCTAACGTCAGTCGGGGGAAAACTTTTAGAGACAATAATCTGAGGTAAAATTAATTAGCACTTGGATTCAGTTAATTAAATAAATATGGATTAATATGCTTATATCAGTAATGGTGACCGTGAAACTGCCGATTGTCTTAAACCATCGTTCACGAATGTCCTTTAGGGAAGAAAATCTGCCTTCCTTACCGGTCTGGCCTATATGTGACTCCAGACCACAGCAATGTGTTTGACTCTTAACTGCCCTCTGAAATGGCCAAGCAAGTCACTCAGTTGTAATAAACCGCTACAAAATACAATAATAATAAACCGGACGGAGCACCTGGCATCGACCTAGGCACAGGATTCGGTAACGAGATAGGCACATTTGACCCTGCAACATCCTTCTCACATCTGGGGACTTGTGCCAAACTTAGGAGAGCTGTCCCACAGCCTAGTCAAGCAACAGCCTGACATCGTCATACTCACAGAATCATACCGACGAAGCCTTGGCAAGTTTCTGCAGTGCATCTTGTACATGGTACGCACTTCAGCCACGGTGTACCCGTGGTGGTGGGAGTGAATGTTTAAGATGGTGGATGGGATGCTTTGTCCAGGATGTTGTTGTTGGAGCTGCACTCAACCAGGCCAGTGCAGAACATTCTATCACACTCCTGACTTGTGCCTTGTAGATGGTGAAAGGCTTTGGGGAGTGAGGAGATGAGACACTTGCTGCAGAATACTCAGCCTCTGACCTGCTCTTGTTGCCACAGTAGTTATGTGGCTGGTCCAGTTAAGTTTCTGGTCAAAGGTGACCCTCAGGATGTTGATGGTAAGAGATTTGGTGATGGTAATGCCGTTGAATGTCAAGGGACAGTGGTTAGACTCTCACTTGTTCGAGATAGTCATTGACTTGTCCTTAAGTGGCAGGGACCATTTGTGCCACACATCAGCCCAAGCCTGAATGTCGTCCAGGTCTCGCTGCATGCGGGCATGGACTGCTTCATTATCTGAGGAGTTGCGAATGGAACTGAACACTGCAATAATCAGCAAACATCCCCACTTCTGACCTTACGATGGAACGAAAGTCATTGCTGAAGCAGCTGAAGATGTTTAGGCCTAGGACATTGTCCTGAGGAACTCCTGCAGCGATGTTCTGGGGCTGCGATGATTGACCTCCAACAACCACAATAATCTTTCTTTGTGCTCGGTATGACTCCAGCCAGTGGAGAGTTTTCCTCCTGATTCCCATTGACTTCAATTTTACGAGGGCTCCTTGATGCCCCACTCTGTGAAATGCTGCCTTGATGACAATAGCAGTCACTCTCACCTCACCTCTGGAATTCAGCTCTTTTGTCCATTTTTGGACGAAGGCTGTAATGAGATCTGGAGCTTGAGTGGTTCTGGCGGAACCCAAACTGGGCATCGGTGAGCAAGTTATTGGTGAGTAAGTGCCACTTGGAAAGTTTCATCGACAGTGCTATCAAGACATTGCTGATGATTAAGAGTAGACTGATGGAGTAGTTATTGACCGGATTGGATTTGTCCTGCTTATTGTGGACAGGACATACCTGGGCAATTTTCCACATTGTCGGATAGATCCCAGTGCTGTAGCTGTACTGGAACAGCTTGGCTACAGGTATGGCTAGTTCTCGAGCACAAGTGTTCAGCACAATAGCCGGAATGTTGTCGGGGGGCCCTTGGCATTTTCAGTATCCAATATGCTAAGCCTTTTCTTATATCACATGGAGTGCATCGAATTGGCTGAAGATTGGCTTCTGTGATGGTGGGGACCTCAGGGGGAGGCTGATATGGATCATCCACTCGGCACTTCTGGATGAAGATGGTTGTAATCACTTCAGCCTTGTCTTTTGCACTCACGTGCTGTTCTCTGTCATCATTGAGGATGGGATATTCATGGAGCCTCCTTCTCCCGTTAGTTGTTTAATTGTCCACCATCATTCACAAATGGATGTGGCAGGACTGCAGAGCTTTGATCTGGTCCGTTGATTGTGGGATCGCATAGCTCTGTCTATAGCATGCTGCTTCCGCTGCTAAACATTCATGTAGTCTTGTGTCGCTGCTTCCCCAGGTTGGCACCCCATTTTTAGGTATGCCTGCTGCTGCTGCTGGCATGCTCTTCTGCACTCCTCATTGAACTAGGTTGGTCCCCTGGCTTGATGGTAATGGTGGAGTGAGGGCTAGGACAGGCCATAAGGTTTCAGATTGTGGTGGGATATCATGTGGCATTTTCAACAACTACTAAAATATCCTGATGTCCTCGTGCTGATCTCTCCATAGGTCCCTCTGGATCCATAGCGGTCCCTTCAAAGGGCATCTAAATTATTGAGAGAAGGACTAATAGAGTGCGATAGTGAGGCATGGGTCCACACAGCTGGCACTCTGGACAGGAAATACAGAACCAGCGTACTTCTTCATACAGTCCTGGCCAGAGGAATCACCTCAACAGCCGCTCCAGGGTCTTCTGCGATCCTCCGAATAGGTGCTTATGGGCCAAGTCAATGACTGTCCACCTATGAGTCCATAGCACCAACAATTGTTCCACTTCCTCACATTGCCCCTGAGTCATTCTGCAAAGGTCATTCTTTACTATGTTAAACGACTGACAGCATTTTGTTTTACACTCAACGGGTGCCCACTTATCACCATTACCTCTTGCTTTACATTTTGTAACGCTGGATCATTTATCTGGGCCAAGAGGAAGAGAATTGCCTCTAAGAACCTCCCCTTTACAGTACAGTATTAGGCAGTCCCTCGTGTTACGGATAACCCATTTCAACACCAAAAAGGGATGAATTCACAGGTGTTTCATTCCATTCCAGATCCCGAACTACATCCTGAAAATGTCTGTGCATGAATTCTTTTAATGGGGAGTGGCCGTTGCACACCAGCCATTAAATGGGCTTGACAGAGCAAGGCCTTGGTCCAGTGGCAAGCGTTAACCAAGACGACTGGAGACCTGCTATGGACTCCTACTGTCCATAGTTCGCAGTGTGGGCTGGCTCGTGCTACACCTTCCCTGGGCCCTGACACCGCTGTGTTTTACGATGTGCCGCTCCCGGGCCACGACCCCGCCGCTCCCGGGCCACGACCCCGCCGCTCCTCGACCTTGACCTCGCCACCCCTGGGCCACGACCTCGCTTCACTCGTCGACTCCAACCTCGCTGCTCCTGGGCCCCGAACTCTCGCCTTTTCTGGGCCCCGATCATGCTGCTCCTAGGTCCCGAACTGTCGCCTTTTCTGGGCCCCGATCATGCTGCTCTTGGGCCACGATCTCTCGCCGCTCCTCCACCATGATGTCTCGCCACTCCTCCGCCACGATGTCTCACCGCTCCTCCGCCATGATTTCTCGCCACGCTCTCTTGCCACACTCTCTCGCCGCTCCTCCGCCACGATCTCTCGCCGTTCTTCCGCCACGATCTTTCACCACTCCTCCTCCCCGACCCCACTGCTGCTCACCAACTCTCCTTCTGCACCTGGGCCCGACCATGCCGATAGTCCCGCCCACGCTCCAATGGATTTTGGAGACGTCAATCCAATCGTGCTACTCGAATCCTTCGCCCTCCTGTAATGCCTCGTGCTGGGTCCCGGGTCACTCCAGCTTTATTTTTAGCCATGACCTGCCGATGGTGTTCTCTCGCAGGTCAGGCAGGGCAGGGGTGTGCCGGCAGTTGTAGCTTAATCGGGAGCCCCTGGAGTTGTTGAGGCGGGGTGCGGGGTGAGACACTTTCCCCAGACAGCTGAGCATAAAAAAGGATAGAAACATAGAAAATACATGCAGAAGTAGGCCATTCAGTGGCCCATCGAGCCTACACCACCATTCAATATGATCATGGCTGATCCTGCATTTGTACCCCATTTCTGCTTTCTCTTCATAACCCTTGATTCCTTTAGCTGTGAGGGCCACATCTAACTCACTTTTGAATATATCTAATGAACTGGCCCCAACAACTTTCTGTGGTAAAGAATTCCACATGCCCACAACTCTGAGTGAAGAACTTTCTCCTCATCTCGGTCCTAAATAGCTGACCCCTTATCCTTAGACTGTGATCCCTGGTTCTGGACTTCCCCAACATCGGGAACATTCTTCCTGCATCTAACCTGTCCAATCCTGTCAGAATTTAATATGTTTCTGAGATCCCGTCTCATTCTTCTAAATTCCATTGAATAGAAGCCTCGTCAATCAAGTCTCTCTTCATATGTCAGTCCTGTCATCTCGGGAATCAGTCTGCACGCACTCAATAGCAAGAATGTCCTTCCTCAGATTAGGAGACCAAAATTGAACACAATATTCAAGGTGTGGTCTTACCAAGGCCCTGTACAACTGCAGTAAGACCTCCCTGCTCCTATATTCGGATCCTCTCGCTATGAAGGCCAACATGCCATTTGCCTTCTTCACTACCTGCTGTACCTGTATGCCAACCTTCAATGACTGATGTGCCATGACACCCAGGTCTCGTTGCACCTTCCCCTTTGCCAGTCTGTCACCAATTCAGATAATAATCAGCCCTCCTGTTTTTGACACCAAAGTGGATAACCTCACATTTATCCATGTTATACTGCATCTGCCATGCATTTGCCCGCTCACCCAACCTGTTCAAGTCACCCTGCAGCCTCTTAGCATTCTCCTCACAGCTCACACCGCCACCCAGCTTAGTGTCATCTGTAAACTTGGAGATATTATTCAATTCCTTCATCTAAATCATTAATGTATATTGTAAATAGCTGGGGTCCCAGCACTGAACCTTGCGGTACCCCACTAGTCACTGCCTGCCATTCTGAAAAGGACCCGTGTATTCCTACTCTCTGCTTCCTGTCTGCCAACCAGTTCTCTATTCACATCAGTACATCACCCCCAGTACCATGTGCTTTGATTTTGCACACCTATCGCTTGTGTGGGACCTTGTCAAAAGCCTTTTGAAAGTTTAAATACACCACATCCACTGGTTCTCCCTTGTCCACTCTACTAGTTACATCCTCAAAAAATTCTAGAAGATTTGTCAAGCATGATTTCTCTTTCATAAATCCATGCTGACTTGGACCGATCCTGTCACTGCTTTCCAAATGCGCTGCTATTACATCTTTAATAATTGATTCCAGCATTTTCCCCACCACCGATGTCAGACTAACCGGTTTATAATTCTCTTTTTTCTCTCCCTCCTTTTTTAATAAGTGGAGTTACATTAACTACCCTCCAGTCCATAGCAACTGATCCAGAGTCCATAGAATGTGGAATGTTGGGAGGTTCAGGAGAAGTAGGGGACAGAAAGATGCTGGGAGTTGGAGCTGAAAGTGGCACTGTGTGGTCTTGCTTTGTGTTATGTGCATTAAAAGAAGGTATTTGAAATTGTTCGTGGATTACTGTTTGTAAAGGAAAAGAAGGCTCGAGACAGTAGGACCCTGTAATACGTGGAGTCAGAAGTGGGATCTGTGTCTCCAATGAGGAAGAAAGTGACCAATCCCGATGGAGGGAATGTTTAGAGAACTGGTGTGGACCTTGCAAGCTCTGATTGAGCATCCACAGCTCTCTGGGGCAGGGAACTTCAAGGATTCACAACCATCATCTCAGCCCTAAATGGCCGACCACTTATCCTTAGACTATGCCCCCTAGTTCTCGACTCCCCATCCAGGGAAAACCACCTCTTAGTATCTACCCTGTCAAGGCCCTGAAGGATTCTATACATTTCAATGAGATCACCTCTCATTCTTCTAAACTATCGGGAATATTTACCTAGTCTACTCAATCTCTCCTCATAGGACAATTCCCCCCGCTCCCCCCTCCCCCGCCATCAGATGTTGCTGATACGAACAGATCTTGGTGTTAATATCAGAAACATTCTAGAAACTTGGGCACAATATCTAGGGTGATACTCCAGTGCAGTACTGAGGGAGTGCTCCATTTCGGAGGTGCTGTCTTTCAGTTGAGATGTTAAACCCTCTCAGGTGGATATAAGAGTTCAAGGAAGAGCAGGGGAGTTCTTTGTGGGGTTTTAGGCAATGTTTATCCCTCAACAAACATCAATAAAAACTGATTATCTGATCATTGACACCGTGCTGCTGAGGAAGCTTGCTGTGCACATATTGGCTGCCGTGTTTCCCAAGTTACAACAGTAACGACATTTCAAAAGTACTTAATTATCTGTAAATCACTTTGGGACATCCTGAAGTTGTAAAGGGCGCTGCAGAAATGCAAGCGGGTTTGTTTGATGTTCTTTCTGTGGTGAAAGCAGGAATGCTGCTGCTGGAGATGTGGATCATTGGGGCTGTGAATTAAGGAAATCACCAGCAGGGGGCAGGCAAAACACAAAACCCTCCCAATGCACAACGTTCAGTTAATCAACGCAACAACACCATCAGAATGTACGTCTCCTCATAGAAATCCTTGTGTGTCAGTGGTGGAGTTCATCAACAAACAGCTTGCAAGGCTCTAAGTGTTGGTTTTATGTGGTCACTCAGCGGGTTTCGAGCTGTGCTGTAAAGCAGCACGGAGAATGTGGAGCAGGAGCACTGGCCTCGTGTGTGGCTGGTGGGAAGCTGATCCCTGAATTCAGTAGCACGGGATAGGCCCGAATGTTCCTTATCATTCACTGCTTGTCGTATGATGCTACACTCCCGAGCTCATTTATGGCCAATCTCTATATTCGCCAGAGTTTAGAAGAATGAGAGGTGATCTCATTGAAACTTACAAAATGCTTCCAGGGCTTGATGGTAGATGCAGGGAGGATGTTTCCTCTGGCTGGGGAGTCGAGAACCAGGTTCACAGTCTCAGAATAAGGGCATTTGGGACTGAGATGAGGAGAAATTTCTTCACTCAGAGGATGGTGAATCTTTTGAAATTCTCTGCAACAGAGATTCAGTCAGTGAGTATATTCAAGACAGAGATTGATAAATTTTGGGATATTAAGTGAATCAAGGGATATGGGGATAGTGCAGGCAAGTGGAGTTGAGTTAGAATATCAGCCATGATATTATGGAATGGCGGAGCAGGCTCGAGGGGCCAAATTGCCTACTCCTGCTCATAGTTCTAATCTCACTGCTATTATTAATAATATCAATAAACACCATTTATAATTGGCTGCTGACATTTTTAGATCAATGTTTTGGAGGTTTATGCTGGTTTCATTAATAAAGTAGTCTGTCTATGATTGGTGCTCAGGCTCAGTGAGGTAGCACACTATTGGCTACACACTATCCAATAGAAAGGAATGAAATTGGGGAGGAATCCTGCAGCGGATCCACTCGGACCCCAGTCACAGTCAGATTCTTTGCAAAAAGATGAATCTACCTTCCCAACTAGTGTTCAGTGGTGAACTTGCGTTCCCCGGTGATCCAGTGCTCCCGGTGATCCAGTGCTCCCCGGTGATCCAGTGCTCCCCAGTGATCCAGTGCTCCCTTGTCATCCGGTGTTCCCGGGTGACCCAGTGTTCCCCGGTGATCCAGTGCTCCCGGGTGATCCAGTGCTCCCCAGTGACCCAGCGCTCCCTGTGGATCCAGTGTATCCGCTGTCTGAGTAAATTGGAGCGATGGCTATGATCTGGCAGCATCTCAGACAGTAGGTGCTGGTAATAGTTATTCTGTAAACATTTACACCTCCTACGGACCCATCTTTTCTTTCTTTATTGTCCCATTACCATCGCCTTTCCCTTGCACTATCATCCCTTGTGTCATTGAATCATTCCTGCCTTCCACCCAATCACAGACCTTGCCTTTAGCTCCCCCCACCCTTTCACTCGATCTGTACCTGCTTATAAACTGTTAAATCACTAACCTCTTCAGGTTCTGATGAACGGTTAACTCTGTTTCTCTCTCCACAGATCAGATACTGCCGGACCTGCTCAGTGTTCCAGCATTTTCTGTATTGTATTTTAGGATGCACCTCGCAAGGAGATTTAACGTCAGATTCAAATGCAACGCACTTAGAAACCCAGCTGAGCAAACCATCACTGGGGCTGTGATCCACTGAGAACAAATAGGGCACCATCTGACCACCAGATTGGGGTCTGTCAGTGATATTGGGGGTCTAGAAGAATCCTAAATTATCTGGGCTGTGGACTGTCCCACAAACCCAGTCCAAAAGATATTAACCAATTAACCGGCCTCAAAGATTAAGTCGGACACAGAGGTGCATTACAAACATACAAACAATGATGGACAGGTAAAGACCATCTGGCCATCAAGCCTGTCCCACACCATTGCAATACCTTGTATATCACAATTTATACACTCCACCCCATCTGAACCGTGTATTCTCCTGGGAGAGGCAAAAAAACATAAACGACCCAGGCCAATTTGGGGAGAAAAAAAATCTAGAAAATTCCTCTCTGACCCATCTAAGCAATCAAAACTAGTCCAGGAGATCCCTCTGACCATGAACTCCCTGCAGTACCTACCTTCTGTAAGAGTTCATCTCTGCCACAGCCAGAATCAAATCCAGCTTTTGCTTGAAGGAATTCAATGAATCTGCATCCAACACGAGAGGGCAGCTTGTTCCAGAGGTCTACTATTCTCTGGGAAAAGAACCAGCTCCTGACACCTAACCTAGATCTGGCCTGATACAACTTAAATTTATGCCCCCTGGTCCTGCCTAACTTATTTAGTTGAAATAAATGGTTAACTGGAACACTGTCTGTTCCCTTCATTATCTTATAAACCTCAATCATATCCCCCCTAAGTCGATACTGCTCTGAGGTATAGAGTCCCAACTCTTTTAACCTATCTTGATAACTAAGGTGCTTTAGACTTGGAATTTGTCTTGTGGCCCTCTTCTGGATCCATTCCAGAGCCTCAATATCACCCAGCATGTGAGGAGACCAAAACTGGACACAGTATTCCAAGTGAATGAACTAACACTGCTTTATTTAACAACATCTATACTAATACAGTTACTGCCATCACTGGGTTAAGTACTGACGATTGCAATAAAGTAGTTCATTATTTAATATCAATCCAACAATCTAAACCATCACAGGTGGAACAGTAATCAAATGCATCACATGACCCTCGGTGTCGCTGGCTTAACTCAGTAACAGTGAAACACAATTACGTTCAATGGTCAAGATTGCTCCACCGTTGTTTCTTTAACATTCGTTTATGGGATGTGGGCATCGCTGGCAAGGCCAGCATTTATTGCCCATCCCTAGTTGCCCTTGAGAAGGTGATGATGGCCGTTCTTCTTGAACCGCAGCAATATGTGGTGAAGGAACTCCCACAGTGCTGTTCAGGAGGGAGTTCCAGATTTTTGACCAAAGCACATGCAGGAACATTGATATATTTCCATTTCAGGATGCTTCATGACCTGGAAAGGAATTTGGAGGTGATGGTGTTCCCATGTGCCTGCTCCTCTTGTCCTTCTGTGTGATGGAGATTGTGGGTTTGGGAGGTACTGCAGAAGAAGCCTTGGTGAGTTGCTGCAGTGCATCGTGTAGATGGTACACATAGCGCTGGTGGTGGAGGGACAAGATGTTTAATGTGGTGGATGCCGGGCCATTCAAGCAGCATGGCCTGGATGGTGTTGAGCTGTTTGAGTGTTGGTGCAGCTGCACTTGGTAAACTCCAAGGACAGGACATCATGTCCTATTATTGTAGTTTACCAAGGCTCCGGCAGGTCTTGCTGACACAGACATTTCTGTGCAAACATGCTCTATGCCAAGACCTTCATGCACTCTAATGTTAGCCAAGCTGTCAGTTCAGTGTCCTTTGGGGTGGATTTTCTGGTGATGTGCGGAGGGGCGGCAATGGTGGCAATGCGGTGTTAAGGGCGACCGGACAGCTTCCAGGTCCCCACAGCCACCAATGTTAGAGCGATTAAAATCAGGGATGTGCAAGAAGGCAGAATTATAGGAAGGTTGTGGGGCTGGAGGAGGCAACAGAGATAGGGAGGAGCAAGGCCATGGAAGGATTTGAAAACAAGGATAAGAATTTTTAAATTGAGGCATTGCTTAACTTGGAGCCAATGTCGTCATTATCATCATAGGCAGTCCTTCGAAATTGAGGAAGACTTGCTTCCACTCTTAAAGCGTGTCCTTAGTTAGCTGAACAGTCCAATATGGGAATTATAGTCTCTGTCACAGGTGGGACAGATAGTCATTGAGGGAAGGGGTGGGTGAGGAGACTGGTTTACCGCATGCCCTTTCCGCTGCCTGTGCCTGATTTCTGCATGCTCTCGCCGATGAGACTCGAGGTGCTCAGCGCCTTCCCGGATGCACTTCCTCCACTTAGAGCAGTCTTTGGCCAGGGACTCCCAGGTGTCAGTGGGGATGTTGCACTTTATCAGGGAGGCTTTGAGCGTGTCTTTGTAACGTTTCCTCTGCCCACCTTTGGCTCGCTTACCTTGAAGGAGTTCCGTGTAGAGCGCTTGCTTTAGGAGTCTCGTGTCTGGCATGCGGACAATGTGGCCTGCCCAGCGGAGCTGATCAAGTGTGGTCAGTGCTTCAATGATGGGAATATTGGCCTGGTCGAGGATGCTAATGTTGGTGTGTCTGTCCTCCCAGGGTATTTGTAGGATCTTACGGAGAAATCGTTGGTGTATTTCTCCAGCGATTTGGGGTGTCTACTGTACATGGTCCATGTCTCTAAGTCATACAGGAGGGCGGGTATTACTACAGCCCTGTAGACCATGAGCTAGGTGGCAGTTTTGAGGGCCTGGTCTTCAAACACTCTTTTCCTCAGGCAGCCGAAGGCTGCATTGGTGCACTGGAGGTGGTGTTGAATCTCGTCGTCAATGTCTGGTCTTGTTGATAGGAGGCTCCCGAGGTATGGGAAATGATCCACGTTGCCCAGGGCTGTGCCGTGGATCTTGATGACTGGAGGGCAGTACTGAGCACAGGGGAGATGCTTAAATGGGACTTGGTGCAAGTTAGGATATGGCCAGCAGAGATTTGGATGAGCTTAAGGTTATGGAAGATGGGAGGCCAGCCAAAAGTACATTGGAATAGTGAAGTCTAGAGTTAACAAAGGCATGGGTGAGGGTTTCAGCAGCAGAAGAGCTGAGGTAGACGCGGAGTCAGGCGATGTTACGGAGTTATAAATAGGCAGTCTTATTGATGGTTTCAGACATGTGGTCGGAAGCTCATCTCTGAGTTAAATACAATATCAAAGTTGCGAACATTCTGGTTCAGCTCAGACAGTTGCCAGAGATAGAGTCACTGGCTAGGGAACGCAATTCTTGGTGGGGGCTGAAGACAATGGCTTCGGTCTTCCCACTATTTAGTTGGAGGAAATTTCTGCTCCTCCAGTACTGCACGACCAGCAGTCAGACAATTTAGAGACAGTGGAAGGTTTGAGAGCACCTTGGGATGTTTTACTACATTAAAGGTGCTATATAAATACGTTGCTGTTGTCGAGGCTCAGGCCACCAGCACCATCTTGACCACCCGACAAATAGTAACACAATGCTGGAAGTGGTTTAATGGCCTCACAAGAAGTCTCAGGTACCAGCTACCCATGAGACCAGTGTCATAGAATCATAGACATTTACATCATGGAAGGAGGCCATTTTGGCCCATCCTGTCCACACCGGCCGACCAATAAGGTCCTGGCGAATCAAATAACTAAGGCTGTGGATAGGACTTTAAACTAAATAGTGGGAGGGCACGGTTCCGGTGGGGGGAAATTAAAAAAGTCAAAGAGAAAGGAGAAGGCGATAGTACAGGGTAGTGATAGCGGTAATGTTAACCAGAGTGTGACTGGAAGGGACTGAGTGTATAAACATAAGAGTGCACCAGCAATTAGAGTCAGCAGGGAAAAATGGTAAAAAGAATAAATTAAAGCCTCTTTATCTGAATGCACACAACATTCACAACAAGATAAATGAGTTGACAGCTCAAATAGAAATGAATGAGCATGATCTGATAGACATTACAGAGACGTGGTTGTATGGTGACCAAGGCTGAGAACAAAATATTCTGGGGTATTTGACATTTTGGAAAGATAGGCAGAAAGGATAAGGAGGTGGGGTAGCTCTGTTAGTAAAGGATGAGATCAGTGCAGTAGTGAGAAATGATATTGGCTCAGAAGATCAAGCTGTAGAATCAGTTTGGGTGGAGAAAATAAATAATGGGAAGAAGTCACTGGTGAGAGTAATCTACAGGCCCCCCTAACAGTAGCTACACTGTAGGACAGAGTATAAATCAAGAAATAATGGGGGCTGGTAAGAGAGGTACTGCAATGATCATGACAATTTTAATCTTTATATAGATTGGACAAATCAAATTAGAAAAGGTAGCCTTGACGATGAGTTCATAGAGTGTATTCAGGATGGTTTCTTAGAACAATATGTGTGGATCCAAGGAGGAAGCAGGCTATTTTAGATCTGGTAATGTGTAATGAGATAGGATTAATTAATGAACTCATAGTGGAAGATCCTCTGGGGAAGAATGTTCATAGCATTTTATAATTTCAAATTCAATTTGAGGGTGAGAAACTTGGGTCTAAAACTAGTGTCCTAAACTTTAATAAAGGCAACTACAAAGGTATGAAGACAGAGTTGGCTAAAGTGGACTGGGAAAATAGACTAAAGGGCACGAAGGCAAATAAGCAGTGGCAGACATTTAAGGAGATATTTCATAACTCTCAGCAAAGATAAATTCCAGTGGAAAAGAAAGAATCTACGAGAAGGATGAACCATCCGTGGTTCACTAAGGAAGTTACGGATGGTATCAAATTGAAAGAAAATGCATACAAAGTTGTGAAGATTCGTGGTAGGCCAGAGAATTGGAAAATGTTTAGAAATCAGCAAAGGATGACAAAACAATAATAAAGAGGGAGAAGATAGATTATGAGAGTAAACTAACAAGATATAGAAAAACAGACAGTAAGAGCTTCTACAGGTATATAACAATGAAGAGAGTACCTAAAGTAAACAGTGGTCCCTTAGAGGATGAGACTGGAAAATTAATAATGGGAAAGACTTTGAACAAACATTTTCTATCGGTCTTCACGGTAGAACACAGTAAAAACATCCCAATAATAATAGATAATCAAGGGGCTGCAGGGAGGGAGGAACTTAAAACACTCACTCTCATTGGAGAAAAAGTACTAGACAAACTAATGGGACTAAAGGTGAACAATTCCCCAGGACCTGCATCTTAGGGTCTCACAAGTAATGGATGCTTTGGTTGTAATCTACCAAAATTCTCTGGATTCTGGAGAGGTCCCAGCAGATTGGAAAACCGCAAATGTAAAAATGTAACACCCCTATTCAAGAAAGGACAGAAGAGAAAGCAGGAAACTATAGACCAGTTAGCCTAACATCTGTCATTGGGAAAATGCTGGAAGCAGTAGCAGGACATTAAGAAAATCATAATACAATCAAGCAGAATCAACATGGTTTTCTGAAAGGGAAATCATAATTGACAAATTTACTTGAGTTCTTTGAGGATGTAACGAGCAGGGTCGATAAAGGGGAACAGTAGATGTGTACTTGCATTTCCAGAACGCATTAGATAAGGTGACACATAAAAGGTTACTGCACAAGATAAAAGCTCACGGGGATGGGGGTAATAGATTAGCATGGGCAGACGATTGGCTAACTAACAGAAAACAGAGAGTCAGAATAATTGGGTAATTTTCAGGTTGCAAAGTGTAATTAGTGGAGTGCTGGGGCCTCAACTGTTTATAATCTATATTATTTCTTAGACGGTCCCTCAAATTGAAGATGACTTGCTTCCACACCAAAAAGGTATGAGTTCACAGGTGTTTCAATGACAGACCTAATAATCCAGGCTCCAAACTGCATATTGAAGGGTGGAAGGTGCCTGTGCGAGGATGTTTTTAACGTGTGGTGGCTATTGCACATTAGCCATCACATCGGCTTGATAGCGCTTGGGTTTGGTCCTCAAAGCCTCCCTGATAAAATGCAATATCCCCGCCAACACCTGGGAGTCCCTGGCCAAAGACCACTCTAAGTGGAGGAAGAGTATCCGAGAGGGCGCTGAGCACCTCAAGTCTCGTCACTGAGAGCATGCAGAAAATAAGTGCAGGCAGCGGAACGAGAGTGTGGCTAACAAGTTCCATCCACCCTTTCCTTCAACCAATGTCTGCCCCACCTGTGACAGAGACTGTAATTCCCATATTGGACTGAGAACTCACTTTGTGTGGAAGCAAGTCTTCCTTTTTTTTGAGGGACTGCCTATGGTGATGCAAGGGTTAAGCAAGATGACTGAAGACCAGCTGTGCTGCACATACCTAGTGCGCACACATATCGCAGTGTGGCCTGACCCGTGCTGCCCCTGGGCCCACACCCCTTCTGGGCCCCGATCACATCACTTCAATCTCTCGCCGCTCCTTTGCTTCAATCTCGCCGCTCCTGCTGTACCTGCCCACGCTCCAATCACCAACCTGGATTATGGTGACGTCCAATCCAGTCACCCTCTTCAGTGCCATTGCCCTCCTGCACCAACTCGCGCTGCTCCCTGGAGTGGTATACCTCCACACTAGTCCCAGGCCGTCGCTCGCTGCTCCTTTTAAGGCCCCGACCTGTCCCTGATGTTCCCTCGCAGGTCCGGGCCGCCACACTGCTCCCAGGCCTCTGCTCGCTGCTCCTTTTAAGGGCCCGACCTGCGAGGGCACATCCATCTATAGTAATGACTTGGTTGACGGGCGTGAGTGTAATGTAGCCAAATTTGCTGATGATACAAAGATCAGTGGTAAAGCAAGTTGTGAGGAGGACACAAAGAATCTGAAAAGAGATTATAGATAGGTTAAGTGAGTGGGATGTGAGGTCATCCACTTTGGTAGGTTAAAATAAAAAAAATTATTTAAATGGAGAGAGACTACAAAATGCTGCAGTATAAGGGGATCTGGGGTCCTTTTACATGAAACACAAAAAGTTAGAATGCAGGTACAGCAAGGAAGGCAAATGGAATGTTGGCCTTTATTGTAAGGGGGATGGAGTATAAAAGTAGGGAAGTCTTGTTTCAACTGGACAGGGTATTGGTGAGGCCACACCTAGTGTACTATGTACAGTTTTGGTCTCCTTATTTAAGGAGAGATATACTTGCATTGGAGGCAGTTCAGAGAAGGTTCACAAGGTTGATTCCTGAGATGAAGGGGTTGACATGAAGAAATGTTCAGCAGATTGGGCCTATACTCATTGGAGTTTAGAAGAATGAGAGATGATCTAATTGAAACATATAAGATAATGAGGGGATTTGACGGGGTAGATGCAGTGAGGCTGTTTCCCCTTGTGGTGGAATCTAGAACTAGGGGGCATAATTTCTGAATAAGGGGTCACCTATTTAAAACGGAGATGAGAAGGAATTTCTTCTCTGAGGGTCGTGAATCATTCTAATTCTCTACCCAGAGAGCTGTGGAGGCTGGGTCGTTGAATATATTTAAGGTGGAGATAGACAGATTTTTGAACTACAGTGGAGTCCAGGGCTATGGGGAGCGGGCAGGAAAGTGGTGCTGAGGCCAAGATCAGATCAGCCATGATCTTATTAAATGGCGGAGCAGGCTTGAGGGTCCAAATGGCCAACTCCTGCTCCTATTTCTTATGTTGTTATGCACACCCTGAGAGAATGCTGGAAGCCTGACTCACCTCCACACCATCCCTGCCCTCACTGCCGGGAGATGGATGTGACCCTAATATTCACAAAGGAACCTGATGCCAAACACACATGCACTCCTTTCCCAACATTCCAGTGTGTGTTATCCCAGAGCCTGATACACAGCTGGTGGGATTTCATTCAAAAGAGAACAGATTGCTGCATAGCCTATCATGTTTGTAACCTTCACATAACTGTAACCTTGATGTAACAACACATTACACTGTATACACCTGAGTAATGCACACCTTAACCACAGGGGGTGAACTTGTGGGAGACACTCCTCACCTGGTCATCCAGGTATATAAAGGGAGGTCCCACGCAGGGTCAGCACTTCTTGGTCCTGGGAATAAAGAGTCAGGTCACGTAGTGACCTTGTCTGCAATACATGCCTCGTGTGATTCCATAGTAAGGTGTAAGGACACTACATTAGGCAACGAGAAATGGGAATCAACGACCCACGAGGGTGGCCACCGGTAGCACAGAGGTACGGTACTGTGTTGGTGAGGACTGGGATGATTACGTTGAGAGGCTCCAGCAGAGCTTTGTCACGAAGGACTGGCTGGGAGAGGAAGTGGCTGGCAAGTGGAGGGCACATCTACTGACCAGCTGTGGATCCAAGATGTATGTGCTGATGAAAGACCTGCTCGCACCCGAGAAGCCGGTAGACAAGTCCTTTGAAGAGCTCAGCACTCTGATCGGTGAGCACCTCAAACCAGCGAGCAGCATACACATGGCCCGGCACCGGTTCTACACACAGCAGCGTCAGGAGGGTCAAAGAATATCGGGTTTTGTTGCGGACCTTTGGTGTTTGGCCAGTCTCTGTAAGTTCACAGACGCCTGCAGGGGGGAGATGTTAAGGGATTTCTTCATTCAGGGCATTGGTCATGCCGGGATTTTCAGGAAGCTTATTGAAAACCAAGGACTTGACTTTGGAAAGGGCAGCGTTAATAGCTCAGACCTTTATGGCAGGGGAAGAGGAGACCAAGATAATTTATGCACGCAGCCCTGGTTCCAATGTGGCGATGAACCAGGGAGTTAACATTGTAAACGAGATTCAGAACCCCACAGGCAGGCAAGGGCAATTCGACACCGCCCAGGCAGCAACAGTCTCTTGGGTGGGCCAGCAACAGAGACAATGGCAGGGGGATCGGCAATTCACGCCATCACAAGGGACAATGCATCCTGGGATGGGACCAGTGACACTCAGCAACAGAGTGCTCAGGAGTAGTCAAAGAGACAATCAGAGAGGAAATCCTGTTAACAGTTCCTTTGTTCACAACAATCCCAGCTCATGCTGGAGGTGCGGTGGCAGACATGTGGCGAAAACCTGCAGGTTTCAACAATTTATCTGTAGAAACTGTAACTTCAGTGGACATCTGGCAAGAATGTGCAGAAAGTCCATAGCGAGGCTAGTCTACGAGGCAGAGTAACCAGACGAGGGGTCTGCAGGGCAGGGTGATGCTTGGGGCAAAACTATGGACGCGGAAGTCCAGCGGGTTCATGTGGCAGACGTCCACAGTTCATATACCAAAACGCCACCTATGATGATGAAAGTTCTATTAAATGGCATCCCGGTATGCATGGAGCTGGACACAGGAGCCAGCCAGTCACTTATGAGTGCCCAACAATTTGAAAAACTATGGCCACTCAAAGCCAACAGGCCAAAACTGGAACGCATTGACACACAGTTACAGATGTACCAGAGAGATCGTCCCAGTACTAGGCAGTGCAAACTTGGTGGTCACACACTGGATCGAAGAACTGGCTGCCACTCTGGATTGTCCCGGGGAATGGTCCCGCGCTCTTGGGGAGGAGCTGGTTAGCCGAGATGAACTGGAAATGGGGGGAAGCGCACGCCATCTCATCTGTGGAGCGAAGTTCATGCTCACAGGTCCTACAGAAATCCGAGCCACTTTTTCAACCAGGTGTCAGGACTTTTAAGGGCACCAAAGTAATGATACGCATCACCCCGGATGCCAGACCAGTGCACCACAAAGCCAGAGCCGTGCCGTATGTGATGCGTGAGACAATTGAGAGTGAGTTGGACAGGCTGCTAAGAGAGGGCATAATTTCGCCCGTTGAGTTCAGTGACTGGACAAACCCCATCGTTCCTGTCCTTAAAGCGGATGGCTCAGTCAGGATTTGTGGCGACTACAAGGCCACCATCAACCAAGTGTCACTACAGGACCACCCGCTTCCGAGAGTGGAGGATCTTTTTGTCACGCTGACAGGTGGCAAGCTGTTCACCAAGTTGGACCTCACTTCAGCCTGCATGACTCAGGAACTGGCTGAAGAATACAAGCTTCTGACCACCATCACTACGCACAAGGGGCTATTCGTTTACAACAGGTGCCCATTTGACATTTGTTCAGTGGCCGCTATCTTCCAGAGGAACATGGAAAGTTTGTTTAAATCCATCCCGGGAACAATCGTATTCCAAAAAGACATCCTAATCATGGGTCGGGACACCGAGGAACACCTCCACAACCTGGAGGAGCTGGTACGCGACTAAAGAAATCCAAGTGTGTGTTTTTGGCCCCGAGGTCGAGTTTTTGGGCAGGAGGGTTGCCGCAGACGGGATCCGGCCTACCGAATCCAAAATGGAGGCGATCCGTCGTGCGCCCAGGCCCGGCAACACATCGGAGTTGCGGTCATTTCTGGGACTATTGAACTACTTCGGAAACTTTCTGCCGAACTTAAGCACATTGTTGAAGCCACTGCACGTGCTCCTGCGTAAGGGCTGTGAATGGTTTTGGAGGGACTGTCAAGAACGGGCTTTCAATTGGGCGCGGAATCTGCTTTTTTCTAACAAACAGTTGACCTTCTACAACCTGTGTAAGAAACTGGTTTTAACTTGTGATGCATCATCCTATGGGGTTGGGTGCGTGTTGCAGCAGAGTAATGATGAGGGCCAACTCCAACCTGTGGCTTATGCCTCCAGGTAGTTCTCCCAAACAGAATGGGCATATGGGATGGTTGAAAAGGAGGCACTCGCATGTGTCTCCGGGGTGAAAAAGATGCACCAGTGCCTTTTCGGCAAAAGGTTTGAGTTAGAAACGGACCACAAACCATTAACATCCCTGTTGTCCGACAGCAAGGCTGTCAATGCCAATGCGTCAGCTTGCATACAGCGGTGGGCCCTCACGCTGGCTGCGTATGACTATACCGTACGGCACCGGCCAGGCACCGAAAATTGCGCTGATGCGCTCAGCAGGCTCCCACTGGCGACCACCAAGGGGGTGCCAGAGCAAAGCGCGGAGATGGTCATAGCCGTTGAGGCTTTCGACACCGCAGGCTCCCCATCACAGCCCACCAGATCAAAATCTGGATCAACAGAGATCCCCTCCCAGCCCTGACAAAGAGATGTGTCTTGATTGGGGATTGGGCATCCACACACGGAGCATGTCCCAAGGAGGTCAGACTGTTTCACAGACAGATGGATGAGCTCTCCATCCAAGCCGACGGCCTACTATGGGTAGCCGGGTAGTCATGCCCCAGAAAGGAAAGGAAGCATTCATCAGGGAACTCCACAGCGAGCACCCAGGCATCGTGCTCATGAAGGCCATTGCCCGGTCGCATGTATGGTAGCCGGGAATTGATTCAGACCTGGAACACTGTGTTTGCAGGTGCACGACATGTGCTCAGCTGGGTAATGCCCTCAGGGAGTCCCCACTCAGCCCGTGGCCCTGGCCCACCAGGCCGTGGTCACGTATTCACGTAGACTATGCGGGCTCGTTCATGGGAAAAATGTTCCTGATTGTTGTCGATGCTTACTCGAAATGGATCAAGTGCATCATATTGAATTCGTGCACCGTGGAAAGTCTGCGTATGGTCTTCATGACCCACGGCTTGCCAGACATTCTGGTTAGCGATAATGGTCCGTGTTTCACTAGCTATGAATTCCAGGAGTTAATGTCGGGCAATGGTATCAAACACATCAGGACAGCACCGTTCCAGCCAGCTTCCAATGGCCAGGTAGAATGTGCGGTCCAAATCATAAAACAGGGCATTCTCCGGATTCAAGGACCCTCTCTTCAATACCATCTATCGCACCTCCTGCTGGCCTAAAGGTCCCGCCCGCACTCACTCACGGGAGTCCGCCCACGGAACTACTCATGAAACGCACGCTTAAAACGCGCTGTCCCTCATTCATCCAGCCCTGTCAGACATTGTTGAGGGCAAGCGCCAGTCCCAAATCAAGTGCCATGATCGCAACTCAGTGGGGAGATGCATAGAAATCGATGACCCAGTATTCATTCTCAATCATGCTTTGGGACCCAAATGGCTTGAGGGTACTGTAATTGGCAAAGTGGGGAATAGGGTCATAGTGGTCGGACTTAACACTGGGCAGATATGCCGCAAATATCTGGACCAAGTGAAAAAAAGGTTCAGCATGGACACTGAGGAACCTTAGGAAGATCATGAGATGTCACCCACACCACTGCCAGTGAACGAGCAACAAGGACATTCACCAGCATGCACAGTCCCTGCAGCCAGCAGGACAGGCCGGAATCACCTCAGGCAACAGAGACGCATGCCAAGGCCCAACCACCAGAGCCCCAACTGCGGCGCTCCACGAGAGAGAGCGTCGACCACCTGAAAGACTCAATCTTTGACCCAAAGACGCTGGGGGAAGGTGATGTCATGTTTGTAACCTTCACACAACTGTAACCTTTATGTAACAACACTGTAATGTCTTGTAATGCTTGTAGCTCCACACTGTGGATGTGGACGTATTGTGTACTGCAGCTGCATAGTTAATCATTAAAGAACAGGCAGCTTTCCAGAGAGTTCCGAGAGAGCAGCCTGCCATCTTAGGAAGCTGTGTGTGCTGTGCTCTGTAAAGATATCACAAACACTGTACACTGTATACACCTGAGTAATGCACACCTTGACCACAGGGGGTGAATTTGTGGGAGACACTCCTCACCTGGTCATCCAGATATATAAAGGGAGGTCCCACGCAGGGTCAGCACTTCTTGGTCCTGGGAATAAAGAGTCAGGTCACGTAGTGACCTTGTCTGCAATACATGCCTCGTGTGATTCCATAGTAAGGTGTAAGAACACTACAGCCGGTACCTGAAAGCATTCTCCCTGTGCAATGTCTGCACACTCCTGGCTGTTAGTCAATCTTGTGTTAATCAGGGGCCTTCCTCACTTTGCAGTGGGAAAGTTCCCACACTCAGTGGGTCAAACACATGTTGTCAGAGAGGAAGTGCACCCATCCCCCCACACGCACGAGGAGGAAGCTCCTCAATTCCTCGGGAACACACCGGGGAGGCGGTGGGAGATGGGGACGTTGGAGGAGAGCTGCTGAGAACACATGGTAATAGAAGGGATTGGTCTCAGTCCAGTCAGCTGTTACAGTCATAGCCAGAGAATCACCTGCAATGGCTTATCTTCCTGCTCCTGCACCGTTACCTCTGGTATTCCCCCAACGATCGATCCTTGGCCCCCCTCCTTTTTCTCATCTACATGCTGTCCCTTGGTGACATCATCTGAAAACAGTGTTAGTTTCTACATGTATATTGTGGACACACAGCTCTACCTTACCACCACCTCTCGACACCACTACACTGTCTCTAAATTTTCAGACTGCTTATCCAACATCCAGTACTGGATGAACAAAAATTTCCTCCAACTACATATTGGGAACAATAAAACCATTGTCTTTGGTCCTTGCCACAAACTTCGATCCCTCACCACAGAATGTGCGAGGGTCTCGCACTCCAGGCTTCTTGCAGCTTGGTCGCACTCTGCTGCTTTTATCCGTGAAGCCAGTGAAGATGTGAGTGAGCCAAAGACTTTCCATTTAAGATCCAACTGTGATGTGTGTCCAATGGGTGAACAGGGTCAGCAATGAACGAGCTGTATCGTGTGCAGACTTCACATGGCTCAGCAGGAAATGAGTAACAGGTTGCTCAGCAACACATTGTGGGATGGATATCTGGGCCATGGCTACTGGCAACTGGGTAATCACCATAGAAAATGACTAAAGGACATCTCCCAGGAAGTGCAAGCTGCATTGCTCATGGCCGTCTCCTCCAGCCAGGTCTGTGGCCATGCTGTGCCCTGGGGAACCGGCCCTGCTGTGCCCCAGGGAACCGGGCCCTGGGGAACCTGCTCTGGGGGACATGCCTTGGGGAACGGATCCTGGGGAACTGGGCCCTGGGGAATGGGCCCCTGGGAACCTGCCCTGGGGAACAGGCCCCTGGAAACCTGCCCTGGGGAACGGGCCCGAGAGAACTGGGCAACGGGCCCCAGGGAACCTGCCCTGGGGAACCTGCCCTGGGGAACGGGCCCGAGAGAACTGGGGAACCAGCCTTAGGGAACGGGCCCCAGGGAACCTGCCCTGGGGAACCTGCCCTGGGGAACGGGCCCCTGGGAACATGCCCTGGGGAACGGGCCCGAGAGAACTGGGGAACCGGGCCCTGGGGAACGGGCCCCAAGAAACCTGCCCTGGGGAACGGGCCCCGGGGAATCTGCCCTGGGAAAAGGGCCCCGGGGAACTAGGGAACCGGACCCTGGGGAACGGGCCCTGGGAAACCTGCCCTGGGGAACGGGACCCGGGGAACCGGGCCCCATCATGCCTCGCCATCTCCCCTTTAAAGGCTCCGACAAGTGATTCCCTTTCGCCCTCTGGTGATCACCCAGTGCCAGGCCCTGGTTAGCTGGGACCTCACCACCCTGATTAACCTGAGACTGAGTCCGGAAGACCCAGTGAGACCAACACTCCTCCAACTGGTCACATCCTATTCCAGCTTTAGCCACCTCTCACAGGGCCTGTTAGTAGATCTGAAATGGACACTGACATTGAGATGCTGCTTTTCCAATGTGAAAACACACAGGATATTACAGAGTGTGGGAGAAATTGAATAGGATCTGGGTTTGTATCCGGGGCATGTTGTGAAGCTTAAATTGGTTCTCATGGTAATTATACCAATTAATTTAATTTAACCTGCAAAGCCACAGCCTGAGCAGCAGGAATGAGTCCAGCACTGGTAGGATTACCCCCCAACACTGAGCTACCGGACAGACATCATGAACTGGACAGGACACAATTCAGTGTGATGCAAATGGCAACTTTATTTCATTGCTTCTCCCATTCAAGGAAACTCCAATGGTCAAAACAATCACTGAAAACATAGCAAGTAATTAACATTCAGAATTACATTCACACATATTACATTATACTGCAATTGACTCTATACTGTTAGATTATACTGCAATTGTCTCTATACTATTAGATTACACTGCAATTGTCTCTATACTATTAGATTATACTGCAATTGTCTTTATACTATTAGATTACACTGTATTTGTCTCTATACAACAAGATTATTGTGATATTTTCACAGAGCACAGCACACACAGCTCCTAACATGGCAGGCTGCTCTCTCGGAAGCCTCCGGAAATCTGCCTAGTTCTTTTTATTATTAATTTGCACTTGCAGAACACAATACATCCACATCCACCGTGTGGAGCTACAAACATTACAAGCTTACAGACATTACACTGCTCCCTCCTTAATGAAGAAGTTATTATAACCAACATCATACATAACTTTCATGTTCATACATAACTTTCATTATTATACATAAAACAGGATATAAACTTTTTTTTCCATATTTACAAATTTAACTTTACCACTTGTTTTCTGTTTTGAAGAGGATACCTTCGCTCCCGAACAGAACCTTCCAAACATGGTGTTGAATCTAAACTCATTCAAAGCTCATCCTGAGGAACATTTTCCTCCATAGAATTTCCTTGATTTTCCTTTGAACTCACTCTAACTTCAGGCTCTTTGTTTTCCTGACTCGGACTCAGACTTTCATTCTGATTCTCTCCTGGATTTGTTTCCAGTACATTGGATTTAGGATTTTCTACTGGTGGATCAAAACTATCTGATGAGTCAGAAATAATTGAATCATTCCCACCTTCAACTCCTTCCATGTTTGTAGCTAAAATATGATCAATATGAACAAACCTAACCATTATCAAACATCTTTACCAAATATGTGCGAGGACCACATATCTTCACCACTCTTCCTGGTAACCACTTTAACCATTTATGATGATGGTTCTTCACTCTCACCTTCTGGTTTAATTTCACACTTCTCTCTTTTACTCTACCTCTATCATAATTTTCTTTCTGTTTTAATTGTGTCTCTTCTACGGACTGTGCCAAATTTGGCTTTAACAACAAGAATCTGATTCGTGGCTGTCATTTGAGAAACAACTCTGCTGGTGTTCTACCAGTAGTTGTATGAGGAGTATTTCGATATGTAATTAAAAAATTAGCCAATTTGTGATCCAATGACAACTGTCATTTCCTTGGATTTGGATCTAACATTTGTTTTATGAGGGCACGTTTTACAATTTGTAAGTGCACTCTGCTGCACCATTTGAAACAGGATGGTATGGTGGTACCTTGGTATGTTTCACACCATTTTTGCTCGTGAATTGTGCAAATTCTTCTGAACAAAATTGTGGTCCATTATCCGAAACAATCTCTTCAGGGAGGCCAAATGAAGAAAATAATTTTTGTAAAATGTCTTGTTGTTATTTTCCACATTGAAAACACCTCAACCCACTTCGAATGGCTATCAATCACAATAAACAATTGTTGTCATTCTAACTCAGCAAAATCAATATGTAGCCTTTGCCACACCCTGGGAGGCCATTTCCATGGCTGTAATGTACCGGTGGTAATTGTTTGCTTACTGAATGACATGTTGTACACTGACTCACAATGTACTCTATATCTTTATCAAGACCTGGCCACCATAAATAACTGCATGCAAAACTCTTGATCAAGCACATTCCCAGGTGCTGGTCATGGAGGTCTCCTCATAATTTGGACCTGAATTTATTTGGTATAACCACTCTTGCACCCCACATGATACAATCTTTATCGACTGATAATTCATTCCTACGAATGAAGAATGGATGTGTATCTTTGTCTGTTACCTGATTTGGCCATCCATTTGCAATATACTCATACACCTTTGACATCACTGGGTCACGTTTGGTTGCTCTACCAATCTCTTCAGCTGTGAGTGGCAGTTCATCAATGTATGAAAAATAAAACACTTCTTCCCTATCGGGTGTAATTTGTGATGGGAAAGGCAATCTAGACATTGCATCAGCATTACTGTGATCAGCTGATCATCTGTATTCAATATCATATGTATATGCTGACAAAATCAAAGCCCATCTCTGCATTCAGGCTGCAGCTAATGTTGGAACTGGGGACTTTGGATGGAGGATTGCTGTTTGGGGCTTAAGGTCCGTAACGATGTTAAACTTACGACCATACAAGTATTTGTGAAACTTGTTGACCCCAAAAATTAATGCCAAAACTTCCCTTTCAATTTGCGCATAATTACTCTCACTGACACTGAGAGTGCATGAAGCAAAAGCAATTGGTCTCTCCTCCCCAATACTTAATACATGAGAGATTACTGTCCCAATTCCATATGGAGAGGCATCACATGCTAGCTTAATCTCCTTAGATATATCATAGTGAACTGACATGGTGCTCTCTACCAATTTGCTTTTACACTCCTTGAATGCCGTATCACATTCTTTTGACCACTTCCAATGGACCTGTTTTTTCAAAAGTTCATTCAGTGGATGTAATACTGTAGCCAAATTTGGTAGGAACTTCCCATAATAGTTCAAAAGACCCAAGAATTAATGAATTTCAGTGACATTCCTGGGAGTGGATGCATTTCTGATCTCATCCAATTTTTCCATGGTTGGATATAAACCATCTTTGTCTACTCTGTACCTTAAGTACTCCACTGAGTTTTTTAATAACTCATACTTACGAGCAGATACTCGTACTCTGTGCTTCTCTAGCCGCTTGAGGACTTCATTCAATATGTTATTATGAATTTGCCTATTTGGTGCTGAAATTAGTATGTCATCCAAATAACATACTACCCCTTCAATACCTTGCAAAATCTGCTTCATCACCCCTTGGAATATGGCAGGGGCAGCAGACACTCCAGACGGTAGCCGATTAAATTGATATAGGCCGAGATGAGTATTTATAGTCAAACATGACTTAGACTCCTTATCTCGTTCAAGCTGTAAGTAGGCATTCGTAAGATCCAGTTTTGAGAAGATCTGACCACCTGTTAGTGTTGTGAACAAATCTTCTATATTCGGCAATGTATTGGGGACATTACCCTCTAGAACCTGGTTTACGGTTACTTTATAATTACCACACAATCTTACCTCACCATCGGACTTAAGTACAACAACAATGGGTGAAGCTCAATTACATCGATCTATCTTGCAAATAATGTTCTCAGTCTCTAGTCTTTTGAGTTCTTGCTCAACTTTCTCCTTGAGTGCATATGGTACGGAACGTGGCTTGTAGTAAACCGATCTAGCGTCCTTCTGTACCCTGACACTCACCTTGAAGCCTTGGATCGGACTGCCCGTTTCGCAGAACACCTTCGGATACTTTTTGATAACCTCATCCTTGAATGAAAATCTCGCTTCCACACAGAAAATCTGATTCCAATCCAGCTTCACTGAGCTCAACCAATTTCTTCCTTGTAAGGCATTCTTGTCTCCTTTCACTACTATTAGAGGCAAGTTCTGAAATTGATCTTTATATTTCACCGGTACGGTGATACGGCTTACCACAGCGATTTTATCTCCCGAGTAGCCTCGCAGCTCTATCTTGGATTTCTCCAGTTCGAAATCACGCAATTTGTTGAGGTACAGCAACTCCGGTACTACACTCATGGATGCACCCGTGTCAATTTCCATTGGTATCTTGAATCCCACCACATCTATGTGGATTTTGATGCTTTCCGAATCGCTGTCCGTTAACCTCGTGCTCCTGATGACGTGTAACTCTTAACATCTCCTCGTCCTGTTGTTGTTCTTCCATGCTATGTAATCTCTTGGGATTTCTACTCATAGCTTTGAACGCTGGACTCATAGCTTTAGAAACTGGTTTACCCTTCAGTCGGCATGCCTTCACAAGATGCCCAGTCTTCCTGCAGAAGAAACACTCTGCCTTCATGTATGGACAACTTTGAGCAATGTGTTGTCCCAGGCACATATAGCACGACTTCGACGCTCTGTTAGAACTTCTCATTTCTGAGACTTTTGGCCCCCACCATCTTTTACTTTGAACCTGCAGGTGATTTACCTCGTTTGACTGACGACCATAATTATTATTTAATTCTCGGGAATATTGTTCGGCCATGCTCATCGACCTCGCTGTCTGACAAGCAATCTCAAAAGTCAAGTCATCCGTCATCAATACCTTCCTTCTGATCACATAATTTTTCACCCCACAAACAAAATGATCCCGTAATGCTCGGTTTTGAAGGTTTCCAAAATTACAGTGCATCGATAGCTTTTTTAATGCTACGATGTAATCACTGATAATTTAATCAGCCTTTTGATTCCGAATCTCAAAACGATAGCTTTCAGCAATTTCTAACGGTTTGGAGTTATAGTGCTGCTCCAGCTTCGTTAAAATCTCTTTAAGCGTTGTGTCCTTTGGCTCGTCAGGCACAAGCAGATTTACAAGGGTTGTGTATAATGCCGGACCTGCCTCCAATAAGAAGATCACTTTCTTACGTTCCAAGACAGCCCGGTTCTGGACTGCATTGTCTGGAACTTCGATTATATTATTTGCAGTTAAAATTCATTTCCAGCCGATCCACATATGCTTTAAAACGTACCCGGTCGTGTCTATATTCCCACAAATGTCTGATTACACCTGCCATTTTAATCTCTAGCTGTTCACACCGTGTGCTGTAGTTTACGTCAGATTTTGTAGCTTTTTTCCAAAGCTTTTTTTTCGGCTGGCTGAATCCTTCACCAACAAAATTTAAGCTTTTAATCATCCGAAAAATCTCATGTCGCTGCCAAAAGTGATATATTCACAGAGCACAGCACACACAGCTCCTAACATGGCAGGCAGCTCTCTCGGAAGCCTCCGGAAATCTGCCTGGTTCTCTTTATTATTAACCCTGCATCTGCAGTACACAATATGTCCACATCCACAGTGTGGAGCTACAAACATTACAAGCTTACAGACATTATAATTATGCTGCAATTGGCTCTATACTATTAGATTATACTGCAATTGTCTCTATACTATTACATTATACTATTGTCTCTATGCTATTACATTACCCTTGTGGTATTGGGGGTAATGTACTGACATGGATAGAGAACTCGTTGGCAGACAGGAAGTAGGGAGTCGGGATAAACGGGTCCTTTTCAGAATGGCAGGCAGTGACTAGTGGAGTGCCAAAGGGCTCAGTGCTGGGACCCCAGCTATTTACAATATACATTAACCATTTAGATGATGAAATTGAGTGTAATATCTCCAAGTTTGCGGATGACACTAAACGGTGGTGGTGTGAGCTGTGACGAGGACGCTAAGAGGCTGCAGGGTGCCTTGGACAGGTTAGGTGAGTGGGCAAATGTATGGAAGATGCAGTATAATGTGGATAAATGTGAGGTTATCCATTTTGGGGGCAAACACACGAAGGCAGAATATTAACTGGATGGCAGCAAATTAGGAAAAGGGGAGGTGCAACGAGACCTGGGTGTCATGGTTCATCAGTCACTGAAAGTGGGCATGCAGGTACAGCAGGCAGTGAAGAAGGCAAATGGTATGTTGGCCTTCATAGGTAGGGGATTTGAGTATCAGAGCAGGGAGGTCTTAATGCCATTGTACAGGGCCTTAGTGAGGCCTCACCTGGAATATTGTGTACAGTTTTGGTCTCATAATCTGAGGAAGGACTATTGAGGGAGTGCAGCGAAGGTTCATCAGACTGATTCCAGGGATGGCTGGACTGTCATACGAGGAGAGACTGGATCAACTGAGCCTTTATTCACTGGCGTTTAGAAGGATGAGGGGGGATCTCATAGAAACGTAGAAGATTCTGATGGGACTGGACAGGTTAGATGCGGGAAGAATGTTCCCGATATTGGGGAAGTCCAGAACCAGGGTTCATAGTCTTAGGATAAGGAGCAGGCCATTTAGGACTGAGATGAGGAGAAACTTCTTCACTCAGAGAGTGGTTTACCTATGCAATTCCCTGCTGCAGAGATGATGATGCCAGTTCATTGGATATATTCAAGAGGGAGTTAGATATGGTCCTTACGGCTAAGGGGATGAAGGGGTATGGAGAGAAAGCAGGAAAGGGGTACTGAGGGAATGATCAGCCATGATCTTATTGAATGGCGGTGCAGGCTCGAAGGGCCGAATGGCCTACACCTGCACCTATTTTCTAGTTTCTATGTGTCTGTACTATTAGATTATACTGCCATTGTCTCTATAACCATTGGATTATACTGCAATTGTCCCTAAACTATTAGATTACACTGCATTTGTCTCGATACTATTAGATTATACTGCAATTGTCTCTGTTGGGGGAAAAACCTCGAGGTAGAAATAAATGAACTCTGAGACTACGTTAGAGATTTGAAAACACACACAGTTTATTAATACAAGGTACCAGGGGAGTTGTATGTAGGTCCCGCAACCAGGCAACAACTCAATTTGGGTTTACAAAAAATGAGTATTTAAATTCATAAACTGCAAAGGTCACATGTCACTGCTTCTACATCTGGCATTTCAAAAAGCATCTACACAAGGAGTCTTTTTCGTCTTTGGCCGGCTTACTTCGTTATCTTCGGCCTGCGTCTGGTGTGATTGGTTTCTTTCTTGCTCAGCGTCTTGTGAGCTTTTCGCAATTGCTTTTCTCATTCTGTCATATAGTACATTTTCTAAAGCACAGCAATTTCGCACGAACACTATTAACCCTTCAATCCCTCATTTGGCCAAAAACTTTATATACATAATTCTAGGCCAACGTATACTCGGTCTTCATGAAGAAATTAGTGATGTGATCTGCCGGTTTCTGAGTCCCGGGGTCTCCACTTCGGGGTGCAGGTTCCCATCTCCTGTCGCATCTCATTCTGCTGCTTGTAAAACCTCATCATATAGGTATTTTGGGCGTGTGTACGCCACCTTCTGAGACACTGCTAGGTTCTCGTAGTTTGAGGGCGGTTGGGTTACAGGTCTGCTCTATAGTAAAGATGACAGTGCTTTGCTTATACAACATTTAAATAACATACATAGGCAATACAGCATTATTACCACCACCACAAAGGTAACCAGACCTTGGATTTGTGACATTCCCATAAACCCTAACCACCCTGAGAACCAGTCCCACAATGTGGAGGCTGGTTGTTGCTTAAGCTTTTTAACCTCTTCTTGGATATGCTCTGTCAGATTGGTAATTTCTTCCGAGCTATCCGGGATGTATGAATAACATTCGGCCCTGCTGATGGCACAGGTTCCCCCTTTTTCTGCCAACATATAGTCAAGGGCCATCTGATTTTGCAGAGCTACTGTGCGGAGGGCTACCATCTCTGCATTAACCTTAACTCGGGCTTCAGCTGTATCATTGGCCACCTGTTCCAGGACGGAAACCATGTTAATGGATTCCCTTGCCAATTTACCAGCTCCATACCAGGGAAACGCAATGGCAGAGAATCTTTCAGTCTCCGTGATGGCTCGACTGGCTCTCCGCTGATGGTCCTTCAGAGAACCCAGATGATACATGTAGGGTACGCTATAAGCCAGATAACAAGAACCCGTCCATTCCCAGGGCAACCAGGGGTAGGCCCTGTGACCGCACACAAAATGAGTCCCGTTGTAGGGGGTATACTTATTTATCGCTGGGGGGTCCCATTGGACCGAAAAGTCGCCGTTTCCGTTTAATGACGGGAGTGTCACCCTACCCCCTTCGGCAGGCAAGGTAAGGCTATATGTGCAGTTACTGTACCCCACAATAGGATCTTCCGGTCGTCCCTGCCTTGTGAGACATAGCCCCCCTCCTTGTCCCTTCTTACACCTTGTTCTCAGGAACGGTGGTAGATAGGAATCGTTATCACTACATTGTGGGCGGATTCCTTCCTCCGAGTGTGTGGGGACATGGGCACAGACCCAACAGCTGGCAATATTGGCTTTCTTGGCATAGGTGTGTGACATGTACAAAAAAGTGTTCACATACAACTCTCTCTTGGTCCGTGGGGGTACTCTGGCCTGAGTCCTCCCTAGGCCACATATTACAATTACACAAAAAAGCAAACTGCACATAATATCGTGTAACACATTCATCATTTCTTCCGGCGTTTTCTGCTGATGCGTCCGCCTTTAGTTTCCTAGAATGTGTATGAAGGCAGGGTTATTTGTTTTGTTCACTTGTGCTGGGGTCATTGGATTCATATTCTTTGAGCTGAGACCAACGTTTCCATCGGCCAACCCCACCCATATCTATGCAGGCACACGTATCTCCGCTAATTAGGACTTCAAATGGGCCAGACCAACAGACATTTTATCATTACCTTTGCGCCTACCTGCGGGACCTCCCCCTGGTCCTCCAATTCCTTCTGTTCATCTCTGCCTGCTTGCCATTCCCTCACTTCCTTCCTCAATTCCTTAAGTTGCTTACTCAGTTCCAAGACGTACTTTCTAATCCGATCCGTCAGGGGTCCTACGTCGGATGCCCCAGTTATGATTCCTTCCGGCAGGTGCATCGCCCTGCTTGTCATCAACTCATATGGAGTTAATCCTGTCACTCAGTTAGGAATTGCCCTTTATCTCATCAAGATTGTGGGTAGTAAATCCGCCCAAGCTTGTCCCGTCTCTTGGACGGCCTTTGTTAGGGATGTTTTAAGTTTCCTGTTCATACGTTCTACCATCCCAGAGCTTTGCGGGTAGTAGGGGATATGAAACTTCTGTCTAATACCCAACATAGCACACATCTCCTTCATTATTTTTCTGGTAAAATGGGTTCCCTGGTCGGAATCAATTTGGATAGGGACGCCCCAACGTGGGATTACCTCCTCTGCCAATATTTGGGCCAGCGTGATTGCAGTGCAGTTTCGCATGGCGAACGCTTCTACCCACCGCATAAACTGATCTATTATTACTAGACAGTATTTCTTGCCCATTGAGGATGGTAACGGTCCCGTGAAGTCTATCTGTATAAAGTCCCATGGCCCCCTTTGTCATGGTTGGTGAGCCATTCTAACCTTAACGGCCTTTCCTGGGTTGTGCTGGGCACACGTGACCATTGCTGACAGTACTTAGCTACGTCCCGTGCCATTCTTGGCCACCACCAATCCCCAGTTATGTTTGTTATCATGACGTTCCATCCGACATGACTGATGCCGTGGTGTAGTTCCATGAGCATTTGTCGAAAACAAGCCAGGGCTATCACCTTCCCATCTTTCCTCCATATGAAGTCGTTACCCTGGCTCCCTCCTTTTGTGCCCCAATCTTTCTTTTCTTCATCACTTACATCGGCATGTAATCTCACAATGTCTATATCTTCCCTGGTAATGATACTACATACAACTTCTTCCTGCACTTCTAAGGATATATCTGCTTCCTGTGCCGCTTTATCCGCTGCTTCATTGCCCCGTTGGACATTGTTTACGACTTTCTGGTGAGCCTTAACCTTGATCACTGCTGCCTCTGTGGGTTTACTGGCTGTGTCTAATAGTAGTCTGATTCAGCCCTCATGTTTGATAACCTCCCCGCCCGAAGTGACGAACCCTCTCCTTGTCCAGGCAGTCATGTAGTCATGGACTACCCTGAAGGCATAGCGGCTATCCGTATATTTGCCTGCCGGCCTTCGGCCAGTTGGAGGGCTTCAGTCAGGGCAGTGAGTTCAGCTACTTGGGCCGACAGTCCTCCATCTAACCTTCCCTTTCGGACAGTGTTTAGCGCTTCGTCTACCACTGCCCATCCCGTATGCGGGATCCCCTGAATATATTTCCGGGACCCATCCACGTTCAGGGTCAGCTCAGGGTTTTCAAGGGGAATCTCACTATGTGTCCTGGTGAGTCCTCCCATTCCTGTGCCTGGTACTCATGAGGCTCACCCACGGATAAGAGGCCCTCTGACGGCTTCTCCCCCCGTGTCTCGTACAATTTTCACGGATCCATGTAAGGGAAGTAATACTGCTTCCCATTTGGCCTGGCGGACGTTGAACACGGAGCGCAATTTCCCGGTGTTGAGAATTTCCACCAAGGTATGTTTGGTATGTAGTATAACCTCCCCTGTCATTACTACTGGCTCACTAACTTTCACCGCCCATGTTGCGCAGTCCAAGGCTGCTACACGTCTTGACAGACCTCCTGTCACAGGCGACTGTTGGGTGGAATAGTAAGCTACTGGGCGGGCTCGGTCTCCATGCATTTGAGTAACTACATCTCTGTAAAACCCGCCCTCGTTTTCACAATGAATGTGAAACGGTGCATTCATATGTGGCAGTCCTCGGCCTGGTGCCGACATCAGGGCTTCCTTTATCTGGCCGTATGCTGTTTCTTGTTCAGGGCACCACGCCACACTTTCTAGAGCTGGTTTTCCTCCTTTAACTAGTCTCTGTATGGGTTCCGTGATTGCCGTGAAGTTGACTACTGTATGACCGACAGTAGTTAAAGAGTCCTAATACCTTACGCACTCCTCGGACCATTTTCGGTCGGGTCATAATGCGAATTGCTTCCTTTCTGTCGTGGGGCATTGTTTTTGTCCCCTGCGACAGTTGGTGTCCCAAGTACTGTACCTCCTTCAATCCGATCTGAGCTTTCTTAGGGTTTACCTTAAATCCTGCTTTCTTTAAGGCTTCTAGGGTTTCTATTAGAGCTCCCATATGTTCTCTTTCATCCTCTGAGGCAATCGACAGATCGTCCACATATTGGAGGATGGTACTTAGGTAAATCTACGGTCTCCAAGGCTCGACTCATAGTTCGGTGAAATATGGCCGGACTGTTGTGAAAACTCTGGGGCACTCGTGTCCAAGTGTACTGCCTATCTCTGACCATGAATGCGAATTTATCTTGGGACTCCTGGACTACTGGTATGGACCAAAATCCATTAGCTATATCTAAGACCGTGAATATTTTATGTTCTAGTTTCAGTCCATTAAATATGGTCGCTGGGCTTGCTACGATGGGGTGTTGGCGGGGAGTTACTTTATTTACCGCCGTATAGTCTATGGTCAATTGGTATGACCCATCTGGTTTCTTTACGGCCAGGTTGGCGAGTTCGTAGTGCTTTCAGCTTCCTGAAGGACACCGCTCCGCAAGAGGTCCTGCACTATTTGTTTTACGGCCTCTCGGGCTTCAGGTTTAATGGGGTATTGCTTATGAGGAGTGTGTTCGGGCCCAGTAATGACCACTGGCTTGGTCTTTACCAGCCCACAATCCTGCTTTGATTGAGCTCACACTTCCCTCATTTGTTCGCATAATGGGCCGTAGTCTCCTGCTGTATCCCAATCTCGGGTGAGAAGTTGCACACTTCCGACCGTTGCGTGATTGTGCAAATTAGTCTGTTCCCCATATGTCGTAGTTTTGCGTCCTCCCTTATTTCTCCAAACTATTCTCTTATTCTGTGGGTCTATTGTTGCCCCTAACCGTTCCAGGAGGTCGATCCCCAATATGTTCCCTTCTGCATTTGGGCATACATAAAATTGTGCCGGGATCAGAATACCGGCAACTCCAACAGAATTACTTCACTCTGGTGGGCTTTGGTGGCAAATCCTCCTACGCCAGTTATATGGACTACATGTTTAGTTGTAGGTGAGGGAATATCTGTCATAGATACCGATGCTCCGGTATCCAACAACATATCACACTGCCGGCTCCCTAACAGCGCTGTTATGTGAATACGCAGATCCTCTCCCTGCCCACGGGGGCTGCTGGCCTTCAGTTCTTCTCTAAGTCCCTCAACGCTGTGATTAGCTGCTGTCGGTTCATCTCCTCTACTCTAAGGCCTGACTGACTATTTCTTTTCTCCTTGGGCACCCACCATTTATCAGTGGCATGTCCCTTTTTCCCACAGTTGTCACATCGGACGGTTGGCCTTTTGGGGCCCCTACAGTCGATGGCAAAATGACCCGTCTTGCCACAGTTGTAGCATTCCCCTCGGCCCGCTAGCCGCGGCCACTTCTTGTTTTATTCTCCCAGAGTTAATGAGGCATGCCCACTGGACAGCTTGGTCATAGGTGTCCGCAACTACCACCCGCATTTTTAAGATCTTTTGATAGTCGGCTGGAATGCCATCCTTAGACATTTTCACGAAGACTGAGTCATCTCTGTTCAGAGCCGCCTGTCCCGAGGATTCTTGGTATGGGAACCATAACCTCTCTCTGTGGTCATTGGCGTTTTCGCCCTTTTTCTGGCAGGTCTGCATTATCAATCGCCAATTTGGAGTGGATGCTCCCATTAAGGCCTGTACTACCTGGATGAACCCCGTTCTGGCAGCGTCCTGTTGTGCCCTTATGGCACCCACGGCAGGTATCCATGTGCCGTCACTGTGAGGGGTTGCTAGCCCTGTCCACCGGTCCTTTGAACACTTAGCCCAAACTATTTGGTGGACATCTCGCTCATGCATATCGTGGGTCTCATACAATTCTTCTAACTTTTGCCAAAATTCTACATTTCTCTTCCGTGGTTGTAGACTCCCCAAATCCTGATTCATCATTTGTTTTTCTGTGGGGGTGAAAGTGTAGTATTGATATTGGGGGTTCCCTCCCTGTGCGGTTACCCTAAGGGGTAACCTTAGGGGTTACCCTAAGCGGGGCTGCCCTTTCTGTATTTACTGAATTTGACCCTTCCATCTCGGTCTCCTCATCAAAGGGAGGAGCTGAGGCCGCTACTGTGATAACATAAGTCGGAGGGAGGTCATAATCTGATCCCCCCACTTGCCGGTTTGTTCATACCGCTCTCTCCACTTATTATTCTTGGCTTCTGTTTCCTTACTTTTCTCTACTAATTGTTTGCTTTTACTTTGTAACACACATAACTGATATACTAAAAGTACTCCGGCTTTCTTTGCCTTTTTCTGTTTCTGTTTCTCCCACCAATTCTTTTGCTCCTTGGGGACAGCCAAGGGATCCCACCCATCTTTAATCATTTTATCTATTAAGCCTTTCTGGTCATCTGCATAGAAACTATTACGAGACCCTCCTGACCCCATTCAAGGTCTTCCCCGACGCCGTTGTGTGATCTGACCTTCCCTCGCTTCCTCTGTGAATGAGTCTCTTCACACGGGACTACTTCTACTTCGTCACTTATTTATTGCGATGGGATTATCCCTGAGCTCTCCCACCAGTTTATGCTTATCACACAGTCATTCACAGGTTTCCGCCGTCACTTTGACCTCCCGGTGTTCCCTTCGACCTTAATCCTTGGCCATCACGTGGGGCATTTGCCCTCTTAATTCCGGCTCAAGTTAGGTGATTGAGATAGTGTGTGACAATTGAAGTGACGGGGACACTCGTTTCTCTTACACACCACTTATCTTACTTATATTCTACTTTATTTCTACTCACTGTGTCTGTTATCAAACCTCTCCAAGTCTCACTTGTTCGTTGAGTGTCCGGCAGTCTCACCCCTGCCGGTTCGACGTTCCAATTTCTGGGATGTCGTGAAATCCGACCTTATCCCCGTACGTTCGAGTCTCGGTCAGGAGGGCTTACTGGTACACCTTGCTCGCAGCGCCAAAACTGTTGGGGGGAAATCCCCGAGGTAGAAATAAATCTACTCCGAGACTACGCTAGAGAATTAAAAACAAACACAGTTTATTAATACAAGGTACCAGGGGAGTTGTATGTAGGTCCCTCAACCAGGCAACAACTCAATTTGGATTACCAAAAATGAGTATTTAAAGTTGTAAACCGCAACTTTGCAAAAAGCGTCTACACAACGAGTCTTTTTCATCTTTGACCGACTTACTTCCTTATCTTCAGCCAGCGTCTGGTGTGATTGGTTTCTTTCTTGCTCAGCGTCTTGTGACCTTTTCGCAATTGTTTATCTCATTCTGTCATATAGTATATTTTCTAAAGCACAGCAATTTAGCACTAACACGATTAACCATTCAGTCTCTATACCATTGGATTATACTGCAATTGTCTCTATACTATTAGATTATGCTGCAATTGTCTCTATACTATTACATTATGCTACAATGTCTCTATACCATTGGATTATACTGCAATTGTCTCTATACCATTAGATTATACTGCAATTGTCTCTATACCATTAGATTATACTGCAATTGTCTCTATACCATTAGATTATACTGCAATTGTCTCTATACCATTAGATTATACTGCAATTGTCTCTATACCATTAGATTATGCTGCAATTGTCTCTGTGTTATTGGATTATACTGCAATTGTCTCTATACTATTAGATTATGCTGCAATTGTCTCTATACTATTACATTATGCTACAATGTCTCTATACCATTAGATTATACTGCAATTGTCTCTATACCATTAGATTACACTGCAATTGTCTCTATACCATTAGATTATACTGCAATTGTCTCTATACTATTGGATTATACTGCAATTGTCTCTATATTATTCGATTATGCTGCAATTGTCTCTATACTATTGGATTATACTGCAATTGTCTCTATATTATTCGATTATGCTGCAATTGTCTCTATACTATTGGATTATACTGCAATTGTCTCTATATTATTAGATTATGCTGCAATTGTCTCCATAACTATTAGATTTTACTGCACTTGGGTCTATACTGTTAGATTAGACTATAATTGTCTCTGTTGCAGGGCGCTTCCGAAGGCAAAGGCACCTGCAGGGCATATGTATGTACGTGTGTATAAAATGGCTGCTAGATATAAAATGGCTGCCAGCAATTTTGCAAAGCATTCGGGGAACTCAACTGGCCACATTCCTAGGTAACTGATACAACTATGTTCCTCACACAGGCACACACAATTAAGTCCAAATCAGCACATTCCAAAACCCAGACCCGATGTCTCTGCCCAATGGTACAGAATGGAACTCTGTAATTGTATTAAGATAAGAAAGCTAGGCTCAGGCAGAACCCAAGGACAGTAGAGATAAGGGGGTCTGGAGAACATCACGAGGGCATGAGATGATCACCCAGTCCTCTGGTGACAGGGGGCCAACTCCATTCGTCCAGAGGAATCGATTTGTAATCTATACTCATTATGATTGAATTGTGTCCAGCTGAAGTAAGCTATGTAACTGTAGCAAACTGTCGTAAAACATACAAGTATTGATGAACTCCTTTGTTCAGTGGAGAGAAGTGCCTGGAGTAGCCCAGAGGCTTCCTCCCCGCCGGCGTAATAAAGACCATTTTGAAATTGGAACTGACCCAGTGTGGCGAGTGATTCTTCCAGGAAAACATTCGCGCTAACAGTGGCATCACGAACAGGATTCCGAAGTCGCTGGACACCCTTAGAAGAACTGGGTGAGTACAGACCTTTCCCCGGGGGCAGGCGGTGCACAGCAACCAATGAATACTAAACCTGTGAACCAATAGGCAAAACGGTGGTAGGTAGTTCGTTAAGGAGGCATAGAGCGCTGTCGGGAATTGCTTTAAGTATTGAAGGATTGCATTATAAGCCTGTTGTAAGAAATTATCACAGACTTGTGACCCGGCAGTAAGCCAAGGGACGGTCTACTACAAGTTAGCTGAAAGCGGATCTCTGAGAGTAGATTCCTAATGGTTCTAATCCAATCCAGAAATGGCCAATGTACCAACAAAACCGAGTAGGGGCCAGAAAGGTCCCTTACCCACCACCTGGCGGAGAAACAAAAGAAAGTAATAGAAAAGGCCTGGGTTCTGATTCTTCGAGCCCACGTAAAATTAACAGAGAAAGTAAATCAATCAGGTATTAATCTATCATGTATTAATTGTAACTTGCGTAATTATGTAATGCCATAAAAAAACCTGATAGTGATTATCTTAAGTGATGTATGGATCCAAAAATAGAGTCGGCCAAACAATAAGCTTTGTTGAATGAAGAGTGGCTTTTGTGAATGCCTGTCTTTGAATGAGAATGTTTGTGTGATTTTTGACTGCGGAATATTTGAGGTGGGAATTCATGAATTTTTCTTGTGTCTGAAAGCCTCTTTGAAAAAAAATGGTAGAGCTGTCTATTTGTTTTAGCTCCACCCACTTTTTCAGACAGAGTGAAAGTTTTTTTAACCCTTTGCAGTGTTGTCCTGTACGTGGAAAGTTTTAAGAAAATGTGAACCTAAAATTGAATTACATTTTAAGTTAGAAATGAAGGTGCGTATTTATTCGGATGATAAGTTACGGAGTTAGGAAATGCACAAAGGATATGTTTCTTGAGCAAAAGATAAAAAAATACATGGTCCCGGTGTTTTTTTTTAATTATTTGACAAACGCACTTACTTGTCAAAAGAAAACACACAATCATTGATTACATTGGGTTGAAAGACATAAATTTAGTCTAGGAATGAGATAAAGAATGGAGAAGGGAAGTTGTAATTGCCTTGAAACTGGAACATTTGAGATAATGGAAAGCAGCTTTCAAAGCCTACGTGCTAGACTCTCTTCTAGTTATGGAAAAGAGGAAAAAAGATAAAGACTCAACCTTGAAAGAAAACAAATTGAACGAATTTGAAAGATAAAGTGTTTTCGATTGTCTGATGATTTTAAATGAACAATTTACGGAAACTCAAGCCCCCTGTGTAAGATACAAAGCCTAATTTGAAGAAAGGAGATCTAAGTGAAAAAAAGACGTAACGTACTGAATAAGTGCTGGAAAAAAAGTGTTTGCGATGGAAAAAGACATAACTTACTAAATACTAGTTGATATTGGTTGTGAAAAAGATATTGGTTTAATTGGGAAAAGGAAGAAAATAAATTGGAGAGGTGAAAGATGCTCTACATTGATAATGATTTTAAATTACAAGAAAGTTTCACTGCAGTTTGAAAGATTTCCAAAATGGACGCTGTTTATCAAGAAAAGTCCCGAACAATCTAAACAAGCAGGAGGGTTTTGAAAATAATGAGGAGAAAAGAACTAAGCTATGCGAACTCAGCACAGAAAGAAAAAACTGGGAATTAGAAAATCTTACTGAATTTTAAAATTCTTATAGAAAATGGAACTGGCACAGAAGTTCAGATTTTGTGCCGAGAGAGAAATAAAACACAAAATTTACCCAGTGAATGGGGCCGTTAAAAAAAAATGAAATTTTGGAATGTATACAGCTTGTGTGAAAATTGGATTTCAGTAAACAAAATAGCTATTAAAAATGTGTGGTCTCATTGTAAATCAATTTAAAAAAAAAAATCTTTGGCAAGTACTTGAATTAGAAGTTTAGAAAAAATTGGAGTTTAATCTAAAATGCTGTCTTTCCCGATGAGAAGATTTTTATTATGACGGCTTTACTAATGATTTCTGCTGTTTTAATGATTCCTAATTTCTATGCAAGTTTTGAAGGCACAACGATTTGGAAAAAAATTTCGGATGATTACCCGAAGTCATGTAATGACATCAGGCCTTCTTACAAACCTGTAAAGGAGTTAACCCTTTCCATTGACAGTTGTTTTATACTGGACATTATTAATTTGGATTTCTTAATATAATAATAGAATAAACAGACAGAGGAAATGTGATAGTCAGAATAAAAAATAAAACAGAACTAGCCTATTTAATAATACTCGCCTGCTTCAGAGGACAGATAGATACCCAAACAAAACAAATTCAAGAGTTAAAGTTAAAATAAGCTGGAAGAGATTTAAAAAAAAACAGGACCAGATGGATAGTGCAGTGCGCAGCCATAGCACCATTACCTACGGCAATAGAGCCAATGTACCCCACGGTGGGTAAGTGTAGTCCACAAACCCAACCTAACCGTAAACCAGACTGGGATAACTAGTGCGGAGTAGAGTGACCTCGACATGCATGGATAAAAGATGAGTAGATCAGAACCTAACACCTGGTGACAACCAGGCTATCTGTTTAAAATTTGCAGATAAAACACTCACCGAGATGGGACTGCAGTGGCTACTTCGGCCCTGGGGACTCATGATACTGGGAACCTTAAGGCCCAGGCAAGCACTGGATAATACAGATGGACTACGAGAGATACAGCACACGCAGGTAAGACATAACTACATGAACTATGGGGCTTTGTTTAATTTAACTAACGGAATATGCATCCCAGCAGCCAAAGACTGGAGCAAGGTCAGAACTTATTTTAACACATAATGTTAAGCATGAAATTGTGCCTGATCTGATCAATATCTCAGGCATACGAATGCTGGAATATTGTACGGAACAAGCAAGAAATATGTATAGTGTATTAAGCAAGGTTGTAATGCAGCAAGCTTCCGATGCCGTGGGTGCCAGTAGATTCCGAGGACAGGAGCAAGTTCATAGGACCAAAAGGGGAATAGTTAATGATGCTGCTACCGGTTTTAACGCCGGAACCTCCATAGTAAACTCACTGGATATACAAGGACTAAACGAAAAGGTGGAACAATTTAAAGGGGTGATGAAAGGACTATTAGAATGGGCAGAGCAGAATCAGGAAAATCAAGCCAAGCTAGGAAGAGAGGGTGCAGAAATTCAACTAGATGAAATTTCTGTTCTAGAAGCTCATGCCAAAACAATTAATAGCCCTATCGACAGAGAAAAGGAAGATGCTGGAAGGCATAGACAGGGACACGCTTATGGCTTATAGATGGTGGGGCAGATATGCCACAACCTCGATCAGATCCAAAGGTGGGGGGGCGGTGGGGGTGATCGACTGGATAGATAGCTCACATCTGGCTCGACTGGCAAAACGAAAAGGGGCACTGGATAACTGTATCTTGAAAGGACTAACCAGAGTACACCCGATGGTCCCTGACTGCCAGATGGGCAAAGCTACCGGAGTGGAAATAGTCATGATGATTCCCATAGTCACACACGACTCGTGACCGTTTCCCCTGTACCAGCTGGAAAATATTGGGGTAATACGGGAAAGCACCTCCCTCCGTTACTATCTGACCACGACCTCTGCTGTCCGCAGAAACAACACACTCTATGGGATCTCCTTAACGGGATACAAGCAAAGGGGTGACATAACGGTGTGCCCTCACCCAGTGGGACAAGGAGTGCAGGTTCAATCGAACCGATGGATGCGTATTAGAGACAGTATCTGCCAGGGCAGGTTACGGGGGCAAAGGGAAATACTATGTCTCGACTACGGAACGCTCTTACCAGTATAATGGTTTACAGTGTCAGATCCCACAGCCAAACTTTTGCTTTACCCCTCTACGACCTGTTACTATTGGACAAGCCCACATTATCCAGGTTAGACACCGAGGTACCAAAATCATTAATGCCACCGATCAGCTTCATGATCACCTACAGGATTATGACGAGCCAGAACAGGTCCCTATCCCACATCTAGCTGAGCAACTAAGGGAACTAAGAGTCAGAGTGGGCCAGTCTGTCAAGCTCTACCATCAACTACAGGCAAAGATTGAAATACTAGAGAAGGATACCGACACAGAGTTACAGGATGAGAGTTGGGGGAGGAGGGTTTGGAACTGGGGGATGAATGTAAACATACACCCCTGGATTCGAATAATATCGCACATACTGGTCGGGGTACAGCTGGTCTTTGCACTGACATGGGGTGTTATGGCCTGTCGGACCTGCAGGCATTATGCATGGCAAAGGAGAATCAGAATCAGAGCTCAAGCGAATAAAGAGATCTGTCCAGCAGAGGGACAGGGGAATTTGAACTATATCAATTTGATCTAAGCAACCGGAATTCCTGAAACCACGTGACCGGCCAGCACGCTGAGGCAGGGAGTACCGGGTAGTACGTAAAGATATAAATGGGGTAATAAATTATAACCAATGTTGTCGGTTAAAGTGGTCTAGGACTAGTCCCTTACCGAAAGGGGATAATTGTTGTAGGGCGCTTCCGAAGGCAAAGGCAACGGCAGGGCATATGTATGTACGTGTGTATAAAATGGCTGCTAGATATAAAATGGCTGCCAGCAATTTTGCAAAGCATCAGGGGAACTCAACTGGCTGATCTGGCCACAGTCCTAGGTAACTGATACAACTGTGTTCCTCACACAGGCACACACAATTAAGTCCAAATCAGCACATTCTGAAACCCAGACCCGATGTCTCTGCCTAATGGTACAGAATGGAACTCTGTAATTGTATTAAGATAAGAAAGCTAGGCTCAGGCAGAACCCAAGGACAGTAGAGATAAGGGGGTCTGGAGAACATCACGAGGGCATGAGATGATCACCCAGCCCCCTGGTGACAGGGGGCCAACCCCATTGGTCCAGAGGAATTGATATGTAATCTATACTCATTATGATTGGATTGTGTCCAGCTGTGTAACTGTAGCAAACTGCTGTAAAACATATAAGTATCGATGAACTCCTTTGTTCAGTGGAGAGAAGTGCCTGGAGTAACCCAGAGGCTTCCCCCTCGTCGGCGTAATAAAGACTGTTTTGAAATTGGAACTGACCCAGTGTGGCGAGTGATTCTTCCAGGAAAACATTTGCACTAACAGTCCCTATACTATTAGATTATACTGCAATTATCTCTATACAATTAGAATATACTGCAATTGTCTCTATACTGTTGGATTATACTTCAATTGTTTCTGTACTATTAAATTATACTGCAATTGTCTCTATACTATTAGATTATACTGCAAATGTCTCTGAGTTATTAGTTTATACTGCAATTGTCTCTATACTATTAGATTACACTGCAATTGACTCTATACGATTAGATTATACTGCAATTGTCTCTATACTGTTGGATTATACTTCAATTGTCTCAATACTATTAGATTATACTGCTGTAGAGGTTTTTCCTTTTACGGTTGCTGGTGACCGAGCGCAACCTTCAGAATATGGTGATTGAGTTGCTATCACCAGTGGACCTTTTTTTTCCTGCTTATACCCAATTACAGCTTAGTGATATGTTTGAGACCACCAATATGTCTGCGGCTGCTTATACCCAATTACAGCTTAGTGATAGATTTGATACCACCAATATGTCTGCGGCTGCTTATACCCAATTACAGCTTAGTGATAGGTTTGATACCACCAATATGACTGAGGCTGCTTATACACAATTACAGCTGAGTGATATGTTTGATACCACCAATATGTCTGCGGCTGTTTATACCCAATTACAGCTTAGTGATAGGTTTGATACCACCAATATGACTGAGGCTGCTTATATCTAATTACAGCTTAGTGATATGTTTGACACCACCAATATGTCTACAGCCGCTTATATCCAATCGCAACCTTGATGTTTTTGAGGCGTCCTGTACCCCTATCTGGTTCTGACCTCAGAATTTAGGTGGATAGTGAGCTTCCCACAATAAAATACTCAGATGCAAAAGACAAAAAATGTTCCTGGAAAATTCAGGTAAGTCCTACTTTATTAAAACCCAGGTGAGCGTTAAAAGGTTACATTGCTAAAACAACACAAAGGCTAATACACACATGTATATTTGGTGCGAGCCCTCAAAGTGTGGACCAAGTCGACGCACTGGCTTGTTGAACCACCTTGAACTAAGAAAAAGGTCTATGGGAGGAACGGACATATCGAAAGTTTTACACAAGTTTAAAATCCTTACACCCACTCTATCACCCACCCACTCCATTACACCTAACTAGCCTAAGCTGACAGTTGGGGAAAGACTCCAGGGTGATACTCCCAGTTTCCATTTTGACAGGTATAGTGGGTCCCACATTAAATCAGGCTTCTCCAGTCGTCCTCGGAGGTTTTATCTGCTGCGAGGCTGAGTCCCTCTCTCTTCCTTCGAGGTGTCTTCGGGTCTCTGTCTCTGTCTGAATGTGTCTCATTCCATAAGAACATAAGAACATAAGAACATAAAAATTAGGAACAGGAGTAGGCCATCTAGCCCCTCGAGCCTGCTCCGCCATTCAAAAAGATCATGGCTGATCTGGCCGTGGACTCAGCTCCACTTACCCGCCTGCTCACCATAACCCTTAATTTCCTTATTGGTTAAAAATCTATCTATCTGTCATTTGAATACATTCAATGAGCTAGCCTCAACTGCTTCCTTGGGCAGAGAATTCCACAGATTCACAACCATCTGGGAGAAGAAATTCCTTCTCAACTCAGTTTTAAATTGACTGCCCCATATTTTGAGGCTGTGCCCCCTAGTTCTAGTCTCCCCGACCAGTGGAAACAACCTCTCTGCCTCTATCTTGTCTATCCCTTTCATTATTTTAAATGTTTCTATAAGATCACCCCTCATCCTTCTGAACTCTAACGAGTAAAGACCCAGTCTACTCAATCTATCATCATAAGGTAACCCCCTCATCTCCGGAATCAGCCGAGTGAATCGTCTCTGTACCCCCTCCAAGGCTAGTATATCCTTCCTTAAGTAAGGTGACCTAAACTGCACGCAGTACTCCAGGTGCGGCCTCACCAATACCCTGTACAGTTGCAGCAGGACCTCCCTGCTTTTGTATTCCATCCCTCTCGCAATGAAGGCCAACATTCCATTCGCCTTCTTGATTACCTGCTGCACCTGCAAACTAACTTTTTGGGATTCATGCACAAGGACCCCCAGGTCCCTCTGCACCGCAACATGTTGTAATTTCTCCCATTCAAATAATATTCCCGTTTACTGTTTTTTTTTTCCAATGTGGATGACCTCACATTTTCCGACATTGTATTCCATCTGCCAAACCTTAGCCCATTCGCTTAACCTATCTAAATCTCTTTGCAGCCTCTCTGTGTCCTCTACACAACTAATCTTTCCCACTAATCTTTGTGTCATCTGCAAATTTTGTTACACTACACTCTGTCCCCTCTTCCAGGTCATCTATGTATATTGTAAACAGTTGTGGTCCCAGCACCGATCCCTGTGGCACACCACTAACCACCGATTTCCAACCCGAAAAGGACCCATTTATCCCGACTCTCTGCTTTCTGCTAGCCAGCCAATTCTCTATCCATGCTAATACATTTCCTCTGACTCCGCGTACCTTTATCTTCTGCAGTAACCTTTTTGTGTGGCACCTTATCGAATGGCTTTTGGAAATCTAAATACACCACATCCATCCGTACACCTCTATCCACCATGCTCGTTATATCCTCAAAGAATTCCAGTAAATTAGTTAAACATGATTTCCCCTTCATGAATCCATGTTGCGTCTGCTTGATTGCACTGTTCCTATCTCGATGTCCCGCTATTTCTTCCTTAATGATAGCTTCAAGCATTTTCCCCACTGCAGATGTTAAACTAACCGGCCTATAGTTACCTGCCTTTTGTCTACCTCCTTTTTTAAACAGAGGCGTTACATTATCTGCTTTCCAATCCACTGGTACCTCCCCAGAGTCCAGAGAATTTTGGTAGATTATAACGAATGTATCTGCTATAACTTCCGCCATCTCTTTTAATACCCTGGGATGCATTTCATCAGGACCAGGGGACTTGTCTACCTTGAGTCCCATTAGCCTGTCCAGCACTACCTCCCTAGTGATAGTGATTGTCTCAAGGTCCTCCCTTCCCACATTCCCGTGACCAGCAATTTTTGGCATGGTTTTGTGTCTTCCACTGTGAAGACCGAAGCAAAATAATTGTTTAAGGTCTCAGCCATTTCCACATTTCCCATTATTAAATCCCCCTTCTCATCTTCTAAGGGACTTTAGTCACTCTCTTCCGTTTTATATATCGGTAAAAGCTTTTACTATCTGTTTTTATATTTTGCGCAAGTTTACTTTCGTAATCTATCTTTCCTTTCTATATTGTTTTCTTAGTCATTCTTTGCTGTCGTTTAAAATGTTCCCAATCTTCTAGTTTCCCACTAACCTTGGCCACCTTATACGCATTGGTTTTTAATTTGATACTCTCCTTTATTTCCTTGGTTATCCACGGCTGCTTATCCCTTCTCTTACCGCCCTTCTTTTTCACTGGAATATATTTTTGTTGAGCACTGTGAAAGAGCTCCTTAAAAGTCCTCCACTGAACCTCAATTGTGCCACCATTTAGTCTGTGTTCCCAGTCCTCTTTGGCTAACTCTGCCCTCATCCCATTGTAGTCCCCTTTGTTTAAGCATAGTTCGCTCGTTTGAGACACTACTTCCTGAGCCTCAATCTGTATTACAAATTCAACCATACTGTGATCACTCATTCCGAGAGGATCTTTTACTCGGAGATCGTTTATTATTCCTGTCTCATTACACAGGACCAGATCTAAGATAGCTTGCTCCCTTGTAGGTTCTGTAACATACTGATGTTAGAAACAATGGCGTATGCATTCTATTAGTTCCTCCTCCAGGCTACCCTGTGCGATTTGATTTGACCAATCGATATGTAGGTTAAAATCCCCCATGATTACTGCCGTTCCTTTTTCACATGCCTCTATTATTCCCTTGATTATTGTCCGCCCCACCGTGAAGTTATTATTTGGGGGCCTATAAACTACACCCACCAGTGACTTTTCCCCCTTACTATCTCTAATCTCCACCCACAATGATTCAACATTTTGTTCAGTAGAGCCAATATCATCTCTCACAACTGCCCTGATATCATCCTTTATTAACAGAGCTACCCCACCTCCTTTCCCTTCTTGTCTATCCTTCCGAATTGTCAGATACCCCTGTATGTTTAATTCCCAGTCTTGGCCACCCAGCAGCCACGTTTCTGTAATGGCCACCAAATCATACCCATTTGTAATGATTTGTGCCGTCAACTCATTTACTTTATTTCGAATGCTGCGTGATTTCAGGTAGAGTGTTTTAATACTAGTTTTTAAACCATGATTTTTAGTTTTGACCCCTCCTGCAGCCCCTTTATATTCATACATATTGTCCCTTCCTATCACCTTGTGGTTTACACTTGCCCCAGTGCTACTCTGCTCTGTTGCCTCCTGCCTTTTGCATTCTTTCTTGGGGTCCTGTTCATCTGCGCTCTCACCCACTCTAACTAGCTCAGAGCCCTCTCCTGGGTTCCGAATACACCTCGCATTGAGACACCGAGCTTTCAGGCTTGCCTTTTTATTACACTTTCACCCTTTAGAATTTTGTGTGTTTCCTTCTTGTGTGTATCTCCTTCTCCGCCTCTGTGTCATTCTTGCTCTTTCCTTTATATCTGGTTAGGTTCCGGCCCCTTTTGCGCCCAAACAGAATCAATGTCTCATTGTTTGAGTCGAGGTGGGGATGAGGTGTTAAATGTAAAGCATTGTTTCTTGTGCACCTCGGTGCCTAATCGTCTGGCTGGCTATTGTGTTCAGGTCGGGATGTACTGAGGTGTGAAGCTTTCCTATTGTCTTTATGTACATGGGTAATGGGATGGTAATAGGCCCATCTCCTTGATTTGATCCAGGTAAACTGTTCTTTACAAAATGGGCCGGGTATTCCCCATTGGTCGACGATTTCCCTGCTTCTGGCCCGGCTCGATTCACTGATTGGCCGGCCCAGGATGCACTTTTCCGGGATTGGCTGGCTTCTCAGCCTGCCTGTGGCCGTCGAATTCACAAAGTGTCTGGCCACAGACATCCTTCCCAGCCTGCCTTTCTTCCTGTGGCTTGCCTTGGCCAAAGTTCAATTCGAGGATGATCCCATGCTCTGTTTCCTTGTTACCGGGTGCCCTTTTTTTTATAGTGTAGCACTGGATTTTCGACCCTTACACTCCTCCACCTTCACACATCTGGAAATAAACGGAATGTGTCAAAGGACTGTAAGAAAATCCTAGGGTCTTCCAAGTGTCAGCCTTCCCCAATAATTATCTTCGACTATGGGCCCGTTTACTCCCAGGTGCACAAACAACATTCTTACTATGTACATTAACCCCGCTTTCTTGCAGGTAAATTACAAAACAGGTACCTCTTTGTCTTAGTTACATAGCGCTTTCAAACCCAAAATTACACTATGTCGTGTGGTTCTTGCACTTCTTGCGCCATGTTTCAAAACACTACAACACACCAACACACATAGTTACTGCACAAAGAATGTCCATGGTATAGGAGTCCATGATATGCCTCATGTGACAGGGTTGGTCCGTCTCCAGGTGCGACTTCTCGGGATGTTACGGCAGCCAGAGTGTCCTTCTTTGTTTCTGAAAAAGGGAAGAACACCTGGAAACAAAAAGCGTTCTTAATGATCAGACGAGGCTGTCTTGCTGCTGTCTCTGGAACATTACGGAATAGCCCTGTGCCCTCTTAGCCTGCCTAGATTTACAAGCGCTGGCTAGAAGGTACAGGACAATAATTAACTGGGCAATAACCAGTGCGTGGGAGGCCATACGGAGCCAAACAGGGATGTCCACTCGGGTACCCCAGTCCCACCATGCTGGTGACTGTATGTTTGCAATCTCGAGGGCTATACTCTTTGTCCTTTGTTCCAGAGTGTAATACTGCTTTTGGCTGAGTTCCACCGCCTTCAACAAGGCGGTGAGCTTCTCGGAGTAATGGTATAGGATAACCAAAATGGACAGCATACTTCTGCAGGTCACTCGCACTGTATTATACCATGAGGTGAACTGTGGAGGGTTCTTGGATTGGAATGATCCTTTCCTGGGCCATTTGAACTTCCGCCCTGGGTTTAAAGCAAAAACTGCTGTCCAGAATATCACACCACTCATTCGGGCCGTGTCTATCGGTGGGCAGCCGTGGTGACACAATATGTCCCACTACCTACATATGCTATCTATGGAGGTACATGGCCAGGTGCCATCACCTCCATCGTGCAATTTATAGGTTCTGCCCCAGCAGTGCTAAACCCGCACTGTGGTCTCCCGAAGATGTTCAAATGCTGGGGACACAGGATGACGTGTCCTCCCCGGCTACGGCAACCAGCTAGGTCTGTACCCCTCATTGCGTGCTCCCACATAATGACAGAGGGTGGACCATTGCGAAACGGACGTGTAACCCCCCCGTAAATGACTCCGATGTTCTCCACACGGTACAGGGGTGCTGGCTTGGCGGATGGCCCCATCACTGGCATTCTCACAACTACACCCATTATAGGGTGGCCAGATTTATGTCCCCAACACACGTTAAACACACTCTCCTTCCCTCTGTCACCCTAACCCGGGATGTGGCCATCTCAGTTTCGGGACAAGGGATGGAGGCCTCCCCATAGGTAAAACTCTGGTGGCTCGAATACCGGGTGGAGTTCGAACCCAACCACCCCGGCCATCTCCCCTTGTGGAAGTAGGTGGCCTGGCATTTTGCCTCCATGATCCCTTCTCCCGTGGTCACGATTAGCGCCCTGCCCCCGGAGCACCTGTATGTCAAAGACATCTCGATGTCGAGTTTCTGTCTGGTGCAGGTCCCCAGGTAGGTAAATAACATTGCGACGGTCCGGAGCATCTTCTGGAATACAAGATTGAATACAGCCTTGCCTGAGACTTCTTCAGGCTCGACTGGAGTAACATCACAAAATAAAAACACCATCACCTCACTTTAAAATCTCCCTAAACGATATACATAACACCGGGCTATATACAATGCCACCCGTCTCCGGGTGGCCAGGTCAGTCTCTGATACTGACTTGGCTTGGTTGGCCATCTTGCTGACCCTGCCCAGGAGCCGGACTGCCCCTTTTTGTAGGGCTTGCAGGAGGACTTCTTTTAAGTGTCCTGCTTCAATTTCTGTGGGCCCTTTGGTGTCTGGGATCTTTCCCGGGCCTTTCGGTGGTGTCCCTTTTACCGCACAGAGTCTGCCACTCTTGGCTTCTTTTCTCATCTGACTCTGGGACGGGCGGGAAGGTATTCGGGGAACCAAGGCATCCTAGGCTGCCTCACTCTGGAACTATGCCTAACCAGGGGCGCGGAGTCCCATGTTACGGGCTGCACCCCTTGGTCTTCCCACTGGTCTATCCCTTCCTCTACCTGCCCTGTCGTTATACTGCACAGCACTCCCTTCTCCTGTGCTAAGTCCCTTTCCTGCCTATCAGGCTGTGCCACTTCACTCTGCTGTGTGATGGTCCTACTGTGGCAGTGGACTAATCCGGATTGTGGGGCTTCGGGGCCGGGGTTGACCTCTGTTACAGCCTCCACATCCACTGGAATGTCCTCTGTCTCCCATGGGGTTTCTTTACCTGTGGGAGCCTTCCCTTTTCCTGCCCTAGTGGGGTTGAACCGCTTGCATTGGTTCATGTGGTACCACTTTATCCAGTGGGGTAATTGGACCGCATAAACCACAGGGCTTGCCTTGTCCACTATACTGTAGGGCCCCATGTACAGTGGCTCGAACACCCCCACCCTGGCGAAGTTGCGGACCATAACCTGGTCGCCTACTTCCCAATCGTGGTGGCTGCAGGGCTCCAGCAGCAGCTTGTTGCTAATGTGCTGCTTTCCCATGTTGGTGGCTGCCTGCCAGTGAACCTGCTGCAGCTGTTCCAGCAGATTCCCAGCAAAACGGTCTCGGTTAGCTTCCCGAACTTGCCCTTCTGTGAGGCTCGGCACCAGTAGGTGTACTGCCTCGTCCTGGCGGATGTGTTTTCCAAGTGGGTGGAAGCCTTCCCTTGCCGAACAGCTACTGCATGGGGGAACGGCTAAGATCCTGGTTCGGAAAGTGTTCTCAAGATGGGGTCTGCCACAGTTTGTGGAGTCTGACCGGGGGAGTCACTTCACCAGCCGGGTGATGCACGCTACCTTAAAGGTACTGTGGATTAAAGCATGGTGTACTGGGGCTCTCATGGGCTGCCCGGTCATTATTTCGTGGGGTGAATACCCTGTGCTTTTGGACTGACCGGCCCGGATACCCATGAGGACTAGGGGCAGGACCTCTACTCATCGATTGGGGAAATTCCCTGTCTCCTTGCAGAGCCTTTCTTTTCTAGTGCGTTTGAGGCGCTCTACAGGGCCTGAGGACTGGGGGTTGTAAGCCACATGCCACTGTGCTTTAATCCCCAGTGCCTTTAAGGTAGCCTGCATCACCCGGCCGGTGAAGTGACTTCCCCGGTCAGACTCCACAAACTGTGGCAGACCCCATCTTGAGAACACTTCCCGGACCAGGATCTTAGCCGTCCCCCATGCAGTAGCTGTTCCGCAAGGGAAGACTTCCACCTATTTGGAAAACACATCCGCCAGGACGAGGCAATATTTATAACCTCCCTGGGCGGTTGGTAGGGGCCCTATATAATCGATTTGGATCGACTGCCATGGTCCCTCTACCCGCCCGATGTGCCCCATAGGTGCCTTCCTTTTCTGGGGGTCTGGGTTGTTGGCTACACACACCAGACTGGCTGCGCAGAAATCACGGACGTCGTTCCGGATCTCTGGCCGCCATGCTGCCTGTTCCACATTCTGCCAGGTGGATTCTGACCCGGGGTGTCCCGCACCTGGACCCTCATGGTCCAGTTGTAGGAACTCCCGCTGGTGTTGTGCTGGAACCACCTACTTATCCCCTTTGAACAGCATCCCTTCCTTGAAAGCTATATCTGCGGTACTGTATGGGCTCTCTGCCTTTCCTCCACTTAGGATGGTTGCTATGGCAGCCTTGAGGATGGGGTCCTGTGCCTGAACCGTTCTCAGGTCCGGGGCCACTGCTACCCCTGCGCTCCCTTGTTTCCCTGGCTTGCCTCTAGCTCCTTTCTCATACGGGTCCCAGAAGCGACCTTTCTTGGCTCCTTCTCTGGCCAGGAGGTCCACCCGCTGATTACCCTCTGCCCTGGGCTCTGTCTTAGAATGTGCCTTAACCTTGTGGATGCAGATGTCCCTATTGTTCCCTTGGGCTGCCACTATCCTTACTAGCAGGGGCTTGGTTACCAGGGGCTTCCCATCTGCGGATGTGTACCCCCTGCATGACTAAATAGCCAGATACTCTGTACACGAAATGCAAGTAAACATACTGTCCAAACAAATCGTGTACGGGGTGGGGAATTCCTCAGGGTGTGTCACCACGTACATCACCGCTGGGTGCTCAGGGTGCTGGGGAGTTTAAACGCCAAGGCTATGCCTGCCTCGGGGTCCCAAACTCCGCAACCCGTGAGTCTTGTACCCACGGACACTGAACTGGATCCATCGACGTAGATCTCGCGGCCTGTGGGATGTACAACTGCCCGAAATCCAAAGTCGGTGTCCCAAACCCCTTCTACTGAGCATCTGTGTGGCTCCCCTGCATAAATGAGGTTAGCTGTGAGCCTGAGCTCGCAGAGGCCCCTGACCCTGATGGCCACTTGGGGGAGGAGGAGGGTCCAGCGAGTGATCCTGGCACTGCTGACTGTTCCATCCTTTATTCTCCCATCTAACAACATCTGGGTCAGGGTGTGATGGGTGAGGAGTGTGATAGGGGATACTCCTGTGAAAACCTGTGCTCTTTTCACAGCCCAGTGAGTGGCTAACAGATGCCTTTCACAGTTGGAGTACCCCTTCTCCACTCTGCAAGGACTCCAGACGAGTACACCACTGGTCTCAGCTGTCCGTGCCTTTCCTGTAAAAGCACTGCACTCAGACTGTCCCCACTGGCTGCTATTTCTAAATAGAAATCCTTTCCCCCATCAATAGCCCCCAGTCCAGGTGCCTTCTGCAGGTTCTGTTTCAACTGAAGAAATGCTGCTTGGCAGCCTCGATCCCACTTCCACTCAACCCCTTTGTGTAGGAGCCTGAGCAGAGGGGCTGTGGTTGCTGCATAATCTTCTATGAAATCTCTACAGTAGCCTGTGATCCCTAAAAAAGATCTGACTCCGGATACGGTGGTCGGTACCGGGAGTTCCTGCACAGCTTGCCTTCGGGCCTCATCTATACCTCGTTCCTCTGCTCTGAGTGTTAGATCCAGGAATTTTACTTCCTTTAACCCTATCTGGGCCTTCTTGGGGTTGACCTTAAAACCCCCCTCCTTGAGCACAGCCAGCAGTTCTGCCAGCAGGGGACCATGCTCTTTACTGTTGTCAGTGAAAAGGAGCAGGTCGTCCACATACTGCACCAACTGTTGCGGCTGGCTGAAGCTCTTTAACCAGTTCGCCATGCACTGGTGGAAGATGCTGGGACTGTTTTGAAATCCCTGTGGGAGGCAGCTCCAAGTATATTGCTGTTCCCTGAAGGTGAAAGCAAACTTGTACTGGTCCTCTCTCCTCACAGGGATAGACCAGAAGCCATTTGAAATGTCTAGGACTGTGAAGGTGGTTGCAGACGCAGGGATTTCCCTGATCAGGTCTGCCACTGCTGCCACTGTAGGAGCACAAGCCGGGATGTTTCTGCTGAGCACCCGGTAGTCCACGGTGGCCCTTCACGAGTTGTCCGGTTTTCTGACTGGCCACAGGGGAGAGTTCACGTGTGTGACTATGTATCTCAACACACCCTGCTCCAGCAGTGAGCTCAGTGTCAGTTCCAAGTCGGTTTCTGCCTCTCTCGGGAAGTTATATTGCCTCTGAGGTCGTGACATGGGATCCCCATCTATCCTGACCTCAACTCCGGTGACTCTCCCACAGTCGTGTTTGTGGGTGGCAAATGCTGCGAGACTGGCTCGCACGTAGGCCCTGTACTCTGCCGGGGTGACCCTGACCAGAAGCTCTAAGTCATAACCCCCTTTTGGCTTCACAGTACACAGAGCCCCTTTGTCTTGTATTCTTTCTGTAAGCATGACCTCGTTGTTTGTACCTGGGTCCACTGTTCCCCATAAACAGTGATTTCGCAGATCCACCAGGATCTGGTGGGCTATACTGAAGTCTGCCCCCAATATACCTTTGTTAGCCTGCTCCCACCTTCAGGATGCACTTCCATTTGGTGGTCAGTGCTCCCAACTTAAGGGTCAGTGGGATCGAAAAATATCCTGTTCTTTCATTCCCCGTGAAGCCGACAGCGCTGGACAGGGGTGAGGAGGCCGGGTCCTCTGTGTGGACATGGGTGCTTGAAGCCCCCGTGTCCAATAAGTTTCCTGGTTTCCCTCCACCTCCATTTTCACCAACGGTCTTTCCCACGAGTCATAGTCCAGTAGACACAGGTAGGCAGGCTTGGCTGGTGCTAGTCATAGTTCCTGCCATATGGGAGCTGTGGGGATCTCTCTACCCACCGCTACATTGATATGGCCGGGACTGTCAGCAGCTGCCTGAGGGTTTCTACAGCGGTTTCAAACACTGTTGTGGCACCCGCTTTCTCATTACCCGGTTTCACCTCCGTGAGTGTTTTTACTTCTTTCACGTGGTAGAGGTTGGCCCTGCAGTTGTTGCGGTAGTGGCCAGGTTTACCGCACTCGAAACACACCCCCCTTCTATCGGGAGGATGTCCACCCTCCTGATGCCACTCTCTCCTGGGAGTTTGGTTGGGTTGCACCACATGCACCCGGCCTTTTACTGTTTTCTCTGGCTTCCCCTCTTCCTCCCCATCCCGCCGCCGTGTGGCAGCCAGTCTGCCTATCACAATGGCTTCGGTGAGATTGGGGTCTCCCGGGATGAATCAAAGATCTGCCCTTTCCCTGACACTGGGCAGGCTGTTCGCAATTATGGTGCGAAACCATGCTTCCCTTTGTTCCGCTGTAAGGTTGTTTCTGACAAGCAGGCCACCACATGCTGTGCTGTAGACCAGCCATAACCTTTCTATGTATATCTGTGGGGCCTCTCCTGCTAACTGGCGTGTTTTCGCTATCCTTTCAAAGCGACTCCCTTCGTTCCACCCCATGGCCTCTAGGATACCCCTTTGTAGTGCTGCGAGGGTGCTTTGTCCCTCACGACAATCTGGGGAAAGAGCCTGGTAGATCTTCCCGTCAATGGAAAAAAGGAGCACTTTAACTGCTTCCTCATTATCGCATGTGTTCATGTCCACTGCCTGCGCTATCTCCAGGAAGTGAGCATACGGATCTCCCAGTCTAGTGAGCTTTGGGATATGTGACACCATGGCCTTTAATGCAGCAACTGAATGCGGAATGATAAACTCGCTGTCCAATGGTCCTTGGGGTTGTGCACCTTGTGGCGGACCGTACTTCCTCTGCACAGCCAGGCACATCGGTCCCACGGCTGACACCACCACTGGCTCCCCCCTTTCCTCAGCCTCAACTGCCTCTGAAACTGCAAACTCGACCCTTTCTGCCGGTGTCCCATACCCCTTTGGCTGGACTGGCTCTACCTGGCCGATCCCATGCCCTGTGGGTTTCTTGGGCTGCACCCTCTGATCCTCCGTAAGGCCTGCCGGACACACCACCGGCGCCTCAGGAGGCGGTCGACTGTCCTCTGCCGCCGATCCTCTTCCACTCCCCAATACCCTGACTTGTTGGTTGCCTCCCTGGGTCCCAACAGACAGACTGCCCCCTTTACCTGGGACAGAGCCTGGAGGAGGGATTGGATCCACTTATGGCAGGGCGCATGATCTGCCTTCTCATGGCTTATTTCGGTGTTAACTTTATAGGCTGTGCGCAAATCCCTTAATTGGACCTGAAGCTCTTGGACCTGCTGGGCATAAGCTGCACTCTGCTCCCTGTACTTCTGTTCCGTAGCCCGTGACACCGTAACCTGACTCTGCAGGTACTCCTGATGGTTGCGGAACGTTTCCTCCAACCGTGCCCTTCTATTCCTTTCCTCTATTAACTCTTCTGTGACCTTAGTACCCGCGGCCCCCCCTGGCCACTGAGGTGATAACGGCATCCTTTAATTCCTCCTGTAATTTTCCTACCTGGAGGTCTAACTCCCAAACCTGCCGAATTAAACATATCAGCCAAATTGCCTTTTCTACCCTTTTGTTATGTGTAGGCCCTTCTGTCCACTGGGCTGCCGTGTCCACTGTACGTGGCGCCCTGCTCAGGTTCTGAACCCATGTTTTGGCAAAATTGACCTTGGAGAAAACATATTCCGTGATTCTCTCCTCCATTTTAGATTTTTCCAGTACCACCCTCTCTGAGGTAGTAAGCTCATTCTCCCACTGAGCTCCTACCTGGCTCGCCATGAGTGTAGGGGATTTTTGCTCTGCCCAATTAGGGGGGTCTTTGGTGGCTGTTGGTGTATTCGACCTCTCTGTCCCTTCTAGGAGACGGTCCAGCAGCTTATGGCTCGCTGACCACTAAACTGGCGGTTTCGAAGCGCCCTAGCACCTCTATCAGAATTTTGGTGGATTATGAGCATTCACAAGGGAAAACAAAACACTCAGAGACAAGTGGTCCTTGGAACGAAAAAAAAACGGGTAAGTCCAATTTATTAACCACGGTAAGTTTCCAGCAAGGTCAAACTTCATCAAAACACATATCTGATACACATTTATAAACTATGAAAATCTATGGGAAGAAACGGACCCACCAAAATCTTACACAAGACAGTTCCAACACCACCCCCACCCCCTTTTTACCTGACTGACCTAGGCTGACAGTTGGGAAAAGAAACCCCAGGATAATACTTACGATCCCTTTTGACAGTTATTTTTTTAGCCTTAGGATGTTTGGTTTACGGGGTAGCTGGAGTGAATGTTGCCTCTCCCAGTTACTTCGGTCTCCAGTTCTTCAGTTGGTTGGCCTCGGAGCGTTGTTCGGTGTGCAGCTCGGCTTCTTGAGACTATGTTGGTCCTTTCAGTAGTTGGGTTGTATATTCTGCACACAAGTCGAGTCCAGGGCCCGTACGATGGTATGTTGCTTCCTCTCTGTTGTTGTCTGTGGTTCTCTAGGTCCTACTCCTCCAGCTGCTTTTTCTACTATATTCAAACTGGGCCGGGTAGTGCCCATTGGTTGAGTATTTCCCCGCTTCAGGCCCGACTTGACCCCTGATTGGCCTGCCAGAATGCACTTTTCCCCCATTGGCCAGTGCCTCTGTCTCGCTTTTGTGCCTGACTCCACAATGTAATCAGAAGCTGTCATAGGTAGGTGTGAGGGCTGGGGTATTGTTTCAGTGCACATTGGTCCATTGTAACGTCCTGGGAGTCAATTACCACAGTGATCTCCGGGCTATTGTCCATTGTCCATATTAATTAGGTAGATAATGGTCCACATTCATAATTTAATTATGGGTGAGTCATAGTTTTAAACTGGGCCGGGTAGTCCCATTGGTTCAGGATTTCCCCGTATCAGGCCCGACTCGACCCCTGATTGGCCTGCCAGAATGCACTTTTCCCCCATTGGTCAGTGCCTCTGTCTCGCTTGTGAGCCAGACTTCACAATGTCTGTATCCGCCCACATGTTTCCCAGCCTGCCTGGTTTGAGGGTTTGACTTGGCCAAAAATGTTCATTTTAAAATGTATAGGACGATCCCTTTTAGTTTTCTTGTCCTTAGGGTGTTCCAATAAAATGCAGCCGTGGATTTTCGAACCTTACACCGCTCAACTCCCATCACGCCCCGCCCAGGTCCCGCCCCGCCCATTTCCCGACCCACCCCGCCCTGCTCCTGACTCTGTCCCGCCCCTGCCTCGCTCCCGCCCCACTCCCGACTCTGCCCCGCTCCGTCCCCGCCCTGACTGCAACAGCAGCCAAGTGTATCAGGAGGCTCCCAAATAAACAAAGTCCCGAATATCGCTCCATTGTCTGCCCCATTTCTACAAGCGTTAGTTCTTCAGTTCATTCAAATTATCTGTCCCAAACGGGGCGGAGGATAATTTCGGCCCCAACATCTCGGACTCTCCAGCGCTCCCTCAGGGCCTGATTAGATTGTGTGCTCAGTACTCTGTGTCTTGAACACTGTCTATCTGACACAGAGCAAGAGTACCACCACCGAGCCAAGGCTGGCACCTCCACTCAGTGGTCTGTTTCCTTGTCACATCCCTTTTGTAACTGGAACATCTGCTGCACAGATGTTCAGGTTGGGAAGGGATTTTAGTCACCATCAGGTAAAACCACTGCAAACAGGAACAGTGCTGGTAATGTGTATTAATCAATCATTATCGCACACTGACACTGTATTAATGGCGTTATAATGTGTTTGTTTTAAGTAATGTAGTCTCTGGTAATATTTACTGATATTCGATAACTCAAAACATCAACACACAGGATTCAGTGAAACACAATAAAAGGGATGGAAATGCATCGTCAAAAACTATTCTGTACATTAAACCTGTGTTTTTTGTTTAAGTGAAGATTTATAAGCTCAATCTTTCACATTTGAATGGAAGTTAGGGTACATTAGACATGTATTTATTGTGTGGGTGAGTTGGATCTCATAACTCATGGTTGATGAGGCCACAGTCTATTATCCAAATGTTAACGAGTCTCTTGGTAGAATTGTCGCTTACACCCAGTGCGATCAAAGTCAAATTCTGTCTAACGAGAATGACGGAGTCGAAGGATTCAGGTTGTCAAGGAAGCTGGAAGTGTTAATAAATGCAGCCACAAAACCAGGCTAGATCCCAGGTTGCCCCATACCAGGGCCGAAGATCCTTCTCCCTGGCTAGTCCTTCACCTTTTTAAATTCATTGAGAATCTAAGCTGTGGGTCAAGTGGTGCAGAGCACTGCCAAGGTAGAAAGGACGAGATAAGTCAAAGGAGTTGTGGGGCCAAATGGCCAACTCCTTCTCCTATTTCTTATGTTCTTATAATTAGATGACACCACGTGTGAGTTTTAAAATTGTGGAAGGAAGGGAGCAGATAAGGAACCCATATTTACAGTATAACCAATGACAAATCATCAGCAAAGCGATGGAAGGTGTTGTCGGCTGTGATATACAGAGGCACTTACTCACCAATAACCTGCTCACTGATGCCCAGTTTGGGTTCTGCCAGGACCTCTCGGCTCCAGACCTCGTTGCAGCCTCGGGCCAAACATGGACAAAAGAGCTGAATTCCAGAGGTGAGGTGAGAGTGACTGCCCTTGACATCAAGGCAGCATTTCAGAGAGTGTGGCATCAAGGAGCTGTAGTAAAACTGAAGTCAATGCGAATCAGGGGGAAAACTCTCCACTGGCTGGAGTCATAACTAGCGCAAAGGAAGATGGTTGTGGTTGTTGGAGGTCAATCATCACAGACCCAGGACATCGCTGCAGGAGTTCCTCAGGACAGTGTCCTCAGCCCAACCATTTTCAGCTACTTCATCAATGACCTGCCCTCCATCATAAGGTCAGAAGTGGGGATGTTCGCTGATGATTGCAGTGTTCAGTGCCATTCGCAACTCCTCAGATAATGAAGCAGTCCATGCCCGCATGCAGCAAGACCTGGCCAATATTCAGGCTTGGGCTGATAAGTGGCAAGTAACATTCGCGCCACGCAAGTGCCAGGCAATGACTATCTCCGACAAGCGAGTGTCTAACCATCGTCCCTTGACATTCAACAGCATTACCATCACCGAATCCCTCACCATCAACATCCTGGGGGTCACCATTGACCAGAAACTTAACTGGACCAGCCACATAAATACTGTGGCAACAAGAGCAGGTCAGAGGCTGGGTATTCTGCAGCGAGTGTCTCACCTCCTGACTCCCCAAAGCCTTTCCACCATCTACAAGGCACAAGTCAGGAGTGTGATGGAATACTGCCTGGATGAGTGCAACTCCAACAACACTCAAGAAGCTCGACACCATCCAGGACAAAGCAATCTGTTTGATTGGCACCCCATCTACCACCTTAAACATTCACTCCCTCCACCACCAGCGCACCGTGGCTGCAGTGTGTACCATCTACAAGATGCACTGCAGCAACTCATCAAGGCTTCTTCGGCAGCACCTCCCAAACCCACGACCTCTACCACCTAGAAGGACAAGAGCAGCAGGCGCATGGGAACACCACCACCTCCAAGTTCCCTTCCAAGTCACACACCATCCTGACTTGGAAATATATCACCGTTCCTTCATTGTCACTGGGTCAAAATCCTGGAACTCCCTCCCTTACAGCATTGTGGGAGTACCTTCACCACACGGACTGCAGCGGTTTAAGAAGGCGGCTCACCACCACCTTCTCAAGGGGCAAATAGGGATGGGCAATAAATGCTGGCCTTGAATTTAAAAAAAGTCACTGCTATTTATTCCACCTTTCCTCCTGATGGTGGATGCCTCTTATGGACTAACATGGTGGCTTATCATTATAGCAACTTGATAAATAAAGGTTATCCTTGTTGATTGGACTGTGGTTTTCACCGATATCATTCACAATTATTTATGCCACAGAAAACATTCATCAGGGTGTCCATCTTAAATGATCCCAAATTACCGGAAACTATGCATCATCACAGGCGGTCCCTCGAATGAGGATGACCTGCTTCCAAATGAGTTCACAGATGTTTCAATGAAGGACCCGATGTTCCAGTCCTGAACTCCAATTGAGGGGGTGGAAGATGGCTGTGTATGGATTTTTTTTAACGTGTGGTGACCATTGAACATCAACCACCACACGGGCGTGACAGAGCTAGGTCTTGGTCCAGTGGCAAGGATTAACCAAGATGACTGGAGACCAGCTCTGCTGCACGGACCTAGTGCACACACATATCGCAGTGTGGGCTGGCCAGTGCTGCCCCTGGGCCCATGGCTCTTCTGGGTATTCCAGTGTGCAATCAGCCAGAGCTCCCTCAGTAGCATCTGGTGCAAAAGCTAAAGTGGCATCATAAACACGATATCCATCAATATTCTCTTCATTGTTCTCACATCCCTGCTCATTCTCTGTCACTTTTGGCCACTGTACAGTGTCAGTTGTTCGATGGACAATTCTGGCAAACTCTCCAGCAGATGGTGAGAAACTCCGACAGTCAGCAGCTTCCTCCAGCGAGCTGATCGTTCTCTGGATGCTGACTCACCAGAGAACACATAATTTGGCACTGCAAACTTTGGATGGCGTCGCATTCTAAAGGTTCACTTTGACACCTGCAGTTTATCTGCTGATGCTGAATTGTCCTGGGGAAGAAACAAGCATCATGATCTAATCATATTGCCCTTTCTTAATCTTTATAGACAGTCCCTGGGGAAGATTTACCATACAACTCAGCCCCATTTCATGTCCTGGAGTGGATAGAGAACATTAAAATCTCATTAACTGCCAAAGAAATGCACATTTTAATTCCTGTCAGAAGATATTTATTCAACACTAGACTTAAAAATCCAACAAGTTAGCCTTGCTCATTATTGGGGCCTGGAGGGATATAACTGTCACTGAGGTCTGAGATTCTTCCCACTCAGCTCCAGATACCCTAATTGACGGTGCTCCCTGGTGGAAAAGCAGAGGGAAGTTTATCAATGCTCCCTTATCAATCAGTATCTGATGATCATAGAATCATAGACAGTGACAGCAAAGAAGGAGTCCATTCGACAAGTCATGCCTGTGTCGGCTCTTTGAAAGAGCTGTATTGCTTAGTCCCAAACCCCCATTCTTTGGCTGGAAATGCGGTTCTTAGCGATAACGGTATTTTTCTGCCATAATTACCATTATCGCTGCGATATCAGGCCGGAAATTCAATCTTGAATTTGCGCAGTGGTAAAAATCAGCATTGCACGAGGATTCGCAGTGCATAAATATGGAAATATTTATGGTAATAAATTGGAAAAAACAAAAATAAAAAATTCACAAAACATTCACAAGATACTTATCTATCGAATCGCTGCAAAAGAATTAAAAAATAAAAACTTTAACTTCCCTTTTTGCAGAATTATACTTATCGCCGCTGGCAGGACCGCATCTTTTTCCAGGTCGGTATTTTCCGCGCAAAATACGGGTGCGCACAGAGCCAAATTTTTGGCGAAAGCGACATTTCGGTCTAGCACGGCGGCGCTCCTTTCTCCAGCGGTATTGGAAAACCGCCGCCGCAAAACGTCACCGACTTTTTTCGCCAACTGGGTTTTCACCAAAAAAGGTGAAATAGCACCAAAAAACCCGGTCGCAAAATCGGCGAATTTCCACCCTGTCTTTAGCCCTGTAAGTTCCTCATCCTCCAGGACCTGCCAACTCCGTGTTAACATTATTTATGGAATCAGCTTCCAACACCTTTTCAGTGAGAGCGTTCTAGATCCCGACAACTGCCCGAGTGAAAAAATCTCCTCATCGTCCCTCCAGATCTTTGTCCAATGAGTTTAAATCTCTGACCTCTGGTTATTAACCCACTCACCAAAAGGAATAGATTTTCTCCATCTACTCTATCAAACCCTCTCATCATCTTGAAAATCGTTACTCGGTCAGCTCTTAGCCTTTTCTGTTCCAAAGAGAACAGTCCTACCTTTCCAACCTCGCCACATAACTGAAGCGATGTGTCCACTTGTGCAACCGGCTTGTACAGCTTGTTCCAGATAGGCAGAGCTCAGCTGGAGTCTCTGGCAAACTTGTTGAAAGTTGTTGTATTGCGTTGATTTGAAACTGGGATAAAGTTTACGGCCCAGAGTTTGCCGGAGCGGGACATCTCGGGGCATGTCCCATTAGTTAGACTTTTCCTCTCACCCTTCGGTGCAAACCTGTTTTATCCGATAACTTGCTGAAAGTGCAAGCTGATAATGGCCGGCGAGGGATGTCTGGGACCTTAGTGAACTGCTTGATCAACAGGGTATCTCCTTAACCAATGGGATTTCAGGATTGAGAGAGCACAGAGGAACGTCATCATCATAGGCAGTCCCTTGGAATCGAGGAAGACTTGCTTCCACTCTTAAAATGAGTCCTTAAGTGGCTGAACAGTCCAATATGAGAACCACAGTCTCTGTCACAGGTGGCACAGATAGTCGTTGAGAGAAAGGGTGGGTGGGACTGGTTTGTCGCACGCTCCTTCCGCTGCCTGTGCTTGATTTCTGCATGCTCTCTGTCATGTATTTAATTGTCATTGCAACCCATGTATAAACTGATCTCAGTTTAAATGTGACAACATTGACCACTAGGTGGTGAACTTGTGGGAGACACTTCTAACCTGGACTTTCAGGTATAAAAGGGGAAGCTCCACCCACCTTCATCACTTTTTCCTGTGGGTTTCAGACACCAAGACTTATAAGAACACTGAAACACAAACTGTCATGTATTCAACTATCAGTGTAACCCATGTATAAGCTGACCTAAGTTGTACACCTTGAGAACATTGACCACAAGTAGGTGAACATGTGGGAGACACTCCAAACCTGGACTTTCAGGTATAAAAGGGGAAGATCCACCCACCTTCATCACTTGAGGTCTTGGTAATAAAGTTAACTGGTCACAGAGTGACGTTCTCTCAAGTATGGGCCTCGTGTGCATTTGTACTGTATAGTAAGGACATATCATTGGCGAAGAGAAACTGGGATTTAAACCACGTGAGCATGGCCACCAGCAACACAGATGAGAGGTACTGTGTTGGTGATGATTGGGACGATTTTATTGAGAGACGACAGCAAAATTTCGTCACGAAAGAATGGCTGGGACAGGATTCGGCCGACAAACGCAGGGCTCATCTCCTGATGGTTTGTGGATCCAGGACGTACTCCCTGATGAAGGACCTTCTAGCGCCAGAGAAGCCGACGGCCAAGACTTTTGAAGAGCTCAGTAAGTTGATCGGGGAACACTTTAAACCGGCGAGCAGCATGCACAAGGCGAGGCACTGGTTTTACATGCACCGGCGGCGAGAGAGGCAAAGTGTTCCAGACTTCGTGGCAGACCTCCGGCGACTGGCGAGCCTATGTAAGTTCCCAGATGCATGCAGAGTGGAGATGCTGCAAGACTTTTTTATTGAGGGCATCGGGCACACTAGGGTTTTCAGGAAACTGATTGAGACCAAAGATTTGACCCTGGAAACGGCGGCTTTGATGGCCCAGACATTTATCTCAGAGGAGGAAGAGACCAGAATGATGTTTGACAAAAATCTTGGTTTAAATGCAGCAAATGGACAGGGAGTCAACATTGTTAATGCGGCACACAGTTTTCCAGGCAGACAGGGGCAATCGTACATGCCCGAGCATGTCGTCGAACCCAAAGGGGGAATTCAACAGAGACAAGAGCGAGCTGAACGGCGATTCATGCCATCGCAAGGAACAATGCGGCCAGTAATGGTGCCATTAACACCTGTCAATGGTGCGTTTAAGGACAGTTACAGAAACAATCAGAGACGATCGACTGGTAATGGACCTTTTGTTTCCAACAACGGCTCATGTTGGAGGTGTGGAGGCAAACACACAGCAGTATCAGCAATATACCTGCAGAAACTGCAATGTTAGCAGTCACTTGGCGCGTATGTGCAGGAAGTCTGCAGCCAGGTTGATGCACGAGGAGGACGGGCCCGATGTAAGCCCTATGACGCCAAATGGACACTGGGGGAAATCGCTGGAAGCTGAAGTTCAGCAAATTCATGTGGAGCACACATACAGTTCATACACCACCGATAATGATGAACGTGCTCCTCAATGGCATCCCAGTATCAATGGAGCTAGACATGGGGGCTAGCCAGTCCCTGATGAGTATCAAACAGTTCAACAAGTTGTGGGCGTCCAAGGCCAGGAGACCAAAATTAATGCCGATTGATGCACAGCTACAGACATATACAAAGGAGATCATTCCGGTGCTAGGCAGCGCCATGGTAGTCGTGACCCACAACGATTCGGAGAACAGGTTGCCACTCTGGATTGTCTTGGTGGACGGTCCCGCACTGCTGGGGAGGAGTTGGCTTGCTGTCATGAACTGGAAATGGGGCGATGTCAATGCAATTTCTTCTGTCGAGCGAATATCATGCTCACAGGTCCTGGACAAATTTGACTTACTATTTCAACCCGGCATTGGCGCTTTCATGGGGACCAACGTAGTGATTCACATAAACCCGGACGCCAGGCCAGTACACCACAAGTCCAGAGCGGTGCCGTACATGATGCGGGAAAAGATAGAAGGCGAATTGGACCGCCTGCTGAGGGAAGGCATCATCTCACCAGTCGAATTCAGTGACTGGGCGAGCCCGATTGTGCCAGTGCTCAAGGCGGATGGGCCGGTCAGGATATGTGGTGATTACAAGGCCACCATCAACCGGGTGTCACTCCAAGACCAGTACCTGTTACCGAGAGCGGAGGATATCTTTGCGACGCTATCCGGTGGCAAACTTTTTTCAAAATTGGACCTGACCTCAGCTTACATGACCCAGGAGCTGGCGAGTGAGTCGAAGAAGCTGACCACCATCACGACACACAAAGTGTTGCTTGAGTACAAAAGATTGGGATTCGCTTGGCTGCCGCGATCTTTCAATGAAATATGGAAAGCCTCCTCAAGTCGATTCCAAGGAAGTGGTTTTTCAAGACGACATCCTCATCACGGGTTGTGATACTGAAGAACACCTCCGCAACCTGGAAGAGGTGCTACGCAGAATGGACTGGGTAGGTCTGCGACTGAAAAAGGCGAAGTGCATCTTCCTAGCTCCAGAGGTAGAATTCCTGGGGATGAGGGTAGCAGCAGACGGGATCAGACCTACTGCGTCCAAAACGGAAGCGATCCAGAGGGCACCCAGACCCCGTAACACAATGGAGCTGCGTTCGTTTCTGGAGCTCCTGAACTATTTTGGTAACTTTCTTCCCAAATTGAACACGCTGTTAGAGCCGCTAAACGTGCTCCTACGCAAAGGTCGTGAATGGGTCTGGGGGGACATTGCTGTTTGTGGGAGTTGCTTGTGCGCAGGTTGGCTGCCGTATTTCCCACATTACAACAGTGACTGATGTAAAGCGCTTTGAGATGTCAGGTGGTCATGAAAAGTGCGATATAAAGGCAAGTATTTCTTACGTAGATAAACACAAACTTTAAAAAAAATATACATACACACATGATCTCATTGAATCGCCGAACAGGCTTGAGGGGCTGAATGGCCTCCTGTTGCTGTGTTCCTATGACAGGGAGGGCACCAATAAATGGGGGATTGGGAGAGGCACCAGTAAATGGGTGATAGGGGAGGGGCGCCAGTATATGGGGGATAGGGGAGGGGCACCAGTAAATGGGGGATAGGGGAGGGGCACAAATAAACGGGGGATAGGGGAGGGGCGCCAGTATATGGGGGATAGGGGAGGGGCACCAGTAAATGGGGGATAGGGGAGGGGCACAAATAAACGGGGGATAGGGGAGGGGCACCAGTAAACGGGGGATAGGAGATAGGGGAGGGGCATCAGTAAATGGGGGATAGGGAGGGGCACCAGTAAACGGGGGATAGGGGAGGGGCACAAGTAAACGGGGGATAGGGGAGGGGCACCAGTAAAAGGAGGAGGGGATAGAGTAGGGGCACCAGTAAATGGGGGATAGGGGAGGGGCACTAGTAAATGGTGGATAGGGGAGGGGCACCAGTAAACGAGGGATAGGGGAGGGGCACCAGTAAATAGGGGATAGGGGAGGGGCACCAGTAAATGGGGGATAGGGGAGGGGCATCAGTAAATGGGGGATAGGAGAGGGGCACCAGTAAAAGGAGGAGGGGATAGGGGAGGGACACCAGTAAAAAGAGGAGGGGATAGGGTAGGGGCACCAGTAAATGGGGGCTAGGGGACGGGCACCAGTAAATGGGGGATGGGGAAACCAGCCCACACTGCGATATGTGTCTGTCCTGGTTCTTCAACCCTTGCCACTGGATAAAGGCCTAGCTCTGTCAAGCCCGTGTGGTGGCTGGTGTGCAACGGTCACCACACATTAAAAAAATCCACGCACAGGCATCTTCCAGCACCTTAATTGGAGTTCAGGACTGGAACTTCGGGTCCTTCATTGAAACATCTGTGAACTCGTGGAAGCAAGTCATCCTCGTTCGAGGGATCGCCTATGATGGTGATGAGGCGATCATAGTTCATGTACAAATTTCTCTCCGCCTTTCTCTCCGCATAACAACACGATTACCCCACAGTAGATAATCTGACTGAATGGACAGCTCACCTTTGCGACTGTTGTGAGGTTTAGTCTCATCACACATTTCCATGGGTATTGCAGACCAATCACCACTGAGGACACAACATTTTACAACCGATAAATTAGGGTCATGCCTGCTCTAGATCCTAACTTGTTGAGCAGTGACAGTGGTACCTTCACTCTCAAAAGCCTCCATTACTAACATAGATCTGCAGGTTGAGGCATCTCCATATCTGGGGTGGGCAAATGCAGATGACTCAGTGCATCGGCACAATTCTCAGTGCCCGATCTGTGATAAATAACATAATCATCGGCAGACAGCGTCAACGCCCACCTCTGAATGCGGGACGATGCATTGATATTAATACCTTTGTTTTCCGAAAACAATGAAATGAGTGGCTTGTGATCCGTTTCAAGTTCAAACCAAAGACCAAACAGGTACTGATGCATTTTTCTTACCCCATACACACAGGCCAAAGCTTCTTTTTCTACCATGCTGTAAGCTCTTTCCGCCTTTGACAAACTTCTCGAAGCATACGCAGCAGGTTGTAGTTTATGTAATTTGCTTGTTGGAGTACACAGCCACCCCCATATGATGAATCATCACAGGCCAATACAAGACACTTACACGGATCATAGTGAACCAGCAGCTTGTTTGAAGAGAGCAGATTCTTAGCTTTGTCAAAGGCTCTATCTTGAGATACACCCCAGACCCAGTTGTCGCCTTTTGAGCAGCATGTGCTCTAGTAAAGTGCTCAATCCGGGTAAAAAATTACTGAAGTAGTTGAGTAGCCCAAGGAATGAACGCAGCTCCGTCACATTCTGAGGCGGTGCATTTTTGATGGCCTTGGTTTTCGAATCCTTAGGCCTGATGCCTATGGATCTTCCTCCCCAGGAATTCAACTTCAGGTACCATGAAGACACACTTCGAATGTTTCAGCCTGAGTCCCACTTTGTCCAGACGATGTACGACTTCCTCAAGGTTGTTCAGATGTTCAACACTGTCGCAACCTGTGACCAGTATATCATCTTGAAACACGACAGTTCTAGGAACGGACTTCAGTAGACTCTCCATGTTGCTCTGAAATATGGCTGCAGCCAAACGAATTCCAAAAGGACATCTGTTGTAGATAAACAGTCCTTTATGGGTGTTGATGCAGGTGAGTTTCTTCAAAGTGTCAACAAGCTCCTGGATCATAGAGGCCGACGTCAGATTCAGTTTCGTGAACGACTTTCTACCAGCTGGCATGGCAAACAGATCATCAGCTCTCAGTAACGGATACTGATCCTGTTTCAAAAATCAGTTAATCATAACCTTGTAGTCTCCACAAATCCTGACAGTGCCATCACTCTTCAATACAGGAACAATGGGACTGGCCCAGTCATTAAACTCGACCGGTGATATGGTCCCTTCATGTTGGAGTCTGTCAAAACTTAATTTCAACCTTCTCCCTCATCATGTAAGGAACAGACCGAGCTTTATGATAGACAGGCTTTGCATCAGAATCCAGGTGAATCTGCACCTTGGCTCCAGTAAAATTACCAATGCCCGGTTCAAACAAAGAAGGAAACTTCTTCAACACTAAAGCACACAAAGTGTCATCCACCGAGGACAACGCTTTGACATCATTCCAGTTCAGCTTGATTTTCTCAAGCCAGTTCCTGCTAAACAGCGTTGGCCCACTACCTGGGACGATCCATAATGGTAGATCATGAAACACACCATCATCTGGCACCTTGACTACTGCACTGACAATTACCAGTATGAGTTCCTTAGTGTAAGTACGCAATTTGGCATTAACTGGACTCAGCTTAGGCTTCACAGCCTTGGTGTCGCACAGGTTGTTGAATGTCCTTTGGCTCATTATCGACTGACTCGCACCCGTGTCCAGCTCCTTTGATACAGGCACGCCATTCAGCTTCACATTAACAATTATCGGCTGGGTCTTTCCCAAGAACAAATACAGACCATATACTTCCTCCCCGGGTTGTGTATCCGGGCCAGCAGTGGACTGATCATCATCAACATAGAAACATAGAAAATAGGTGCAGCAATAGGCCATTCATACCTTTGAGCCTGCACTACCATTCAATATCATGGCTGATCATTCCCTCAGTACCCGTTTCATGTTTTCTCTCCATACCCCTTGAACCCCTTAGCTGTAAGGGCCATATCTAACTCCCTCTTGAATATATCCAATGAAGTGACATCAACAACTGTCTGCGGCAGGGAATTCCACAGGTTAACAACTCTCTGAGTGAATAAGTTTCTCCTCATCTCAGTCCTAAATGGCCTACCCCTTATCCCAAGACTATGTCCCCTGGTTCTGGACTTCCACAACATCAGGAACATTCTTCCCGCATCTAACCTGTCCAGTCCCATCAGAATCTTATATGTTTCTATGAGATCCCCTCTCATCCTTCTAAATTCCAGTGTATAAAGGCCCAGTTGATCCAGTCTCTCCTCATATGTCAGTCCAGCCATCCCGGGAATCAGTCTGGTGAACCTTCACTGCACTCCCTCAATAGCAAGAACGTCCTTCCTCAGATTAGGAGACCAAAACTGAACACAATATTCCAAAGTGAGGCCGCACCAAGGCCTTGCACAATGGCAGTAAGACCTTCCTGCTTCTATACTCAAATCCCCTAGCTGTGAAGGCCAACAAACCATTTGCCTTCTTCACCACCTGCTGTACCTGCATGCCAACTTTCAATGACTGATGAACCATGACACCCAGGTCTCGTTGTACCTCCCCTTTTCCTAATCTGCTGCCATTCAGATAATATTCTGCCTTCGTGTTTTTGCCCCCAAAGTGGATAACCTCACATTTATCCACATTATACTGCATCTTCCATGCATTTGCCCACTCACCTAACCTGTTCAAGTCACCCTGCCATCTCTTAGCATCCTTCTCACAGCTCACACCGCCACCCAGTTTAGTGTCATCTGCAAACTTAGAGATATTACATTCAGTTCCTTCATCTAACTCATTAATGTATATTGTAAAGAGTTGGGGTCCCAGCACTGAGTCCTGCAGCACTACACTTGTCACTACCTGCCATTTTGAAAAGGACCCGTTTATCCCGACTCTCTGCTTCCTGTCTGCCAACCAGTTCTCTATCCACATCAGTACATTACCCCCACTACCATGCGCTCTGATTTTGCACACCAATCTATTGTGTGGGACCTTCTCAAAAGCCTTTTGAAAGTCCAAATACACCACATCCACTGGTTCTCCCTTGTCCACTTTACCAGTTACATTCTCAAAAAATTCCAGAAGATTTGTCAAGCATGATTTCCCTTTCATAAATTCATGCTGACTTGGACCGATCCTGTCACTGCTTTCCAAATGCGCTGCTATTTCATCCTTAATAATTGATTCCAACATTTCCCCGCTACTGATGTCAGGCTAACCGATCTATAATTACCTGTTTTCTCTCTCCCTCCCTTTTTAAAAAGTGGTGTTACATTAGCTACCCTCCAGTCCATAGGAACTGATCCAGAGTCGATAGACTGTTAGAAATGGTCACCAATGCATCCACTCGTTCTAGGGCCACTTCCTTAAGTACTCTGGAATGCAGACTATCAGGCTCCGGGGATTTATCGGCCTTCAATCCCATCAATTTCCCTAACACAATTTCCCGCCTAATAAGGGTATCCTTCAGTTCCTCCTTCTCACTAGACTCTCGGTTCCCTAGTACTTCCGGAAGGTTATTTGTATCTTCCATCGTGAAGACAGAACCAGAACCAAAGTATTTGTTCAACTGGTCTGTCATTTCTTTGTTCCCCATTCTAAATTCACCTGAATCTGACCGCAAGGGACCTACATTTGTCTTCACTAATCTTTTTCTCTTCACATATCTATAGAAGCTTTTGCAGTCAGTTTTTATGTTCCAAGCAAGCTTCCTCTCGTACTCTATTTTCACCCTCTTAATTAAACTCTTTGTCCTCCTCTGCTGAATTCTAAATTTCTCCCAGTCCTCAGGTCTGCTGCTTTTTCTGGTCAATTTATATGCCATTTCCTTGGATTTAACACTATCCTTAATTTCCCTTGTTAGCCACGGTTGAGCCCCCTTCCCCCTTTTATTTTTACTCCAGACAGGGATGTACAATTGTTGAAGTTCATCCATGTGATCTTTAAATGTTTGCCATTGCCAATCCACCGTCAACCCTTTAAGTATCATTTGCCAGTCTATTCTAGCCAATTCATGCCACATACCATCAAAGTTACCTTTCCTTAAGTACAGGACCCTAGTTTCTAAATTAATTGTGTTTGGTTAGCCCAATCAACATGTAGATTAAAGTTGTCCATGATAACTGCTGTTATCTTTATTGCACGCATCCCTAATTTCTTGTTTGATGCTGTCCCAAACCTCACTACTACTGTTTGGTGGTCTGTACATAACTCCCACTCGCATTTTCTGCCCTTTGGTATTCTGTAGTTCCACTCACACCAATTTCACATCATCCAAGCTAATGTCCTTCCGTACTATTGCATTAATTTCCTCTTTAACCAGCAATGCCATCCCACCTCCTTTTCCTTTCTGTCTATCCTTCCTAAATGTTGAATACCCCTGGATGCTGAGTCCCCAGCCTTGGTCACCCTGGAGCCATGTCTCCGTGATGCCAATTACATCATATTCATTGTAGTTAATTCGTCCACTTTATTCCGAATACTCCTCGCATTGAGGCACAGAGCCTTCAGGCTTGTCTTTTTAACACACTTTGCCCCTTTACAATTTTGCTGTATTGTGGCCCTTTTTGCTTTTTGCCTTAGGTTTCTCCGCCTTCCACTTTTACTTTTCTTCTTTCTATCTTTTGCTTCTACCCCCATTCTACTTCCCTCTGTCTCCCTGCATTGGTTCCCATCTCCCTGCCATATTAGTTTAACTCCTCCCCAACAGCACTAGCAAACACTCCCCTAGGACATTGGTTCCAGTCCTGCCCAGTTGCAGACCGTCCGATTTGTATTGATCCCACCTCCTCCAGAACCGGTTCCAATGTCCCAGGAATTTGAATCCCTCCCTTCTGCACCACTCCTCAAGCCACGTATTCTTCTGAGCTATCCTGCGATTCCTACTCTGACTAGCACGGGGCACTGGTAGCAATCCCGAGATTACCACGTTTGAGGTCCTACTTTTTAATTTAGTTCCTAGGTCCCTAAATTCATCTCGGAGGACCTCATCCCATTTTTTACCTATATCTTTGGTAACTATATGCACCATGACAACTGGCTGTTCACCCTCCCTTTTCAAAATGTCCTGCAGCCGCTCCGATACATCCTTGACCCTTGCACCAGGGAGGCAACATACCATCCTGGAGTCTCGGTTGCGGCTGCTGAAGCGTCTATCTATTTCCCTTAGAATTGAATCCCCTACCACTATAGCTCTCCCACTTTTTTCTGCCCTCCTTTGCAGCAGAGCCACCCATGGTGCCATGCACTTGGCTGCTGCTGCTCTCCCCTGATGAGTCATCCCCCCAACAGTACCTAAAATAATGTGATAAACGGCAGCACGCTTGCGCAGTTGTGGGCACATTCTCTGACGATGCCCACTTTCAAACAGCCATTACAGGTGTATTGTTTAAACTGACACTGATGAGGCCAATGATTGCCCCCACAATACCAACAGAGTGAAATCAGATTCGTACCAATTGGCGGACTCTGAGAAGCTGCAGGTTTCACATAAGCAGTCGGGTAGGCCCTGCCATAAGCAGCTCTGCCAGAAGACGACACAATCTTGTTTACCATACCTGCCGTGAAGCTCCGACTCTTCGATGATACCTGCCTCAAATTATCATCAGTCGTCATACATGCTTGGACAGTCGCGATGACCTTTCTCAAATCCAGCTTCTCTTCGGCCAATAACTTCTGAAGAATCACATCATGGTTGATGCCAATCATGGAGAAATCTCGGAACATGTCTTCCAACACGTTCCCAAACTTGCACAGCTCAGCAAGACTTCGTAGGTTGGCGATGAATCCAGACACATCCTGGCCCTCAGCACAAATATGCGTATAGAAGCGATAGCGTGAGGTGATGATCCCCTCTTTCAGCTTAAGATGGTCATGCACCAAAGCACACAAATCCTCGTAATCTTTGTCCGTTGGACGTAAAGACGAGAGAAGATACTTTATGAGGCCGTAAACTTTCAGACCACAAACGGTGAGGAAAACCGCCCTGTGCCTAACTGCGTCAGCCTCTCCCTCCATTTTGTTGGCCACAAAAAACTGATCCAGGCGGTTGATAAAATCCGCCCAATGTTCGCCCTCTGCAAATCTCTCCAGAATTCCAACAGTGCCCATTGTACATGCGAAGGTTCTTAAGTTACCTCATCGCCAAATGTAATGACTCAAGAGTCTTGTTACTGTAAATGACCTCAGGTGATCCAACTTTATTCACACTCAAAGTGCCCGCGTGACATAGCACCAGCGCGGATGTATCGTGACTGCGCACATGCACGTACAGCCTGATGACCTCCGACAGTGTCTGGTGACCCAAGCATCAATACATAACAAAAATCATGAATGGTGTAGCACTGAGGACATCCACCACTGGGGCGCCCATTGAAGGGGAGGTCTTTAGCACACTGGGTCATCATCTTTATTTGTCGGCCGACTCTTGCGCTGGCCTGACAATGGAAGCCCTTGCATTGACCGGGTCGCCATTGTGCAGCCCGGCATTTCATTTTGGGAGCCAATGGAAGGGGAGGGGCATTGTAGCATGCTACGCAGAGCTTCTGCGTAGCGCTGGCCAACACCATGCTACCGCCCCGGGAGTGCCTCTCAAAGGAAGTGGAGCACTGGAGACAGCGCCACTTCCTTTGAGGGGCGTAAGGCGCAATTCCTCGTCCATCCGCAGAATGTTACTGCCCACAATCACGGCAAAGCGCAATTTCTAGCCCTAGATTTCTATCCAAATTATCAGGGTGAAGAGCATTCTATGGCTGTGATTTCACCAACCATAGCGAATCCATGTGGCCGGAATGTAGCAGCTTCAAATCCCCGCTCCCGCTTCATCCTGCTCACTACAAGTAATTTTACATTGATGGGACTTGTTAAACCTGCCCTGCTAGGCTCCCAGCCAATTGAAAGGAAGCAGGTCAGATGATGTCATCTGATGATTCGTTACCAGCCAGTTTCCTTAAAGGGACTATGGCCACATTATTAGTTGTGCTGTCAGTGTTCTACAACATTAAGGTGCTGCAAACACTGACAAGCATTGCACAGAGATGCACAGCTGCACCCAGGTTCTCCCATGACACCTTCCACATGCTTATGGAGGGAGTCACAGCATGCAGGGAGGTTCTCTTCCCTTCCAATGGGTGGAAGCCACCTCCCCAGGACACGAACGCAGCCTTGTTGCACATTGTACAGGTGGGCACAAGCAGGAATGTGGTCAGGAGGAGCTGGCTGCAGTGGTGCAAACCTTTCAACGATCTAGTGAGGAGAAAAGGATGTAAAAGAAAAGATAGCCCTCCATGGCTAACGAAAGAAATAAAGGATGGTATCCAATTAAAAACAAGTGCATACAAAGTGGTCAAAATTAGTGGGAGTACAGAAGATTGGGAAGCTGTTAAAAGCCAGTGAAGAATGGCTAAAAAAATGATTAAGAAAGGGAAGATAGACTATGAAAGTAAACAAGCACAAAATATAAAAACTGATAGCAAGAGTTTCTACAGGTCTATAAAAAGAAAAAGAGTGGCTAAATTAAACATAGAAACATAGAAAATAGGTGCAGGAGTAAGCCATTCGGTCCTTCAAGCCTGCACCATCATTCAATAAGATCATGGCTGATCATTCCCTCAGTATCCCTTTCCTGCTTTCTCTCCATACCCCTTGATCCCTTTAGCCAAAAGGGCCATATCTAACACCCTCTTGAATATATCCAATGAACTGGCATGAACAACTCTCTGCAGAAGAGAATTCCACAGGTTAACAACTCTCTGAGTGAAAAAGTTCCTTCCCTTCTCGGTCCTAAATGGCTTACCCCTTATCCTTAGACTGTGACTCCTGGTTCTGGACTCCCCCAACATCGGGAACATTCTTCCTGCATCTAACCTGTCCAGTCCTGTCAGAATTTTATATTTTTCTATGAGATCCCTTCTCATTCTTCTAAACTCCAGTGAATACAGGCCCAGTCAATCCAGTCTCTCCTCATATGTCAGTCCTGCCATCAGTCTGGTGAACCTTCGCTGCACTCCCTCAATAGCAAGAACGTCCTTCCTCAGATTAGGAGATCAAAACTCAACACAATATTCCAGGTGAGGCCTTATCAAGGTCCTGTACAGCTGCAGCAAGACCTCCCTGCTCTTATATTCAAATCCCCTAGCTATGAAGGCCAACATGCCATTTGCCTTCTTCACCACCTGCTGTACCTGCATGCCAACCTTCAATGACTGATGTACCATGACACCCAGGTCTCATTTCACCTCCCCTTATCCTAATCTGCCGCCATTCAGATAATATTGTGCCTTCATGTTTTTGCCACCAAAGTGGATAACGTCACATTTATCCACATTATACTGCATCTACCATGCATTTGCCCACTCACCTAACCTGTCTAAGTCACCCTGCAGCCTCTAAGCATCCTCCTCACAGCTCACACCGTCACCTAGCTTAGTGTCATCTGCAAACTTGGAGATATTACACTCAATTCCTTCATCTAAATCATTGATGTATATTGTAAATAGCTGGGGTCCCAGCACTGAGCACAACGGCACTCCACTAGTCACTGCCTGCCATTCTGAAAAGGACCCGTTTAGCAGGACATTTGGAAAAGCATAATTCAGGCAGAGTCAGCATGGATTTATGAAGGGGAAGTCATGTTTGACAAATTTGCTGGAATTCTTTGAGAATGTAACAAACAGGGTGGATAAAGGGGAACCAGTGGATGTGGTGCATTTGGACTTCCAGAAGGCATTTAACAAGGTGCCACATAAAAGGTTACTGCACAAGATAAAAGTTCACGGGGTTGGGGGTAATATATTAGCACGGATAGAGGATTGGCTAACTAACAGAAAACAGAGAGTCAGGATAAATGTTTCATTCTCAGGTTAGCAATCAGTAACGAGTGAGGTGCCGCATGGATCAGTGTTGGGAACCCAACTAGTTACAATCTATATTAGTGACTTGGATGAAGGGACCGAGTGTAGCGTAGCCAAGTTTGCTGACGATACAAAGATGGGAGGAAAAGCAATGTGTGAGGAGGATACAAAAAACCTGAAAAAGGACATAGACAGGCTAAGTGAGTGGGCAAAAATTTGGCAGATGGCGTATAATGATGGAAAGTGTGAGGTTATGGAGCTGCGGTCGTTTCTGGGATTCTTGAACTACTTTGGTAACTTTTTACCGGGTCTTAGCACACTGCTAGAACCACTACATGTCTTACTACGAAAAGGGGGCGAATGGGTTTGGGGAAAAAGCCAAGAAATTGCCTTTGTAAAAGCGAGAAAATTGTTATGCTCAAACAAATTGCTTGTGCTGTACAATCCATGTAAGCGTTTGGTACTAGCATGTGATGCATCATCATATGGCATCGGGTGTGTATTGCAACAAGCTAATGATTTCAGGAAACTGCAACCAGTTGCTTATGCATCCAGAAGTCTAAGGCTGAGAGAGCCTACAGCATGATTGAAAAAGAAGCGTTAGTTAGTGTGTGTCTATGGGGTAAAGAAAATGCATTAATACCTGTTTGGGCTAAAACTCGAATTGGAAACTGACCATAAGCCACTTACATCCCTGTTTTCCGAAAGTAAAGGGATAAATACCAACTCATCGGCCCACATCCAGAGATGGGCGCTCATGTTGTCCGCAAACAACTACACCATCCGCCATAGGCCAGGCACAGAAAACTGCGCCGATGCTCTCAGTAGGCTGCCATTGCCCACCACGGGGGTGGAAATGGCGCAGCCCGCAGATCTAGTCATGGTTATGGAAGCATTTGAGAGTGAGCAATCACCCGTCACTGCCCGGCAGATCAAAACCTGGACCCCTTATTATCTCTAGTCAAAAGCCGTGTGCTTCATGGGAGCTGGTCCAGTGTCCCAGTGGAAATGCAGGAAGAGATAAAGCCGTTCCAGTGGTACAAAGATGAAATGTTTATACAAGCAGACTGCCTTCTGTGGGGCAATCGAGTAGTGGTCCCCAAGAAGGGCAGAGACACCTTCATCAATGACCTCCACAGTACCCACCCAGGCATCATAATGATGAAAGCAATTGCCAGATCCCACGGGTGGTGGCCCGGTATCGATGCAGACTTAGAGTCCTGCGTTCACAGATGTAATACATACTCGCAGTTAAGCAATGTACCCAGGGAGGCGCCGCTACATTTATGGTCTTGGCCCTCCAAACCGTGGTCTAGGGTACACGTCGACCATGCCAGCCCGTTCTTGGGTAAAATGTTCCTTGTGGTTGAATGTGAGATAATGTCGTCTAGCATGTCAGCTGCAACTACTAAAAGCCTGCAGGCCATGTTTGCCACACACGGCTTACCCAATGTCCTGGTGAGCGACAATGGGCTATGTTTCACCACTGCTGAGTTCAAAGAATTCATGACCTGTAACGGGATCAAACATGTCACATCTGCCCCATTTAAATCATCGTCCAATGGTCAGGCAGAGAGAGCAGTGTAAACCATCAAGCAAGGCTTGAAGAGGCTCACTGCAGACTCGCCTATCCCGAGTCCTGCTTAGCTACCGCGAGACCCCACTCACTCACTGGGATCCCACCTGCTGAACTGCTCATGAAAAGAGCACATAAGACAAGGCTGACATTAGTTCACCCTGATCTACATGAACAGGTAGAGAGCAGGCGGCTTCGACAAAGTGCATGTCTTGTTAGCGTAAATGTGTCACGCGAGATTGAAATCAATGATCCTGTATTTGTTTTAAATTATGGGCAAGGTCCCAAGTGGCTTCCCGGCGCTGTCATGGCCAAAGAGGGGAGCAGGGTGTTTTGTGTCAAACTTTCAAATAGACTCATTCACCGGAAACACTTGGACCAAATCAAACTCAGATTCACAGACTATCCTGAGCAACCCACCTTGGACCTTACCTTTTTGATCCCCCAACATACACACCAGTAGCAATTGGCACCACAGTTGACCACGAAGCAGAACCCATAATCCACAGCAGCCCTGCAGGGCCAAACACACCAGGCAGCCCAGCAAGGCCAACTGCACATCAGCCCAGCGAGGGCCCAACAAATGATTCAACAACATCAGCTTTCACACCGGGACAATCAACCAGGGCAAGAAGGGTCCCAGATTGACTCACATTGTAAATAGTTACAATATTGAATTTGGGGGGTGTGTTGTTATATATGTATACTTGCATTTACTCTGTACAGCCAACAGAGGGCTCATCCCCTGGAGTCCCTTGGGAGCACAGGTATTTAAAGAGGCTTAGCACATTGGAGAGGCACTCTGGAGACCTGCAATAAAAGACTAAGGGCTAGACTTTTCACTTCACGTCGCCCATCTAAGGTCCAACTATCGCCCAAAATGGACCTCTATCACCTATTTTGAGCAAAAAGTAGAAACTAGGCCCAAAACATCGCCTGAAAAATAGGCCCCCCAAGTTTCCACTTTGATCGCCGAGATGATCGCCCAAATGATCGCCCACACAAGGCCCATCCCAAGTTTCAGCACCTAGCATGCACATCGATGGGCCGATGCAAGGCCCAAAAGAGTGCTGAAAAATAGATACGTCCCACATCGCTGGAACAAGGCCCATTTTTTTCGGCCTTAGCCACCAAGTGGAAAGTCTAGCCCTAAGGTCACACTTTACTTTGAGCTCACAGTGTTCAGTCTGACTCTTTCCCCATACACAACATCATCCAAACCCAGCAGGGCTGTCCAACTGGCAACCATGGGCCACATTCAGCCCCGAGCTCTGGTGATCCATCCCTCAAAGTCCAGGCATTACTTTCCTTTACTTCTTCCACCAGAGACTCCGCCTTCCATGCTGAACTTATCTTCACATGCAACAGTTACTTGATACGGTTACTAGTCAGCACTGAAGTATTTGCATATTTCTGCAGCAGGGAGCAGCACGTGCGAGGTCGGGGTGAAGGAGCAGCAAGAGTTCATAGAGTGATGTGATCGGGGCCCAGGTGAGACGAGAGTTCGGGGCCCAGAAGAGGCGAGGTGCCCAGGGGCAGCACGGGCCAGCCCACCCTGCGATATGTGTGCACGCTAGGTCCGTGCAGCAGAGCTGGTCTCCAGTTGTCCTGGTTAATCCTTGCCACTGGACCAAGACCTAGCTCTGTCAAGCCCGTGTGGTGGCTGGTCTGCAACGGCCACAACACGTTAAAAAAATCCACACACAGGCATCTTCCTCCCTTCAAGATGTAGTTCGGGATCCGGAATATTAGGTCCTTCATTGAAACACCTGTGAACTCATCCCTTTTCGACATGGAAGCAAGTCATCCTTTGAGGGAAGGAATGGATTCCTCCCCCCCAATGGTAAAACTTGGACTATTGAATATAAAACCTCAGAACTGCGTACAGTCTGAAAAAAGAGCTGGGCAGGAAAGTGTTAATTCTTACATCACAGCCAAGCCATCAGGCATCATGAGGGACAATGATACAGGATATATGCCATCACCCTAAGGTGGGCAGAGGAAATGTTACAAGGGTACCCTCAAAGCGTCCCTGATAACATCCCCACTGACACCTGGGAGTCCCTGGCCAAAGACCGCCCGAAGTAGAGGAAGTGCAGTCGGGAGGGTGCTGAGCACCTCGAGTCTCAACGCATGCAGAAATCAAGCGCATGCAGCAAAATTTGTCCCACCCACCCCTTCCCTCAACGACTATCTGTCCCACCTGCGACAGAGACTCTGGTTCTTATATTGGACTGTTCAGCCACCTAAGAACTCAGTTTAAGAGTGGAAGCAAGTCTTCCTCCATTCCAAGGGACTGCCTATGATGATGAAGTCACTAGACAACGGCAGCAGAAGAAAGACATTCACACCTTCAATGGCTTCCTGTCGGAAAAGTTCCAGGAACATTCATATATTCATTGAACTTAAGGGGTTACATTGTTTTTGGACTGTAGCTCCAGAAAGGCTGGTATCCAGGTCGGCCAAGACAATGGACCGGACCCTGAGCTTCACGGATATGAAGCTACCAGGAAATCAACCATTTTCACCGTGGGAAGGTGATCATGGACAATGGCTCTCGATGAGGAACAATTAGCATCAAGAGTTCACATTTGATGCGGCCTTCATGTTGTTGGTTTTTGGTATAAAGAAGACTCACTTTCGAAGGCACACAACAGCAAGAACACAGCAGTACAGGAGCAGAAGCCAGCTAGTCTTCGGGACACAAGCTGCAACCAAGGAACGGGCTGACAGTCAGCCTCAGAGACAGCCGAGGAATCGGTGGTTGTATGTTTCAACCCAATCTCTGGGGTTTTGTCCGTGTTTTGTTGGTTTTAATAAACTCATCATTTTGGGTTGAGCCTAAAACTTTGTGTCATGTATATTTTGTTCCTGTAACTCCCAGAGTCAAAGGACAAGGAAAGCAAAAACCTTACACCATTCAAGAATTCCTGGTTCCTCAGTTTTCAGGAAGAGAATGATGAGAATATGGAGCAGGAAGTGAGAGAGGCATCATAGACCTTTTACTGCATCCTATAGATTCCAGGATCTCCCTGTGGTCTACAGATTCCGGACTCACAGCATCCTATAGATTCCAAGATCTCCCTGTGGGCTACAGATTCTGGACTCACAGCATCCTATAGATTCCAGGATCTCCCTGTGGGCTACAGATTCTGGACTCACAGCATCCTATGGATTCCAGGATCTCCCTGTGGTCTACAGATTCTGGACTCACATCATCCTATAGATTCCAGGATCTCCCTGTGGTCTACAGATTCTGGACTCACAGCATCCTATGGATTTCTGGGTCTCCCTGTGTAGATCCTGGACTCAATGCATCCTATGGATTTCTGGATTTTCCTGTGTTCTGTAGATCATGGATTTTGCTTGTAGTGACAATATCACTGATGACACAAGACTCTGGCAGATGGCAATTGAGTTGGACAAAGCACAGAGGAGTTCAATAATCTTCAGTGGGCAAATTAGTGGCAAATCAGTAGCAGAGGAAACTCAATCTAGATAATTGCAAAGCATTAAAATTGACAGTAAAATAGATTCAAAAAGTTATTACGTAGAGGTGATAGATTGGGCATTTAATGTGTCAAATCACTGCAACGGCAACAAACAAAGTCAATAGATTGTTGCTCATAGTGCTGGGTCACAGAGCACGAGTTGCAAAGTGCTCTGGTCAGAGCCTCTGCTATTTCCTCCCTTGCTTCTGTTATCAGCCTCGGATACATTTCATCTGGACCTGGTAAGTTATCTACTTTCAAAGATGCTAAACTCTTTAATACTTCCTCTTTCACTAGATTTATCTCATCTAATATCTCACACTCATCCTCCTTAACTACAATGTCTGCACAGTCCCTCTCTTTTGTGAAGATGGACGCAAAGTATCCATTGAGAACCATAACCATGCCTTCTGCTTCCACACACAGATTACATTTTTGGTCTCTAATAGGCCCTACTCTTTCTTTAGTTATCCTCTTGCTCTTTACATATTTATAAAACACCTTTAACTTTTCCTTGATTTTACTGGCCAATATTTTTTCATGTCCTCTCTTTGCTTTCCTAATTCCCTTTTTAATTTCTCGATAGTCCTCGAGGCATTCTGCAGTATTAAGCTCTCGGCGTCTGACATAAGCTTCCCTTTTTTGCCTTATCCTATCCTATATGCCCTGACATCCAGGGGGCTCTAAATTTGGCAGTCCCCCGTTTTTCACTGTGGGAACATACTTGCTCTGAACCCTCACTATCTCCTCCTTGAATGCCTCTCACTGCCCTGACACTAATTTACCTTCAGTAGCTGTCTCTAATCCACTTTTGCTAAATCACATCTTAGCTTAGTACTCCTGATTTCTCATTATACTTTTCCATAGCTACGCTAACTCTAACTAAATTATGATCACTCGCGCCAAAATACTTGTGTTCTTATTGGGAGCGGGCGGGGAAGTGGAGTTGAGGCCAGGATCAGATCAGCCATGATCTTATTGAATGGTGGAGCAGGCTCGAGGGGCCAAATGGCCTACTCTTGCTCCTTATGTTCTTATGCCTCTCGGACTGATACCACTACCATCTGTCCAGCTTCATTCTCTAAAACTAAGTCCAGAACCGGTCCCTGTCTTGTTGGGTTTGTGCTCCTGAATGCATTTTAAGTATTCTGCGCCCTTTGTACCATTGGACACAGATAGTTAATCACATGCTCATAGTCAAGGCTAAAATGCCAAGAATGAACAGGGAAAAAAAACATGGGGCTGGATTTTGTGCTTTTTGGATTTCGGGACGTTAATCATGGCGGGGTGTTAAAGTTTGCACCTGAAAATAGTTTGCACCTTCGACTGCAAGTTTCAGTGAAAATGTAAACTGGAGGAGCATTGGTTTAAGTCAGGTATTGCACAATGGACTTTGTACGCCCGAGCCAAAACTTGCGTCGTTAAAGGAGGTGGCTATTTTGTGCATGCGCAATGAATTTTTTTTCCCCGGGTGCAAACGCTAATGCCCATGCGTAAATAAACCATCCCACTTCAGCCACTTTGCAGAGATGGAGGAGCAGGAAGGAAGTGCACCAGGCGCTTCAGTAATGAGGCAAGTGAGGCGTTTGTCCACGCAGTAGAGAGGAGATGGTCCTCACTCCATTTTGCTGCGGGAGCCAGACCACTCCCACCTTTATTTAAGAAGATGAGGAGCATTATATATGTAAACATGTAAAGGCTTTGTTTAACCAACAGAGGGCTCATCCGCTGGAGTCTCAAGGGATCCCACAATCTCTTGGGAGCACCGGTACTTAAGGAGGCCTCACAGGCTGGAGAAGCACTCTGGAGACCTGCACTAAAAGTCTACGGTCACACTTTACTTTGAGCTCACAATATCTGGTCAGACTCTTTATTAATATACTACAACTGGTGACGAGATACACATATCACCGCAATGATGCAGAGAACAGTGGGCATCCTGGAGAAATTTTCGGAGGGAGATGATTGGGAAACCTTCGTGGAGCGACTCAACCAATACTTTGTGGCCAATGAGCTGGAAGAAGAAACAAAAGCTGCCAAACAAAGGGCGATTCTCCTCACCGTTTGCGGGGCACCAACATATGGCTTCATGAAAAATCTGCTTGTTCCAGTGAAACCCACAGAGAAATCATATGATGATTTGTGCACCCTGGTCCGGGAGCATCTTAACCCGAAGGAAAGCGTTCTGATGGCGAGGTACTGGTTCTGCATGTGCAAGAGGTCTGAAGGCCAGGAAGTGGCGAGCTATGCCGCCGATCTTAGACGCCTTGCAGGACATTGTGAATTTGAAGGACATTTGGAGCACATGCTCGGACTTCTTTGTACTTGGCATTGGCCATGAAGTAATTCTTCGCAAACTTTTGACTACAGAGACCCCAAGCTTGAGTAAAGCCATAGCGATAGCCCAGGCATTCATCGCCACCAGTGACAATACCAAGCAAATCTCTCAGCACATAAGTGCTGCTATAGGTACTGTGAAGAAAGTAATGTTGTTTTCGAATCGTAATGTACAGGGCACACCTCACATGCCTGCAACTGCCCGTACGCAGATGTCTCAGAGTCCACCATCAAGGGTGATGAATGCTAGGCTATTAACACGTTATTGGCGCTGCCGGGGTGATCATCGTTTCCATTTATGCCGCTTCAAAGGATACATTTGCAAGGGTTGTGGAACAATGGGACACCTCCAACGCATGTGCAGGTGAGCTGCAAACCCTGCTAATCCTGCAGACCACCATGTTGCAGAGGAGGACAGATCCACCGTGGATCACGACGAACCAGAGCCTCAGACCGAGGAGGCAGAGCTATATGGGGTGCACATATTTACCATAAAGTGTCCCCCGATAATGCTGAAGGTTGAATTAATTGGACTCCCTGTGTCAATGGAGCTGGATACGAGCGCGAGCCAGACCATTATGAGCAAAAAGACTTTCGATAAATTGTGGTGTAGCAAGGCCTCAAGGCCAGTCCTGACTCCATTTCGCACTAAACTGAGAACTTCTACAAAGGAACTGATTCCCATAATCGGCAGTGCTACCGTAAAGGTCTCCTTCAATGGAGCGGTGCACAAGCTACCACTCTGGGTGGTTCCGGTCGATGGCCCCATGCTGCTCGGCAGGGGCTGGCTGGGGAAGATACACTGGAACTGGGATGACATCTGAGCGCTCTCGCCTGTCGACGACACTTCGTGTGCCCAGGTCCTAAACAAGTTCCCTTTGCTGTTCGAACCAGGCATCGGGAAGTTCCAAGGAGCAAAAGTGCAGATTCACCTAATTCCAGGGGCGCGACCCATCCATCACAAGGCGAGAGCAGTACCGTACATGATGAGAGAGAGGGTGGAGATCAAGCTGGACCAGCTGCAAAGAGAGGGCATCATTTCAGCGATCGAATTCAATGAGTGGGCCAGTCTGATTATTCCAGTCCTCAAGGGAGACGGCACCATCAGAATCTGTGGTGATTACAAAGTAACTATCAATCGTTTCTCCCTGCAGGATCAATACCCACTACCAAAGGCAGGCGACCTATTTGCAACACTGGCGGAAGGAAAGACGTTCACGAAGCTGGACTTGACCTCGGCCTACATGATGCAGGAGCTGGAGGAATCAGCGAAGGGCCTCACCTGCATCAACACGCACAAATGTCTCTTCATTTACAACAGATGCTCGTTTAGGATTCGATCAGCCGCGGCAATATTCCAGAGAAACATGGAAAGCTTACTGAAGTCGGTCCTGCGCCCTGTGGTCTTCCAGGATGACATCTTGGTTACAGGTCGGGACACCTTCGAGCATCTGCAGAACCTGGAGGAGGTTCTTAGTTGGCTCAATCGGGTGGAGCTCAGGTTAAAATGCTTGCAGTGTGTTTTCCTGGTGCCTGAAGTGGAGTTCCTGGGGAGAAGAATCATGGCGGACAGCATCAGGCTAACTGATTCGAAGACGGAGGCAATCGAGAATGCACCAAGGCCACGGAACGTGACGGAGCTGTGGTCGTTTCTAGGACTCCTGAACTACTTTGGTAACATCTTAGCACACTGTTAGAACCACTGCACACCTTACTGCGTAAAGGAGACGAACGGGTATGGGGTAAAAGCTAAGAAAATGCCTTTGTAAAAGCTAGAAAACTGTTACGCTCAAACAAATTGCTTGTGTTGTGTGATCCATGTAAGCGTTTGGTACTAGCATGTGATGCGTCATCATACGTTGTCGGGTGTGTATTGCAAAAAGCTAATGAATCTGGGAAATTGTAACCGGTTGCTTATGCATCCAGAAGTCTGTCTAAGGCTGAGAAGGCCGATAGCATGATTGAAAACGAAGCCTTTGCGTGTGTTCATGAGGTGAAGAAAATGCTCATATTTGAATTGGAAACTGACCATAAGCCACTGATATCCCTCTTTTCGGAAAGCAAGGGATTAAATACGAATGCATCCAGAGATGGGTGCTCACGTTGTCCGCATACAACTATGCCATTCTCCACAGGCCAGGCACAGAAAACTGTGCTGATGCTCTCAGTAGGCTGCCTTTGCCCACCACGGGGGTGGAAATGGCACAGCCCGCAGATTTAGTTATGGTAAGGGAAGCATTCGAGAGTGAGCAATCACCTGTTACTGCCTGACAGATTAGAACCTGGACGAGCCAGGACCCCTTACTGTCCTCAGTAAAAAAATGGTGTCCTTCACGGGAGCTGGTCCAGTGTTCCATTAGAAATGCAGCCGTACCAGCGGCGCAAAGATGAAATGTCTTTACAGGCAGACTGCCTTCTGTGGGGCAATCGCGTAGTGGTACCAAAAAAGGGCAGGGACACTTTCATTAGTGATCTCCACAGTACTCGCCCTGGCATTGTAATGATGAAGGCGATAGCCAGATCCCACATGTGGTGGCCTGGTATCGATGCGGACTTAGAGTCCTGCGTGCACAAATGTAACACATGTTCACAATTAAGCAATGCACCCAGGGAGGCGCCACTAAGTTTATGGTCTTGGCCATCCAAACCGTGGTCTAGGGTCCATGTTAACTATGCTGGCCCGTTCTTGGGAAAAACGTTCTTAGTGGTTGTAGATGAGTACTCCAAATGAATTGAATGTGAGAGCTTCTCGGCCTTTTGGCTAAGATCAAGTGTAGTATCTGTTCTTATCAGGTTAATATCCCCTATCTGGGGACCAAATATTAAATTGATTTTTGGAACAGGGAGATGGAACAGGGGCTTTCTCCGTACACTCCACGCACCAACCTGGTATTGCAGTGTTTCCAGGAACGGTGCAGCTTCCCCTCTCGACCTTTTGGCTAAGATCAAATGTAGTAGCGCAAAGTGATCTTTGGCGCTGGAGTTGATCTGACAAGAATGAACAAAAAAAAAAGAAGTGAGATAATGTCAGCAAGCACGTCTGCTGCCACCACTGAAAGCCTGCGGGCCATACTTTCCATGCATGGCCTGCCTGATGTCCTTGTGAATGACAACGGGCCGTGTTTCACCAGTGCCGAGTTCTAAGAGTTCATGACCTGCAATGGGATCAAACATGTCACATCTGCCCCGTTCAAACCAGTATCCGATGGTCAGGCAGAGAGAGCAGTGCAAACTATCAAGCAGAGCTTGAAGAAGGTAACTGAAGGCTCACTGCAGACTCGCCTATCCCGAGTCCTGCATAGTTACCGCACGAGACCTCACTCGCTCACTGGGATTCTACCCGCTGAACTGCTCATGAAAAGGGCAATTAAGACAAGGCTCTCGTTAATCCACCCTGATCTACACGAACAGGTAGAGAGCAGGCGGCTTCAACAAAGTACATATCATGATACTGCAAATGTGTCACGTGAAATTGAGATCAATGATCCTAATTTTGTGTTGAACTATGGACAAGTCCCAAGTGGCTTCCCGGCACTGTCGTGGCTAAAGAGGGGAGTAGGGTGTTTCGGGTCAAACTTTCAAATGGACTCATGTACAGGAAACCAAAGTCAGATTCACCGACTATCCAGAGAAACCCACATTAGAACCTACCTTTTTTGATCCCCCCAACACACACACCAGTGGCAACCGACACAGCGGTTGACCACGAAGCAGAACCCATCACCCGCAGCAGCCCAGCAGGACTCACCACACCAGGCAGTCCAGTAAGGCCAGCGAGGGCCCAACAAATGACTCAGCAAAACCAGCATTTGCACCGAGATGATCAACCAGGGAAAGAAAGGCCCCAGATCGACTCACCTTGTAAATAGTTACACTATTGCCTTTGGGGGCGGGGGGCGGGGGGAAGTGTTGTTTTTATGTAAACCTGTTTAATCACCAGAGGGCTCATCCCCTGGAGTCCCAAGGGATCCCACAGTCCCTTGGGAGCACCGGTACTTAAGGAGGCCTCACAGGCTGGAGAGGCACTCTGGAGACCTGCAATAAAAGACTAAGGTCACACTTTACTTTGAGCTCACAATATCTGGTCAGACTCTTCATTCATACATTACAAGGAGTGGCATAGCACAGGAGGTCTCTGCTGCAGTGACTGTGCCCAGAACTGGGATACAATGTTGAAAAAAGTTCAACAACCTTATCAGGTTCATCAGTGTGAGTCCCATTCACATTTCTATAAATATATTAAGAGTAAGAGGGTAACTAAAAAAAGGGTAGGGCCTATTAGATACCACGAGGGTAATCTTGGTGTGGAGGCGTAAGACGTTGGTAGGATTCTCAACGAATGCTTTGCATCTGTTTTTACAAAGAAAAGGGGTACTGCAAATACTGCTATCGAGGAGGAGTGTGATTTTCTGGATTAAATAAATATATTGACAGAGGAAGTATTAAAGGGATTTAGCAGCTTTGAAAGTAGATAAGTCCCCAGGCCCAAATGAAATGCATCACAGGCTGTTGAGCGAAGCAAAGGAAGAAATAGCAGAGGCCTTGACCATCATTTTCCAGTCCTCTTTGTATCTGGGCATGGCGCTGGAAGACTGCAAGAAGGGAAAAAGGGATAGGTCGAGTAATTAGAGGCCTGTCAGACTAAGCTCATTTCTTATTGGAAAAATCCTGAAAGACAGGATAAATCCGTATTTGGAAAGGCAAGGATTCATTAGGGACAGTAAGCATGGATTTGTTAAGGAACGATTGTGTTTGACTAACCTGATTTAATTTTTTGAGAAGGTAACTAAGAGGGTCGATGAGGGTAGTGCGCATGATGTAGTATATGTGGACTTTAGCAAGGCTTTTGATAAGGTCCAAATTGGTAGACTGGTCATGAAGGTTAAAGCCCATAGGATCCAGGTCCAAAGTGGCAAGTTGGATCCAAAATTGGCTTGGAGGTTGGAAGCCAAAGTGTAATTATTGATGGATCTGACTGGAAGGATGTTTCCAGTGGGGTTCCGCAGGGCTCAGTACTGGGTCCCTTGATTTTTGTGGTATATATCAACGATTTAGATTTGAATACAGGGAGTATGATTAAAAAGTTTGCTGATGATACTAAAATTGGCTGTGTGGTTGATAAAGAAGAGGAAAGTCATGGGCTATAGGAGAATATTAATCTATTGGTCAGGTGGGCAGAGCAGTGGCAAATGGAATTTAATTCAGAGAAGTGTGAAGTGATGCACTTTGGGAGGGTTAATAAGGAAAGGGTATACACATTAAGCGGTAGGCCACTCAATAATGTAGATGAACAAAGGGACCTTGGAGTGCTTGTCCACAGAACTCTTTTGGGAGGAAATGAAAACATTAAATCGTCCGTTCCCCCCCCCCCCCCGCCAATCTGGGGGACGCACCAAACATTTACAAGGCCCTTTTTTTTGTTTTTTGTATTTTTTTTGGTGTTTTTTTTAAAGTTTTTTTTGGGGCACTAAAATCATATTTTTTCTCCAAGTGCCCCCTATAAAAGGGGAGGGGGACATTAAAAACACCGGCAATTAAAACAAATTAAACTTTAAAACATAAAATCAAATTAAAATTTGGTTGCCGGGCGTGATGATGCACTTCAGTCCATCCGGTGCCCACCTCTCGCGGAAGGCCGCGAGCGTACCGGTGGACACCGCGTGTTCCATCTCCAAGGACACCCTGGCGTGGATGTTCGTGCGGAAGAGAGGCAGGCAGTCAGGTTGAACGACCCCCTCGACCGCCCGCTGCCTGGACCGGCTGATGGCACCCTTGGCCGTGCCCAGGAGCAGTCCTACGAGGAGGCCCTCGGACCTACCCGCTCCGCTCCGCACAGGGTGCCCAAAAATCAGGAGTGTGGGACTGAAGTGCAGCCAGAATTTCAGGAGCAGCCCCTTTAAATAATAAAATAGGGGCTGCAACCTCGTGCATTCGATAAAAAAATGGAGCACGGACTCTTCCAGACCGCAGAAATTGCAGGCGGCCTGGGAGCCCGTGAACCGGCTGAAAAATTTATTGCATTGCACTGCTCCGTGCACCACCCTCCAGGCCAAGTCCCCGATAAATAGTGGGAGGACTCCCGCGTAGATTGCCCTCCATCGGGGACCCCTGCCTCCTCTGGACGGCAAGATGGTACGCCATGGCGTGTCCGGAAGGCAAGATGGCAAAATTGAGAGTGTGCAGGAGCAGCCCGTACAGGAAACCCCTCCGCGCGAAACTGAAAGGCACGGAGGAGATTTCCCCGAGGCGGCTCAAGTTGTGAGGCGCCGGCTCCCAAGGGCGGTTTTGGGGTTTGGCACCGATGAGGAATTCCGTCCGGACGAGGGTCAGTTCGGACGGGATCTCCCCACGTGCCTGAGCCTCCTCGACGCACCTAATGGAGTCAGGGCCCAGAGCTGTTTTTAGCGACTCGATGGCATCGACCACGCGGCGGACGTCGGCCGTATTTAGGCGCCGCGCCAGCATGTCTGGTGCCATCCAGTCCGCTCCTCCGCCATCGAGCAGGTCCCTGACCCTGGTCACCTCACCAGCCACAGCCCTCTCGTCCGACTGCCACCTAAAACCTCGGTCGTGGAGGTACGGATTCCCGAGCAGCAGCTGCTGCAGGACAGCCACCACTCCAGCTGGTGGAGAGCTGCGCTTGATGGAGACTTTGTTCCAGACCCTGGTGAGTTCCTTGTAAAAGACAGGCAGCTCCTGGAAGGCGGTCCTGACGCCCCCCATGCTCACAAACAGGAGCTGCGTGTCGTAGTTGAGGCCGTGCTGCTGGCGGAAGAAATACGTCACCAGAGCACGCCACCTAGGAGGGGGCAAAACGTAAAGGTATCTCTGCAGCGTCTGAAGACGGAAAGTCGCGAGCTGGACGCTGACGCACACCAACGACTGACCGCCCTCCCCAAGCGGGAGCCTCAAGACCGTGGCAGAGACCCAGTGCTTCCTGTTGTTCCAGAAGAAGTCCACCAGCTTCTTCTGTATCTTGGTGACAAACGCAGGGGGAGGGGTCAAAGTGACCAGCCAGTACCACAACATGGCGGCCACCAGCTGGTTTATGACTAGCGCTCGACCCCTGTAGGACAGCACTCGGAGCAATCCTGTCCAGCGCCCTAGGCGAGCGGCGACTTTGGCCTCCAGCTCTTGCCAGTTCGCCGGCCAGACTTCCTCGTCGGGCCTAAGGTAGACTCCCAGATAGAGGAGATGGGTCGTGCTCCAGGCAAAAGGCCTGAGCTCCTCCGGCAGGGAGTCCACCCGCCACTGACCCACCAGGTGTCCGGAACATTTCTCCCAGTTGATCCTGGCGGAGGATGCGGCCGAGTAAATCTCCTGGCACTCGCGCATCCTCCGCAGGTCAGCGGGATCCTCTACCGCGAGGAGCACGTCATTGGCGTAAGCCGAGAGGACGACCTCCACGCCCGGCCCTTGCAGAGCCAGTCCCGTCAACCTTGTCCGCAGGAGGCGCAGGAAAGGCTCCACGCAGATGGCATATAACTGGCCGGACATGGGGCATCCCTGGTGCACCCCTCTTCCAAAGCGAAGGGGCGCCGTCAAGGACCCGTTAACCTTAATCAGACACACCGTGGTGGCATACAAAATGCGACCCGAACCCGAAAGCGCGCAGAGTCCCGAACAGATAGTCGTGATCCACCCTGTCGAACGCCTTCTCTTGGTCGATGACTGCCCTGCGCCAAGAGAGGGGCATCTCCCCGGTCGCCAGACTTTCCCCCAGGATCCGCGCGTAGTCGCCCCCCAGGACATCCAAGAACGCCCTGTGGAACTCCACGGTCAGCCCGTCCAACCCCGGGGCTTTTCCCCTCAAGAGTCAGTCGAGGGCGCCGGTCAGCTCCACCAGACTTAGCGGAGCTTCCAGATTTTCGGCACCCTCCGGGCTGACCTTCGGCAGGTCCTCCCACAAAACTCTACGCGCTTCCTCGCTGGATGGCTCCGGAGAGAACAGAGCCCCGTAATATTCACGGGTCCTGTTGTTGATGCCCTCCGGATCCGAGACGAGAGAGCCGTCGTCGGCCAGCAGCGTCAAGAGCTGCTTAGGGACACTCTGTCTTTTTTCCAGCGAGTAGAAGAAGGGGGAGCCGCGGTCCAGATCCCACAGGAACCAGATCCGTGACCTCACGAACGCGCCTCGGGACCCGACGTGGCCTTCTTTGCTTCGTACACCGTCCTCAGGGCCGGATCCTCGACGACTTGACCGAGACGGGACTCCAGGTCGAGCACCTCTTTTTCTAGGCGCCCGACCCTGGCTGCCCGCCTCTTGGTCGTCACCCTCGCGTACTCTTGACAGAAGACGCGTACATGAGCCTTGCCCACGTCCCACCATAGCCTCAAGGAGGGGAAGCCCCCCCTGCTTCCTTCTCCAGTCGGCCCAGAATCGACGGAACGAGTCCTGGAACCGCACGTCCTCCAGCAGCTGGTTGTTAAAGTGCCAGTACGCGGACCCCGTCTTCGCGCGGAGCTCAGCGCGCTCCGCCCACAACAGGTGCTGGTCCGAACACGGCACCGGCCGCATGGAGGCCGCCGCGACGCAGGAAACGTACGCCCGAGACACGTAAAGGCGGTCGATTCTGGACCATCCTACTCCAGGCCTCACCCAAGTAAAGGCGCTGGAGTCGGGGTGGAGATTTCGCCAGACGTCCACCAAGTCGAAGGACCCGACCAGGTCCCTCAACTTCTCCATCGCCGTCATGCTCTGCGGGGCACCGGAGCGGTCCCTCGCCTCGAGGGTGCAGTTAAAATCTCCCCCGAGGACAATGCAGTCGCCGACGTCGACAGAGCCAAGAAGAGCGGACACTTCTTCGAAGAAACGCGTTTGCTGCGGGCCGGGCTGAGGGGCGTACACGTTCACGAGATGGAGCGGCACGTCCCCCAGGTGAACCGTGACGTGCAGCAAGCGACCTGGCATGGGCTCCTCGACCCCCAAGATCTCCGGCTGAAAATGCGGCCCCAGCAAGATGGCCACCCCACTAGAAGTGGTAGTGAGGTGGCACATGCGGACCTCCCCTTGCCATTCCAGGAGCCACGTGGTTTCATCTCCCGGAACGATGTGGGTTTCTTGCAGGAAGCACGCCGCATATTTCCCCACTCGCAGGAGCGAAAATTTGTTAAATCTACGGCGTGCCTCTCTGCCGCCGTTGATGTTGAGGCTGGCTATGGTTATCTTCATGACAAAAGCATAGTGCAACGTCTACCTAACCTATTGTGGTGGGGGGGAGTGGAGTCATTTGTTGACATCCTCTCCTTCAGCAGCCCAGCGAGGAACCTTTTGAGCCGGCGCAGCTCAAGGCCTTGCGCCTTTGATAAGGGCCCGCCCGCGGCCATGGTTTTGCGGCGGCGTGGATGGACGCGATGAGCAGCCCCTGCTCGGACCATCTTTCCAGGGCCAGGTGGGCTCGGTTGCGGCGACCCTGGCTCTGGACCAAAAAGTGCCGGAGTTCCTTTACAGGAATGAGGGGGAACTCAGCGGCGGGTACGAGGAGATCCACCGCCTCACTGGCGATGGACTCGAGATCTTCTCCCTAGTCCTCCACCGAGTCCCCGTCCTCCTCCGGGAGGTCGCCACCAGCAGCCGGCCCGTCGATCGCACGAGGTACGGCAAATGGCCCGGCCGCTCCTTCCGACCCTGGCTCTGCCCCGATCCCACCCCCAGGATCGGCGGCAGAGGACTCCCCACTGGGCTCTTTTAAAAGCGGTGCTGGGTCAGGAAGCGACAGCGGAAGGGGTTCCTCCTCCGCTCCAGGAACCGGGGAACACGGAGAGACCTGGCCAAAGTAATGTTCCAGGTCCTCCAAGTACCCCAGCTCCAAAGTAGGGGGCGAGGGTTGGAAGTCTTCCCCCTCCCCGCCGCCACCCCCCGGCCCAACGTGTGGATATATATTAAAACTTTTTAAATTGTCATTTTCTGCCGAGTCAAGCAAGTCCCGGGGGAAGTTGGATATTGGCTGAGCGGGCTCAGGTTCGGCCTTTTCGGCCCCGCCCGCCTCAGTCCCCGGGACGCTCGACTCGGCGGCAACGCATTCCTCCGCTGGCCCCACGTCCCCCACGACAGGCAGATCTTCCATGCCATCCCCGGGAGGCAGAACTGGGCAGCCTCGACTGTCTCACCCTCCCCGGGGACAGACTCCTCTCGCCTACGGCGCAGTTTGGGGGCGCTGGTGGGTGACGCGGGACACGCGGCGGGCACGGACTCCTCCGCGGAGGGATGTTGTTCCCCCTCCGCCTCATTGGAGCGGTGCCTCATTTTGTTCCTGGGGGGCTCGGAGGCAGGGAGACCTCCATGTCTGCTGAGGCCTCCCGCTCCACTCCCCCCTTTTTCTTTTCTTGCCGGTGCCCTCTGCGGTATTGGTCAAGGGCTCGGGCACGGGCTCAGGTCACACCGCGCTCGCCGGTGACAGGGTTGGGCTGAGCGCGGTGGTCAAACTGTCTGGCGCACTGAGGGGACCCGCCTCGAGATGTTTCGTCTTCCTCCGCACCTTCTTTCCGGCCGGACGCTCTCCCTCCCCCCTGCCGGAGGCCATGAATACAAAGGCCTCCGACGATGCCCGCGCGGTGGCCTCGAGAGGGTCCACCGGCAGGAACGTCCCACCCACCGTGAGCCCCTTTTCAAGGGCCAGGGACACTGCCCGCTCCGACCCCAGGAAGAATACAGCCTTCCCAGACATCTTGGAGGCTGCGACAATGGCCGAGGGGCCGACTACCCCAGCCATCACCCGCACGCATTCCTCGATGCTCATTGTGGGATGAGTGTAGCTCTTGACGCCGTGTTTTTTTGTTATAAGTCTGAACGGTGGCAGGGCAGCAGGAGGCGCAGGAGGTGCCGTGGATGCGGACGCCGCCTGCGCGTATGTCTTAGCTGGCCCTGCCACCGGCGTGGATGGGGTCGCCATCACGGGGTCCCTTTAAGGGCTACACCCACCCCAAAGTCACAGGCCTTAATGTTCTTAATTGGCCTCGTTTAAGTGTATGAGCAGAGGAGCTCTCAATGAGGCACACCTCTTCCCTCGTTAACAATTGGGGAGGGGCCTTGCTCCCTCAGCTCAGTTGTCTTAATTGTTTTCAATTAGGAGGAAAGGGGCTCTCAGAGAGAGAGGGGAGAGACAGAGAGAGGGAGAAAGTGGGGGGGGGGGTGGGAAAGAGGGAAGCTGCGAGGGCAGGTCTCCCCTCACAACGATGGGTGGGTGTTTCTTGGGGTGCACTCCCCAGATGGCAAAAAACACAGTCTTTGTAGATGGTCTTCGGGTGGGGGGAGAAGATGTCTTCACCTGGGGCAGCTGGAGCCACCCAGGCACACACTCCCAACGATGTTAGATAGGGTAATTAATGATTCTTCAGCCAGGTAGCTCCAGCTATCCCAGGCTAGGCAATGGGGGAGGGGTGCTTCAGTGGTGTGTGGGGCCTAGCTGTAAGCAAGACCCCCACACACACTTCCACACACACACACCCCCCGCGATGTTCCGGCCCTCGACTTATCTTCTTTCCTCCCCCCACCAATAAAACAAAGTCTTTCGGGGAATGCACCAAAACACACCCACCTGTTGAAGATTGTAGAAATGGCTCTCCCTCCTTCCACACTGGATGGTGTTTTCTCAGGTTGTTGTTCTTTTCCCCCTCTCTCCAACTCTCTGTAGCAATAATAAAGTTGATAAATTTTTCTGCTCTCCTCCTCTCCCTCTGGATGAATTGGAACTGTAGTAAGCCCCTTCCTCCTTTTCCTGGGCTGGTCTCAGGGTTCTCTCTAGGACTTCCGACAGGAGCAACAGCAGGGAGTACCTTCTCTCACAGCAACAGAGCTCCAACTGAATAGGCCACGCCTCCAAAGCTCCACCATTGGTCCACAGAACTTTTTTGGGAGGAAACAAAAACATTAAATCGTGGCCCCCCGATCTGGGGGACGCACCAAACATTTGTAAGGCCCTTTTTAATGTTTTTTTGTATTTTCTTTTTTGTGTTTTTTTTTAAAGTTTTTTTTTGGGCACTAAAATCATATTTTTTTTCTCCAAGTGCCCCCTATAAAAGGGGAGGGGTCACTAAAAATACTGGCAATTAAAACAAATTAAACTTTAAAACACAAAATCGAATTAAAATTTGGTTGCCGGGCGTGATGATGCACTCCAGTCCCTCCGGTGCCCACCTCTTGTTTTTTGACCTCCACTCCTTCAGCAGCCCAGCGAGGAACCTTGTGAGCTGGCGCAGCTCAAGGCCTTGCGCCTTTGATATGGGCCCGCCCGCGGCCATGGTTTTAGCGGCGGCGCGGACGGACGCGATGAGCAGCCCCGGCTCGGACCATCTTTCCAGGGCCAGTTGGGTTCGGTTGCGGCGACCCTGGCTCTGGACCAAAAAGTCCCGGAGTTCCTTTACAGGAATGAGGGGGAACTCAGCGGCGGGTACGAGGAGATCCACCGCCTCACTGGCGATGGACTCGAGATCTTCTCCCTCGTCCCCCACCGAGTCCCCGTCCCCCTCCGGGACGTCGCCGCCAGCAGCCGGCCCGTCGACCGCACGAGGTACGGCAAACGACTCGGCCGCTCCTTCCGATCCTGGCTCTGCCCCGATCCCACCCCCAGGATCGTCGGCAGAGGAGTCCCCACTGGGCTCTTTTAAAAGCGGTGCTGGGTCGGGAAGCGACAGCGGAAGGGGTTCCTCCTCCGCCCCAGGAACTGGGGAAACTGGAGAGACCTGGTCAAGGAAATGTTCCAGGTGCTCCAAGTACCCCAGCTCCAGAGTAGGGGGTGAGGGTTGGTGTTCTTCCCCCTCCCCGCTGCCACCCCCTGGCCCAGCGTGTGGATATCTATTAAAACTTTTAAAATTGTCATTTTCTGCCGAGTCAAGCAAGTCCCGGGGGCAGTTCGATATTGGCTGGGCGGGCTCAGGTTCGGCCTTTTCGGCCCCGCCCGCCTCTGTCCCCGGGACGCTCGACTCGGCGGCATCGTATTCCTCCACTGGCCCCACGCCCCCACGACAGACAGATCTTCCATGCCATCCCCGGGAAGCAGAGGCTGGGCAGGCTCGACTGTCTCACCCTCCCCGGGGACAGACTCCTCTCGCCTACGGCGCAGTTTGGGGGCGCTGGTGGGGGACGCGGGACACGCGGCGGGCACCGACTCCTCCGCGGAGGGTTATTGTTCCCCCTCCGCCTCATTGAAGCGGCGCCTCCTTTTGTTCCTGGGGGTGCGCGGAGGCAGGGAGACCTCCATGTCTGCCGAGGCCTCCCGCTCCACTCCCCCCTTTTTCTTTTCTTGCCCATGCCCGAACCCCTCTGCGGTATTGGTCAAGGGCTCGGGCACGGGCTCAGGGCACCCCGCGCTCGCCGGTGACAGGGTTAGGCTGAGCGCGGTAATCAAATTGTCTGGCGCACTGAGGGGACTCGCCTCGAGATGTTTCGCCTTCTTCCACGCCTTCTTTCCGGCCGGACGCTCTCCCTCCCCCCCGCCGGAGGCCGTGAAAACAAAGGCCCCATACGATGCCCGTGCACCCACGGCTCCCGGTACGCGGACGCAACTAGGGGGAGGGGTGGCGGCGGCGCCAGTCTTGGCCGCCTTCGGTGGTTTGGCGGCCTTGGAGCCGGGGCAGTTCTTGCGACCGTGCCCCACCTCCCTGCAGGCATGGCACCGCATGCCGTCTGACGTCCAGAAGACGCAGTAGTCAGTCCCCTCGTGCATCACATTAAAATTACCCTCTGTCGTCTCCTCCCGCGCCAGCCGGACAAAAAGCTGGCGGCGGAAGGAGAAGACGTGGCACAGGCTGTTCTCCCGGAGGCCGAGCGGTATGGGGTTGATCCCTGACCTTACCTCCCCGAGTTGGTGTAGGTGAGGGAGGAGGAGCTCAGCGGGAACAAAGGGCGGGACATTAGAAAGGATGACTCTCTGCGTGGTGGCCTTGAGAGGGTCCACCGGCAGGAACGTCCCGCCCACCGTGAGCCCCTTTTCAAGGGCCAGGGACACCACCCGCTCCGACCCCAGGAAGAACACGGCCTTCCCAGACATCTTGGAGGCTGCGACAATGGCCGAGGGGCCGACTACCCCAGCCATCGCCCGCACGCACTCCTCAATTCACATTGTGGGATGAGTGTAGCTCTTGACCCCGTGTTTTTTTGTTATGAGTCTGAACGGTGGCAGGGCAGCAGGAGGCGCCGTGGATGCGGACGCCGCCTGCGCGTATGTCTTAGCTGGCCCTGCCACCGGCATGGATGGAGTCGCCATCACGGAGTCCCTTTAAGGGCTACACCCACCCCAAAGTCACAGGCCTTAATGTTCTTAATTGGCCTCGTTTAAGTGTATGAGCCGAGGAGCTCTTAATGAGGCACACCTCTTCCCTAGTTGACAATTGGGGAGGGGCCTTGCTCCCTCTGCTCAGTTGTCTTAATTGTTTTTTCAATTAGGAGGAAAGGGGCTCTCAGAGAGAGAGGGGAGAGACAGAGAGAGAGAGAAAGAGGGAAGCTGCGAGGGCAGGTCTCCCCTCACAGCGATGGGTGGGTGTTTCTTGGGGTGCACTCCCCAGATGGCAAAAAGCACAGTCTTTGTAGATGGTCTTCGGGTGGGGGGAGACGATGTCTTCACCTGGGGCAGCTGGAGCCACCCAGGCACACACTCCCAACGATGTTAGATAGGGTAATTAATGATTCTTCAGCCAGGTAGCTCCAGCTATCCCAGGCTAGGCAATGGTGGAGGGGTGCTTCAGTGGTGTGTGGGGCCTAGCTGTAAGCAAGACCCCCACACACACTTCCACACACACACACCCCCCGCGATGTTCCGGCCCTCGACTTATCTTCTTTCCTCCCCCCACCAATAAAACAAAGTCTTTCGGGGAATGCACCAAAACACACCCATCTGTTGAAGATTGTAGAAATGGCTCTCCCTCCTTCCACACTGGATGGTTTTTTTCTCAGGTTGTTGTTCTTTGCCCCCTCTCTCCAACTCTCTGTAGCAATAATAAAGTTGATAAATTTTTCTGCTCTCCTCCTCTCCCTCTGGATGAATTGGAACTGTAGTAAGCCCCTTCCTCCTTTTCCTGGGCTGGTCTCAGGGTTCTCTCTAGGACTTCCGACAGGAGCAACAGCAGGGAGTACCTTCTCTCACAGCAACAGAGCTCCAACTGAATAGGCCACGCCTCCAAAGCTCCACCATTGGTCCACAGAACTTTTTTGGGAGGAAACAAAAACATTAAATCGTGGCCCCCCGATCTGGGGGACGCACCAAACATTTATAAGGCCCTTTTTAATGTTTTTTTGTATTTTCTTTTTTGTGTTTTTTTTTAAAGTTTTTTTTTGGGCACTAAAATCATATTTTTTTTCTCCAAGTGCCCCCTATAAAAGGAGAGGGGTCACTAAAAATACTGGCAATTAAAACAAATTAAACTTTAAAACACAAAATCAAATTAAAATTTGGTTGCCGGGCGTGATGATGCACTCCAGTCCCTCCGGTGCCCACCTCTTGTTTTTTGACCTCCACTCCTTCAGCAGCCCAGCGAGGAACCTTGTGAGCTGGCGCAGCTCAAGGCCTTGCGCCTTTGATATGGGCCCGCCCGCGGCCATGGTTTTAGCGGCGGCGCGGACGGACGCGATGAGCAGCCCCGGCTCGGACCATCTTTCCAGGGCCAGTTGGGTTCGGTTGCGGTGACCCTGGCTCTGGACCAAAAAGTCCCGGAGTTCCTTTACAGGAATGAGGGGGAACTCAGCGGCGGGTACGAGGAGATCCACCGCCTCACTGGCGATGGACTCGAGATCTTCTCCCTCGTCCCCCACCGAGTCCCCGTCCCCCTCCGGGACGTCGCCGCCAGCAGCCGGCCCGTCGACTGCACGAGGTACGGCAAACGACTCGGCCGCTCCTTCCGATCCTGGCTCTGCCCCGATCCCACCCCCAGGATCGTCGGCAGAGGAGTCCCCACTGGGCTCTTTTAAAAGCGGTGCTGGGTCGGGAAGCGACAGCGGAAGGGGTTCCTCCTCCGCCCCAGGAACCGGGGAAACTGGAGAGACCTGGTCAAGGAAATGTTCCAGGTGCTCCAAGTACCCCAGCTCCAGAGTAGGGGGTGAGGGTTGGTGTTCTTCCCCCTCCCCGCTGCCACCCCCTGGCCCAGCGTGTGGATATATATTAAAACTTTTAAAATTGTCATTTTCTGCCGAGTCAAGCAAGTCCCGGGGGCAGTTCGATATTGGCTGGGCGGGCTCAGGTTCGGCCTTTTCGGCCCCGCCCGCCTCTGTCCCCGGGACGCTCGACTCGGCGGCATCGTATTCCTCCACTGGCCCCACGCCCCCACGACAGACAGATCTTCCATGCCATCCCCGGGAAGCAGAGGCTGGGCAGGCTCGACTGTCTCACCCTCCCCGGGGACAGACTCCTCTCGCCTACGGCGCAGTTTGGGGGCGCTGGTGGGGGACGCGGGACACGCGGCGGGCACCGACTCCTCCGCGGAGGGATATTGTTCCCCCTCCGCCTCATTGAAGCGGCGCCTCCTTTTGTTCCTGGGGGTGCGCGGAGGCAGGGAGATCTCCATGTCTGCCGAGGCCTCCCGCTCCACTCCCCCCTTTTTCTTTTTTTGCCCACGCCCGAACCCCTCTGCGGTATTGGTCAAGGGCTCGGGCACAGGCTCAGGGCACCCCGCGCTCGCCGGTGACAGGGTTAGGCTGAGCGCGGTAATCAAATTGTCTGGCGCACTGAGGGGACTCGCCTCGAGATGTTTCGCCTTCTTCCACGCCTTCTTTCCGGCTGGATGCTCTCCCTCCCCCCCGCCGGAGGCCGTGAAAACAAAGGCCCCATACGATGCCCGTGCACCCACGGCTCCCGGTACACGGACGCAACTAGGGGGAGGGGTGGCGGCGGAGCCAGTCTTGGCCGCCTTCGGTGGTTTGGCGGCCTTGGAGCCGGGGCAGTTCTTGCGACCGTGCCCCACCTCCCTACAGGCATGGCACCGCATGCCGTCCGACGTCCAGAAGACGCAGTAGTCAGTCCCCTCGTGCATCACATTAAAATTGCCCTCTGTCGTCTCCTCCCGCGCCAGCCGGACAAAGAGCTGGCGGCGGAAGGAGAAGACGTGGCACAGGCTGTTCTCCCTGAGGCCGAGCGGTATGGGGTTGATCCCTGACCTTACCTCCCCGAGTTGGTGTAGGTGAGGGAGGAGGAGATCAGCGGGAACAAAGGGCGGGACATTAGAAAGGATGACTCTCTGCGTGGTGGCCTTGAGAGGGTCCACCGGCAGGAACGTCCCGCCCACCGTGAGCCCCTTTTCAAGGGCCAGGGACACCACCCGCTCCGACCCCAGGAAGAACACGGCCTTCCCAGACATCTTGGAGGCTGCGACAATGGCCGAGGGGCCGACTACCCCAGCCATCGCCCGCACGCACTCCTCAATTCACATTGTGGGATGAGTGTAGCTCTTGACCCCGTGTTTTTTTGTTATGAGTCTGAACGGTGGCAGGGCAGCAGGAGGCGCCGTGGATGCGGACACCGCCTGCGCGTATGTCTTAGCTGGCCCTGCCACCGGCGTGGATGGAGTCGCCATCACGGAGTCCCTTTAAGGGCTACACCCACCCCAAAGTCACAGGCCTTAATGTTCTTAATTGGCCTCGTTTAAGTGTATGAGCCGAGGAGCTCTTAATGAGGCACACCTCTTCCCTAGTTGACAATTGGGGAGGGGCCTTGCTCCCTCTGCTCAGTTGTCTTAATTGTTTTTTCAATTAGGAGGAAAGGGGCTCTCAGAGAGAGAGGGGAGAGACAGAGAGAGAGAGAAAGAGGGAAGCTGCGAGGGCAGGTCTCCCCTCACAGCGATGGGTGGGTGTTTCTTGGGGTGCACTCCCCAGATGGCAAAAAGCACAGTCTTTGTAGATGGTCTTCGGGTGGGGGGAGACGATGTCTTCACCTGGGGCAGCTGGAGCCACCCAGGCACACACTCCCAACGATGTTAGATAGGGTAATTAATGATTCTTCAGCCAGGTAGCTCCAGCTATCCCAGGCTAGGCAATGGTGAAGGGGTGCTTCAGTGGTGTGTGGGGCCTAGCTGTAAGCAAGACCCCCACACACACCCCCCGCGATGTTCCGGCCCTCGAGTTATCTTCTTTCCTCCCCCCACCAATAAAACAAAGTCTTTCGGGGAATGCACCAAAATACACCCACCTGTTGAAGATTGTAGAAATGGCTCTCCCTCCTTCCACACTGGATGGTGCTTTCTCAGGTTGTTGTTCTTTTCCCCCTCTCTCCAACTCTCTGTAGCAGTAATAAAGTTGATAAATTTTTCTGCTCTCCTCCTCTCCCTCTGGATGAATTGGAACTGTAGTAAACCCCTTCCTCCTCTTCCTGGGCTGGTCTAGGCCTTCCGGCAGGAGCAACAACAGGGAGTACCTTCTCTCACAGCAACAGAGCTCCAACTGAATAGGCCACGCCTCCAAAGCTCCACCATTGGTCCACAGATTCCCTGAAAGTAGCAGGCCAGGTGGATAAGGTGGTTAAGAAGGCATACAGAATGCTTGCCTTTATTGGCCGAGGCATAGAATATAAGAGCAGGGAGGTTATGCTTAAATTGTATAATACTTTGGTTAGGGCACAACTGGAGTACTGCGTGCAGTTCTGGTTGCCGTATTATAGGAAGGACGTGAGAGGGTGCAGAGGAGATTTACTAGGATGCTGCCTGGAATGGACAATCTTAGTTACAAGGACAGATTGGATAGGCTGGGTTTGTTCTCATTGGAACAGGGGAGGTTGAGAGGAGACCTCATCGAGGTGTACAAAATATTGAGGGGCCTGGACATAGTGGATAGTAAGGATCCATTTTCATTGGTGGAGGGGTCTATTATGAGAGGGCATAGTTTTAAAGTGGATTGTGGAAGGTTTCGAGGGGATTTGAGGGGGGCTTCTTTACGCAGAGGGTTGTGGGGATCTGGGACTCGCTGCCTGGAAGAGTGGTGGATGCAGAAACCCTCAGCACTTTTAAGAGATGGTTGGATGGGCATTTAAAGTGCAGTAACCTGCAGAGTTACGGACCTAGAGGTGGTAATTGGGATTAGACTGGATGACCTTTTGTTGGACGGCGCAGATATAATGTTAAGTTCTGCAGGGAATAGAAAACGGCCAGGTTGATCTCCTGGAGTCGTGTTGATCGCCTGGATGGGTCGGAGAGTAATTTACCCAGATTTATTCTCCCTAAATTGCCGTATGTTTTTATCTGGTTTTTGCCTCTCCCAGGAGATCACATGGCTCTGGTTGGGGTGGAGTGTCGAGGTTTTCATTATAAGGAGTGTCGCAGTTGTGTGAGGCGGACTGGTTGGGCTGGGTGCGCTTTGCCTTTCCATCATTGTTCATAGGTTTATACGTAACCTTTAGGGCTGCTGACCGAGAGCCGTGCGGATCTTTGTCGGCCAGCACGGACATGATGGGCCGAAATGGCCTCCTTCTGCGCTGTAAATTTCTATGTTTCTATTTCTGTGTGCATCCTTTCCTTCTAATATGAATCTCACACACTATGTGAAGTCTTTCATGTATATGGTCCATCTCAGATGTCTTGCTGTCTGTGGGGTGGGTTTCACAATGCATAAGACAAATTAAGGCTTACTTCTGCACCCATTGCCTTCTAATGATCGATTTACATAAACTGCTAATTTACATCCTTCCTCACAATACACTCCCATTAATGCTATGGCTTTCAGAAAGATGTTATATCCCTCTAACCCCCTAACAATCGCTCGCGAAGCTCATGGAACATCCAAACAGATTGAATGGACGCCACTAGAACATTCACACAGTCTCTCCTATTGCACTGTGGTAGGCATATGTGTCACAAAAGGCGAGTAACCCTTTCTCAACCCCTCCCATTTTTCTCTTTGCAGTTGAAGCACTCCCACAACAGGAGGCAGCAGCTGTGCACAGGTGGGGGGCGCCTCAAATACTTGAGCTGAATGATGTCGTGGAACGGGTGTCGGCCCTCATTGGCGTAGCAGCTCGGGCAATTGCCGGGGGCGATGCTGAGCCCTATTCAGGTAGTGAAGGCATGTAAATGGAGAGAGCGCCTGAAGAGACTGCATTGAGATGTATAATGAAGTGACAGGGAGCCTTCAAATGAACACGTGCAATGCCACCGTCCTCATGTCACCCTGCCCCCTCCCCTGCTGCTAACCACACGCACGTGTTTTTGTGCTGCAGAAGATCAGCCACAATCGCATCAGCCTTCCCGGGACGCATCAACCTCAGGCCATGGTGGTGATGACAAGGCTGCGGACATAACCAACATCACTGAGCCACAGAGCCCACCCGTTGCCCCGTCTCAACATTCCTCCTCTGGCGGCAATGAGATTTTGAGCGGTTTGAGTCTTCAGAAGCTCCTGGCCTCAGTCACCTGCAGCAACGCAGTGTGAGAGTGTAATCTCGCAGGCCAGCTCTCCGGAGGGCGAGTTGGCAAACTCGGTCTGCTCAACGACAGGCAGACATGGAACTGGACTTGGTGGAAATGTCCAGGGAAAAAGAACCGTGTGCTTATGGGTGCACTGGGATGGATCCAGGAAGCACCGACATGCTTACTGTGACTGTTGCGGAGTGTCACGGATTGTCAGTTTGACTCAGGGTTCCACTGAAGCCATCATTGCCCACAGACAGAGGCCGGTGGCCTCGAGCAGCAACAGTGACATTCCAGAGTGTGTGGTGTGTGCCCTTGATCACCTCGCAGCCTCTGGTGCATCACAGGCACAAGGTACGCTGCAGCTTGGTGGTGTGATGCGGCCGATGTCTGCTGCCATCCTTTCTGCATTCTCCATTGTCCAATGAGGAAGGGATGTAGCTGAAGCAGGCCAGCAAGTTGTGGAGGCACATCGTGCTCTGGATATTGAGGCCCAGACCTAACCGGTCAATGCTGAGCTGGCTCTTGCTGTGGCCCCATCTCCGCGCTGCCTCCCCTGTTGTTGTGGTGGATCCACAATGGGTTCCTCGCCAGGCTCGTCTTCCTCATCCTCCTCCTCCTGAGGTGGTCCTGCAATCCCCACTGGCAATGCCTGGCCCCTCATGATGGCCAAGTTGTGCAGCATGCAGCACACCACAATGAATTCGGAGACCTGTTGAGGGGAATATTGAAGGCTGCCTGCAGAGCAGTAATAAAATTGGAACTGCTGCTTGAGCACGCCAATTGTCTGTTCGATGATGTTGTGTATGGATGCATGGTTCTCATTGTAGCGCTGCTCGGCTTCTGTGGCATGTTCCGGAGTGGGGTCATGAGCCAGGTGGCCAAGCCATAACCTTTGTCCCCGATCAGCCAGCCCTGCCCTTGTCTTTATCACTGAAACATTTGTGACACACTGCTCTCACGCAAGATGAAAGCATCATGTGCACTCCCTGGATATTGGGCATTCACTGCGAGGATGCACTGCGTGTAGTCGCAGACCAGCTGTAAGTTTTGGGAGTGGTATCCCTTTCGGTTTCTGAAGACCTCTGCGTTATGTAATGGTGCTCGCAAGGCTATGGGTGTACTGTCAATGGTTCTTGAACCTTGGGGAAGTGCCTGCTCATTGGGAACTTTATGAAGTCCATTTGTGTGCGTACAGTAACCTGGCAATTGCAGCAATGTGCAGCGTGCTGAGAGATGCTGCATAGGTTCCCTGCTGCTGCCTGGAAGGAGCCAGAGATATAGAAGGACATCACCACACTCACCTTCACCTTGACCGGCAGCGCAGTCCTGCTGCTGCTGGTAGGCTGTAGGTCTACTGAAAGCAGCTGGCATATCTCTGTCAGCACTTATTTTTGGAAGTGCAGTGCCTCAGAGATCTGGCGGTATGAGCGATGTTTCCTGTAAACCTATGGAGGTTAAGGCCTCCTCCCCATACGTCTGTGACCTCTATGAATCCGTGGCCCAAAATGGCCAAGAACATTTCTTCCAGCTTGAAGTGGCCCCCCCTCCCCCCTCCCCCCCCCAACTAGTATGATACGCTGGCAAACTAGTATTGCCCCCATTGAAATCTCTCTCTCTGACCTTGTAAGCAAAGTGTCATGTCACATAAAAGTGCTGTTTGCACCTCGGAGCCTCACGCAACGTTCTGCACACAGCCGTAGCAGTCACTGACAACGGCGATATAAGATCCTCCAGCCTCACTTTAAATATGTTGCCAATACTGCCTGCTGTACCCTGGGACCACCTGTTTTTTTCAGTCCTTACCGAAGCGGGCATTAAATGAGACGTTATGACCGAAAGTTCCATCTGGGGCGCTAACGCAGCCTTGCACGACCATTGACATCACAATGACTCTGAAAACGGAGGGCGGGGCGGTAAGGTTTTCTGCTGGGCCAAACCAATAGCCAAACCTTCCGGTCAGGTGCTAAATCCTGGACCTCGGCGTAAAGCCCAAAATCAGCATTTTACGCTGCACCGGGGCGTTAACCGAGGCGCAAATGAACCGAAACTCCTGCCCATGGGACGTCAATTATCCTCCACACAGAATAAGTCAGCATCAGATGAAAGCTACCAATGCTAAAACATGATGAGTTGGCAGCAAGTGGTTCCCGAGAGTCAGAGAATCAGATTTGAAAGTTAAAGTTGAGTTTCTGCTAACAGTATAAGGGAAAAAGGCAACAAATATGACTGACTCAGTAAGAGGTCAAACAGAATATAAGGAAAGAGAAATCAACCTTTCTTTACTGCAGTCAGAGGAAGACGGGACGATCTGGTCAACACGACCTGACCGCTCGTGGGTCACTATGTGTAAGTCATTGTGATTATCATGTCAAGACATAGGTTTTTGTTTGAGCACAGTAAGTACAAGTAGTACTGATCAATTGCTAATAATGTTAGAGTTGGATCAGGTTTGATTTTGTCAGTTTTTCTTCAGTAAGTTTCAGGGTCTGAACTCCTTTGTAAGAAAGCAAACTCTTACAGGAAGTGATGTCCGAACAGGGACACTGAGCAGAGAATACAATGCCAAAACGAAAGAGTAAACCAATAGATGAGTTAGCAACTAAATATGTTGTGGGTAACGGAGCTGTGGGTACAAGGCATGGCACACAGTGAAGATCCAGTGTGAAAAGCACTGGACTGGACCGAGAGTTCTCTTTGTAGAGATCGACTGATGAATGTTATGTGGTTACTGGTATACCAAAAACAAATAGGTCTAGAGGACCAGGAATTAGTAACACTCAGAAAAGTAAAGCACGAACTACGCCATAAAGCTAGTGACAGAGAAGCCGTAGTAAATGAGTCACTGAATAATTGTGAAGAAAAGGGACAAAGGGAGGCAGATAGATTGAGGCACGAGAGTACGATAGAGTATCTGCAGTGCCAAGTAACAGAATGCAAGCGCAGGTGTCACAGTCGGGAGCAGGAGGGTAATAAACGTTGGAGCTATGCCAAGGCAGCAGAGAGAAGGGCTCATGGAATAAAAGTGGCCTTTGTTGTACTACAACAACAAAAACATGAGTAAAGTGATCACAGTGGCAGCAACAAATAGTGAGATGAAAAGCACAATTGGCAAGTACAAATGGTATGTTGTGTCTGATGAGCCCAGGCACATTACTCGAGCAAGAGGAGGAAGCAGAAATAGAAGATGCTAAGCGGTGAGATGATGATCTGCAATATGGGGCGTTGCGCCCACCTCCCATTCCTCTGGAGCCCCCTAGTACTGTGCTCCCCATGAACCCCACACACCAACAAAGATTCACTCCACCAGCAGCTGGGGCTCAGCGAGGAGTGTTACAGAGCGATGATGTAGGATCCTTTACACTACTCAGATAAGAGATGATAGCAGATAGAAAATAGGTGCAGGAGTAGGCCCTTCGAGCCTGCACCACCATTCAATATGATTATGGCTGATCATGCAACTTCAGTACCCCATTCCTGCTTTCTCTCCATACCCAATGATCTCTTTAGCCGTAAGGGCCACATCTAACTCCCTTTTGAATATATCTAACGAACTGGCCTCAACAACTTTCTGTGGTAGAGAATTGCACAGTTTCATAATTCTCTGAGTGAAGATGTTTCTCCTCATCTCGGTCCTAAATGGCTTTTACCCCTTTTCCTTAGACTGTGTCCCCTGGTTCTGGAGTTCCCCAACATCGGGAACATTCTTCCTGCATCTAACTTTTTCAATCCCATCAGAATTTTATATGTTTCTATGAATTCCCTCTCATTCTTCGAATTTCCAGTGAATATAAGCCTAGTCGATCCAGTCTTTCTTCATATGTCAGTCCTGTCATCCTGGAGTCAGTCTGGTGAATCTTCGCTGCACTCCCTCAATAGCAAGAATGTCCTTCCTCAGATTAGGAGACCAAAATTGTACACAATACTCAAGGTGTGGTCTCACCAAGGCCCTGTACAACTGCAATAAGATCTCCCTGCTCCTATACTTAAATCCCCTCGTTATGAAGGCCAGCATGCCATTTGCTGCCTGCTATACCTGCATACCTACCTTCAATGATTGATGTACCATAAACACCAGGTCTCGTTGCACCTCCCTTTTTACTAATCTGTCACCATTCAGATAATAATCCACCTTGCTGTTTTTGCCACCAAAAAGTAGATAACCTCACATGTATCCACATTATACTGCATCTGCCATGCATTTGCCCATTCACCTAACCTGTCCAAGTCACCCTGCAGCCTCTTAGCATCCTCATCACAGCTCACACTGCCACCCAGCTTAGTGTCATCTGCAAACTTGGAGATATTAAGTTCAATTCCTTCGTCTAAATTATTAATGTATATTGTAAATAGCTGGGATCCCAGCACTGAACCCTGTGGCACCCCACTAGTCACTGGCTGCCATTCTGAAAAGGACCCGTTTATTCACACTCTTTGCTTCCTGTCTGCCAACCGGTTCTCTATCCACGTCAATACGTTACCCCCAATACCATGTGCTTTAATTTTGCACAGTAATCTCCTGTGTGGGACCTTGTCAAAAGCCACAGACACCACATCCACTGGTTCTCCCTTATCCACTCTACTAGTTACATCCTCAAAAAATTCTGGAACATTTGTCAAGCATGATTTCCCTTTCATAAATCCATGCTGACTTTGACCAATCCTGTCACTGCTTGCCAAATGCGCTGCTATTACATCTTTAATAATTGATTCCAGCATTTTCCCACCAACGATGTCAGGCTAACCGGTCTATAATTCTCTGTTTTCTCTCTCCTTCCATTTTAAAAAAATGGTGTTACATTAGCTACCCTCCAATCCATAGTTACTGAACCAGAGTCCATGGAATGTTGGAAAATGACCACCAGTGCATCTACTATTTCTTGGGCCACTTCCTTAAATACTCTGGGAGGCAGACTATCAAGCCCTGGGGATTTATCGGCCTTCAGTCCCTTCAATTTCCCGAATGCCATTTCCTGACTAATAAAGATTTCCCTCCGTTTCCCCTTCTCGCTAGACCCTCGGTCCCCTAGTAATTTCGGGAGGTTATTCGTGTCTTCCTTAGTGAAGACAGAACCAAAGTATTTGTTCAATTGGTCTGCCATTTCCTTGTTCCCCATTTTGAATTCACCTGATTCTGACTGCAAGAGACCTACATTAGTCTTCACTAATCTTTTTCTCGTCACATATCTATAAACGCTTTTGCAGTCAGTTTTTATGTTCCCTGCAAGCTTACTCTCATACTCTATTTTCCCCCTCCTCATTAAACCTTTAGTCCTCCTCTGCTGAATTCTAAATTTCTTCTAGTCCTCAGGTTTTCTGCTTTTTCTGGCCAATTTATATGCCTCTTCCTTGGATTTAACATTATCCCTAATTTCTCTTGTTAGCCACGGTTGAGCCACCTTCACTTTTTTATTCTTACGCCACACTGGATGTACAATTGTTGTAGTTCATCCATGTGATACTTAAATGTCTGCTATTGCCTATCCACCGTCAACCTTTTAAGTATCATTTGCCAGTCTATTCGAGCCAATTCATGTTTCATACCATTGATGTTTCCTTTCTTTAATTTCAGGACCCTACTCTCAGAATTAACTGTGTCATTCTCCATCTTAATGAAGAATTCTACCATATTATGGGCACTCTTCCTCAAGGGGCCTTGCACAACAAGATTGCTAATTAATCCTCTCTTGCTACACAAGACCCAGTCTCGGATGGCCTGCTATCGAGTTGGTTTCTCGACATATTGGTCTAGAAAACCGTCCATTATACACTCCAGGAAGTCCTCCTCCACAGTCTTGCTACCAGTTTGGTTAGCCCAAACAATATGCAGATTAAAGTCACCCATGATAACTGCTGTACCCTTATTGCATGCGTCCCTTATTCTGTTCCGAACACAGATGAGACTGCACACAGGGAGGTTAAAGTCAGTGACCTCAGTCTTTAATAAGCCACTCCAGAGTGAGGAACAGGCCTTAGGAGCCGGCTTATATACAGTGCTCCCAAGGGATGCTGGGAACCCTTGGGACTTCAGGGGATGAGCTCCCTGGTGGCGGAACATGGGAGTGCATGCTTTACAGATACACAACATCACTTCCCCCCAAAGTCAAAGTGAAAACTATTTACAAGGTGAGGCGGTCGGGAGCCTTTCTTTCCCTGGTGGACCGCCTCGGTACAAATGTCTGTTTTGTTGTGTTGGCTGTGCCCTCGCTGAGTTGGCGTGTTGTCGGCCCTGCAGGGCTGCTAGGTGAGCCTGGCCTTGCTGAGCTGTTGGGCGTGATGGGTTCGATTTCCTGGTCCTTTGGGTATGTGTTGTGGGCTCAAAAAAGTTGGTGTCTGCTGTGAATTGTTCAAGGCAATCTATTTGTCCATTGTCCAGTTTGACTACAAACACCCTACTCCCTTCTTTAGCTATCATGGTGCCCGCGATCCACTTGGGACCATGTCCATAGTTTAGCACATACACAAGGTCATTCAAATCAATTTCCCGTGACACAGTGGCGTGACCATCATTTACATTTTGTTGCTGCCGCCTGCTCTGTACCTGATCATGCAGGTCGTGGTCAACCAGAGAGAGTCTGGATTTAAGTGTCCTTTTCATGAGTAGCTCAGCCGGGGAGCGAGTAGGATCTTGTGCGGTAACTGAGCAGTACTCGAGGCAGGCGGGTTTGGAGTGAGTCTTCTGTGAATCGTTTAAGGCTCTGTTTGATTGTTTGTACTGCCCGCTCTTCCTGCCCATTGAAGGCTGGTTTAAATGGGGCCGAGGTTACATATTTGATCCCATTGCGGGTCATGAATTATTTAAATTCAGCACTGGTGAAACATGGCCCGTTGTCATTGACCAGTATGTCAGGCAGGCCGTGGGTGGCAAACATGGCCCTCAGGCTTTCAAAGGTGGTGGTGCTTCCCGACATTATTTCTCATCAATCCATTTTGAAAAAGCATCCACCGCCACCAGGAACATTTTACCGAGAAACGGGCCCGCATAGACGACATGGATCCTCAACCATGGTCTGGAGGGCCAGGACCACAGACTTAGTGGTGCCTCTCTGGGCGCGTTGTTCAACTGAGCACACAGGCTGCCTTGCTGTACACAGGACTCAAAGTCATAGTCGATACCAGGCCACCACACGTGGGATCTGGCTATCGCTTTCATCATTACTATATCCGGGTGTGTGCTGTGGAAATCCGAGATGAACGTCTCCCTGCCCTTTTTTGGTAGCACTACGCGGTTACCCCACAATAGGCAGTCTGCCTGAATGGATAGCTCGTCCTTTCGCTGCTGAAATGGCTTGATTAGCTCTTGCATTTCAACGGGGATGCTGGCCCAGCTCCCATGCAGTACACAGTTTTTTTACTAGGGACAGCAGAGGATCTTGGCTGGTCCACGTCCTAATCTGGCGGGCCGTGATAAGTGATTTATCATTTTCAAACACTTCCATGACCATCAACAAGTCTGTGGGCTGCGCCACCATCAACAAGTTTGCAGGCCGCGCCATTTCCACCCCCGTGGTGGGAAACGGTAGCCACCTGAGAGCATCCGCACAGTTCTCTGTGCCTGGCCTGTGGCGGATGGTATAGTTATACGCTGATTGCGCGAGTGCCCACCTTTGTATGCGGGCTGAGGCATTAGTATTTATCCCTTTGTTTTCAGCGTACAGGGATGTGAGGTGCTTGTGATCAGCTTCCAGCTCAAATTTGAAGCCAAACAGGTACTGATGCATTTGCTTTACCCCGAACACACACGCTAATGCCTCTTTCTCAATCATGTTGTCAGCCCTCTCGGCCTTAGACAAGCTCCTGGAAGCATGGACGACAGGTTGCAACTTCCCCGCAATGTTAGCTTGTTGTAATACACACCCGACTCCGTACGACGATGCGTCACATGCTAGCACAAGTCTTTTACATGGGTTATGCAAAACAAGCAGCTTGTTGGAGCATAAAATGTTTCTGACTTTCTCAAAAACAATTACCTGGTTTTATCTCCATACCCAGTTCTCACCTTGACGCAATAACATATGTAGAGGCTCTAAGAGGGTGCTTAACCCTGGTAGAAAGTTACCAAAATAGTTGAGGGGTCCCAGGAACGACCGCAGCTCCGTGACGTTCTGTGCCCTGGGCGCGTTCCTGATAGCCTCTGTCTTGGCGTCTCTGGGTCGAATGCCGTCCGCCGCGATCTTTCTCCTCAAAAACTCCACTTCTGGTTGCCATCAAGACGCATTTCGACCTCTTCAGCCCTACGCTGTTCAGTCGCTGGAGGACCTCCTCCAGGTTTTGTAGGTGATCAGCGGTGTCCCAACCCGTGGCCAATATGTCGTTCTGAAAGACCACTGTGCATGGTACCGACTTGAATAGGCTCTCCATGTTTCTCTGGAAGATCGCTGCAGCCGACCGAATTCCATCTGTTGTAGATGAACAGTCCCTTGTGCGTGTTGATGCAGGTGAGGCCCTTCGAAGACTCCTCCAGCTCCTGCGTCGTGTAGGCCGAAGTCAAGTCGAGCTTGGTGAGCGTCTTGCCTCCTGCCAGCGTCGCAAATAGGTCGTCTGCCTTAGGTAGCGGGTATTGGTCCTGTAGCAAGAAACGATTAATAGTTATTATATAATCGCCGCAAATCGTGATCGTACCATCACTTTTGAGTACTGGAACAATCGGGCTGGCCCACTTGCTAAATTCCACTGGGGAGATGATGGCCTCGCACTGCAGCTTCTCCAGCTCGATTTCCACTCTCCCTCATCATGTGAGGTACCGCTCGCGCGTGCCTCTGGGACCAAGTGGATCTGCACCTTCGCCCCGGAAAAATTTCCAATGCCTGGCTCAAAAATGGAAGGAAATTTGTTAAGATCTTGGGTACATGAGGCCTCATCAACATGTGATAGCGCTCGGATGTCATCCCAGTTCCAGCAGATTTTTCTCAGCCAGCTCCTTCCAAGCAGTGTGGGGCCATCGCCTGGGACAATCCAGAGTGACAGTTTGTGCACCGTGCCCTCATAGGTGACTTTGACCATGGTGTTACCAAGGACAGTGATAAGCTTTTTGGTGTACGTTCTCAGATTCATGTGGATGGGGCTCAGGGCTGGTCTGAATGCCTTGTTGCACCACAGTCTCTCAAACATCTTTTTGCTCATGATGGATTGGCTAGCGCAAGTGTCCAGTTCCATGGCTATGGGTAAGCCATTCAATTTTACGTTTAGCATTATAGGTGGACATTTCCTCTCAAATGTGTGCACCCTGTGTACTTCAGCATCTGCCGCCTCTCTCTGAGGCTCGAAATTGCTTTGATCCACCATGGACCGATCTTCCTCTGCCACGTGGTGGTTAGCAGGTTTTGCAGAGCTTGCAGCACGTTTGCAAGCTCGTTGGAGGTGCCCCATTGTTCCACAGCTCTTGCAAATGTACCCTTTGATGTGGCATGAATAGGCTGAATGGAAGCCTCCACAACGCCAACAAGGTGTGAATTGCCTTGCATTCATCCTTTGTTGCGGACTCTGAGTCATCTGGGTCACCTGAGGCCTGCTGGCAGTTGTAGACTCGTGGTTGAGCTCTCTGGGGACGGAACATGGGAGTGCATGCTTTACAGATGCACAACATCCCTAATTTCCTGTTTGATGCCATCACCAACCTCCCTACACTGTTTGGTGGTCTGTACACAATGCCCACTAAGGTTTTCTGACCTTTGGTATTTCGCAGCTCTACCCATGTAGATTCCACATCATCCAAGTTAACGTCCTTCCTTACTATTGCAGTAATCTCCTCTTTAACCAGTAACGCTATCCCACCTCCTTTTCCTTCCTGTCTGTCCTTCCTGAATATTGAATACCCCTGGATGTTGAGTTCCCAGCCTTGGTTACCTTGGAGCCATGTCTCCGTAATCCCAATTAAATCACATTCAGTAACAGCTATCTGTGCATTAAATATATCCACCTTATTGTGAATACTCCTCGCATTGAGACACAGAGCCTCAGGCTTGTCTTTTTTAACACTCTTTGTCCTTTTAGAATTATGTTCTATTGTGGTCCTTTTTGATTTTTGCCCTTGATTTCTCTGCCCTCCACTCTTGCTTTTCTCCTTCCTACCTTTGGCTTCTGCCCCATTTTTACCTCCCTCTGTCTCCCTGCATAGATTCCCATCCCCCTGCCATTTTAGTTTAAACCCTCCCCAACAGCACGAGCAAAAACTCTGCCCAGGACATCGGTTTCAGTCCTGCCCAGGTGCAGACCATCCGGTTTGTACTGGTCCCACCTCCCCCAGAACGGGTTCCAATATCCCAGGAATTTGAATCTCCCATCTGTACCATTCCTCAGCCATGTATTGGTCTGAGCTATCCTGTAGAAAAGTTAAACATTGGGCAAGGGGCGGAACGGCAGGCAACATACTTAAACATCTGTGATGAGGCAGAGCACATATCAATGTTGCTTTATACTCTAGAACGCTCGATATATAGTGGCCTCCCGCCCATAACTAAACGTGGTGGAGGTACCTGGCACGGGTTAAAAGATCAAGTGGCACTGGCCATGGGTTGCGACAGCAGATGCCCGTTCGATCGGGTGAATAACACCAGGCAAGAACCGGGAGAACTGACGGAAGCTTTTGCCAAGAGATTAGGCCCATCTACTCAGCCCCCTGCAGCTGTAATTTGGTGCGGGCTAATCTGTTAGCCACCCCCTCAGTCACTAGCTGAGGACACTAGTTGCAAATAGCTTGCTCCATATTCGAGCAAAAACAGATCACTGGTTCGATCTTCAGGCCCCCAACATCTCATTACGGAGGTTAACTTTAGCTTTCGAAGCAGATAGGGGCACAGCTAGTAAAATGGAGGGGGGTGGTTCAGTCAAGCCCAAACAGAAAAGGAAACTGTTCAAAGCAAGAGTTTATCCATCATGTATAGATGGGCAAGGCAGGCTAAAGTGGCAGCAGGAGGGAGGACATTACAGACAAGGAGGGGATAAGACCTGCTATAATTGCGGAGGAAAGAACATTTCATTAGCGATTGTAAGAAATCTAAGAAGAACAAATGGGACTCTTCACGTCCAAAAATGTTGGTACCACCACAGGACAGCCAGAGTGGTGGATCACAGGAGAGAGTTATGCAAATATTAGTAAAGGCCAGACAACAAGCAATAGGGAAAGGGTTGTGAGTGTAACCACTGGTAATAACCAGAGTGACTCTCCCCCGTCCCAATGATGGAGCCGTGCCCAGTTCAAGGATCTGCGTCCACTCAGATACGACAAATGGGGGAGACCGTGTATTGACATAATAGTGGAAGGGAAGAGACGGGACTATCTAGTGGACACGGGGGCTTCCAGCATCGTCATACACTCAGAGACTCCCTCAAGAGCCCCATGGTCATGCGGTAAACCAGTCACTTTGGCGAGCTTCACTGGGAACGAACAGGCTGGGGTGGTATCAAAACCTTAAGTTTCAAGATGGGCCCCTTGCAAACCAAGTGGACATGTGTTTAATGAAATAGGACCAACAAGGATTAGGTGTCCTAGAGTCAGACTGGGTGTTGGCCCATAATATTATCGTGGACATGCAGAATGATTGCAGTTGGGGAGTAGTGGATGACGATGGGTCTGAGGAAGTATTAGAGATCCCGAAGGGAGTTAGGAAACGTGATCCTGCATGGATGATGCTGCCCAACGACCCATATGACAGAGGATAGTTGGTAAACAATGTACCCGAGGAGTACAGATCGGTGGCAGAGGTAAACAAGGGAGCATTTTCTGCACATAAACACGATTGCAGTATGGAAGGCATGGAAACGCAGATCGACGGGGAACCGATGATTAAAGCCCAGAAGCATTATAACTTCCCAAGGGATGCAGAGAAAGATTTGGTGACATCGCTGGTTATACAGGGGGTCTCAAGGCTGCTGGCCACCCATGTAAACTCACCGGTTTGGCCGGTGAAGAAACTGGATAAGTCGTGGCGAATGACCATGGGCTATCGGGTCTTTACCAAAAATATTCCCGCCTGTGCCCCGACCGTGGCAGCGGTGGTGGACCTGATTGGAAATATCTCCTCATCGGCAACAGTATTGACCATGTTGGATATCTCAAACGGGTTGTGGCCGATACCGGTAAGACAAGAAGACCAGTACAAGTTTGCGTTTACCTTTAAAGGACAGCAGGAGTTCCAGAATAGCCCCTCCATATTACAACAGTGCATGGCTGAAACCATTAAGGAATTCAGTCGGCCAGACTGCCTGGTCCAATATGTGGATGATCTGTTGCTATTTTCAGATTCTGAGGTGGACCATAAACAAATGCTAGATGGATTGTTGAAGCTGTTCGCCAAGGCAGGTTTTAAGGTAAACCCCAAAAATGCCCAGATTGGAAGAAAAGAGCTACGGTTTTCAGGATTACTGCTCAGACCAGGCGAAAGATCAATAGATGAAGCCAAACGAAAGGCAGTGCAAGAGCTATCAATCCCTGCTGACGTCATGGCCTTGAGATCATTTCTAGGACTCACGGGATGCTCGAGGGAATTTATCGAGGATTATGCTCCCACAGCAGCGTCTCCCTTCAGGTTACTCAGGAAAGGGGCAGACTGGGAATGGGATGACTAATGTGAGGAAGCCTTTGTCCGATTTAAAAGGGACCTGCAGACGGCACTAGTGTTTGGGTAATTGAAGGAGCAATGGGAATAGGATTCCAGGCGGGAGAACACCCAACGGAAGAGACATTTATGTAGACGGATCAAGCTTTGTGGAAGATGGGAGGAGAAAAACAAGGTGTGAGATTTATGATCCAAGGAAAGGGGTGGAGCTGGTAATTTGCTTGCCGGAAGGTATGAGTGCCCAGCAGGCACAATTGGCCGCAGTAACTTTTGTGGTGACACACCCCATGGAATTCCCACCACCCTACACCATCTGCTCAGACTCTATGTTTACCTGTAACTCCTGCATGGAGTACTTGGCAATAAGGGCCAGGAGAGCGTTTAAGTCGGTTAATGGGAAACTACTAGTGAATGCACCCTTATTAGCCACCAATTTGGAGGCCACAGGAAATAAAGGTGACGACTAGTGGAAAGGAAGTAAGAGGGCAGACAAGTTGGCAAGAGAAGGGGTGGTACAGGGAATCCTGTGGGATCCCTATCAATCAGGAGTAATGGCAGCCGTCCTACCAGGAGCGACTGAGGTAAAAGGTCTGGTGACCCGACCACCAGATCAGAATGCAGTACAGACAAAGGATGTGGGATTGAAAGCCATTATCAAAGAAAAGGCAGAGGGATGTACCTGGAGGAGCCATTTGGAGCAAGCGACGTGCAGCTAAGCGAAGGGATGTTATTTAAAGGAGACAAATGGATACTTCCAGAGAGATACTGGGAAGAATTCATGCAACTGGCCCATGGAGGACCAGGGGCTGGGCATCCCAGACCCGAAATCACTTGGAAACAAGTGGAAGGGGGTAAATGGTGGCCTCACCAGAGGGAAGATGTGAGGGAATATTGTGACAACAGTTTGGTGTGCGCCGCGAACTATCCAGATCCCCACACGCAGGAGGCACCTCCCGGAGGTATAAGAAGACTGGAAGGCCCATGGCACTGTGTCCAGATTGATTTCATCGCTCCACTTCCCACCACCAGGAGGGCTAATAAATACTGCCTGGTCCTGGTGGATACCTTCACCAAATAGGTGGAGGCCTTCCCTTGCAAAACAGCCATGGCACTCACAACTAAAAGCCTTGTGAGGGAGATTTTCTCGTGATGGGGACTCCCCAGAGTAGTAGAATCTGATCAGGGAAGTCACTTCACCAGTCAAGTGATGCAGCCAACCCTGAAGTTGTTGAGAATCAAAGGAAAATGGTATGTGGCCCATAACCTGCAGTGATCTGGGATTGTGGAGAGAATGGATAGAATCCTTAAAGAAAGGCTACGAAAGGGATTGGGGAATAATCCAAAGACATGGGATGAGATGCTTCCGTTGGTCCTAATGGACATCACATTCAACGCTGCTAAGGGAATGGGGTACTCACCCTTTGAACTTGTGACCGGAAGGCCAATGAGAACCCCAGCCCATTTGTTAGTCCCGACCTTGACGGAAACTCAGGAAAGAGAGGTGGCAAGGGACAGGTTCGTGAAAAATCTGTGGAGAACTGGAATGCAGCTCACAATATTGGGAAACAACATACCAGTAATAAGTTGTTATTGGAACTTCATTGGAGATGCGGTGATAATTTGCAAGAACAGAGGGGTCAAGGGTCGGTTTATGGAGGAGAGGGGTGATGACAGCAGATTTGAAGGAAAGGCGAGCAATACCGGAGGAGACAGAACCATTAACAATATCCACTAACATGGGAGCCAGGAAGGGAATTTGGGTGGTCAGCAATTTAGTCGGAATAGAGTTGAGAGAGCAGGAGTTTGCTCTCATTGACAAGATGAGCTTTCAAAGGGCAAGAGGGAGGAAATGGGAGAGAAATATGCAAATTTAGGGTTAGCGCCAGAGGAAACTGGAGAGGAAGTTAGGGCTGGTGGGCTGAGGAAGGGAGGGAAGTTGCAGAGGCAGTTGAATGGATGTCGATCTTTTTAACAAAGAAGTCCATGAGCTCCTGACATTTATTGTTGGAGGTGAGGGAGGAAGAGGCAGGGGAGGGTGGTTTTAGATGACGGATAGTGATGAAGTGAAGCCTGGTGTTGTTTTTGCCATCCTGGATGATCTTGGAATAGTGGGAGATTTTAGTGATGGAGAGCAGGACCCGGTAGTGCTTTATATGATATAGCTAAATCTAGTGCATGAGTTAGACCAGTTGTCCGCTAACATTCAAGTCTGCGTCCCTTGGATTTAAGGGAGCGGAGATGAGGAGCATACCGGGGGAACGACTAGGATGAGAATGTGTAATAATTTTAGTGGGGACAGGGGCATTGAAGGTGATGGAGAGGGTGTGATTTAGTAAGCCAGTGGTTGCAGAAATGTCATGAAGAATTGTAGGCCAAAGGCTAGATAGTTGGGAATTAGAAAGTTAACTGATGAGGGGAAGGAGAGTTTTTTCCAGGAGCGGATGTGAAAAGAAGTGGGGTTAGGAGGGGGAAAGGAAATATGGGTAGAGAGTGATATAAGGAAATAGTCGGAGATTGCCTTATCGGTGATGGTTACAGAGGGGATAGTGAGACCACATGAGATGATAAGATCGAGGAGGTGGCAATGTATATGGTTGGGTAGCTTATATGAAGGAAGAGATTAAGGGATGAAAGGAGGGCAGAGGAGAGGGAACGGGAGAGAGGAGAGGACCAGTTCAAACTGTCACAGGTCAGAGAGTGGAGAGCACCAGTTGACACTGTCACAGGAGCATCCAGTCGTGCCCCGATAACTGCCCCCAAAGGAAGTGGAGTGTGGGAAATTGCACTCCGCTTCCATTGAGGGGTGGTAAGGCCAATTCTGCGGTGGGAGCAGGACTTCCTCGCTGGGGGCTAAAATTCCTGGCCCTAGTAGGTTACTGCCCCCAAGATGGGAGGCAGAGGGAAGTGGAGGGGGGATGGGGGCGGGGGATGGAGGGGAGAGTGCTGGAGGTGGGGGGGCGGGGGACGGGAGGGGCCACATTGCAGCGGAGGTCTGGGCGGGACAAAGTGTGTTGGAGGAGCGGGCCTGGGGGCTCTGTACCTCGGTGCGGGGAGTGTTCAGAGTGGTGTGGACGGGTTGACTGCGCAGATGGCGGTTGGTGGATGTGGTGTGGTTGGCGTCGCGGGGGCGTGGCTCCGGGGTGGCCGGGGCTGGGGGTTCGGCATCCGGGGGTGCCCGGCATTTGGGAAGGATTCTGACGGGACGGGTTGGGTGCGTGGGGAGTGTTCCCAGTGTTGGGTGGGTCCGGAGCCGGTGGGGGGGGGGGGGGGGGTGGTTGGGGGCACGGTCTTGGGATGGGGGGTGGACTGTTTGGGGCTGGGATGGGAAGAGACTTCTTCACTCGGGGAGTTGTTGACCTATGGGGTTCCCTGCCGCGGAGAGTTGTTGATGCCAGTTCATTGGATGTGTTCGGGAGGGAGTTGGATGCGGTCCTTGTGGCTGCGCGTGTCGGGGGGTGTGGAGGGGGCATGGGTGGGTGGGAGTGCTGGGGTGGGTGATCAGCCATGGTCTTGTTGAATGGCGTTGCAGGCTCGAAGGGCCGAATGGCCTACTCCTGCACCTATTTTCTATGTTTCTATGTAATATTGGGAAACAACATACCAGTAATAAGTTATTATTGGAACTTCATAAATCCCAGGAGTGGGATCTGGGAGATCAAGTGGTGGTCAGGAATTATGCGAGGGTGGGAGTGTTTGAACCACTGTATAAGCGTCTGTACAATATCGTGGAAAAAGCCAGCCCAATGGTCTATGCGGCTGGTGCAATTATCCAAAACGGTTAAGTGGTTCCACATCAACCAGATGAAGCGATATAGTGCAACGGGTACCGCATGCAAACAAGTAAGACAAAAGGGCACGGTTATGTGCATGATCGGGTACACAGGACTAATACCTATGTTGTGGGACGATGAAAGTCCAGTACTGGAACCATTTCAGCGGGCGGCGGTGCCAGCTGCACCCCCTGTGGCTGTGTCACCCGCGCCAACATCGACAACAGGGTTAGTGGTAACATCTCCATCCAAAATTCCCCAAGGAAACTACCAGCATAACCACCAGGATGGATCAGTACCAGAGTCCGAAAACCTCGGACCCCATGGAGTCTTTAAATTGAACAAGTTATAATATCCTTGTTTGTAACAAAGTTATTTGTGTATTACAGGGAAATGTGGAAATGTTAATCCTGCTCATTGTGGCCGTGGTACTCGGGATGCGGGAATTGAACATGCAAATGTTTCAACAGGAAACAATCCCAACGGCCAACACCATTGGTAAAATAAATTCCTCAGATATGGGTTTTATCAATCTCCGTAAAGACGGAACCATTGCTAAAAATCAGACCCTAATATGTAGTAATTGGGCGGTAACTGTCTACCACCAAAAGGTAGAAGAAAGACAGTGAATTTGTCTAAAGTGTTCCAACAACACTCTAAACTTTACAGAGGGAGTGGTGGAACTGAGACTTGTGGCCAGATGCCCCAATACCAGTACGTGTCTGCATAGGGCAAGGTTCATTGTGTCAGTATGTGTCTGCATGGGGCAAGGGGCATTCGGTCAGTATGTGCCTGCATGGGGCAAGGGGCATTCAGTCAGTATGTGTCTGCATGGGGCAAGGGGCATTCGGTCAGTGTGTACCTGCATGGGGCAAGGGGTATTCAGTCAGTATGTGTCTGCATGGGGCAAGCGGCAGTCGGTCAGTATGTGTCTGCATGGGGCAAGGGGCAGTCGGTCAGTATGTGTCTGCATGGGGCAAGGGGCAGTCGGTCAGTATGTGTCTGCATGGGGCAAGGGGCAGTCGGTCAGTATGTGTCTGCATGGGGCAAGGGGCAGTCGGTCAGTATGTGTCTGCATGGGGCAATAAGCATTCGGTCATCATGTGTCTGCATGGGGCAAGGGGCATTCGGTCAGTATGTGCCTGCGTGGGGCAAGGGGCATTCGGTCAGTATGTACCTGCATGGGGCAAGGGGCATTCCGTTAGCATGTGCCTGCATGCGGCAAGGGGCATTCGATCAGTATGTGTCTGCATGGGGCAAGGGGCAGTCGGTCAGTATGTGTCTGCATGGGGCAATAAGCATTCGGTCAGTATGTGTCTGCATGCGGCAAGGGGCATTCGATCAGTATGTGTCTGCATGGGGCAAGGGGCATTCGGTCAGTATGTACCTCAATGGGTCAAGGGGCATTCGGTCATCATGTGTCTGTATGGGGCAAGGTGCATTCGGTTAGTATGTGTCTGCATGAGGCAAGGGGCATTCGGTCAGTATGTGCCCGCATGGGGCAAGGTTCATTTGGGGAAGGCATTGGAGCGATGGGCATACTTAATGTTGGGAAATTTCTGGGGAAGTAAGCACTCAGGTACGTACATGTGTGTGTATGGAAATTGCCCAGCAATATGATTAGCTGCCCTAAAACACCCAAACAGGGGATCAATTTTAAACAAAAATCAATGAAGACAAAGAAAGAATAAAATGGCAATTGTCCCCTTGAGAAAGCGGGACCAGTAATGGCCTGGTATTGGTGCTGAAAGGTTTGTTATGTTTAATGAAGTTGTGATGGATGAAAGGGAAATTATAATCAATATGTCAAGCCTCAGCATACGTGACTGGTGTGACAGCATGACTAAGGAATGGTTCACCACAAGATTCAAGCAAATGATTAAAGCATTCTGGAAGGAATATTTGGGGGATTTGTCAGAGGATGAGATGAAAGTTAGAAAGCCATCCTCCAGGTCCTCCGGTGGTAGAAAGAAAATAAGTATTTGGAATGATATAGCCACAGTATTCAACACAGGCATTGGTTTGATGAATGGTATGGCTCTTGCAAACCTACATAATCAACTAAAAATTATGAAAGAAGGATTGCAAGGGGCCCTGCGGAATCAGCAAACGATTGGGGAAAAGCAATTGGATGCGGAATTAGAATTAACACTGCATATGATTGAATCAGTAAGGATCTTGCAAAATCAGGCAAAAAATATTAACCACATTATCAAAAAAGATAGAAATGTATCCGATAGGGTCTCAGAAAATGAAGCGTGTATCATGAAAAGAGGATGGAATCTTGAACAAGCCAGAGGAAATTTAGATCGGCTAGCTGTGGGAAAAGTTCCCCCACGGGTAACTGATAAACACTTAAAGGCTGTGCAAAGGTATGATTCGAGTCTGGCTGTGTCTCAGGTGAGAAGATTATCTTCAGTGTTAGTGGCCCCACATGAGTATAATGTCATCAGTGATGATGGATTGTGGGTATGGTGGTAACAATGTCTCTATTGGGTAGATCATGGAGTGATGATGGATTGTGGGTATGGTGATAACAATGCCTGTATTGGGTAGACCATGAAATGGTGATGGATTATGAGTATGGTGATAACAATATCTCTATTGGGTAGACCATGGAATGATGATGGATTGTGGGTATGGTGATAACAATGCCTGTATTGGGTAGACCTTGGAATGATGATGGATTGTGGGTATGGTGATAACAATGCCTGTATTGGGTAGACCTTGGAGTGATGATGGATTGTGGGTATGGTGATAACAATGCCTGTATTGGGTAGACCATGGAATGGTGATGGATTGTGGGTATGGTGATAACAATGTCTGTATTGGGTAGACCATGGAGTAATGATGGATTGTGGGTATGGTGATAACAATGCCTGTATTGGGTAGACCATGGAGTGATGATGGATTGTGGGTATGGTGATAACAATGCCTGTATTGGGTAGACCATGGAATGGTGATGGATTGTGGGTATGGTGATAAAAATGTCTGTATTGGGTAGACCATGGAGTGATGATGGATTGTGGGTATGGTGATAACAATGTCTGTATTGGGTAGACCATGGAGTGATGATGGATTGTGGGTATTGTTATAACAATGCCTGTATTGGGTAAACCATGGAGTGATGATGGATTGTGGGTATGGTGATAACAATGCCTGTATTGGGTAGACCATGGAATGGTGATGGATTGTGGGTATGGTGATAACAATGTCTGTATTGGGTAGACCATGGAGTGATGATGGATTGTGGGTATGGTGATAACAATGCCTGTATTGGGTAGACCATGGAATGGTGATGGATTGTGGGTATGGTGGTAACAATGCCTGTATTGGGTAGACCATGGAAGCCTAAGCCAGTTTTTGTCACGCATCATTTGGGATTCATTCATAAAGGGCTAAAAATGAATGATGTGAACCATTCGATTACTCATTGATCACCTGTGTGCGGAGATTGAAATTGAGGTACTATTGTTGGGAAGAATTGCTATGTGTATGTATGATGTAACTAAAAGCCGAACTCCATTGTACAGATTGAATGTCATGTGGATTTTGGTGTCCCTGTGTCAGCCCTTAGCGGTCAGGCCCAAGGGAGAGTATGTTAATACTGCATATCGAGCGTATCAACATCATAGAAAAGTTCTTCACTTCCGGGCAATAGAAGCAAACTACCTGCCTGATTAAAAATAAGACATTATGTATCATTCCAACTAAAATAACTCATGTTGACCACTGACTAAACAAAAGAGGATGAACGTAAATGCAACTGAAGGATGGAGAGACAGCTTAAAACAATATCCGGTAAAGTGTTGGTATGATTTACCTCTGCTGAATGAGAATCTAACCGAATTGCTAAAAAAGATTGAACACACTGATGAAACAAAGTCCTGAAGGTGGCTAGGCGAGAAAACCAGCCATGTCTATCACCAATGATATACGATGGTGGTATGGCCCCGGAATCACCAGAATCGAAATAACACCCTGGATAAGACTGGTATCACAATTATTATTGTGGGTAGAGTTGGTCCGAGTGGTACTCCTAATGGGGGAACGTATGATGAGAATTCAAGAAAGAAGAATTCAGGAAATTGCGTCAACAAGACATGGCTGCAGTGGTGCAGATTGTACACATCAAACGACTTTAAGTGTCCCATGAGAGTCAAAGACTCAGGAATCACTTGAGGGAGGATTTTAGAAAGGGACGGACACGTGGAACAGCTATGGGATACAAATAGTTTCTCGTATGCTCGAGGCTGAGGCTGAAATTCCAAGAATGGACAGAAAAAAACATCGCCTGTCATCCTCCACCCAGAATGAGTCAGCACCAAGTGTTTCCTGAGATTAGAGACTATCAGACTAACAGTTACACTTCAGAGTTTCTGCTAACAGTATAAGGAAAAAGGCACCAAATGTCAATTACTCAGCAAGAGGTCAAACAGAATATAAGCCAAAAGGCAATCAACCTTTTTTGCTGCAGGCGGAAGACGGGACAATCCGGTCAAATCAACCCAGAGGAACAACAATCAACTCGGCTGCCCGCTCGTGGACCACTGTATGTATAAATTAATGATTATCGTGTAATAATAATAAATACAGGCAACTCTCGATTATCCGCACACGGATCCAACGGGAAACCGTTGTAACGGCATTTAAAATTCCACGTGTGTGACGTCGCTTTGAAACTCTGATGTTCCTTTCGAGTGTTGCCTGTTGAGCCTTGCTTTTAAGCGCTCTGCCTTGCCTCAGCTTCCGCTGCTGCTCGCACACAGGTCCACTGCCTTTCATAATTCATTAAAATGCCATGAACAGTTAAAGGAAGTAATCAACAAGTCTAATGGTCTTTAGATCTAGAGGACTAGAATTCAAGGATTAGAAGATACGCTACAACTATTGGTTAGAGCACACCTGCAGTACTGTAAACATTAACTGTAATGTCAAATCGCTCTAACAGAGACATCGTTTACCCGGCATAGCCCAATCCCCGAGGGACCCGGATAATGGAGTGTTGCCTGTAATAACTTTTATTTACATATTTATTAATGTAGTAAAATGTCCCAAGGCTTTTCACAACAGTGTTACAACAAAAAACAGATCAATTTGACACTGAGCCACAAAAGAAGAAATTACGGCAGATGAGCAAAAGCTTGGTTAATGAGGTAGGTTTTAAGGAACGTCTTAAAGGAGGAAAGCGAGGTAGAGAGGTTTAGGGAGGGAGTTCCAGAGCTTGGGGCCCAGGCAACAGAAGACACGGCCACCAGTGGTTGAGCAGTTATAATGAGGGATATTCAAGAGACCAGAATTTGAGGAGCGCAGACATCTTGTGGGATTGTGAGGCTGAAAAAGATTAGAGAGATAGGGAGGAGCAAGGCCATGGAGGGATTTGTTAGCAAGGATGAGAACTTTTAACTCGGAGCCAATGTAGGTCAGAAACCACAGGAGTGATGGATGATCGTGACTTAGTGCAAGTTAGGACACGGGCTGCTGAGTTTTTAATGAACTCAAGTTTACGAAGTGTAGAATGTGGGAAGCCACCCAGGAGTGAGTTGGAATAGTCAAGACTAGAACTAAAAAAGTCATGAATGAGGGTTTCAGCAGCAGAAGAGCTGAGGCAGGGGCAGAGGCGGGCGATGTTACAGAGTAACCTGTGTACAGCCATAGGTTTTTTGACATGAGCATTCCAAGTGCAAGAAGTACCGATCAATTGCTAATAAAGTTAGAGTTGGGTCAGGTGGGTAAGATGGAGAGGGACAATGTGGTGGGCAGGGTGGAGGGGGACATTGTGGTGGGCAGGGTGGAGAGGGACATTGTGGTGGGCATGGTGGAGAGGGACAATGTGGTGGGCAGGGTGGAGGGGGAGAGTGTGGTGGGCAGGATGGAGAGGGAGAGTGTGGTGGGCAGGACGGAGAGGGAGAGTGTGGTGGGCAGGACGGAGAGGGAGAGTGTTGTGGGCAGGACGGAGAGGGAGAGTGTGGTGGGCAGGATGGAGAGGGAGAGTGTGGTGGGCAGGACGGAGAGGGAGAGTGTGGTGGGCAGGACGGAGAGGGAGAGTGTGGTGGGCAGGACGGAGAGGGAGAGTGTGGTGGGCAGGACGGAGAGGGAGAGTGTGGTGGGCAGGACGGAGAGGGACAATGTGTTGGGCAGGACGGAGAGGGAGAGTGTGGTGGGCAGGACGGAGAGGGAGAGTGTGGTGGGCAGGACGGAGAGGGAGAGTGTGGTGGGCAGGACGGAGAGGGAGAGTGTGGTGGGCAGGACGGAGAGGGAGAGTGTGGTGGGCAGGACGGAGAGGGACAATGTGTTGGGCAGGACGGAGAGGGAGAGTGTCGTGGGCAGGACAGAGAGGCAGAGTGTGGTGGGCAGGACAGAGAGGGATTGAGAGAGAGGGTTTGGCGACATGTTCTCCTTTCCTGCCCTCAAAGTATTTTCATTTTCTCTGCACTGTTGAAATGAATGTGGTGCTGGGTGTGAGGGAGTGGGGAATCAGTGCCTGCTCCATGGAAGCTGATGCTGGTGTCCAGATTATTGAACAAAAGACCCAGGAGTGTGTGTCTTCCCTCATGTACCTGTGGAGCAGGGATTGGAACTTCCCTCAGGGAGCCAGTTGTAGACCTTGTGCCTGCTGCCCTGTCGTGGTGACCAGTTGGCACCTAATGGCATGTGAAGGTGCCAATCTGGACCGATGGTGTGGGTTAGGAAAGCTTGGAGATCTTCATCGGGGTCCCAAATGTTCTTCTGTTGCTGGCCTGGGGTGGTGCCCAATGGGCACAGCTGGCACCTAATGGGGTGCGAAGGTGCCAATCTGGACTGAAGGTTTGGGTGAGAGATGGTGTCAATGATCTGGTGGAAATAGGCAACAAAACCACTTTGAGCTGATGACCTTGCTGTGCGACAATGTTCTGTAGAAAGCTTTAAAAGAGTTACACCATTGTTGCACGGAGGTTTCCTGGGAGGGCAAGTTTGGCAGCAATTTACAGTTTCAACACTCAACTTATAGCAGAGCTGAACCAACAACTATTTCCATTCACTTACCCCAGTATACTTGTGTGAAAATCCCGCTGCTAGTGATGGTAACCTCCGGTGTAAGAGCAACATAACAACCGAGGAGCTGACACTGAGGAAATTCAGGGCCGTAGTCTCTGCTTCAGTTGCTAACTAACATAGTACATTCCACAGTTTCTAAACCCTCTGTGAAAACACAATCTTGCTTGCACCTTAGAGGAAAGCAAAGAAAGATTAATATAATGAGGGATTTGAACATGGAAAGAAGATAGTGAAGATTAAGTTTAAATGCTTTTCTCGTAATGTAAGATGTATTGACCTCCTTAAAACCGATGCGTCCCTTCTCATTCTATAGACAAGCAATAAAGCTGCAAGTATTGGACTTCATACACCCAGCTCAACAGGCCATGACAGTTATTCATGGGGAATGGAATGAGGAAATAATGAATGGCTAACGTTAAATATTATTCAATCGATGGAAATCATAGAATTTTACAGTAATGAAGTAGGCCATTTCAGCCCATCGTGTCCATGCCGGCCGACAAAGAGCTACCCAGCCTAATCCCACTTTCCAGATCTTGGTCCGTAGCCCTGTAAGTTACGGCACTTCAAGTACACATCCAAGTACTTTTTAAATGTGGTGAGGGTCTCTGCCTCTACCACCCTTTCAGGCAGTGAGTTCCAGACCCCCACCACCCTCTGGGTGAAAACATTTCACCTCAAATCCCCTCTAAACCTTCTACCAATTACTTTAAATCTCTGCCCCCTGATTGTTGGCTTCTCTGCTAAGGGAAATAGGTCCTTCTTATCCACTTTATCTAAGTCCCCCATAATTTTATACACCTCAATAAGTTCTCTCATCAGCCTCCCCTGTTTGAAAGAAAACAAACCCAGCCTATCCAATCTTTCCTCATAGCTAAAACTCCCCTCTCCTGGCAACATCCTCGTAAATCTCCTCTGTACCCTCTCTGATGCAATCACATCTTTCCTGCAATGTGGTGACCAGAATTGTACGCAGTACTCTAGCTGTGACCTAACTAGTGTTTTATACAGTTCAAGCATAACCTCCCTGCTCTTTTATTCTATGCCTCAGCCAATAAAGGCAAGTATTCCATATGCCTTCTTAACCACCTTATGTACCTGGCCTGCTACCTTCAGGGATCTGTGGACATGCCCCTCCAAGGTCCCTTTGTTCCTCTACACTTCTCAGTGTCCTACCATTTAATGTGTATTCCCTTGCCTTGTTCGCCCTCCCCAAATGCATTACCTCACACTTCTCTAGATTGAATTCTATTTGCCACTGTTCAGCACAGTTCATTGATATCTTCCTGCAGTCTATAGCTTTCTTCTTCATTATCAATCACACAGCCAATTTGTATATCATTTGCAAACCTTTAAATCACACCCCTTACATTCAAGTCAAAGTGATTGATCTGTACAGGTTGGACCTCTGTGGTCTGGCACCCTCGGAACCTGACTGGTGCCGAAAGAAAGAATTTTCTGATCCACGGGAGGTCAAGCTTGGCCTAGGCTTACCTGTCGACAGCGCCCAGGTTCGTGTCTGTGCGTGTGTTAGGTGTGCTTGTGTTGGGTGTGCATGTGGGGTGTGGGTGTGCGCATGCGGGGAATGTGTGTTTGTGTGCGCGCGTGCTAGCAGCCTGTGGGCGGTTCCCTCAGCACCCGCACATGCGCTCACTGACAGACAGCTGCTCCCAGCCAATCGCCACACACGCTCACTGACTGACAGCTGCTCCTACCCAATCGCCACACACACTCACTGACTGACTGACAGTCGTTCTCAGCCAATCGCCACACCTGCTCACTGACTGACAGCTGCTCCCAGCCAATCGTCACATGCTCACTGACAGACGGCCATTCCAAGCTAATCGCCACACATGATCACTGACTGACAGTTGCTCCCAGCCAATTGCCACACATGATCACTGACTGACAGCACTCCCAGCCAATTGCCACACATGTTCACTGACTGACTGCCGCTCCCAGCCAATCGTCACAGACATAGAAACAGAAAAACTTCGAAAAGAGGCACAGGAGTAGGCCATTTGGCCCTTCGAGCCTGCATCGCCAGTCGATAAGATCATGGCTGATCATTCCTTCAGTACCCCTTTCCTGCTTTCTCTCCAAATCCCTTGATCCCCTTAACTGTAAGGGCCATATCTAAATCCCTCTTGACTATATCCAATGAACTGGCATCAACAACTCTCTGCGGTAGGGAATTCCATAGGTTAACAACTCTCTGAGTGAAGAAGTTTCTCCTCATCTCAGTCCTAAATGGCTTACCCCTTATCCTAAGACTGTGCCCCCTGGTTCTGGACTTCTCCAACATCGGGAACATTCTTCCTGCATCTAGCCTTTCGAGTCCAGTCATAATCTTATATGTTTCCATGAGATCCCCTCTCACCCTCCTAAACTCCAGTGAATAAAGGCCCAGTTGATCCAGTCTCTTCTCATATGTCATTCCAGCCATCCCTGGAATCAGTCTGGTGAACCTTCGCTGCACTCCCTCAATAGCAAGAACGTCCTTCCTCAGATTAGGAGATCAAAACTGAACACAATATTCCAGGTGGGGCCTCACTAAGGCCCTGTACAACTGCAGCAAGACTTCCCTGCTCCTATACTCAAATCCCCTAGATATGAAGGCCAACATACCATTTGCCTTCTTCACCGCCTGCTGTACCTGCATGCCAACTTTCAATGACTGATGAACCATGACACCCAGGTCTTGCTGCACCTCCCCTTTTCCTAATCTTCCGCCATTCAGATAATATTCTGCCTTCGTGTTTTTGCCCCCAAAGTGGATAACCTCACATTTATCCAAATTATACTGCATCTGCCATGTATTTGCCCACTCGCCTAACCTGTCCAAGTCACCCTGCAGCCTCTTAGTGTCCTCCTCACAGATCACACCGCCACCAAGTTTAGCTTCATCTGCAAACATGGAGATATTACACTCAATTCCATCCTCTAAATCATTGATATATATTGTAAAGAACTGGGGTCGCAGCACTGAGCCCTGCGGCACTCCACTAGTCACTGCCTGCCATTCTGAAAAGGATCCGTTAATTCCGACTCTCTGCTTCCTGTCTGCCAACCAGTTCTCTATCCACGTCAGTGCATTACCCCCAATATCATGTGCTTTGATTTTGCACTCCAATCTCTTGTGTGGGACCTTGTCAAAAGCCTTTTGAAAGTCCAAATACGCCACATCCACTGGTTCTCCCTTGTCCACCCTACTAGTTACATCCTCAAAAAATTCCAGAAGATTTGTCAAGTAAGGTTTCCCTTTCATAAATCCATGCTAACTTGGACCAATCCTATCACTGCTCTCCAAATGCGCTGCTATTTCATCCTTAATAATCGATTCCAACATTTTCGCTACCACCGATGTCAGGCTAATTGGTCATTAATTACCCGTTTTCTCTCTCCCTCATTTTTTAAAAAGTGGTGTTACATTAGCAACCCTCCAGTCCATAGGAACTGATCCAGAGTCGATAGACTGTTGGAAAATTATCATCAATGCATCCACTATTTCTAGGGCCACTTCCTTAAGTACTCTGGGATGCAGACTATCAGGCCCTGGGGATTTATCAGCCTTCAACCCCGTCAATTTCCCTAACACAATTTCCCGCCTAATAAGGATATCCTTCAGTTCCTCCTTCTCACTAGTCCCCTAGTACTTCGGACCCCTAGTACATCGGGAAGGTTATTTGTGTCTTCCTTTGTGAAGACAGAACCAAAGTACTTGTTCAATTGGTCTGCCATTTCTTTGTTCACCATTAAAAATTCACCCGAATCTGACTGCAAGGGACCACGCTTGTCTTCACTAATTTTTTTCTCTTCACATACCTATAGAAGCATTTGCAGTCATTTTTTATGTTTCCAGCAAGCTTCCTCTCGTACTCTATTTTCCCCCTCTTAATTAAACCCTTTGTCCTCCTCTGCTGTATTCTAAATTTCTCCCAGTCCTCCAGTTTGCTACTTTTTCTGGCAAATGTGTATGCCTCTTCCTTGGATTTAACACTATCCTTAATTTCCCTTGTTAGCCACGGTTGAGCCACCTTCCCCATTTTATTTTTACTCCAGAAGTTCGTCCATGTGATCTTTAAATGTTTGCCATTGCCTATCCACCGTCAACCCTTTAAGTATCGTTTGCCGGTCTAATCTAGCCAATTTGCGCCTCATACCGTCAAAGTTACCTTTCCTTAAGTTCAGAACCCAGTCATACACTCACTGACTGACTGACAGCCGCCCTCAGCCAATCGTCACAGACACTCACTGACTGACAGCTGCTCCCATCCAATCGTCACATGCACACCACCCACTTCTGGTTTGACCAGGGGCGGGACCGGGCGGGACGGGGCAGGACGGGACGGGGCGGGGAGGGGGGTGCAGGGCGGAAAGGGGAGGGCGGGGCTGGGGCGGGACGGGATGGGACGGGTGGCGGGTGACCTATCCACATAAAGGGGGCGTTACCTCAATTTAAATATTATAATGAGGCTGGAAGCCTCTATTTCTCCCTCCATTTCGAATTTAACTGCCTGTGGACGGGTTTCACACAACCTGACAGTTGGACCGAGGCAGGGATGGCTGCATCCAGGAGATAAATGGCTTTATATCCACCTCCTGGATCCAGGGTCCCTGCCTAACCCATCCCCCCACCCCCGGCCTCCCCACAGCGATGATGATGAGGCCGGCCCTGATCGTCCGGCATCCCTCCCAATCCTCCGCACCCACCCCCCCGCAATCCATGGCCCACGATGCCTGACCTTCCCGATCCAGACCCCCTCCCACCAATCCCCGACTCCCCTCCCGTTATCCCTCCCCCAGACCGACCCTCGCAACTGAAGCCGAGCCACCCACAGCCAATCAGGCCTCACATTCAAATTAGGCTTCCTGGGTTTCCCCCCCACCACTGCCTCCAGCCCGTCTCCCCGAAGAAAATTTTGACCACAGTATTTATAGCACAGTAACAGGCCATTCAGTCCAACCGGTCTATGCTGGTGTTTTTATGCTCCAGGCAGGCCGCCTCCCACTCTTCTTTATCGAACCCGATCAACAGATCCTTCTATTCCTTTCTCCCTCGTGTGTTTATCTAGTTTCACCTTAAATGTATCTATGCTAGTCTCCTCAACTTCTCCTTGTGGGAGCAAGTTACACATTTTAACCACTCTATGGATAAAGAAATTTCTCCTGGATTCCCCACTGAATTTATTTAACATCTACAAGGTGTTTTGAGGTGCTTGATCTCAAATGGCCTTGTGATAACATGTGAGCATCACCAGTTTCACTCCGAGAATATTATAATACAATATACGTCTTTATTATATACGTTGAATCACTCATTATATTACGGGAACTTGAGCCTGCTTTTAGTGCCTGTATGTCAATAGATTTCAATGTTTCCCCAGGCCGAACAGCCTCTGAACCACTCTCGCACATTCCACAATAGGCAGAAACATTTACCCCATACTTCCCATGCTATAATGCCACAACATGAGATATCCATAGTCAAAATGGCTTTGGAACTAGTTGCACAAGAACAGTTACACAAACTGCTGAATTAGCATTTTTGAATATAAAAGGCCTATTTCTACTGAAAAGCCTGCAGAATAGTTGTTTTCTCACATCCATCCATCCAGTACCCTAAATCTCCCATCAAACCCATCGATCGAGTACCCTAAATCCCACATCTAAGCCCATCCATCCAGTACCCTAACTCTCCCATCAAACCCATCCATCTCGTACCCTAATTCGCCCATCAAACCCATCCATCCAATATCCAAACATAACAACATAAGAATACAAGAAATAAGAGCAGGAGTCGGCCACCTGGCCCCTCGAGCCTGCTCCGCCATTTAATAAGATCATGGCTGATCTGATCATGGACTCAACTCCACTTCCCTGCCCGCTCTCCATAGCCCTTTATTCCCTTATCGCTCAAATTTCTGTCTATCTCCGCCTTTAATGTATTCAATGACCCAGTCTCCACAGCTATCTGGGGCAGAGAATTCCATAGAGAAGAAATTCCTCATCATCTCAGTTTGAAATGGGCGGCCCCTTATTTTGAGACTATGTCCCCAACTTTTAATTTCACCAATGACTGGAAATATCCTCTCTGCATCCACCTTGTCGAGCCCCCTCATTATCTTATATGTTTCGATAAGATCACCTACCATTCTTCTGAACTCCAATGTATACAGGCCCAACCTGCTCAACCTTTATTCATTAGTCAACCCCCTCATCTCAGGAATCAACCTAGTGAACTTTCTCTGAACAGCCTCCAATGCAAATATATCCCTCCTCAAATACGGAGACCAAAACTGTACACAGTACTCCAGGTGTGGCCTTACCAATACCCTGTACAGTTGTAACAGGACTTCTCTGCTTTTATACTCTATCCCCCTTGCAATAAAGGCCAACATCCCATTTGCCTTCCTGATCACTTGCTGGACCTGCATAATAACTTTTTGTGTTTCATGCACAAGGACCCCCAGGTCCCTCTGTACTGCAGCACTTTGCAATTTTTCTCCATTTAAATAATAATTAGTTTTTTTTATTTTTTTCTGCCAAAGTGGATAACCTCACACTTTCCCACATTATGCTCCATCTGCCAAATTTTTGCCCACTCATTTAGCCTGTTTATATCCCTTTATATATTTTTTGTGTCCTTCTCACAAATTGCTTTCCCACCTATCTTTGTATCATCAGCAAACTTGGCTACATTACACTCCGGTCCATTCATCCAAGTCATTAATATAGATTGTAAATAGTTGAGGACCCAGCACCGATTCCTGCGGCATACCACTAGTCACTGTTTGCCAACCGGAAAATGAACCATTTATCCTAAGTTTCTGTTTTCTGTTAGTTAGCCAATCCTCAATCCATGCTAATATATTACCCCCAACCCCATGAACTTTTATCTTGTGCAGTAACCTTTTGTGTGGCACCTTACCGAATGCTTTCTGAAAACCCAAATACACCACATCCACTGGTTCTCCTTTATCCACCCTGCTAGTTACATCCTCAAAGAACTCGAGCAAATTTGTCAAACATAATTTTCTTTTCAGAAAACCATGCTGACTCCACTTGATTGAATAATGCTTTTCCAAATGTACCGCTACTGCTTCCTTAATAATGTACTTCAGCATTTTACCAACGACGGATGTTAGGCTAACTGGTCTATAGTTCCCTGCTTTTTGTCTGCCTCCTTTTCTAAAGACCGGCATTGCAGTTGTGATTTTCCAATCTGGTGGGACCGCCCCAGAATCCAAGGAATTTTGGTAGATTACAACCAATGCATCCATTATCTCTGCAGCCACTTCTTTTAAGACCCGAGGATGTAAGCCATCAGGGGTCATTACACAGTACCAGTTCTAAGATAGCCTGCTCCCTGGTTGGTTCCACAACGTAATGTTCCCGGATACACTCTACGAACTCTTCCTCAAGGCTACCCTGGCTAATTTGCTTTGTCCAATCAATGTGAAGGTTAAAATCTCCCATGATTATTGTCATTCCTTTTTTAAATGCCTCCATTATTTCTTGATTTATACTCCGTCCAACAGTGTAACTACTGTTAGGGAGCCTATGGACTATGCCCACCAGCAACTTTTTCCCCTTATTATTCCTTATTTCCTATCAAATTAATTCAACATCTTGATCCTCTGAGCCAATATCATTTCTCACTAACAGAGTGATCTCATCCTTTATTAAAAGAGCTACCCCACCTTTTCCTTTCTGTCTGTCCTTCCGAATTGTCAAATACCCCTGAATATTTAGTTCCCAGTCCTGGTCACCTTGCAACCACATCTCTAACGGCTGTCAGATCATATCCATTTATATCTATCTGTGCCATCAACTCATCTATTTTGTTACGAATGCTGCGTGTATTCAGATAAAGAGCTTTTAATTTTGTTTTTTTACCCTTTTTTCCTGCTTTGACCCCACTTTCTGATACACCTTTATGTTTATACATTCTGTCCCTTCCTGGCATGCTCTGGTTTTCATTTACCCCAGTGCTATCCTGATCTATTGCCTTCTCCTTATTCTTTGACTTCTTAAATTCTTGTTCAGCTGAACGCTCCTCCCCCACGCCACCCCCCACCCTCCGCACTATTTAGTTTAAAGCCCTCTCTACAGCCCTAGTTATTTGATTGGCCAGGCCCCTAGTCCCAGCATGGTCTAAGTGGAGCCCGTCCCAATGGAACAGCTCCCTCTTACCCCAGTACTGGTGTCAGTGTCCCACGAACCAAAACCCATTTCTCCCACACCAGTCTTTGAGCCACGTGTTCAACTCCCTGATATTATTTACCCTATGCAAATTTGCTCGTGGCTCGGGTAGTAATCCAGAGATTATTACCTTTGTGGTTCTGCTTTTCATTTGGCTCCTAGCTGCTCATACTCCCTCAGCAGAACCTCTTTCTTTGTCCTACCTATGTTGTTGGTACCCACGTGGACCACGGCAACTGGATCTTTCCCCTCCCACTCCAAGTTCCTCTCCATCTTCTCCAGCGCAGAGAAGATGTCCTTAACCCTGGCATCGGGTAGGCAACACAACTTTCAGGACTCACGTTCTCAGCTGCAGAGAACAGTATCTATCCCCCTTATTATACTGTCCCCTATTACTACAACATTTCTTTTTACTTCCCCCACTTGAATGGCCCCCTGTACCAAGGTGCTGTGGTCAGTTTGCTCTCTTCCACACAGGGAGCAAGAATCTCATACCTGTTAGCCAATTTCAAGGGCCGAGGCTCCTCCACCACTACATCCTGAGTCCCCATACCTTCCTCATTCGTAGTCACACCCTCCTGTCCCTGACCACGGATCGAATTCAAACTAATTAATCTAAGGGGTGTGACTGCCTCCTGGAACACAGTGTCCAGGTAACTCTCCCCGTCCCTGATGTATCACAGTGTTTGCAGCTCGGACTCCAGCTCATCAACAGGGAGCCGAAGTTCCTTGAGCTGCAGACACTTGCTGCAGATGTGGTCGACGTGGAACTCAATGGGGTCCACCAGCTCCCAGATGCCACAACAGAAGCACATCGCCTGCTCTGCCACCTCTAATGTATTTAGTAAATTAAGTTTTCAAGTTTTGTTTTTAATCCCAGCTCTAATTCAAATCAATGCCCCAGAAAAGAGCGAAAGAGAAAAACTCACCAACCAATAAAAACATAGAAATTTACAGTGCAGAAGGAGGCCATTTCAGCCCATCGTGTTTGCGCCGGCCGACAAAGAGCTGCACGGCCCTTGGTCAGCAGCCCTAAAGGTTACATACAAACCTATGAACAATGACGAAAAGGCAAAGAACACCCAGCCCAACCAGTCCGCCTCACACAACTGCGGCACCCCTTATACTGAAACATTCTACATTCCACCCCAACCGGAGCCATGTGATCTCCTGGGAGAGGCAAAAGCCAGATAAAAACCCAGACTAATTTAGGGAGAAAAAATCTGGGAAAATTCCTCTCCGACCCATCCAGGTGATCGAAACTAGTCCAGGAGATCACTCTAGACGTATTCTATTCCCTGCACTACTTACCGTTATATCTGCGCCGTCCAACAAAAGGTCATCCAGTCTAATTCCAATTACCAGCTCTAGGTCTGTAACCCTGCAGGTTACGGCATTTTAAGTGCCCATCCAACCATCTCTTAAAAGTGATGAGGGTTTCTGTATCCACCACTCTTCCAGGCAGTGAGTTCCAGATCTCCACAACCCTCTGCATAAAGAAGCTCCCCCCTCAAATACCCTCTAAACCTTCCACCACCCACTTGAAAACTATGCCGTCTCATAATAGACCCCTCCACCAATGGAAATAGACCCTTACTATCCAAGATGTCCAGACCCCTCAATATTTTGTACACCTTAATGACGTCTCCTTTGAACATTCTCTGTTCCAATGAGAACAAACCCAGCCTATCCAATCTGTCCTCATAACTAAAATTCTCCATTCCAGGCAGCATCCTCGTAAATCTCCTCTGCACCCTCTCTAGTGCAATCACATCCTTCCTATAATACGGCAACCAGAACTGCATGCAGTACTCCAGCTGTGGCCTAACCAAAGTATTATACAATTTAAGCATAACCTCCCTGCTCTTATATTCTCGGCCAATAAAGGCAAGCATTCCGTATGCCTTCTTAACCACCTTATCCACTTGGCCTGCTACTTTCAGGGATCTATGGACTCCAAGGTCCCTTTGTTCATTTACACTATGAAGTGGTCTCCCGCTTAATGTGTATACCTTTTCCTTTTTCGCCCTCCCAAAGCGCAGCACCTCACACTTCTCTGAATTAAATTCCAATTGCCACTGCTCTGCCCACCTGACCAGTAGATTGATATCGTCCGGCAACCCATGACTTTCCTCTTCATTCCCAACCACACAGCCAATTTTAGTGTCGTCTGCAAACTTGTTAATCATACTCCATATATTCAAATCTAAATCGATGATTTATACCATAAAAAGCAAGGGTCCCAGCACTGAGCCCTGCGGAACCTCACTTCTCTTCTTTCCTGTGACGTCACCCTTTGATTTTGAATCTTTCTACTTTTCCTGTCTTCAGATCAGTTGGTATTTGGGCTGCAACATCCTACAACATGCCAACACGTCAGTGCTCTTTGATCCTACGTGACAGTGCTAATAATAATCACCTGATTAACTGAGTCAGCACTATATACCTGCACTGTCCTTTTTGACTCTAATCTTCCTGAATAATAAATGTTAAATCCACATTCTATTTTAATACAACAAACTGCAAAGTCAACACAAGGTATTCAATGCCAGGAGTATCTGTATAGCACATGCCCTACGAGCACGGAGAGTAGGAATGAAGAATGGGGATAGAGGGATCAGTGATGTTACATGGTGACAAGATCCTTTGTTTTACAGCTCAGTGCATCTTTCAGTAGCTCTGAGTGAATTGTTCCAGCCCCACTGATTTCTGCCTTTAATCACAAGTTCTAATTGTAGTTTTCCTTCAACCTTTCACAATTTGGAGAAATTCTATACAATGTAAAATAATATTTTTTGACAGAGATCAGATGGCTCAGACTTCGAAATCTACATTCTTCAGTCAGGAAGATCACAATTAATTCATGTCTGCTTATGAAACAGGCGGGCTGGAGGGGGCTATGTATCTGATACAGAAGAAGGTAGAAGACCTCAACAATGTAAAGCTTGACATTGCCGTGACGGGAGAATCAGGCGGAGGGAAATCCAGCTTCATCAATGCTATGAGAGGGCTTCGGAGAAATGATAAGGGAGCAGCTAAAGTTGGTAACACAGAAACCACAAGGAAGCCAACCCGATACTCACATCCCGACCTGCCTAATGTTTGCTTCTGGGACCTGCCAGGAATTGGAACTTTTAATTTCCCAGCAGATACATACCTGAGGAAAATGAACTTTGAAATATACGATTTCTTCATCATTAACTTAGGCTGTTGAGTCAAAGAACATGATGCAAAACTCGGCAAAGAGATTAAGCGGCTGGGGAAGAAAGTCTACTTTGCTCGATCTAAGATTGACAATGATCTCGATGATATTGAAACGATGAAAACGATCAGGACTTATTGTGTTGCTGAGTTGAAAGAGTTCGGGTTTCCATCACCCACTGTTTTCCAATATCAAGCCATAGGCTGAATGAGTTTGATTTTCCAATATTAAAGGAAACCCTTGCAAATAACCTTGACGATATAAAGAAACATGTTTTCTTGCTGTCACTTCCAAACATTACATTGGAGATGGTAGAGAATAAAAGAAAAGAGCAAAAGAAACAAGTCTGGATGTTGGCAACACTTTCAGGAACAGTGGGAGCAGTGCCCATTCCTGGCCTGTCCTTGGTTTGTGACATTGGGATACTGGTTACAGCAATAATACAGTTCCGTCTATATCTGGGTCTGGATAACGACTCTCTTCAAAGACTGGCCAAGGTGGCAGGGAAATCTGTGAGAGATCTGAAAGCAGTGGTGAAAACCCCTCTGATGGGTGAAATTACTGAAGAGTTTGTGAAAAGAATGTTGCTGGGTTCCACCTTTGCTGCCATTTCAGTAGCTGAGGCGATCCTTGACTTCATACCAATCATTGGTTCCATCTTTGGAGCAGGAACATCATTTGCAATGACCTACAAGCTGCTGAATGATGCACTGAATGACGTTACGGAGAATGCGCAGAGAGTGGTGAAGGCTGCATTTGGGACTGATTAAATGGACTGCACTAAAACATCAGCACATCGCGCTCCTGTACATCATTAAAAGTTTAAGAATAAAACAGAATGTAGTGTGAATGTGGCATCTTTCACATCCTCAGGACATTCCGAAAACCAGTGGAAACGCCAGAAAACCCACATCAACATGGTCGATATTTTCCGGAGTTTACACAGAACCTCCGCTGAAGTTATGGTGAACTAGGGAGAGAAAGGCTTGGAAATTTACTCCCTGCACATCACACTCTAATACAGAGACAATTGCAGGATAATCTAATAATATAGAGACAATTGCAGTATAATCTAATAGTATAGAGACAATTGCAGCATAATCTAATAGTATAGAGCCAATTGCAGTATAATCGAACAGTATAGAGACAATTGCAGTATAATGTAATATATGTGACTGTAATTCTGAATGGTCATTTCTTGCTATGTTTTCAGTGAATGTTTTGACCATTGGAGTTTCCTTGAATGGGAGAGCCAATGAAATAAAGTTGCCATTAGCATCACACTGAATTGTGTCCTGTCCAGTACATGATGTCTGTCCGGTAGCTCAGTGTAGGTGGTAATCCTACCCGTGCTGGACTGACTCCTGCTGCTCAGGCTGTGGCTGTGCAGGTTAAATTAAATTAATTGGTATAATTACCTTGAGAACCAAATTAAGCTTCACGATACGCCCCGGATACAAACCCAGATCCTATTCAATTTCTCCCACACTCTGTAATATCCTATATGTTTTCACATTGGAAAAGCATCATCTCACTGTCAGTGTCCATTTCAGAGCCAGCCTGAAGATTTGAATGGGTCCCAGTGTACTCAGTAATTTCCTGTTACTCATTTCCTGCTGTGCCATGTGAAGTCTGCACACGATACAGCTCGTTCATTGCTGACCCTGTTCACCCATTGGACACACATCACAGTTGGATCTTACAATGGAAAGTCTTTGGCTCACTCACATCTTCACTGGCTTCACGGATAAAAGCACCAGAGTGCGACCAAGCTACAAGCCTGGAGCGTGAGACCCTTGCACATTCACCGAAACAGACCCAGCAGCACATGTGTTCAATACTCCAGGATCATTGATCCCTTAGGCACTGGGATCCTGCAATCAGGCTCCTCAGCCCAAGGCAGTCATTTCTCCCCCCGCTGAGACAGTGCTGTCTGCCCCTCCTCCCCTCCAAGCCCCTCCTGCTCACTGGTGCTCGGTGCCTCATCAGCTCTTACACCCTGTGACCTGAGTGATGTATCGGGGCTGCTGCTTCAATGAGGAAGGTGCCAGGACAGAGTTGGTGAATCAGGTGAGTGGCTCTTCACTCTGGAGCTGCCAGCCTGCTCTTCAGACCAGGCATCAGGCTGTGCATCACCTGCGAGGGTGACAAAGTGAAGGATTTAGGAGGGTGGCCACTCTTGTGTGACTTTGAGGAAGTCAGTGAGCAACAACAGAAGAGCTTACAATTGAGGTGAATGTCAGGAGACTGTACTAGCTCACTGGACTGAGACCGATCCCTTCTATTACCATGTGTTCTCAGCAGCTCACCTCCAACGTCCCCATCTCCCACCGCCTCCCTGGTGTGTTCCCGAGGAATTGAGGAGCTTCCTCCTTGTGCGTGTGGGGGGATGAGTGCACTTCCTCTCTGACAACATGTGTTTGACCCACTGAGTGTGGGAACTTTCCCTCTGCAAAGTGAGGAAGGCACCTGATTAACACAAGATTGAATTACAGCCAGGAGTGTGCAGACATTGCACAGGGAGGATGCTTTCAGGTACAGGCTATGGAGCAATCTGTTCTCTATTGAATCAAATCCCACCAGCCCAACAGGCTCTGGGATAACACACACTGGAATGGTGGGAAAGGAGTGCGTGTGTGTTTGGCATCAGGATCCTTTGTGAATATTATGGGTTACATCCATCTCTTGACAGGGATGGTATGGAGGTGAGTCAGGCTTGCAGCATTCTCTCAGGGTGTGCATGGGTACACGTGACTTCACGTACTGCAGCCAATCTCGTGAGGCAATTAAACCACTTCCTGCACTGTGTTACATTTGTCGGGTGGGCAAGATGCCCCTGAGGCTCAACAACAACCACTTTATACAGAGTCTTTAACATAGTAAAACATCCCAAGCACTCTCCATCCCTCTACAGTCTCCAAATTATCACGCCGTTTGTCCCACATCCAGTATTGGATGAGCAGAAATTTCCTGCAAATAAATATTGGGAAGACCGAAGGTATTGCCTTCTGTCCCCATCACAAATTGTGATCCCCAGCCACCGACTCCACCCCTCTCCCTGGCACCTGCCTGAGTCTCAACCACACTGTTCGCAACCTTGGTGTTGTATTTTACCCCGAGGAGCTTCTAACCACAGATCCACATCATCACTCAGACCAACTACTTCCATCTCGGTAACATCGCCCAACTCCATCTCTGCCTCAGTTCATCCGCTGCTGAAACCCACACTCAGGCCCTTGTTACCTCTAGATCTGACTATTCCAATGCACACCTGGCTGGCCTCCAACCCTCCACCCTCCATTAACCTGAGGTCATCCAAAACTCTGCTGCCCGTATACTAACTCACACCATGCCCCGTTCACCATCACAGCTGTGTTCAGTGAACTACATTGACTCCCGGTTGATCAATGCCTCTATTTTAAAATTGTCCTCCTTGTTTTCAAATCCCTCCACGGCCTCGCCCCTCTCTACATGATGTCCTGTCCTAGGAGTTTACCAAGTGCAGCTGCACCAACACTCAAACAGCTCAACACCTTCCAGGCCATGCTGCTTGAATGGCCCGGCATCCACCACATTAAACACCTTGTCCCTCCACCACCGGCGCTACGTGTACCATCTACACGATGCACTGCAGCAACTCACCAAGGCTTCTTCGATAGGACTTCCTAAACCCACAATCTCCACCACCTAATAGGACAAGGGCAGCAGGCACATGGGAACACCACCACCTCCAAGTTCCTCTCCAAGTCACACAGTATCATGACTTGAAAAATGTCGCCTTTCCTTCATTGTCACTGGGTCAAAAATCATGCACTCCCTCCCTAACAGCATAGTGGGAGTAACTTCACCTCACGGACTGCAACGGTTCAACAAGGCGGCCCATCACCAACTTCTCAAGGGAAACTAGGGATGGGCAATAAATGCCGGCCTTGCCAGCGATGCCCACAATCGAATGTTAAAGAAACAACGGTGGAGTAATCTTGGCCATTGAACGGAATTGTGTTTTACTGTTACAGAGTTAAAGCCAGTGACACCCCGGGTCATGTGATGCATTTGATTACTGTTCCACCTGTGATGGTTTAGATTGGTGGATTGATATTAAATAATGAACGACTTTATTGCAATCATCAGTACTTAACCCGGTGATGGTAGTAACTGTATTAGTATAGATTTGTTAAATCAAGCAGTGTTAGTTGATCCACCTCTGTGTCCGACTCAGTCTTTGAAGCCGGTTAATTGATTAATATCTTTTGGACTGGGTTTGTGGGACAGTCCACAGCCCAGATAATTTAGGATTCTTCTAAACCCCCAATATCACTGACAGACCCCAATCTGGTGGTCAGATGGTTCCCTATTTGTTCTCAGTGGATCACAGCCCCAGTGATGGTTTGCTCAGCTGGATTTCTAAGTGCGTTGCATTTGGATCCGGCGTTAAATCTCCTTGAGAGGTGCATCCTAAAATACATTACAGAAAATGCTGGAACAGTGAGCAGTTCCGGCAGTATCGGTGGAGAGAGAAACCGAGTTAACCTTTCATCAGAACTGGAAGAGGTTAGTGATTTAACAGTTTATAAGCAGTACAGATCGAGTGAAAGGGTTGTGGGGAGCTAAAGGCAAGGTCTGTGATTGGGTGGAAGGCAGGAGTGATTCAATGACACAAGGGATGATGGTGCAAGGGAAAGGCGGATGGTAATGGGACAATAAAAAAACAGAAGATGGGTCCGTAGCGAGTGTCAATGTTTACAGAATAGCTATTACCAGCAGCTACTGTCTGAAATGCTGCCAGATCATAACCATCGCTCCCATTTTCTCAGACAGTGGATACACTGGATCACTGGGGAGCACTGGGTCACCGCGGAAGACTGGGTCACCAGGGAGCACTGGGTTACCGGGGAGCACTGGGTCACCGGGGAGCACTGGATCACCGGGGAACGCTGGGTCATTGGGGAGCACTGGGTCACCAGGGAGCACTGGATCACTGGGGAGCACTGGATACCATGGAATACTGGGTCACTGGGGAACATTGGGTCACCGGGTAGTGCTGGGTCACCGGGGAACACTGAGTCACCGGGGAGCACTGGGTCACTGGGGAGCACTGGGTCACCGGGGAGCACTGGGTCACCGGGGAGCGCCGGGTCACCAGGTCACCGGGGAACGCTGGGTCACCGGGGAGTGCTGGGTCACCGGGGAGCGTTGGGTCACCGGGGAGCGCCGGGTCACCGGAGAACGCCGGGTCACCAGGGTCAGGAAGGTAGATTCATCCTTCCACAAAGAATCTGACTGTGACTGGGGTCTGAGCGGATCCGCTGCAGGATTCCTCCCCAATTTCATTCCTTTCTATTGGTTAGTGTGTAGCCAATAGTGTGCTACCTCACTGACCCCGAGCACCAATCATAAACAGCCTACTTTATTAATGAAACCAGCATAAACCTTCAAAACATTGTACTTAAAAATGTTGGCAGCCAATTATAAATGGTGTTTATTGATATTAGAAATCAAGTAACAGTGAGATTAGAACATAAGGTTTAGGAGCAGGAGTAGGCTATTCGGCCCCTCGAGCCTGCTCCGCCATTCAATAATATCATGGCTGATCTTCTACCTCAACACTTGCCTGCAGTATCCCCATATCCCTTGATTCCCTTAATATCCTCAAATTTATCGATCTCTGTCTTGAATATACTCACTGACTGAGCCTCCACAGATCGCTGGGGCAGGAAATATCAAAGATTCATCACCCTCTGAATGAAGAAATTTCTCCTCATCTCAGTGCTAAATGCCCTTATTCTGAGACTGTGCCCCCTGGTTCTAGACTCCTCAGCCGGGGGAAACATCCTCCCTGCATCTACCATCAAGCCCTGAAAGCATTTTGTATGTTTTAATGAGATCATCTCTCATTTTTCTAAACTCTAGTGAATATAGAGATTGGCCATAAATGAGCTCGGGAGTGCTGGCATCGTATGACAAGCAGTGAATGATAAGGAACATTAGGGCCTATCCCGTGCTACTGAATTCAGGGATCAGCTTCCCCACCAGCCACACACGAGGCCAGTGCTCCTGCTCCACATTCTCCGTACTGCTTTACAGCACAGCTCGAAACCCGCTGAGCGACCACATAAAACCAACACTTGGAGCCTTGCAAGCTGTTTGTTGATGAACTCCAGCACTTACACACAAGGATTTCTATGAGGAGACGTACATTCTGATGGTGTTGTTGCGTTGATTAACTGAACGTTGTGCATTGGGAGGGTTTTGTGTTTTGCCTGCCCCCTGCTGGTGATTTCCTTCATTCACAGCCCCAATGATCCACATCTCCAGCAGCAGCATTCCTGCTTTCACCACAGAAAGAACATCAAACAAACCCGCTTGCATTTCTACACCACCTTTCACCACTTCAGGACGTCCCAAAGTGATTTACAGATAATGAAGTACTTTTGAAGGGTCGTTACTGATGTAACTTGGGAAACACGGCAGCCAATATGTGCACAGCAAGCTCCCACAGCAGCAAGGTGTCAATGATCAGATAATCAGTTTTTATTGATGTTGGTTGAGGGATAAACATTGGCTAAAACCCCACAAACAACTCCCCTGCTCTTCTTTGAACTTTTGTATTCACCTGAGAGGGTTTAATATCTCAACTGAAAGACAGCATCTCTGAAATGGAGCACTCCCTCAGTACTGCACTAGAGTATTACCCTAGATATTATGCCCAAGTTTCTAGAATGTTTCTGATACTAACGCCAAGATCTGTTCATATCAGCAACATCTGATAGGTGTGGATTAACAGAAATACGGACATCAGAAAACCCGACATCAATAGTAAGGAAAATGTTAGAATCTGTTATTAGGGACCTGGTAACAGGGCACTTAGAATATCATGATATGATTGGGCAGAGTCAATAAGGATTTATGATCGGGAAATGGTGCTTGACAAGCCTGTTATATTTTGAAGTTGTAATTAGCAGGGTAGATAAGGGGGAACCAGTGGATGTCGTGTATTTGGATTTTTAAAAAGCATTCGATAAGGTGCCACACAAGAGGATATTACACAACATTAGGGCTCATGGGATTGGAGGTAATATATTAGCATGGATTGAGGATTGGTTACTGGACGGAAAACAGAGAGTAGGAATAAATGGGTCATTTTCGGTTTGACAGACTGTAACTAGGTTCCGCAAGGATCAGTGCTTGGGGGTCAGCTATTTACAATCTAGATCAATGACTGATGAGGGGACTGAGTGTAATATATCCTAGTTTGCTGATCATACAAAGCTAGGTGGGAAAGGAAGTTGTGAGGAGGACACAAAGGAGTTGCAAAGGGATATAGACAGGTTAAGTGAATGGGCAAGAACTTGGCAGATGGAATACAATGTGGAGAAATGTGAAGTTATCCACTTTGGTCAGAAAAATAGAGAAGCAGAATATTTTTAAATTGTGAAATGTTGTTGTTCAGAGGGTCTCCCTGTACAAGAATCACAGGTTAACATGCAGGTACAGCAAGCAATTAGGGAGGTAAATAGTATGTTAGTCTTTATTATAAAAGGGTAGGAGTATAAACGTGAATAAGTCATACTGCAATCATATCGGTCTTTGGAGAGCCCACACCTCGAGTACTGTGCACAGTTTTGGTCTCCTTATCGAAGGAAGCATCTATTTCCTTAGAGGGAGTGCTGAAAGGTTCACTGGACTGATTCCTGGGATGGGGGGGATTGTCCTATGAGGAGAGATTGAGTAGACTAGGTCTATATTCCCGAGAGTTTAGAAGAATGAGAGGTGACCTCATTGAAACATTTAGAATCCTTCAGGGCCTTGACAGGATAGATACTAAGAGGTGGTTTTCCTTGGATGGGGAATCTAGAACTAAGGGGCATCGTCTAAGGATAAGGGGGTCGGCCATTTAGGACTGAGATGATGTGAATCCTTGAAGTTCCCTGCCCCAGAGGGCTGTGGATGCTCAATCAGAGCTTGCAAGGTCCACACCAGTTCTCTAAACATTCCCTCCATCGCGGTTGGTCACTTTCTTCCTCCATTGGAGACACAGATCCCACTTCTGACTCCACGTATTACAGGGTCCCGCTGTCTCGAGCCTTCTTTTCCTTTTCAAACAGTAATCCTCGAACAATCCAAATTTCAAATACCTTCTTTTAATGCACATGAAACAAAGCAAGACCACACAGTACGACTTTCAGCTCCAAGTCCCAGCTTCTTTCTGTCCCCTGCTTCCCCTCAACTCCCGTTTTATGCTCAGCTGCCTGGGGAAAGTGTCTCTCCCCCTCCCCACTGCCCCCACACCCCCGCCCCTACAACTCCAGGGGCTCCCGCTCAAGGTACAGCTGTCTGTAAACAGGAGGTTCTTAAAGAGGCAATACTCTTCCTCTTGGCCCAGATAAATGATCCAGTGTTACAAAATGTGAAGCAAGAGGTAATGGTGATAAATGGGCACCCGTTGAGTGTAAAACAAAATGCCTTCCGCCGTTTAACATAGTAAAGAATGACCTTTATACAGAGTGACTCGGGGGCATTGTGAGGAAGTGGAACAATTGTTGGTGCCATGAATACATAGGTGGACAGTCATTGACTTGGCCCACAAGCATCTCTTCGGAGGTGACCGAGGATTGCAAAGACCCTGCAGTGGCTGTTGAGGCGATTCCTCTGGCCAGGGCTGTATGAAGAAGTACTCTGGTTCTGTATTTCCTGTCCAGAGTGTCAGCCACGCCTCACTATTGCACTCGATTAGTCCTTCTCCCAATAATTTAGCTGCCCTTTGAAAGGACTGCTATGGACCTAGAGGGACCTATGGTGAGGTCAGCATGAGGACATCAGGATATTTCAGTAGTTGTTGACTATGCCACACAATACTCCGCGGCTATCCGCCCATAATCTGTAACCTCATGGCCCGCCCGATCCCTCACTCCACCATTACCATCAAGCCAGGGGACAAACCTAGTTCAATCAGGAGTGCAGAAGAGCATGCTAGGAGCAGCACCAGGCATACCTAAAAATGAGGTGCCAACCTGGGGAAGCGGCGACACAGGACTACATGAATGCTTAGCAGCGGAAGCAGCATGCTATAGACAGAGCTATGCGATCCCACAATCAACGGACCAGATTAAAGCTCTGCAGTCCTGCCACATCCATTTGTGAATGGTGGTGGATAATTAAACAACTAACGGGAGAAGGAGGCTCCATGAATATCCTCATCCTCAATGATGGCAGAGAACAGCACGTGAGTGCAAAAGACAAGGTTGAAGTGATTGCAGCCATCTTCATCCAGAAGTGCTGAGAGGATGATCCATATCGGCCTTCTCCTGAGGTTCCCACCATCACAGAAGCAAGTCTTCTGCCAATTCGATGAACTCCATGTGATATCAAGAAAAGGCTCAGCATATTGGATACAACAAAGGCTATGGGTGCTGACAACATCCCGGCTATCGTGCTGAACACATGCTCCAGAACTAGCCACACCTCTAGCCAAGCCAATCCAGTACAGCTGTAGCACTGAGATCTACCCAACACTGTGGAAAATTGCCCAGGTATGTGCTGTCCACAAAAAACAAGATAAATCCAATCCGATCAATTACCGTCCCATCAGTCTACTCTCAATCATCAGCAAAGAGTTGGAAGGTGTCATTGACAGCGCTATCAAGCGGCACTTACTCACCAATAACCTGGTCAACAATGCTCAGTTTGGGTTCTTGCAGGACCACTCTGCTCCAGATCTCATTACAGCCTTGGTCCCAACACGGACAAAAGAGCTGAATTCCCGAGGTGAGGTGAGAGTGACTGCTATTGACATCAAGGCAGCACTTCAGAGCGGGGCATCAAGGAGTCCCAGTAAAATTTGTCAATGGGAATCAGGGGGAAATCTCTCCACTGGCTGGAGTCATAGTTAGCACAAAGGAAGATGGGTGTGGCTGTTGGAGGTCCATCATCTCAGACCCAAGACATCAATGCAGGAGTTTCTCAGGGCAGTGTCCCAGACCCAACCATATTTAGCTGCTTCATCAATGACCTTCCCTCATCATAAGGTCTGAAGTGGGGATGTTCACTGATGATTGCAGTGTTCAGTTCCATTCGAACTCCTCAGATAATGAAACAGTCCATGGCCTCATGCAGCAAGACCTGGACAATAATCAGGCTTGGGCTGATAAGTGGCAAGTACCATTTGTGCCACACGAGGACCAGGCAATGACTATCTCCAACAAGCGAGAGTCTAACCACTGCCCCTTGATATTCAACGGCATTACCATCACCGAATTCCCCCCGAATTTACCTGCGGATTCCCTCAGGCTGTGACCCTGGGGCCGGGGCCGCCCCGCACTGCTGTGAAATGCAGCCTCACACAATCCGAGCCCTCCCTCCCTCAGGCCCCACACTTGCCCTCATAGGCGGACGGATGGGGGAAACTTTCCCTGGGCTCCCGCAGCCTCGACACATCAATCCGGAGCTCTGGAACTTTCCACAGCCGTTCTTTCCCGCACTCTGCTCCTCCAATTACAGCTCCCCTTGAATGCTGATCTTCCAATCACAGCTCCGCCCGCTCGCTGATCCACCAATCACAGCTCCCCATGCTCGCTGATCCTCCAATCACAGTTCCCCCGCTCGTTGATCCTCCAATCACAGCTCCCCACGCTCGCTGATCTACCAATCACAGCTCCCTGCCGCTCGCACCCTTTCCGTTGGCTCTGGGCCCTGCGAGCGGCCGCCCTTCAGTTGCTCTGCAGCGGGGCCTGGCTCCCCTCCACCCCACAGCTCAACAACCTTTTACAGCAGGGGGAGATCTGAGCATCAAAAGTGGGCAGGCAATGGGAGAGCAGAGGGGCTTCGGCGGGGAGAGGTCTCACTTCACCAGCATTGACCATGGGGGTCTAGTGGGAAGGAGGAACTGAAGGATATCCTTATTAGGTGGGAAATTGTGTTAGGGAAATTGATGGGATTGAAGGCCGATAAATCCCTGGGAACTGATAGTCTGCATCCCAGAGTACTTGAGGAAGTGGCCCTAGAAATAGTGGATGCATTGGTGATCATTTTCCAACAGTCTATTGACTCTGGATCAGTTCCTATGGACTGGGGGTTAGCTAATGTAACACCACTTTTTAAAAAGGGAGGGAGAGAGAAAGCAGGTAATTATAGATGGGTTAGCCTGACATCAGTAGTGGGGAAAATGTTGGAATCAATTATTAAGGATGAAATAGCAGCGCATTTGGAAAGCGGTGACAGGATCGGTCCAAGTCAGCATGGATTTATGAAAGGGAAATATGCTTGACAAATCTTCTGAAATTTTTTGAGGATGTAACTAATAGAGTGGATAAGGGAGAACCAGTAGATGTGGTGTATTTGGACTTTCAAAATACTTTTGACAAGGTCCCACACAAGAGATTGGTGTGCAAAATCAAAGCACATGGTATTGGGGGTAATATACTGATGTGGATAGAGAACTGGTTGGCAGACAGGAAGCAGAGAGTCGGGATAAATGGGTCCTTTTCAGAATGGCAGGCAGTGACTAGTGGAGTGCCGCATGGCTCAGTGCTGGGACACCAGCTTTTTACAATATACATCAATGATTTGGATGAAGGAATAGAGTGTAATATCTCCAAGTTTTCAGATGACACTAAACTGGGTAGTGGTGTGAGCTGTGAGGGGGATGCTAAGAGGTTGCAAGTTGACTTGGACAGGTTAGGGGAGTGGGCAAATGCATGGCAGATGAAGTATAATGTGGATAAATGTGAGGTTATCTACTTTGGAGGCAAAAACGCGAGGACAGAATCTTTTCTGAATGGCGGCAGATTACGAAAGGGGGAGGTGTAACGAGACCTGGGTGTCATGGTTCATCAGTCTTTGAAATTTGGCATACAGGTTGACATACAGGTGAAGAAGGCAAATGGTATGTTGGCCTTCATGGCTCGGCGATTTGAGTATAGAGCAGGGAGGTCTTACTGCAGTTGTACAGGGCCTTGGTGAGGCCTCACCTGTTCAGTTTTGGTCTCCTAATCTGAGGAAGGACATTCTTGCTATTGAGGGAGTGCAGCGAAAGTTCACCCGACTGATTCTTGGGATGGCAGGGCTGACATATGAGGAGAGACTGGATCAACTGGGCCTTTATACATTGAAGTTTAGAAGGATGAGAGGGGATCTCATATAAACATATAAGATTCTGACGGGACTGGACAGGTTAGATGCGGGTAGAATGTTCCTGATGTTGGGGAAGTCCAGAACCAGGGGACACAGTTTTAGAATAAGGGGTCGGCCATTTAGGACTGAGATGAGGAGAAACTTCTTCACTCAGAGAGTTGTTAACCTGTGGAATTCCCTGCCTCAGAGATTTGTTGATGCCAGTTCATTGGATATATTCAAAAGGAAATTAGATATGGCCCTTACGGCTAAGGGGATCAAGGGGTATGGAGAGAAAGCAGGAAAGGAATACTGAGCGAATGATCAGCCATGATCTTATCGAATGGCCTACTCCTGCAACTATTTTCTATGTTTCTATGTTTCAAAGGGCAAAGGCCGCACAAAGAAAGAGCTGAAGAAAGATGAGCAAGCGGTGAGTGAAGCCGCCTGGGCTGAGCAGGTGGAGACACACAGCTTCCACTCTGACACCCAATCCCGGGACCTCTCACACGGTGTGAGCTGCATGGAATTACACCTCGCCCCGTCCAACCCTTTATAGAGTTCACACTGGAACGGACATCTCAAGGCAAAGGTTTCTGGAATAAGTTCTCTTTACTTAAATTTAACAAAAGGTTACAAGTAAGCATCCAACAGTACCATTACACACAGTGATCCCGGTTTACCAATAAGCAGGCTCAGGTCTATTCCTTTACTTAACTCAAGTGATCATAAGCAAAATCTCACACGTACTGACACCAGCGAGTGGTCGGTTCGGCGGTGACTAGACGAGGCTCTTTAACGGACAACTGACCAGGTTGCCTTTCGACTGAAGCAGTACCCAATGACCTTTCGTAGCCCTGTTCTTTACCCGTAAAATCCTGGGCAGTCCCTTTGTGTGCACATGTTTCATCCAGCATGGGTAATGGCCGACGTTGGTTTTTCCTTCTTCTCCCAATTAATCATTCAGGGATTGCGAGGGGGCATTCCTCCAATCAAATTCCCCATTGTTCAGTAATTCATAATAGTTTGCAGAAGAGCAATAAACCATATGGTGACATCACACATCGATACCTTGTATTCTGTTTTTTGCAGAATTCCCAAGGTATGTGTTCTCCCTTTAGCTCCAAATGTCTCATTTTATGACCATTGGAGACGCTTCATCTGGAACTTCATCTCGGTTAAAAGGGATTTGTTTATCTGAGAGTACTCTCTGCAGTTACAACCAGTTGTTCTGTCCAGGTCTGCCATTGCCATCTAACACAGCTTTCAAAATATCTCAATCATAGAACAGCTCACAAGTTAACAGGCACCTTTGCTCAACAGAAAATATATTGTTTTTTGAGGTGTTTTGGTCAATGAAATTTGGTCATCTTTAAATCTACTTTCACACAATCTTTCAACTTAAAGACCAAATCCAGGGATCCATTACACTGTGAGGCCAAGTCCCTCATCTTCCATTCGGACATGCCATGGTGTGCCATCTTGCTGTTGGTGGCATAGACTGGCAGTCTGCACCTCACTGAGGTCGGGAGTTTGGATGTCCGAGCGGTCGGTAGGCCACAAGAGGTCAGGAGTTCAGAGTCTAGGAGTCAGAGTTCGGGAGGCCAGAGAGGTCGGGAGTTTGGAGGTCAGGCGCCCAAGGGTTCGGGAGGCCACAGAGGTCGGTGAGTTCGGGAGGCCACAGATGTCAGTGAGTTCGGGAGGTCACAGAGGTCGGTGAGTTTGAGAGGTCACAGAGGTCAGAAGTCTGGGAGGTCACAGAGGTCGGTGAGTTCGGGAGGCCACAGAGGTCAGTGGGTTCGGGAGGCCACAGAGGTCGGTGAGTTCGGGAGGTCAGAGAGGTCGGTGAGTTCGGGAGGCCACAGAGGTCGGTGAGGTGAGTTGGTAAGTATCTCTCTTTTCTCTATTTCTTTTTAATTAGATTTTAAACTAGATAAGTCTAACTAGAGGGATGGCAGGGCAGTTCAGTCCCATGGAGTGCACATCTTGTGGCATGTAGGAAGTCCTGGATGCTTCGCGTGGCCTAGACAACCACGTGTGTACGTCTCCAGCTTCAACTACTCGAGCTCCGCGTTTCAGAGCTGGAGCAGTGGCTGGAGTCAGAGTGGCTGAGAGCTACGTGGAAAGTACGTTTCAGGAGCTGGTCACCCCGCAGCTTAAAGGCGTGCAGGCAGAGGGGAAGCGGGAGACCACCAGACGAAATACGAATGTTAGGCAGGTAGTGCAGGATTCCTCCCGTGAGTTCTTCTCATTTTCGAACCGATATTCACTTTTGAGTATCGGTCAGGGTGACGGTGCCTCTGGGGAGTGCAGCCAGAGCCAGTTCCAAGGCACCACGGGTGTCTCAGCTGCACAGGGAGGAGGGACGGAGAATAAAAGAGCTCTAGTGATGGGGGATTCTATAGTTAGGGGAATAGACAGGCATTTCTGCAGCCCAAATATTATGGTGCCAGAGTCAAGGATGTCACAGAGTGGCGCAGGGCATTCTTGGCGGGGCGGGGGGAAGGATAAACAGCTAGAGGTCGTGGTCCATATCGGGGAGGGATGAGGTCCAGGCAGAATTCCATGAGCTAGGAAGAAAATTAAAGGGTAGGACCTCAAAGCGTAATCTTTGGGCTACTACTTGTGCCACGTGCTCATGAGTACAAGAATAGAAGGATAGAGAGGATGAACACATGACTGGAGAGTTGGAGTAGGAGGGAGGGCTTTAAATTCTTGAGGCATTGGGACTGCTTCTGCAGGAGATGGGACCTGTAAAAACCCCTAAGATGTTCTATAAATATATTGAGACGAAGAGGGTAACAAAAGAAGGAGTAGGGCCTATTAGAGACCATGAGGGTTACCTTTGTGTGGCGGCTGAAGATGTTGTTAAGGTTCTTAACGAATACTTTGCATCTATTATTATAAAGGAAAGAGGCAATGCAGATACTGCTCTCGAGGAGGAGTGTGATATTCTGGATGAAATAAATATAGTGACAGAGGAAATATTAAGGGGGAAGTAAGCACTCAGGTACGTACATGTGTCTGTATGGAAATTGCCCAGCAATATGATTAGCTGCCCTAAAACACCCAAACAGGGGATCGATTTTAAACAAAAATCAAGGAAGCCAAAGAAAGAACCAAATGGCATTGTCCCCTTGAGAAAGGGGGATCAGTAATGGCCTGGTATTGGAGCTGAAAGGTTTGTTATGTTTAATGATGTTGTGATGGATGAAAGGGAAATTATACTCAATATGTCAAGTCTCAGCATACGTGACTGGTGTGACAGCATGACTAAGGAATGGTTCACCACAAGATTCAAGCAAATGATTAAAGCATTCTGGCTGCAGTGGTGCAGATTGTACACATCAAACGACTTTAAGTGTCCCATGAGAGTCAAAGACTCAGGAGTCACTTGAGGGAGGATCGTAAGAAAGGGACGGACGCGTGGAACATGGGATACAAATAGTTTCTCGTATGCTTGTGGCTGAGGCTGAAATTCCAAGAATGGACAGAAAAAAATATCGCCTGTCATCCTCCACCCAGAATGAGTCAGCACCGTGTTTCCTGAGATTAGAGACTATCAGATTAACAGTTACACTTCAGAGTTTCTGCTAACAGTATAAGGAAAAAGGCACCAAACGTCAATTGCTCACCAAAAGGTCAAACAGAATATAAGCCAAAAGGCAATCAACCTTTTTTACTGCAGGTGGAAGACGGGACAATCCGGTCAAATCAAACCCAGAGGAACAACAATCACTCGGCTGCCCGCTCGTGGACCACTGTATGTATAAATTAATGATTATCGTGTAATAATAATAAATACAGGCAACTCTCGATTATCCGCACACGGATACAACGGGAAACTGTTGTAACGGCATTTAAAATTCCACGTGTGTGACGTCGCTTTGAAACTCTGATGTTCCTTTCGAGTGTTGCCTATTGACCCTTGCTTTTAAGCGCTCTGCCTTGCCTCAGCTTCCGCTGCTGCTCGCACACAGGTCCACTGCCTCTCATAATTCATTAAAATGCCATGAACAGTTAAAGGAAGTAATCAACAAGTCTAATGGTCTTTAGATCTAGAGGACTAGAATTCAAGGATTAGAAGATACGCTACAACTATTGGTTAGAGCACACCTGCAGTACTGTAAACATTAACTGTAATGTCAAATCGCTCTAACAGAGACATCGTTTACCCGGCATAGCCCAATCCCCGAGGGACCCGGATAATGGAGTGTTGCCTGTAATAACTTTTATTTACATATTTATTAATGTAGTAAAATGTCCCAAGGCTTTTCACAACAGTGTTACAAGAAAAAACAGATAAATTTGACACCGAGCCACAAAAGAAGAAATTACGGCAGATGAGCAAAAGCTTGGTTAAAGAGGTAGGTTTTAAGGAACGTCTTAAAGGAGGAAAGAGAGGTAGCGAGGTTTAGGGAGGGAGTTCCAGAGCTTGGGGCACAGGCAACAGAAGACAAGGCCACCAGTGGTTGAGCAGTTATAATGAGGGATATTCAAGAGACCATAATTTGAGGAGCGTAGACATCTTGTGGGATTGTGAGGCTGAAAAAGATTAGAGAGATAGGGAGGGGCAAGGCCATAGAGGGATTTGTTAGCAAGGATGAGAACTTTTAACTAGGAGCCAATGTAGGTCAGAAACCACAGGAGTGATGGATGATCGTGTCTTAGTGCAAGTTAGGACACGGGCTGCTGAGTTTTTAATGAACTCAAGTTTACGAAGTGTAGAATGTGGGAAGCCACCCAGGAGTGAGTTGGAATAGTCAAGACTAGAACTAAAAAAGTCATGAATGAGGGTTTCAGCAGCAGAAGAGCTGAGGCAGGAGCAGAGGCGGGCGATGTTACAGAGTAACCTGTTTTTCGATTTGAGCATTCCAAGCGCAAGAAGTACCGATCAATTGCAAATAAAGTTAGAGTTGGGTCAGGTGGGTAAGATGGAGAGGGACATTGTGGTGGGCAGGATGGAGGGGGACATTGTGGTGGGCAGGGTGGAGAGGGAGAGTGTGGTGGGCAGGACGGAGAGGGATGAGAGAGAGAGTTTGCCGACATGTTCTCAAAGTATTTTCATTTTCTCTGCACTGTTGAAATGAATGTGGTGCTGGGTGTGAGGGAGTGGGGAATCAGTGCCTGCTCCCTGGAAGCTGATGCTGGTGTCCAGATTATTGAACAAAAGACCCAGGAGTGTGTGTCTTCCCTCATGTACCTCTGGAGCAGGGATTGGAACTTCCCTCGGGGAGCCAGTGGTAGACCTTGTGCCTGCTGCCCTGTCGTGGTGACCAGTTGGCACCTAATGGAGTGTGAAGGTGCCAATCTGGACCGATGGTGTGGGTGAGGAGAGCTTGGAGATTTTCATCGGGGTCCCAAATGTTCTTCTGTTGCTGGCCTGGGGTGGTGCCCAATGGGCACAGCTGGCAACTAATGGGGTGCGAAGGTGCCAATCTGGACTGAAGGTGTGGGTGAGAGATGGTGTCAATGATCTGGTGGAAATAGGCAACGAAACCACTTTGAGCTGATGACCTTGCTGTGCGACAATGTTCAGCTGCTGTCGGACGTCTGTTGAAAGCTTTAAAAGAGTTACACCATTGTTGCACGGAGGTTTCCTGGGAGGGCAAGTTTGGCAGCAATTTACAGTTTCAACACGCAACTTATAGCAGAGCTGAACCAACAACTATTTCCATTCACTTACCCCAGTATACTTGTGTGAAAATCCCGCTGCTAGTGATGGTAACCTCCGGTGTAAGAGCAACATAACAACCGAGGAGCTGACACTGAGGAAATTCAGGGCCGTAGTCTCTGCTTCAGTTGCTAACATAGTACATTCCACAGTTTCTAAGCCCTCTGTGAAAACACAATCTTGCTTGCACCTTAGAGGAAAGCAAAGAAAGATTAATATAATGAGGGATTTGAACATGGAAAGAAGATAGTGAAGATTAAGTTTAAATGCTTTTCTCGTAATGTAAGATGTATTGGCCTCCTTAAAACTGATGCGTCCCTTCTCATTCTATAGATAAGCAATGCAGCTGCAAGTATAGGACTTCATACACCCAGCTCAACAAGCCATGATAGTTATTCCCATGGGGAATGGAATGAGGAAATAATCAAAGGTTAACATTAAATACTATTCAATAGATGGAAATCATAGAAACATAGAATTTGACAGTAATGAAGGAGGCCATTTCGGCCCATCGTGTCCATGCCAATCGACAAAGAGCTACCCAGCCTAATCCCACTTTCCAGATCTTGGTCCGTAGCACTGTAAGTTACGGCACTTCAAGTGCACATCCAAGTACTTTTTAAATGTGGTGAGGGTTTCTGCCTCTACCACCCTTTCAGGCAGTGAGTTCCAGACCCCCACCACCCTCTGGGTGAAAACATTTCACCTCAAATCCCCTCTAAACCTTCTACCAATTACTTTAAATCTATGCCCCCTGATTGTTGGCCTCTCTGCTAAGAGAAATAGGTCCTTCTTATCCACTCTATCTAAGTCCCCCATAATTTTATACACCTCAATAAGTTCTCCCATCAGCCTCCCCTGTTCGAAAGAAAACAAACCCAGCCTATCCAATCTTTCCTCATAGCTAAAACTCTCCACTCCTGGCAACATCCTCGTAAATCTCCTCTGTACCCTCTCTAATGCAATCACATGTTTCCTGCAATGTGGTGACCAGAATTGTACGCAGTACTCTAGCTGTGACCGCACTAGTGTTTTATACAGTTCAAGCATAACCTCCCTGCTCTTCTATTCTATGCCTTAGCCAATAAAGGCAAGTATTCCGTATACATTCTTAACCACCTTATGTACCTGGCCTGCTACCTTCAGGGATCTGTGGACATGCCCCTCCAAGGTCCCTTTGTTTCTCTACACTTCTCAGTGTCCTACCATTTAATGTGTATTCCCTTGCCTTGTTAGCCATCCCCAAATGCATTACCTCACACTTCTCTAGATTGAATTCTATTTGCCACTGTTCAGCCCAGTTCATTGATATCTTCCTGCAGTCTATTATCAATCACACAGCCAATTTGTATATCATTGAAAACCTTTTATTCAAGTCTAAGTGATTGATATGTACAGGTTGGACCTCTGTGGTCCGGCACCCTCGGGACCTGACTAGTGCCGAAAGAAAGAATTTTCCGAACTGCGGGAGGTCACGCCTGGCCTAGGCTTACCTGTCGACAGCGCCCAGGTTCGTGTCTGTGCGTGTGTTAGGTGTGCTTGTGTTGAGTGTGCATGTGGGGTGTACCTGTGCGCATGCGGGGAATGTGTGTTTGTGTGCGCGCGTGCTAGCAGCCTGTAGGCGGTTCCCTCAGCACCCGCATATGCGCTCACTGACAGACAGCTGCTCCTAGCCAATCGCCACACAGACTCACTGACTATAGCCGCTCCCACCCAATCGCCGCACACACTCACTGACTGACTGTCAGCCGCTTCCAGCCAATCGCCACACACACTCACTGACTGACAGTAGCTCCCACCCAATCACCGCACACTCACTGACTGACTGACAGCCGCTCTCAGCCAATCGCCACACACACTCACTGACAGACAGCTGCTCCCATCCAATCATCAAATTCTCACAGACTGACGGCCACTCTCAGCCAATCACCACACACGCTTACTGACTGACAGCTGCTCCCAGCCAATCGTCACATGCACACCACCCACTTCTGGTTTGACCAGGGGTGGGACCGGGCGGGATGGGGCAGGACGGGACGGAGTGGGATGGGGGGGACGGGGCGGGGAGGGGGGGTGCAGGGCAGAATGGGGAGGACGGGGCTGGGGCGGGACGGGTGGCGGGCGACCTATCCACATACAGGGGCCGTTACCTCAATTTAAATATTATAATGAGGCTGGAAGCCTCTATTTCTCCCTCCATTTCGAATTTAACTGCCTATGGATGGGTTTCACACAACCTGACAGTTGGACCGAGGCAGGGATGGCTGCATCCAGGCGATAAATGGCTTTATATCCACCTCCTGGATCCAGGGTCCCTGCCTAACCCATCCCCCCACCCCCGGCTTCCCCACAGCGATGATGATGAGGCCGGCCCTGATCGTCCGGCATCCCTCCCGATCCTCCGCACCCACCCCCCCCCCGCAATCCATGGCCCACGATGTCTGACCTTCCCGATCCTGATCCCCTTCCACCAATCCCCGACTCCCCTCCCGTGATCCCTCCCCCAGACCGACCCTCGCAACTGAGGCCTAGCCACCCACAGCCAATCAGGCCTCACATTCAAATTAGGCTTCCCGGGTTTCCCCCCCACCACTGCCTCCAGCCCGTCTCCCCGAAGAAAATTTTGACCACAGTATTTATAGCACAGTAACAGACCATTCAGTCCAACCGGTCTATGCTGGTGTTTTTATGCTCCACGCAGGCCGCCTCCCACTCTTCTTTATCGAACCCGATCAACAGATCCTTCTATTCCTTTCTCCCTCATGTGTTTATCTAGTTTCGCCTTAAATGTATCTATGCTAGTCTCCTCAACTTCTCCTTGTGGGAGCAAGTTACACATTTTAACCACTCTATGGATAAAGAAATTTCTCCTGGATTCCCCACTGAATTTATTTAACATCTACAAGGTGTTTTGAGGTGCTTGATCTCAAATGGCCTTGTGATAACATGTGAGCATCACCAGTTTCGCTCCGAGAATATTATAATACAATATACGTCTTTGTTATATACGTTGAATCACTCATTATATTATGGGAACTTGAGCCTGCTTTTAGTGCCTGTATGTCAATAGATTTCAATGTTTCCCCAGGCCGAACAGTCTCCGAACCACTCTCGCACATTCCACAATAGGCAAAACATTTACCCCATACTTCCCATGCTATAATCCCACAACATAAGATATCTATCGACAAAATGGCTTTGGAACTAGTTGTACAAGAACAGTTACACAAACTGCTGAATTAGCATTTTTGAATATAAAAGGCCTATATCTACTGAAAAGCCTGCAGAATAATTGTTTTCTCACATCCATCCATCCAGTACTCTAACTCTCCCATTAAACCAACCCATCCATCCAATGCTCTAAGTCTCCCATCAAACCCATCGATCCAGTGCGGAAAATCCTCCATCAAACCCATCCATCTAGTACCCTAAATCCCCCATCTAAGCCCATCTATCCAATATCCAAACATAAAAACATAAGTATACAAGAAATAAGAGCAGGAGTCAGCCACCTGGCCCCTCGAGCCTGCTCCGCCATTTAATAAGATCATGGCTGATCTGATCATGGACTCAGCTCCACTTCCCTGCCCGCTCCCCATAGCCCTTTATTCCCTTGTCGCTCAAATTTCTGTCTATCTCCACCTTAAATATATTCAATGACCCAGCCTCCACAGCTATCTGGGACAGAGAATTCCATAGAGAAGAAATTCCTCATCATCTCAGTTTTAAATGGGCGGCCCCTTATTTTGAGACTATGTCCCCAACTTTTAATTTCACCAATGAGTGGAAATATCCTCTCTGCATCCACCTTGTCGAGCCCCCTCATGATCCTATATGTTTCGATAACATGACTTCTTCTGAACTCCAATGTGTACAGGCCCAACCTGCTCAACCTTTGTTCATAAGTCAACCCCCTCATCTCAGAAATCAACCGAGTGAACCTTCTTTAAACAGCCTCCAATGCAAATATATCCCTCCTTAAATACGGAGACCAAAACTGTACACAGTACTCCAGGTGTGGCCTTACCAATACCCTATACAGTTGTAACAGGACTTCTCTGCTTTTATACTCTATCCTCCTTGCAATAAAGGTCAACATCCCATTTGCCTTCCTGATTACTTGCTGTACCTGCATAATAACTTTTTGTGTTTCATGCACAAGGACCCCCAGGTCCCTCTGTACTGCAGCACTTTGCAATTTTTCTCCATTTAAATAATAATTTGCTTCTTTATTTTTTCTGCAAAAGTGGATAACCTCACACTTTCCCACATTATACTCCATCTGCCAAATTTTTGCCCACTTATTTAGCCTGTTTATATCCCTTTACAGATTTTTTGTGTCCTTCTCACAAATTGCTTTCCCACCTATTGAGTAGACTGGGTCTTTCCTCGTTGGAGTTCAGAAGAATGAGGGGTGATCTTATAGAAACATTTAAAATAATGAAAGGGATTGACAAGATAGAGGCAGAGAGGTTGTTTCCACTGGTCGGCGACACTAGAACTAGGGGGCACAGCCTCAAAGTACGGGGGAGCCAATTTAAAACTGAGTTGAGTCGGAATTTCTTCTCCCAGAGGGTTGTGAATCTGTGGAATTCTCTGCCCAAGGAAGCAGTTGAGGCTAGCTCATTGAATGTATTCAAATCACAGATAGATAGCTTTTTAACCAATAAGGGAATTAAGGGTTATGGGGAGCGGGCGGGTAACTGGAGCTGAGTCCACGGCCAGATCAGCCATGATCTTTTTGAATGGCAGAGCAGGCTCGAGGGGCTAGATGGCCTACTCCTGTTCCTAATTATTTATGTTCTTATGTTCTATCTTTGTATCATCAGCAAACTTGGCTACATTACACTCGGTCCCTTCATCCAAGTCATTAATATAGATTGTAAATAATTGAGGACCCAGCACCAATTCCTGCGGCACACCACTAGTCACTGTTTGCCAACCGGAAAATGACCCATTTATCCTAAGTTTCTGTTTTCTGTTAGTTAGCCAATCCTTAATCCATGCTAATATATTACCCCCAACCCCGTGAACTTTTATCTTGTGCAGTAACCTTTTGTGTGGCACCTCATCGAATGCCTTCTGGAAACCCAAATACACCACTGGTTCTCCTTTATCCACCCTGCTAGTTACATCTTCAAAGAACTCGAGCAAATTTGTCAAACTTTATTTCCTTTTCAGAAAACCATGCTGACTCCACTTGATTGAATAATGCTTTTCCAAATGTACCGCTACTGCTTCCTTAATAATGTACTTCAGCATTTTACCAACAACAGATGTTAGGCTAACTGGTCTATAGTTCCCTGCTTTTTGTCTACCTCCTTTTCTGAAGACCGGCATTACAGTTGTGATTTTCCAATCTGCTGGGACCGCCCCAAAATCCAAGGAATTTTGGTAGATTACAACCAATGCATCCACTATCTCTGCAGCCACTTCTTTTAAGACCCTAGGATGTAAGCCATCAAGGGTCATTACACAGTACCAGTTCTAAGATAGCCTGCTCCCTGGTTGGTTCCTCAACGTAATGTTCAAGGATCCCGGATACGCTCTATGAACTCTTCCTCAAGGCTACCCTGACCAATTTGCTTTGTCCAATCAATGTGAAGGTTAAAATCTCCCATGATTATTGCCATTCCTTTTTTAAATGCCTCCATTATTTCTTGATTTATACTCCGACCAACAGTGTAGCTACTGTTAGGGAGCCTATAGACTACGCCCACCAGCAACTTTTTCCCCTTATTATTCCTTATTTCCTATCAAATTGATTCAACATCTTTATCCTCTGAGCCAATATCATTTCTCACTAACAGAGTGATCTCATCCTTTATTAAAAGAGCTACCCCACCTTTTCCTTTCTGTCTGTCCTTCCGAATTGTCAAATACCCCTGAATATTTAGTTCCCAGTCCTGGTCACCTTGCAACCACATCTCTAACGGCTGTCAGATCATATCCATTTGTATCTATCTGTGCCATCAACTCATCTATTTTGTTACGAATGCTGCGTGCATTCAGATAAAGAGCTTTTAATTTTGTTTCTTTATCCTTTTTTCCTGCTTTGACCCCACTTTTATGTTTATACATTTTGTCCCTTCCTGGCATGCTCTGGTTTTCATTTCCCCCAGTGCTATCCTGATTTATTGCCTTCTCCTTATTCTTTGACTTCTTAAATTCTTGTTCAGCTGAACGCTCCTCCCCCACGCCACCCCCCACCCCCCCGCACTATTTAGTTTAAAGCCCTCTCTACAGCCCTAGTTATTTGATTGGCCAGGCCCCTAGTCCCAGCATGGTCTAAGTGGAGCCCGTCCCAATGGAACAGCTCCCTCTTACCCCAGTACTGGTGTCAGTGTCCCACGAACCAAAACCCATTTCTCCCACACCAGTCTTTGAGCCACGTGTTCAACTCCCTGATATTATTTACCCTATGCAAATTTGCTCGTGGCTCGGGTAGTAATCCAGAGATTATTACCTTTGTGGTTCTGCTTTTCATTTGGCTCCTAGCTGCTCATACTCCCTCAGCAGAACCTCTTTCTTTGTCCTACCTATGTTGTTGGTACCCACGTGGACCACGGCAACTGGATCTTTCCCCTCCCACTCCAAGTTCCTCTCCATCTTCTCCAGCGCAGAGAAGATGTCCTTAACCCTGGCATCGGGTAGGCAACACAACTTTCAGGACTCACCTTCGCGGCTGCAGAGAACAGTATCTATCCCCCTTATTATACTGTCCCCTATTACTACAACGTTTCTTTTTACTTCCCCCACTTGAATGGCCCCCTGTACCACGGTGCTGTGGTCAGTTTGCTCTCGTCCACACAGGGAGCAAGAATCTCATACCTGTTAGCCAATTTCAAGGGCCGAGGCTCCTCCACCACGACATCCTGAGTCCCCATACCTTCCTCATTCGTAGTCACACCCTCCTGTCCCTGACCACGGATCGAATTCAAACTAATTAATCTAAGGGGTGTGACTGCCTCCTGGAACACAGTGTCCAGGTAACTCTCCCCGCCTCTGATGTATCACAGTGTTTGCAGCTCGGACTCCAGCTCATCAACAGGAAGCCAACGGTCCTCGAGCTGCAGACACTTGCTGCAGATGTGGTCGACGTGGAACTCAATGGGGTCCACCAGCTCCCAGATGCAACAACAGAAACACATCGCCTGCTCTGCCACCTCTAATGTATTTAGTAAATTAAATTTTCAAGTTTTGTTTTTAATCCCAGCTCTAATTCAAATCAATGCCCCAGAAAAGAGAGAAAGAGAAAAACTCACCAACCAATAAAAACATAGAAACATAGAAATTTACAGTGCAGAAGGAGGCCATTTCAGCCCATCGTGTTTGCGCCGGCCGACAAAGAGCTGCACGGCCCTTGGTCAGCAGCCCTAAAGGTTACATACAAACCTATGAACAATGGCGAAAAGGCAAAGAGCACCCAGCCCAACCAATCCGCCTCACACAACTGCGGCACCCCTTATACTGAAACATTCTACATTCCACCCCAACCGGAGCCATGTGATCTCCTGGGAGAGGCAAAAGCCAGATAAAAACCCAGGCAAATTTAGGGAGAAAAAATCTGGGAAAATTCCTCTCTGACCCATCCAGCTGATCGAAACTAGTACAGGAGATCACTCTGGATGTATTCTATTCCTGCAGTACTTACCATTATATCTGTGCCGTCCAACAAAACGTCATCCAGTCTCATCCCAATTACCTGCATGCTACTGCACTTTAAGTGCCCATCCAACCATCTCTTAAAAGTGGTGAGGGTGTCTGTATCCACCACTCTTCCAGGCAGCGAGTTCCAGATCCCCAAAACCCTCTGCATAAATAAGCCCCCCTCAAATCCCCTCTAAACCTTCCACCTTAAAACTATGGCCCCTCATAATAGACCCCTCCACCAATGGAAATAGACCCTTACTATCCAAGATGTCCAGACCCCTCAATATTTTATACAACTCAATGAGGTCTCTTTTCAATATTCTCTGTTCCAATGAGAACAAACCCAGCCTATTCAATCTGTCCTCATAACTAAGATTCTCCATTCCAGGCAGCATCCTAGTAAATCTCCTCTGCACCCTCTCTAGTGCAATCACATCCTTCCTTTAATACTGCGATCCGAACTGCATGCAGTACTCTAGCTGTGGCCTAACCAAAGTATTATACAATTTAAGCATAACCTCCCTGCTCTTATATTCTATGCCTCAGCCAATAAAGGCAAGCATTCCGCATGCCTTCTTAACCACCTTATCCATTTGGCCTGCTACTTTCAGGGATCTATGGACTCCAAGGTCCCTTTGTTCATCTACATTATTAAGTGACCTACCGCTTAATGTGTATACCTTTTCCTTTTTCGCCCTCCCAAAGCGCAGCACCTCACACTTCTCTGAATTAAATTCCATTTGCCACTGCTCTGCCCACCTGACCAGTAGATTGATATCCTCCGGCAACCCATGACTTTCCTCTTCATTACCAACCGCACAGCCAATTTTAGTGTTGTCTGCAAACTTGTTAATCATACTCCAGATATTCAAATCTAAATCGATGATTTATACCATAAAAAGCAAGGGTCCCAGCACTGAGCCCTGCGGAACCTCACTTCCCTTCTTTCCTGTGACATCACCCTTTGATTTTGATTCTTTCTACTTCCTGTCTTCAGATCATTTGGTGTTTGGGCTGCAACATCCTACAACATGCCAACACGTCAGTGCTCTTTGCTCCTATGTGACAGTGCTCATAATAATCACCTGATTAACTGAGTCAGCACTATATATCTGCACTGTCCTGTTTGACTCTAATCTTCCTGAATAACAAATGTTAAATCCACATTCTATTTTAATACAACAAACTGCAAAGTCAACACAAGGTATTCAATGCCAGGAGTGCCTGTATAGCACATGCCCCACGAGCACGGAGAGTAGGAATGAATGATTGGGATAGAGGGATCAGTGATGTTACAGGGTGACAAGATCCTTTGTTTTACAGCTCAGTGCATCTTTCAGTAGCTCTGAGTGAATTGTCCCCACTGATTTCTGCCTTTAATCACGAGTTCTAATTGTAGTTTTCCTGCAACCTTTCACAATTTGGAGAAATTCTACATAGTGTACAATCATTTTTTTTTTACAGAGATCAGATGGCTCAGTCTTCGAAATCTACATTCTTCAGTCAGAAAGATTGCAAGCGATTCACGTCCGCTTATGAAACAGGTGGGCTGGAGGGGGCTGTGTCTCTGATACAGAAGAAGGTAAAAGACCTCAACAATGTAAAGCTTGACATTGCCGTGACGGGAGAATCAGGCGTAGGGAAATCCAGCTTCATCAATGCTATGAGGGGGCTTCGGAGAAATGATAAGGGAGCAGCTGAAGTTGGTAACACAGAAACCACAATGGAGCCAGCTCCATACCCACATCCCAGCCTGCCTAATGTTTGCTTCTGGGACCTGCCAGGAATTGGAACTTTTAATTTCAAAGCAGATACATATCTGAGAAAAATGCACTTTGAAAGATACGATTTCTTCATCATTATCTTAGACTGCCGAGTCAAAGAACATGATGCAAAACTCGGCAAAAAGATTAAGCGACTGGGGAAGAATATTTACTTTGCTCGATCGAAGATTGACAATGATCTCACTGATATTGAAACGGATGGTGGAAAATCTAGAGAAATGAAAAAGATCAGGACTTACTGTGTTGCTGAGTTGAAAAAGTTCAGGATTCCATCACCCACTGTTTTCCTGATATCAAGCCATTGCGTGAAAGAATTTGATTTTCCAACATTAAAGGAAACCCTTGCAAATAACCTTGATGATATAAAGAAGCATGTTTTCTTGCTGTCACTTCCAAACATTACATTGGAGATGGTAGAGAATAAAAGAAAAGAGCTAAATAAACAAGTCTGGATGTTGGCCACACTTTCAGGAACAGTGGGAGCAGTGCCCATTCCTGGCCTGTCCTTGGTTTGTGACATTGGGATACTGGTTACAGCAATAATACAGTTCCGTCTATATCTGGGTCTGGATGATGACTCTCTTCAAAGACTGGCCAATGTGGCAGGGAAATCTGTGAGAGATCTGAAAGCAGTGGTGAAAACCCCTCTGATGGGTGAAATTACTGAAGAATTTGTGAAAAGAATATTGCTGGGTTCCACCTTTGCTGCCATTTCAGCAGCTGAGGCTATCCTTGACTTCATACCAATCATTGGTTCCATCTTTGGAGCAGGAACATCATTTACAATGACCTACAAGCTGCTGAATGATGCACTGGATGAGCTTGTGGAGAATGCGCAGAGAGTGGTGAAGGCTGCATTTGAGACTGATTAAATGGACTGCACTAAAACATCAGCACATCGTGCTCCTGTATATCATTAAAAGTTCAAGAATAAAACAGAAAGTAGTGTGGATGTGGCATCTTTCACATCCTCAGGACATCCCGAAGACCAGTGGAAACTCCAGAAAACCCACATCGACATGGTTGATATTTTCCAGAGTTTTCACAGAACCTCCACTGAAGTTATGGTGAACTAGGGAGAGAAAGCCTTGGAAATTCATTTGCTGTACATCACATTATAATAGTATAGAAACAATTGCAGTGTAATCTAATAGTATAGAGACAATTGCAGCATAATCAAATAGTATAGAGACAATTGCAGTATAATCTAACAGTATAGAGACAATTGCAGCATAATCTAATAGTACATAGACAATTGCAGCATAATCTAATAGTATCGCGACAATTGCAGCATAATCTAATAGTATAGAGACAATTGCAGTATAATCTCATAACACAGTGACAATTGCAGTATTATCTAATAGTATAGAGACAATTGCAGTATTATCTAATAGTATAGGAACAATTGCAGTATAATCTAATAGGATAGAGACAATTGCAGCATAATCAAATAGTATAGAGACAATTGCAGTATTATCTAATAGTATAGAGCCAATTGCAGTATTATCTAATAGTATAGAGACAATTGCAGTATAATCTAATTGTAGAGAGACAATTGCAGTATAATCTAATAGTATAGAGACAATTGCAGTATTATCTAATAGTATAGAGACAATTGCAGCATAATCCAAAAGTATACAAACAATTGCAGTATAATGTAATATGTGTGACTGTAATTCTGAATGTTCATTTCTTGCTATGTTTTCAGTGATTGTTTTGAACATTGAGTTTCTTTAAATGGGAGAACCAATGAAATAAAGTTGCCATTAGCATCACACTGAATTGTGTCCTGTCCAGTTCATGATGTCTGTCCGGTAGCTCTGTGTTGGTGGTAATCCTACCCGTGCTGGACTGACTCCTGCTGCTCAGGCTGTGGCTGTGCAGATTAAATTAAATTAATTGGTATAATTACCTTGAGAACCAAATTAAGCTTCATGATACGCCCCGGATACAAACCCAGATCCTATTCAATTTCTCCCACACTCTGTAATATCCTATATGTTTTCACATTGGAAAAGCAGCGTCTCACTGTCAGTGTCCATTTCAGAGCCAGCCTGAGGATTTGAATGGGTCCCAGTGTACTCAGTAATTTCCTGTTACTCATTGCCTGCTGAACCATGTGAAGTCTGCACACAATACAGCTCATTCATTGCTGACCCTGTTCACCCATTGGACACACATCACAGTTGGATCTTACAATGGAAAGTCTTTGGCTCACTCACATCTTCACTGGCTTCACGGATAAAAGCACCAGAGTGCGACCAAGCTGCAAGCCTGGAGCGTGAGACCCTCGCACATTCACCGAAACAGACCCAGCAGCACATGTGTTCAATACTCCAGGATCATTGATCCCTTAGGCACTGGGACCCTGCAATCAGGCTCCTCAGCCTAAGGCAGTCATTTCTCCCCATGCTGAGGCAGTGCTGTCTGCCCCTCCTCCCCTCCCAGCCCCTCCTGCTCACTGGTGCTCGGTGCCTCATCAGCTCTTACACCCTGTGACCTGAGTGATGTATTGGGGCTGCTGCTTCAATGAGGAAGGTGCCAGGACAGAGTTGGTGAGTCAGGTGAGTGGCTCTTCACTCTGGAGCTGCCAGCCTGCTCTTCAGACCAGGCATCAGGCTGTGCATCACCTGCGAGGGTTACAAAGGGAAGGGTTTAGGAGGGTGGCCACTCTTATGTGATTTTGAGGAAGTCAGTGAGCAACAACAGAAGAGCTTACAATTGAGGTGAATGTCAGGAGACTGTACCAGCTCACTGGACTGAGACCGATCCCTTCTATTACCATGTGTTCTCAGCAGCTCACCTCCAACGTCCCCATCTCCCACCGCCTCCCCGGTGTGTTCCCGAGGAACTGAGGAGCTTCCTCCTCGTGCGTGTGGGGGGATGGGTGCACTTCCTCTCTGACAAATGTGTTTGACCCACTGATTGCGGGAACTTTCCTTTTGCAAAGTGAGGAAGGCCCCTGATTAACACAAGATTGAATTACAGCCAGGAGTGTGCAGACATTGCACAGGGAGGATGCTTTCAGGTACAGGCCATGCAGCAATCTGTTCTCTAATGAATCAAATCCCAGCAGCCGTGTATCATGCTCTGGGATAACACAGGTGGGATAAGGTGAGAAAGGAGTGATTGTGTGTTTGGCATCATCCATCTCTCGACAGTGAGGGCGTGGATGGTATGGAGGTGAGTCAGGCTTGCAGCATTCTCTCAGGGTGTGCATGGGTACATGTGACTTCACGTATTGCGACAAATCCCGTGCACTGTGTTACCATTTGTTGGGTGGGCAAGATGCTCCTGAGCCTCAACAACAACCACTTTATACAGAGCATTTAACATAGTGAGACATCCCAAGGCACTCTCCATCCCTCCATTGTCTCCAAATTGTCACACTGCTTGTCCGACATCCAGTACTGGATGAGCAGAAATTTCATCCAACTAATATTGGGAACACCTGTAGTATAGACAAGTACTCTAGTAACGACTCCATGAGGTAAGGTCTAGTACTTGAACTGCAGTGACCTTCGTCCTTTTATTACAGCTTCTTGAGTGAGGACACAATGAGGTGAGCTCCCCTTTCTACTTGGTTACCTGCAGTGTGCAGGTGATCCTTAGGTCTCCACCAGTAGCACCCTCTGGTGGTACAGGTATGGTGTATACAGTGTGATGGTACATTCAGTGGTCTGGTGTTACAGTATATACATTTATTCTTGTGCCACAGGCATTGTGTTCTCTGGCCCTCGACTTGAGTGCCCAAAGCCCTGGCACCTTGTCTTTGCCAGGGAATGGCTCTCTCCCTGTGGACCCCAAGTCCTTATTGCCATGATATTGGGAAGTGGTCGGCAGTGGACGGTTTGAGGTTGTCGAGAGGGTTGTGTGGGTTCTGGGTATCCATGTGTTCATGGCTACATACATCCATTTCCCCCTCCATACATAGACCATGTGTGTGGCTCAACGCCTGCATTGGCATACATGTAGAGTGAGTAAGGAATCAGGTTGGTTATGTCACTGTTTTTGAATTCAGCAGTGGTGGAGCAAGTACACGTTATAGGAAAGGACATACATTACTTTGTCTGGTGGGTAAGGACATTTAGTGGTGGGCAGAGCCACAGGGTGGCATGGCCTCCCTGTCCTTCATTGACGGCTGCAAGGTCACCCTGCTGCCCTTCATTGGTGGTGGAAGTCTGGTCATCCCAGGTCCTGCCAGGAAGGCTGGAGGATAATGGCCTCTTGCTCCCAGTGCTGGTCCTGGTGGCCAGCGGGGTAGGGCCGATCTGCGGCAGGTTGCCAGTGGTGGTGGCTGTGCCGTCCATTAGCCTTCATGATACATTGGCTCCGACTTTCATATTTGTCCATTGCAGCACTTTCCTGTGTACTATCAGTTACACTTTCACATTTGTCCATTACAACACTTTCCTGTGTACTATCAGTATCTGTGTACAGGGGTACAATTGGATGCCTGCCTTTGTTAATTACATTTGTCTCATTAGCATTACCAGCATCACTGTTCAGCTGTATGAATTTGTCACTTACATCACTTTTTTGAGTATTATCAGCATTTCTGTTAGCTACATTTTTCTCGTTAGTATTACCGGCATCACTGTTCAACGGTACATTTATATACTTGCATTCATTAATTATACCTTTATTAATATCACCGGCATCGCTGTACGAAGAGTGGAACTGTCCCTTTAATTGTTCTGGGTTGCCGGTCTCCTTTAACAAGGCCGTGCAATCTTTACCCCAATCCGGTTCGCTGCTCAGCTTCACGTGTTGCTCCCTCAACGCTGCCCCTCGTGGTCTGGTCACGGCCATCTTGATTTCAGGTGCTTCACCTCGTGGTGTGGGCGCCATCTTCTTTCTCTCCACGAGGTAGGCTGCGGTGATCCTTTTCTCCCCAGGTTCTGCCACGGTGGCCGGGAAACCACCTTCTGCACCGATTCTCTTCCCTCGGAGTCCTGCCACTGGAGCCCGGAAGATGAGATCTGGTCGTTCAGGTTGGATCATCTCGCCGTTGAGTTGTGCAGTCTGTGTCGTCGCCACGCAGTCGAGCTGGATGGTAGGATTTCCAGGTGCTGCGATGGATCCAAGTTTGGTGCCGCGTAGGACGTCGATCGCTGGGGGCTGGAGGCTTTCCCAGCTCCAACAGATCTGGATTCGCTTCATCCATCTCCCCAGCAGCGTTGGACCATCACCGGCAATGACCCACAAAGGAAGCTTGTGCATCGCGCCGCCATGGGACACCTGGACATCCACGCTGCCAGCGACTGGGATGGTGTCTTTTGTGTAAGTGAGCAGCTTCACCTGGATGAGGATCATTTTTGGTCGTTTGGCAGGATTGTCCCAGAGTTTCTCGAAGGCCGTCTGGTTCATCAGCGATTGGCTTGCCCCTGTGTCGATCTCCATTGAGACTGGAACACCATTGATTTCTACTTCCATTTTCCACAGGGAACTCTCAGTGGAGCAGGTATACACTCCGTACGCCTCTTCCAGGGGCTGAGTGGCTTCATCTTCATCAGCGCTGGAGCCCGGGTGATCAGCTAACTCATCAACGAGACGGTGAGTAAAATTTCTTCTACACATTCGCTGGAGATGGCCTTTAGTGCTGCAGCCTTTGCATGTATAGTCTTTGTATCGGCACTGGTGGGCCCTGTGGTTTCCTCCACAGCGCCAGCACGGGGCTAGCCGGTTGGCCCTGATACGTCCTTACTATACAGTATAAATGCACACGAGGCCCATGCTTGAGAGAAGGTCAGTCTGTGACCTGTCCTTTATTCCTTAGCACTCAAGTGATGAAGGTGGGTAGAGCTTCCCCTTTTATACCTGTAGGTCTAGGTTAGGATTGTCTCCCACCTAGTGGTCATTGTTCTCACAGTGTACAACTTAGGTCAGATTATACATGGGTTACAATGCTGGTTGAATACATGACATCACCTCCCCCCCAAAGTCTTATTGGGATCACAGGTTGAGTCCCTCTGGTGGTTTACGCTCTCTTGGAGAGCGCCTGAGTTGGGGCTCTGGTTGTTGGGCGCAGGCCTGAGTGTCTGCTGCTTGCGGTGCCTCAGGCCTATCCAGACTGCCCACAGTGATTGGGCTCTCCTCCCTTTGGTTTCGGTGTTCGGTCACTTGTGGTGGAGTGAACTCTACATCGTGTTCTTCCTCCGCTTCTTCTATGGGGTTGCTGAGCCTCCTTTTTGTTTGATCCACGTGTTTGTGGCAGATTTGTCCATTGGTAAGTTTAACTACCAGAATCCTATTTCCCTCTTTGGCAATCACAGGACCTGCGAGCCATTTGGGCCCTGCAGCGTAGTTGAGGACAAAAACAGGATCATTTACATCAATACATCGCACCCTCGCATTCCTGTCATGGTCGTCATATTGTGACTGGCGCATGCTCTCGACAATTTCTTTCATGGTGGGGTGTATAAGGGATAGCCGGGTTTTGAGCGTCCTTTTCATTAGCAGCTCTGCCGGTGGAACCCCTGTGAGCGAGTGTGGTCGGGATCAATAGGCCAACAGGAGGCGTGATAAGCGGGTTTGTAGGGAACACCCTTGGATTCTGAGCATCCCCTGTTTGATTGTCTGCACTGCTCGTTCCACCAGGTCATTTGAGGCCGGCTTGAACGGTGCCATTCTGACATGGTTAATTCCATTGCCTGCCATGAAGTCCTGGAATTCAGTGCTTGTGAAGCATGGGCCATTGTCGCTGACCAAGACTTCCAGTAAACCATGGGCGGCGAACATTGCCCGTAGACTTTCTACGGTGGCAGAGGCTGTGCTTGAATTTAAAATGTCACACTCGATCCATTTGGAGTAGGCACCTACTACAACCAAAAACATTTTCCCATGAAAGGACCTGCGTAGTCCACATGAATGCGTGACCAAGGCTTGGTGGGCCATGGCCAGGGGCTAAGGGGGGCTTCCCTGGGCGCATTGCCCAGCTGGGCTCACGTGTTGCACCTGCGAACACAAAGTTCCAGATCTGCGTCTATCCCTGGCCACCAAACGTGTGACCTGGCAATTGCCTTTATCATGACAATGCCCGGGTGCTCATTGTAGAGTTCTCTGATGAACATCTCTCTGCCCATCTGGGGCATGACTACGCGGTTTCCCCACAGTAGGCAATCTGCCTGAATCGAGAGTTCATCCCTGCGCCTGTGAAATGGTTTAAATTCCTCAGGGCATGCCCTGTACGTGGCTGGCCAGTCCCCATTCAGGACACATTTCTTGACTAGAGACAATAGCGGGTCTCTATTCGTCCAGACTTTAATCCGACGGGCTGTCACAGGTGAGCCTTCACTTCTGAAAGCTTCAACAGCCATGACCGTCTCAGCAGCATGCTCGGTAGCCCCCTCAGTGGTGGCTAGTGGGAGCCTGCTGAGTGCATCGGCGCAGTTTTCGGTGCCCGGTCTGTGCCGAATTGTATAGTCATAGGCGGCTAACCTGAGTGCCCACCTCTGTATGCGGGCCGATGCGTTTGCATTTATGGCCTTGTTGTCGGCCAAAAGGGACGTTCGGGGTTTGTGATCTGTCTCCAGTTCAAATTTCCTGCCAAACAGGTACTGGTGCATTTTCTTTACAGCATATACACATGCGAGCGCCTCCTTTTCTACCATCCCGTAACCCCTTTCTGCCTGGGACATACTCCTGGAGGCATAAGCTACCGGCTGTAACTGACCCTTGACACTGACATGCTGCAACACACACCCGACACCATAGGACGACGCATCGCACGTTAACACAAGTTTCTTACATGGGTCGTATAGTGTTAACAGAGTGTTGGAACATAACAAATTGCGTGCTCTATTAAAATCCCTTTCCTGGCTATCCCCCCAGACCCATTCACGACCTTTGCGTAGGAGCACATGTAGCGGCTCTATCAGCGTGCTCAATTTGGGAAGAAAGTTACCAAAATAGTTCAGGAGCACCAGCAACGAACGCTGCTCCGTCGTGTTACGCGGTCTGGGTGCTTTCTGGATCGCTTCCATCTTGGATGCAGTTGGACTGATCCCGTCTGTTGCTACCCTCAGCCCCAGGAATTCTACCTCTGGAGCTAGGAAGACGCACTTCGCCTTTTTCAGTTGCAGCCCTACCCGGTCCAGTCTCCTCCAGGTTGCGGAGGTGTTCTTCAGTATCATAACTCGTGATGAGGATGTCGTCCTGAAAAACCACCGTCCCTGGAATCAACTTGAGGAGGCTTTCCATATTTCGTTGGAAGATCGCGGCGACCGAGCGAATCCCGAACGGACATCTGTTGTACTCAAACAACCGCTTGTGTGTCGTGATGGTGGTCAGCTTCTTCGACTCACTCGCCAGCTCCCGGATCATGTAAGCTGAGGTCAGGTCCAATTTTGAAAAAAGTTTGCCACCGGATAGCGTTGCAAAGAGGTCCTCCGCTCTCGGTAACGGGTACTGGTCTTGGAGTGACACCCGATTGATGGCCTTGTAATCACCACATATTCTGACCGACCCATCCGCCTTGAGCACCGGCACAATCGGGCTCGCCCAGTCACTGAATTCAACTGCCGAGATGATGCCTTCCCTCAGCAGGCGATCCAATTCGCCTTCTATCTTTTCCCGCATCACGTATGGCACTGCTCTGGCCTTGTGGTATACTGGCTTGGCGTCCGGGTTTATGTGAATCACTACCTTGGCCCCCATGAAAGTGCCGATGCCGGGTTGAAATAATTAGTCAAATTTGTCCAAGCTGAGGCTCAACCACACTGTTCACAACCTTTGTGTTGTATTTGACCCCGAGGAGCTTCTAACCACAGAGCTACACCATCACTCAGACCAACTACTTCCATCTCGGGAATATCGCCCAACTCCATCCCTGCCTCTACTCATCTGCTGAAACCCTCACCCATGCTTTTGTTACCTCTAGATCTGACTATTCCAACGCACTCTTGGCTGGCCTCCAATCCTCCACCCTCCATTAATTTGAGGTCATCCAAAAGTCTGCTGCCCGTATACTAACTCGCACCAAACCCTGTTCACCCATCACAGCTGTGCTCACTGACCTACATTGGCTCCCGGTTGATCAATGCCTCTATGTTAAAATTGTCATCCTTGTTTTCAAATCCCTCCATGGCCTCGCCCCTCTCTAGATGATGTCCTGTCCTTGAAGTTTACCAAGTGCAGCTGCACCAACACTCAAACAGCTCAACACCATCCAGGCCATGCTGCTTGAATGGCCCGGCATCCACCGCATTAAACACCTTGTCCCTCCACCACCGGCGCTACGTGTACCATCGACACGATGCACTGCAGCAACTCACCAAGGCTTCTTCAATAGGACTTCCTAAACCCACAATCTCCCCCACCTAATAGGATAAGGGCAGCAGGCACATGGGAACACCACCACCTCCAAATTCCTCTCCAAGTCACACAGCATCCTGACTTGGAAATATATCGCCGTTCCTTCATTGTCGCTGGGTCAAAAATCATGCACTCCCTCCCTAACAGCACAGTGTGAGTAACATCACCTCACGGACTGCAACGGTTCAACAAGGCATCACCACCTTTTCAAGGGAAACTAGGGATGGGCAATAAATGCCGGCCTTGCCAGTGATGCCCACATCCCATCAACGAATGTTAAAGAAACCACGGTGGAGTAATCTTGGCCATTGAACGTAATTGTGTTTTACTGTTACTGAGTTAAAGCCAGTGACACCCCGGGTCATGTGATGCATTTGATTACTGTTCCATCTGTGATGGTTTAGATTGTTGGATTGATATTAAATAATGAACTACTTTATTGCAATCGTCAGTACTTAACCCGATGATGGCAGTAACTGTATTAGTATAGATTTGTTAAATAAAGCAGTGTTAGTTGATACACCTCTGTGTCCGACTCAGTCTTTTGAAGCCGGTTAATTGGTTAATATCTTTTGGACTGGGTTTGTGGGACAGTCCACAGTCCAGATAATTTAGGATTCTTCTAAACCCCCAATATCACAGATAGACCCCAATCTGGTGGTCAGATGGTTCCCTATTTGTTCTCAGTGGATCACAGCCCCAGTGATGGTTTGCTCAGCTGGGTTTCTAAGTGCGTTGCATTTGGATCCGACGTTAAATCTCCTGTGAGGTGCATCCTAAAATACAATACAGAAAATGCTGGAACAGTGAGCAGGTCCGGCAGGATCTGTGGAGAGAGAAACTAAGTCAACCTTTCATCAGAACCGGAAGAAGTCAGTGATTTAACAGTTTATAAGCAAGTGCAGATCGAGTGAAAGGGTGGGGCAGCTAAAGGCAAGGTCTGTGATTGGGTGGAAGGCAGGAGTGATTCAATGACACAAGGGATGATGGTGCAAGGGAAAGGTGGATCGTAATGGGACAATAAAAACACAAAAGATGGGTCCGTAGCGGGTGTAAATGTTTACAGAATAACTATTACCAGCACCTACTGTCTGAGATGCTGCCAGATCATAACCATCGCACCCATTTTCTCAAAGCGGATACACTGGACCCCAGGGAGTGCTGGGTCACCGGGGAACACTGGGTCACCGGAGAGCGCTGGATCACCAGGGAACACTGGGTACCGGGGAGCGCTGGGTCACTGGGGAGCACTGGTCACCGGCCAGCACTAGGTCACCGGGTCGCCGGGGAGTGCTGATTCACCGGGGAGCGCTGGGTCACCGGGGAGCGCTGGATCACCGGGGAGCACTCGGTCACTGGAGAGCACTGGGTCACGGGGGAGCACTGAGTCACCGTGGAGCACTGGGTCACCGGGGAACACTGGGTCACTGGGGAGCACTGATCACCGGCCAGCACTAGGTCACCGGGTCGCCGGGGAGCGGTGGATCACCGGGTCGCCGGGGAGTGCTGATTCACCGGGGAGCGCTGGGTCACCGGGGAGCACTGGGTCAGCGGCGAGTACTGGGTCACCGGCGAGCACCGGGTCGCCGGGGAGCACCGGGTCACCGGGGAGTGCTGGGTCACCGGGGAGCGCTAGTCAGGAAGGTAGATTCATCCTTCCACAAAGAATCTGACTGTGACTGGGGTCTGAGTGGATCCGCTGCAGGATTCCTCCCCAATTTCATTCCTTTCTATGTGTAGCCAATAGTGTGTTACCCCACTGACCCCGAGCACCAATCATAGACAGCCTACTTTATTAATGAAACCAGCATAAACCTCTAAAAGATTGATATTAAACATGTTGGGAGTCAATTATAAATGGTGTTTATTGATATTATTGATAATAACAGTGAGATTAGAACATAAGGTTTCGGAGCAGGAGTCGGCCATTCGGCCCCTCGAGCCTGCTCCGCGATTCAATAATATCATGGTTGATTTTCCAACTCAACACTTGCCTGCAGTGTCCCCATAATCCCTTGATTCCCTTAATATCCTCAAATTTATCGATCTCTGTCTTGAATATACTCACTGACTGAGCCTCCACAGACCGCTGGGGCAGAGAATTTCAAAGATTCACCACCCTCTGAATGAAGAAATTTCGCCTCATCTCAGTGCTAAATGGCCGACCCCTTATTTTGAGACTGTGTCCCCTGGTTCTAGACTCCTCAGCCAGAGGAAACATCCTCCCTGCATCTACCATCAAGCCCTGGAAGCATTTTGTAAGTTTCAATGAGATCATCTTTCATTTTTCTGAACTCTAGCGAATATAGAGATTGGCCATAAATGAGCTCGGGCGTGCTGGCATCGTATGACAAGCAGTGAATGATAAGGAACATTAGGGCCTATCCCGTGCTACTGAATTCAGGGATCAGCTTCCCACCAGCAACACACGAGGCCAGTGCTCCTGCTCCACATTCTCCATGCTGCTTTACAGCACAGCTCGAAACCCGCTGAGTGACCACATAAAACCAACACTTGGAGCCTTGCAAGCTGTTTGTTGATGAACCACTGACACACAAGGATTTCTATGAGGAGACATACATTCTGATGATGTTGTTGCGTTGATTAACTGAACGTTGTGCATTGGGAAGGTTTTGTGTTTTGCCTGCCCCCTGCTGGTGATTTCCTTCATTCACAGCCCCAATGATCCACATCACCAGCAGCAGCATTCCTGCTTTCACCACAGAAAGAAACCAAATTTTAATTTGATTTTACGTTTTAAAGTTTAATTTGTTTTAATTGCCGGTGCTTTTAGTGTCCCCTTCCCTTTTATAGGGGTCACTGGAAAAATGTGATTTTAGCGCCCAAAAAAAAAACCAAAAAAAAAAAGAAAAACACAAAAAAAAAACCAAAAAAAGGAAAAAAGGGCCTTGTAAATGTCTGGTGTGTCACCCAGGTCGGGTGGCACGGTTTAATGTTTTATGTTTTTGCAGGTGAACTCCAAAAAGAGTTTCACCACAGAAAGAACATCAAACAAACCCGCTTGCATTTCTACACTGCCTTTCACCACTTCAGGATGTCCCAAAGTGATTCACAGATAATGAAGTACTTTTGAAGTGTAGTTACTGATGTAACTTGGGAAACACGGCAGCCAATATGTGCACAGCAAGCTCCCACAGCAGCAAGGTGTCAATGATCAGATAATCAGTTTTTATTGATGTTGGTTGAGGGATAAACATTGGCTAAAACCCCACAAACAACTCCCCTGCTCTTCTTTGAACTTTTGTATTCACCTGAGAAGGTTTAACATCTCAACTGAAAAACGGCACCTCTGAAATGGAGCCTTCCCTCAGTACTGTACTAGAGTATTACCCTAGATATTATGCCCAAGTTTCTAGAGTGTTCCTGATACTAACGCCAAGATCTGTTCATATCAGCAACATCTGATAGGTGCGGATTAACAGAAATATGGACATCAGAAAACCCGACATCAATAGTCGGGAAAATGCTAGAATCTGTTATTAGGAACCTGGTAACAGGGCACTTAGAATATCATGATATGATTGGGCAGAGTCAATAATGATTTATGATCGGGAATTGGTGTTTGACAAGCCTGTTATATTTTGAAGTTGTAACTAGCAGGGTAGATAAGGGGGAACCAGTGGATGTCATGTATTTGGATTTTTAAAAAGCATTCGATAAGGTACCACACAAGAGGATATTACACAACATTAGGGCTCATGGGATTGGAGGTAATATATTAGCATGGATTGAGGATTGGTTATTGGACAGAAAACAGAGAGTAGGAATAAATGGGTCATTTTCAGTTTGACAGACTGTAACTAGGTTCCGCAAGGATCAGTGCTTGGGTGCCAGCTATTTACAATCTAGATCAATGACTGATGAGGGGACTGAGTGTAATATATCCTAGTTTGCTGATCATACAAAGCTAGGTGGGAAAGGAAGTTGTGAGGAGGACACAAAGAGGCTGCAAAGGAATATCGACAGGTTAAGTGAATGGGCAAGAACTTGGCAGATGGAATACAATGTGGAGAAATGTGAAGTTATCCACTTTGGTCGGTAAAATAAAGAAGCAGAATATTTTTCAATTGTGAAATGTTGTTGTTCAGAGGATCTCCCTGTACAAGAATCACAGAAGGTTAACATGCAGGTACAGCAAGCAATTAGGGAGGTAAATAGTATGTTAGTCTTTATTACAAAAGGGTAGGAGTATAAACGTGAATAAGTCATATTGCAATCATATCGGTCTTTGGAGAGCCCACACCTCGAGTACTGTGTACAGTTTTGGTCTCCTTATCTTAGGAAGGATCTATTTCCTTAGAGGGAGTGCTGAAAGCTTCACTGGACCGATTCCTGGGATGGGGGGATTGTCCTATGAGGAGAGATTGAGTAGACTAGGTAAATATTCCCAAGAGTTTAGAAGAATGAGAGGTGATCTCATTGAAACATTTAGAATCCTTCAGGGCCTTGACAGGATAGATACTAAGAGGTGGTTTTCCCTGGATGGGGAATCGAGAACTAGGGGGCATAGTCTAAGGTTAAAGGGTCGGCCATTTAGGGCTGAGATGATGGTTGTGAATTCTTGGAAGTTCCCTGCCCCAGAGGGCTGTGGATGCTCAATCAGAGCTTGCAAGGTCCACACCAGTTCTCTAAACATTCCCTCCATCGCGGTTGGTCTCTTTCTTCCTCCATTGGAGACACAGATCCCACTTCTGACTCCACGTATTACAGGGTCCTGCTGTCTCGAGCCTTCTTTTCCTTTACAAACAGTAATCCTCGAACAATCCAAATTTCAAATACCTTCTTTTTCTGCACATAAAACAAAGCAAGACCACACAGTATGACTTTCAGCTCCAAGTCCCAGCTTCTTTCTGTTCCATACTTCTCCTGAACCTCCCGTTTTATGCTCAGCTGCCTGGGGAAAGTGTCTCTCCCCCTCCCCACCGCCCCCAAACCCCTGCCCCCACAACTCCAGGGGCTCCCGCTCAAGGTACAGCTGTCTGTAAACGGGAGGTTCTTAAAGAGGCAATACACTTCCTCTTGGCCCAGATAAATGATCCAGTGTTACAAAATGTGAAGCAAGAGGTAATGGTGATAAGTGGGCACCCGTTGAGTGTAAAACGAAATGCCTTCCGCCGTTTAACATAGTAAAGAATGACCTTTATACAGAGTGACTCGGGTGCATTGTGAGGAAGTGGAACAATTGTTGGTGCCATGGACACATAGGTGGACAGTCAGTGACTTGGCCCACAAGCATCTCTTCGGAGGTGACCGAGGATCGCAAAGACCCTGCAGCGGCTGTTGAGGCGATTCCTCTAGCCAGGGCTATATGAAGAAGTACTCTGTTTCTGTATTTCCTGTCCACAGTGTCAGCCACGCCTCACTATCGCACTCGATTAGTCCTTCTTCCAATAATCTATCTGCCCTTTGAAAGGACCGCTATGGACCTAGAAGGACCTATGGAAAGGTCAGCACGAGGACATCAGGATATTTTAGTAATTGTTGACTATGCCACACGATATCCCGAGGCTATCCGCCCATAATATGTAACCTCATGGCCCGTCCTATCCCTCACTCCACCATTACCATCAAGCCAGGGGACCAGCTAAGCGATCCGTCAATCAATGGACCAGATTAAAGCTCTGCAGTCCTGCCACATCCATTTGTGAATGGTGGTGGATAATTAAACAACTAATGGGAGAAGGAAGCTCCATGAATATCCCCATCCTCAATGATGGCAGAGAACAGCACGTGAGTGCAAAAGACAAGGCTGAAGAGTTTGCAACCATCTTCATCCAGAAGTGCTGAGAGGATGATCCATATCGGCCTCCTCCTGAGGTTCCCACCATCACAGAAGCAAGTCTTCTTCCAATTCGATGCACTCCATGTGATATCAAGAAAAGGCTCAGCATATTGGATACAGCAAAGGCTATGGGCCCTGACAACATCCAGGCTATCGTGCTGAACACATGCTACATGCTCCAGAACTAGCCACACCTCTAGCCAAGCCAATCCAGTACAGCTGTAGCACTGAGATCCACCCAACACTGTGGAAAATTGCCCAGGTCTGTCCTGTCCACAAAAAGCAAGACAAATCCAATCCAGTCAATTATCGCCCCATTAGTCTACTCTCAATCATCAGCAAAGTGATGGAAGGTGTCATTGACATTGCTATCAAGCGGCACTTACTCACCAATAACCTGGTCAACAATGCTCAGTTTGGGTTCTGCCAGGACCACTCTGCTCCAGATCTCATTACAGCCTTGGTCCCAACACGGACAAAAGAGCTGAATTCCAGAGGTGAGGTGAGAGTGACTGCTATTGACATCAAGGCAGCACTTCAGAGCGGGGCATCAAGGAGTCCCAGTAAAATTTGTCAATGGGAATCAGGGGGAAATCTCTCCACTGGCTGGAGTCATAGTTAGCACAAAGGAAGATGGGTGTGGCTGTTGGAGGTCCATCATCTCAGACCCAAGACATCAATGCAGCAGTTTCTCAGGGCAGTGCCCCAGACCCAACCATATTTAGCTGCTTCATCAATGACCTTCCCTCATCATAAGGTCTGATGTGGGGATGTTCACTGATGATTGCAGTGTTCAGTTCCATTCGAACTCCTCAGATAATGAAACAGTCCATGGCCTCATGCAGCAAGACCTGGACAATAATCAGGCTTGGGCGGATAAGTGTCAAGTAACATTCGTGCCACACAAAGGCCAGGCAATGACTATCTCCAACAAGCGAGAGTCTAACCACTGCCCCTTGACATTCAACGGCATTACCATCACCGACTTCCCCCCGAATTTACCTGCGGATTCCCTCAGGCTGTGACCCTGGGGCCGGGGCCGCCCCGCACTGCTGTGAAATGCAGCCTCACACAATCTGAGCCCTCCCTCCCTCAGGCCCCACACTTGCCCTCATAGGCGGACGGATGGGGGAAACTTTCCCCGGGCTCCTGCAGCCTCGACACATCAATCCGGAGCTCTGGAACTTTCCACAGCCGTTCTTTCCCGCCCGCTGCTCCTCCAATCACAGCACCCCCCCCCCCCCGCTCGCTGATCCACCAATCACAGATCCCTACAGCTCGCACCCTTTCCGTTGGCTCTGGGCCCCATGAGCGGCTGCCCTTCAGTCGCTCTGCAGCGGGGCCTGGCGCCCCTCCGCCCCACAGCTCAACAGCCTTTTACAGCAGGGGGAGATCTGAGCATCAAAGGTGGGCAGGCAATGGGAGAGCAGAGGGGCTTCGGCGGGGAGAGGTCTCACTTCGCCAGCATTGAACATGGGGGTCTAGTGAGAAGGAGGAACTGAAGGATATCCTTATTAGGCGGGAAATTGTGTTCAGGAAATTGATGGGATTGAAGTTCGATAAATCCCCGAGACCTGATAGTCTGCATCCGAGAGTATTTCAGGAAGTGGCCCTAGAAATAGTGGCTACATTGGTGATCATTTTCCAACAGTCTATCGACTCGGAATCAGTTTCTATGGACTGTTTCTAACACCACTTTTTAAAAAGGGAGGGAGAGAGAAAGTGGGTAATTATAGACCGGTTAGCCTGACATCAGTAGTGGGGAAAATGTTGGAATCAATTATTAAGTATGAAATAGCAGCACATTTGGAAAGCAGTGACAGGATCGGTCCAAGTCAGCATGGATTTATGAAAGGGAAATATGCTTGACAAATCTTCTGGAATTTTTTGAGGATGTAACTAATAGAGTGGACAAGCGAGAACCAGTAGATATGGTGTATTTGGACTTTCAAAAGGCTTTTGACAAGGTCCCACACAAGAAATTGGTGTGCAAAATCAAAGCACATGGTATTGGGGGTAATATACTGACATGGATAGAGAACTGGTTGGCAGACAGGAAGCAGAGAGTCGGGATAAACGGGTCCTTTTCAGAATGTCAGGCAGTGACTAGTGGAGTGCCGCAGGGCTCAGTGCTGGGACCCCAGCTCTTTACAATATACATCAATGATTTGGATGAAGGAATTGAGTGTAATATCTCCAAGTTTGCAGATGACACTAAATTGGGTAGTGGTGTGAGCTGTGAGGGGGACGCTAAGAGGCTGCAGGGTGACGTGAACAGGTTCAGGGAGTGGGCAAATGCATGGCAGATGCAGTATAATGTGGATAAATGTGAGGTTATCCACTTTGAGGGCAAAAATGCAGGACAGAATATTATCTGAATAGCGGCAGATTAGGAAAAGGGGAGGTGCAACAAGACCTGGGTGTCATGGTTCATCAGTCTTTGAAAGTTGGCATACAGGTACAGCAGGTGGTGAAGAAGGCAAATGGTATGTTGGCCTTCATAGCTAGGGGATTTGAGTATAGGAGCAGGGAGGTCTTACTGCAGTTGTACAGGGCCTTGGTGAGGCCTCACCTGGAATATTGTGTTCAGTTTTGGTCTCCGAATCTGAGGAAGGACGTTCTTGCTATTAAATAGAAACATAGAAACATAGAAACAGGAGTAGGCCATTCGGCCCTTCGAGCCTGCACCGCCATTCAGCAAGATCATGGCTGATCACCCACCCCAGCACCTCCACCCCTCACGCCCCCTCCATACCCCCCCCGACCCCGCCCCCCCCAGCCGCAAGGACCACATCCAACTCCCTCCCGAACACATCCAATGAACCGGTATCAACAACTCTCCGCGGCAAGGAACCCCGAGTGAAGAAGTCTCTCCCAATCCCAGCCCCAAACAGCCCACCCCCCATCCCAAGAGCGTGCCACCTCCCGGCTCCAGACCCACCCAACACCGGGAACACTCTCCTCGCACCCAACCCGCCCCATCCCGTCAGAATCCTTCCCAAATGCCGAACACCCCCGGATGTCGAGCCCCCAGCCCCGGCCACCCCGGAGCCACGCCCCTGCGATGACAACCACACCACATCCACCAACCGCCATCTGCGCAGTCAACCCGTCCACCCCACTCCGTTCACTCCCCGTACCGAGGCACAGAGCCCCCAGGCCTGCCACTCCAACATACTTCGCCCCCCCCAGACCTCCCCTGCAATGTGGCCCCTCCTGTCCCCCGCCCTGGGTTTCTCTGTCCCCCACCTCCACCATTCTCCCCTCCATCCCCCACCCCCGTCTCCCCTCAACTTCCCTCTGCCTCTCCGCACAGGCTCCCATCTTGGGAGCGGTAACCTTCTGGGGCAGGGAAATTTAGCCCCCAGTGTGGAAGTCCTGCTCCCACTGCAGAATTGGCCTTACCACCCCTCAATGGAAGCGGAGTGCAATTTCCCACACTCCACTTCCTTTGGGGGCAGTTACTGGGGTATGACTGGATGCTCCTGTGACAATTTGAACTGGTGTTCTCCACACTCTCTATTGAGGGAGTGCAGCGAAGGTTCACCAGACTGATTCCTGGGATGGCAGGACTGACATATGAGGAGAGATTGGATCAACTGGGCCTTTATACATTGGAGTTTAGAAGGATGAGAGGGGATCTCATAGAAACACATAAGATTCTGACGGGACTGAACAGGTTAGATGCGGGTTGAATGTTCCTGATGTTTGGGAAGTCCAGAACCAGGGGACACACGTTTAGATTAAGGGGTAGGCCATTTAGGACTGAGATGAGGAGAAACTTCTACACTCAGAGAGTTGTTAACCTGTGTAATTCCCTACCGCAGAGAGTTGTTGATGCCAGTTCATTGGGTATATTCAAAAGGGAATTAGATATGGCCCTTATGGCTAAGGGGATCAAGGGGTATGGAGAGAAAGCAGGAAAGGGGTACTGAGGGAATGATCAGCCATGATCTTATTGAATGGTGGTGCAGGCTCGAAGGGCCGAATGGCCTACTCCTGCAACTATTTTCTATGTTTCTATGTTTCAAAGGGCAAAGGCCGCACAAAGAAAGAGCTGAAGAAAGATGAGCAAGCGGTGAGTGAAGCCGCCTGGGCTGAGCAGGTGGGGACACACAGCTTCCACTGACACCCAATCCCGGGACCTCTCACACGGTGTGAGCCGCACGGAATTACACCTCGCCCCGTCCAACCCTTTATAGAGTTCGCACTGTACAACGGACAACTCAAGGCAAAGGTTTCTGGAATAAGTTCTCTTTACTTAAATTCAACAAAAGATTACAAGTAAGCATCCAACAGTACTGTTACACACAGTGATCCCGGTTTACCAATAAGCAGGCTCAGGTCTATTCCTTTACTTAACTCAAGTGATCATAAGCAAAAACTCACACGTACTGACACCAGCGAGTGGTCGGTTCGGCAGTGACTAGACGTGGCTCTTTAACGGGCAACTGACCAGGTTGCCTTTCGACTGAAGCAGTATCCAATGACCTTTCGTAGCACTGTTTTATACCCGTAAAATCCTGTGCAGTCCCTTTGTGTGTACATGTTTCATCCAGCACGGGTAATGGCCGACGTTGGTTTTTCCCTCTTCTCCCAATTAATCATTCAGGAACTGCGAGGAGCGTTCCTCCAATCAAATTCCCCTTTGTTCAGTTATTCATAATAGTTTGCAGAAGAGCAATAAACCATATGGTGACATCACATGTCGGTACCTTGTATTCTGTTTTTTGCAGAATTCCCAAGGTATGTGTTCTCCCTTTAGCTCCAAATGTCTCATTTTATGACCATTGGAGACGCTTCATCTGGAACTTCATCTCGGTTAAAAGGGATTTGTTTATCTGAGAGTACTCTCTGCAGTTACAACCAGTTGTTCTGTCCATGTCTGCCATTGCCATCCAACACAGCTTTTAAAATATCTCAATCACTGAACAGCTCACAAGTTAACAGGCACCTTCGCTCAACAGAAAATATATTGTTTTTTGAGGTGTTTTGCTCAATGAAATTTGGTCATCTTTAAATCTACTTTCACACAATCTTTCAACTTAAAGACCAAATCCAGGGATCCATTACACTGTGAGGCCAAGTCCCTCATCTTCCATCCGGACATGCCATGGTGTGCCATCTTGCAGTTGATGGCATAGTCTGGCAGTCCGCACCTCACTGAGGTCAGGAGTTTGGATGTCCGAGAGTTCGGCAAGCCAAAAGAGGTTGGGAGTTCAGAGGCTAGGAGTCCAAGAGTTCGGAAGGCCACAGAGGTCGGGAGTTCGGAGGTCAGGCATCCAAGAGTTCGGGAGGCCACAGAGGTCGGTGAGTTTGGGAGGTCACAGAGGTCATTGAGTTCGGGAAGCCACAAAGGTCGGTGAGTTCGGGAGGGCACAGAGGTCGGCGAGTTGGGGAGGCCACAGAAGTCAGTGGGTTCGGGAGGTCACAGAGATCGGTAAGTTCGGGAGGTCACAGAGATCGGTAAGTTCGGGAGGTCACAGAGGTCGGTGAGTTCGGGAGGTCACAGAGATCGGTGAGTTCGGGAGGCCACAGGGGTCGGTGAGTTCGGGAGGCCACAGGGGTCAGTGAATTCGGGAGGTCACAGAGGTCGGTGAGTTCGGGAGGTCACAGAGATCTGTGAGTTTGGGAGGTCAGACGTCCGGGAGGCCACAGAGGTCGGTGAGTTCGGGAAGCCACAGGGGTCGGTGAGTTCGGGAGGTCACAGAGGTCGTTGAGTTCGGGAGGTCGCAGAGGTCGGTGAGTTCGGGAGGTCACAGGGGTCAGTGAGTTCGGGAGGCCACAGGGGTCAGTGAGTTCGGGAGGTCACAGAGATCGGTGAGTTCGGGAGGCCACAGAGGTCGGTGAGTTCGGGAGGTCACAGAGCTCGGTGTGTTCGGGAGGCCACAGAGGTCGGTGAGTTCGGGAGGTCACAGAGGTCATTGAGTTCAGGAGGTCACATAGGTCGGTGAGTTCAGGAAGTCAGAAGTCCGGGAGGCCACAGAGGTCAGTGAGTTCGTCAGGTCACAAAGGTCGATGAGTTCAGGAGGCCACAGCGGTCGGTGAGTTCGGGAGGTCAGAAGTCCGCGAGGCCACAGAGGTCGGTGAGTTCGGGAGGTCACAGGGGTCAGTGAGTTCGGGAGGCCACAGGGGTCGGTGAGTTCGGAAAGCCACAGAGGTCGGTGAGTTCAGGAGGCCACAGGGGTCAGTGAGTTCGGGAGGCCACAGGGGTCGGTGAGTTCGGGAGGCCACAGAGGTCGGTGAGTTCAGGAGGCCACAGAGGTCGGTGAGTTCAGGAGGCCACAGTGGTCGTGAGTTCGGGAGGCCACAGAGGTCAGTGAGTTCGGGAGGTCAGAGAGCTCGGTGTGCCACAGGGGTCGGTGAGTTCGGGAGGCCACAGGGGTCAGTGAGTTCGGGAGGTCACAGAGGTCAGTGAGTTCGGGAGGTCACAGAGGTCGGTGAGTTCATGAAGTCAGAAGTCCGGGAGGCCACAGAGGTCAGTGAGTTCGGGAGGTCACAAAGGTCGGTGAGTTTAGGACGCCACAGCGGTCGGTGAGTTCGGGAGGTCACAGAGGTCGGTGACTTCGGGGGGTCACAGAGGTCAGAACTCCATGAGGCCACAGCGGTCGGTGAGTTCAGGAAGCCACATGGGTCAGTGAGTTTGGGAGATCAGAAGTCCGCGAGGCCACAGAGGTCGGTGAGTTCAGGAGATCACAGGGGTCAGTGAGTTCGGGAGGTCACAGAGGTCAGTGAGTTCGGGAGGTCACAGAGGTCGGTGAGTTCAGGAAGCCACAGGGGTCAGTGAGTTCGGGAGGCCACAGGGGTCAGTGAGTTCGGGAGGTCACAGAGGTCGGTGAGTTCGGGAAGCCACAGGGGTCAGTGAGTTCGGGAGGCCACAGGGGTCAGTGAGTTCGGGAGGTCACAGAGGTCAGTGAGTTCGGGAGGTCACAGAGGTCGGTGAGTTCAGGAGGCCATAGGGGTTGGTGAGTTTGAGAGGCCACAGAGGTCGGTGAGTTCAGGAGGCCACAGGGGTCGGTATGTTCGGGAGGTCACTGAGGTCGGTGAGGTTCGGGAGGCCACAGGGGTCGGTGAGTTCGGGAGGCCACAGGGGTCGGTGAGTTCGGGAGGCCACAGGGGTCAGTGAGTTCGGGAGGCCACAGAGGTCGGTGAGTTCGGGAGGCCACAGGGGTCAGTGAGTTCGGGAGGCCACAGAGGTCGGTGAGTTCAGGAGGCCATAGGGGTTGGTGAGTTTGAGAGGCCACAGAGGTCGGTGAGTTCAGGAGGCCACAGGGGTCGGTAAGTTCGGGAGGTCACTGAGGTCGGTGAGGTTCGGGAGGCCACAGGGGTCGGTGAGTTCGGGAGGCCACAGGGGTCGGTGAGTTCGGGAGGCCACAGGGGTCAGTGAGTTCGGGAGGCCACAGGGGTCGGTGAGTTCGGGAGGCCACAGAGGTCGGTGAGTTCGGGAGGCCACAGGGGTCGGTGAGTTCGGGAGGCCACAGAGGTCGGTGAGTTCGGGAGGTCACAGGGGTCAGTGAGTTCGGGAGGCCACAGAGGTCGTTGAGTTCGGGAGGTCGCAGAGGTCGGTGAGTTCGGGAGGTCACAGGGGTCAGTGAGTTCGGGAGGCCACAGGGGTCAGTGAGTTCGGGAGGTCACAGAGGTCGGTGATTTCGGGAGGCCACAGAGGTCGGTGAGTTCGGGAGGTCACAGGGGTCAGTGAGTTCGGGAGGCCACAGGGGTCAGTGAGTTCGGGAGGTCACAGAGGTCGGTGAGTTTGGGAGGCCACAGAGGTCGGTGAGTTCGGGAGGTCACAGAGCTCGGTGAGTTCGGGAGGCCACAGAGGTCGGTGAGTTCGGGAGGTCACAGAGGTCATTGAGTTCGGGAGGTCACATAGGTCGGTGAGTTCAGGAAGTCAGAAGTCCGGGAGGCCACAGAGGTCAGTGAGTTCGTCAGGTCACAAAGGTCGGTGAGTTCGGGAGGTCAGAAGTCCGCGAGGCCACAGAGGTCGGTGAGTTCGGGAGGTCAGAGAGCTCGGTGAGCCACAGGGGTCGGTGAGTTCGGGAGGCCACAGGGGTCAGTGAGTTCGGGAGGTCACAGAGGTCAGTGAGTTCGGGAGGTCACAGAGGTCGGTGAGTTCAGGAAGTCAGAAGTCCGGGAGGCCACAGAGGTCGGTGAGTTCGGGAGGTCAGAGAGCTCGGTGAGCCACAGGGGTCGGTGAGTTCGGGAGGCCACAGGGGTCAGTGAGTTCGGGAGGTCACAGAGGTCAGTGAGTTCGGGAGGTCACAAAGGTCGGTGAGTTTAGGACGCCACAGCGGTCGGTGAGTTCGGGAGGTCACAGAGGTCGGTGACTTTGGGAGGTCACAGAGGTCAGAAGTCCATGAGGCCACAGCGGTCGGTGAGTTCTAGAAGCCACAGGGGTCAGTGAGTTCAGGAAGTCAGAAGTCCGGGAGGCCACAGAGGTCGGTGAGTTCAGGAGATCACAGGGGTCGGTGAGGTTCGGGAGGCCAAAGGGGTCGATGAGTTCGGGAGGCCACAGGGGTCGGTGAGTTCGGGAGGCCACAGGCTTCAGTGAGTTCGGGAGGCCACAGGCCTCGGTGAGTTCGGGAGGCCACAGAGGTCGGTGAGTTCGGGAGGCCACAGGGGTCGGTGAGTTCGGGAGGCCACAGAGGTCGGTGAGTTCGGGAGGCCACAGAGGTCGGTGAGTTCGGGAGGCCAAGAAGGTCGGTGAGTTCGGGAGGCCACAGAGGTCGGTGAGTTCGGGAGGCCACAGAGGTCGGTGAGTTCAGGAGGCCATAGGGGTTGGTGAGTTTGAGAGGCCACAGAGGTCGGTGAGTTCAGGAGGCCACAGGGGTCGGTAAGTTCGGGAGGTCACTGAGGTCGGTGAGGTTCGGGAGGCCACAGGGGTCGGTGTGTTCGGGAGGCCACAGGGGTCGGTGAGTTCGGGAGGCCACAGGGGTCAGTTAGTTCGGGAGGCCACAGGGGTCGGTGAGTTCGGGAGGCCACAGAGGTCGGTGAGTTCGGGAGGACACAGGGGTCGGTGAGTTCGGGAGGCCACAGAGGTTGGTGAGTTCGGGAGGTCACAGGGGTCAGTGAGTTCGGGAGGCCACAGAGGTCGTTGAGTTCGGGAGGTCGCAGAGGTCGGTGAGTTCGGGAGATCACAGGGGTCAGTGAGTTCGGGAGGCCACAGGGGTCAGTGAGTTCGGGAGGTCACAGAGGTCGGTGAGTTCGGGAGGCCACAGAGGTCGGTGAGTTCGGGAGGTCACAGGGGTCAGTGAGTTCGGGAGGCCACAGGGGTCAGTGAGTTCGGGAGGTCACAGAGGTCGGTGAGTTTGTGAGGCCACAGAGGTCGGTGAGTTCGGGACGTCACAGAGGTCGGTGAGTTTGGGAGGCCACAGAGGGCGGTGAGTTCGGGAGGCCACAGAGGTCGGTGAGTTCGGGAGGCCACAGAGGTCGGTGAGTTCGGGAGGCCACAGAGGTCGGTGAGTTCGGGAGGCCACAGCGGTCGGTGAGTTCGGGAGGTCACCGAGGTCAGAAATCCGTGAGGCCACAGAGGTCGGTGAGTTCGCGAGGTCACAGAGGTCGGTGAGTTCGGGAAGCCACAGGGGTCAGTGACTTCGGGAGATCAGAAGTCCGCGAGGCCACAGAGGTCGGTGAGTTCGGGAGGCCACAGAGGTCGGTGAGTTCGGGAGGCCACAGAGGTTGGTGAGTTCGGGAGGCCACAGGAGTCGGTGAGTTCGGGAGGCCACAGGGGTCGGTGAGTTCGGGAGGCCACAGGAGTCGGTGAGTTCGGGAGGCCACAGGGGTCGGTGAGTTCGGGAGGCCACAGGGGTCGGTGAGTTCGGGAGGCCACAGGGGTCGGTGAGTTCGGGAGGCCACAGGGGTCGGTGAGTTCGGGAGGCCACAGGGGTCGGTGAGTTCGGGAGGCCACAGAGGTCGGTGAGTTCGGGAGTCCACAGAGGTCGGTGAGTTCGGGAGGCCACAGAGGTCGGTGAGTTCGGGAGGCCACAGTGGTCGTGAGTTCGGGAGGCCACAGAGGTCGGTGAGTTCGGGAGGTCAGAAGTCGGGGAGACCACAGAGGTCGGTGAGTTCGGGAGGTCACAGGGGTCAGTGAGTTCGGGAGGCCACTGGGGTCAGTGAGTTCGGGAGGTTACAGAGGTCGGTGAGTTCGGGAGGCCACAGAGGTCGGTGAGTTCGGGAGGTCACAGAGCTCGGTGGGTTCCGGAGGCCACAGAGGTCGGTGAGTTCGGGAGGTCACAGAGGTCATTGAGTTCGGGAGGTCAGAGGGGTCGGTGAGTTCAGGAAGTCAGAAGTCCGGGAGGCCACAGAGGTCAGTGAGTTCGTGAGGTCACAAAGGTCGGTGAGTTCAGGAGGCCACAGCGGTCGGTGAGTTCGGGAGGTCAGAAGTCCGCGAGGCCACAGAGTCGGTGAGTTCGGGAGGTCACAGGGGTCAGTGAGTTCAGGAGGCCACAGGGGTCGGTGAGTTTGGAAAGCCACAGAGGTCGGTGAGTTCAGGAGGCCACAGAAGTCGGTGAGTTCGTGAGGCCACAGGGGTCAGTGAGTTCGGGAGGCCACAGAGGTCGGTGAGTTCGGGAGGCCACAGGTGTCGGTGAGTTCGGAAAGCCACAGAGGTCGGTGAGTTCGGGAGGCCACAGGTGTCGGTGAGTTCAGAAAGCCACAGAGGTCGGTGAGTTCAGGAGGCCACAGAGGTCGGTGAGTTCAGGAGGCCACATTGGCCGTGAGTTCGGGAGGCCACAGAGGTCGGTGAGTTTGGGAGGTCAGAGAGCTCGGTGAGCCACAGGGGTCGGTGAGTTCGGGAGGCCACAGGGGTCAGTGAGTTCGGGAGGTCACAGAGGTCGGTGAGTTCAGGAAGTCAGAAGTCCGGGAGGCCACAGAGGTCAGTGAGTTCGGGAGGTCACAAAGGTCGGTGAGTTTAGGAGACCACAGCGGTCGGTGAGTTTGGGAGGTCACAGAGGTCGGTGACTTCGGGAGGTCACAGAGGTCGGTGAGTTCAGGAGGCCATAGGGGTTGGTGAGTTCGAGAGGCCACAGAGGTCGGTGAGTTCAGGAGGCCACAGGGGTCGGTGAGTTCGGGAGGTCACAGAGGTCGTTGAGTTCAGGAGGCCACAGAGGTCGGTGAGTTCGGGAGGCCACAGAGGTCGGTGAGTTCGGGAGGCCACAGAGGTCGGTGAGTTCGGGAGGCCACAGGGGTCGGTGAGTTCGGGAGGCCACAGGGGTCGGTGAGTTCGGGAGGCCACAGGGGTCGGTGAGTTCGGGAGGCCACAGGGGTCGGTGAGTTTCGGAGGTCAAAGGGGTCGGTGAGTTCGGGAGGCCACAGGGGTCGGTGAGTTCGGGAGGCCACAGAGGTCGGTGAGTTCGGGAGGCCACAGGGGTCGGTGAGTTCGGGAGGCCACAGAGGTCGGTGAGTTCGGGAGGCCACAGGAGTCGGTGAGTTCGGAAAGCCACAGAGGTCGGTGAGTTCAGGAGGCCACAGTGGTCGGTGAGTTCGGGAGGCCACAGAGGTCGGTGAGTTCAGGAGGCCACAGAGGTCGGTGAGTTCAGGAGGCCACAGAGGTCGGTGAGTTCAGGAGGCCACAGTGGTCGTGAGTTCGGGAGGCCACAGAGGTCGGTGAGTTCGGGAGGTCAGAGAGCTCGGTGAGCCACAGGGGTCGGTGAGTTCGGGTGGCCACAGGCGTCAGTGAGTTCGGGAGGTCACAGAGGTCGGTGAGTTCAGGAAGTCAGAAGTCCGGGAGGCCACAGAGGTCAGTGAGTTCGGGAGGTCACAAAGGTCGGTGAGTTTAGGAGGCCACAGCGGTCGGTGAGTTCGGGAGGTCACAGAGGTCGGTGACTTCGGGAGGTCACAGAGGTCAGAAGTCCATGAGGCCACAGCGGTCGGTGAGTTCGGGAAGCCACAGGGGTCAGTGAGTTCGGGAGATCAGAAGTCCGCGAGGCCACAGAGGTCGGTGAGTTCAGGAGATCACAGGGGTCAGTGAGTTCGGGAGGTCACAGAGGTCAGTGAGTTCGGGAGGTCACAGAGGTCGGTGAGTTCAGGAGGCCATAGGGGTTGGTGAGTTCGAGAGGCCACAGAGGTCGGTGAGTTCAGGAGGCCACAGGGGTCGGTGAGTTCGGGAGGTCACAGAGGTCGGTGAGTTCGGGAGGTCACAGAGGTCGTTGAGTTCGGGAGGCCGCAGAGGTCGGTGAGTTCGGGAGGTCACAGAGGTCGGTGACTTCGGGAGGTCACAGAGGTCAGAAGTCCATGAGGCCACAGCGGTCGGTAAAGTTCGGGAAGCCACAGGGGTCAGTGAGTTCGGGAGATCAGAAGTCCGCGAGGCCACAGAGGTCGGTGAGTTCAGGAGATCACAGGGGTCAGTGAGTTCGGGAGGTCACAAATGTCAGTGAGTTCGGGAGGTCACAGAGGTCGGTGAGTTCAGGAGGCCATAGGGGTTGGTGAGTTCGAGAGGCCACAGAGGTCGGTGAGTTCAGGAGGCCACAGGGGTCGGTGAGTTCGGGAGGTCACAGAGGTCGTTGAGTTCGGGAGGCCACAGAGGTCAGTGAGTTCGGGAGGCCACAGAGGTCGGTGAGTTCGGGAGGCCACAGGGGTCGGTGAGTTCGGGAGGCCACAGGGGTCGGTGAGTTCGGGAGGCCACAGGGGTCGGTGTGTTTCGGAGGTCACAGGGGTCGGTGAGTTCGGGAGGCCACAGGGGTCGGTGAGTTCGGGAGGTCACAGAGGTCGGTGAGTTCGGGAGACCACAGGGGTCGGTGAGTTCGGAAAGCCACAGAGGTCGGTGAGTTCAGGAGTCCACAGTGGCCGTGAGTTCGGGAGGCCACAGAGGTCGGTGAGTTCGGGAGGTCAGAGAGCTCGGTGAGCCACAGGGGTCGGTGAGTTCGGGAGGCCACAGAGGTCGGTGAGTTCAGGAGGCCACAGTGGTCGTGAGTTCGGGAGGCCACAGAGGTCGGTGAGTTCGGGAGGTCAGAGAGCTCGGTGAGCCACAGGGGTCGGTGAGTTCGGGAGGCTACAGGGGTCAGTGAGTTCGGGAGATCACAGAGGTCGGTGAGTTCAGGAAGTCAGAAGTCCGGGAGGCCACAGAGGTCAGTGAGTTCGGGAGGTCACAAAGGTCGGTGAGTTTAGGAGGCCACAGCGGTCGGTGAGTTCGGGAGATCACAGAGGTTGGTGAGTTCTGGAGGTCAGAAGTCCGCGAGGCCACAGAGGTCGGTGAGTTCGGGAGGTCACAGGGGTCAGTGAGTTCGGGAGGCCACAGAAGTCGGTGAGTTCGTGAGGCCACAGGGGTCAGTGAGTTCGGGAGGCCACAGGGGTCGGTGAGTTCGGAAAGCCACAGAGGTCGGTGAGTTCAGGAGGCCACAGAGGTCGGTGAGTTCAGGAGGCCACAGTGGTCGTGAGTTCGGGAGGCCACAGAGGTCGGTGAGTTCGGGAGGTCAGAGAGGTCGGTGAGTTCGGGAGGCCACAGGGGTCGGTGAGTTCGGGAGGCCACAGGGGTCGGTGAGTTCGGGAGGCCACAGGGGTCGGTGAGTTCGGGAGGCCACAGGGGTCGGTGAGTTTCGGAGGTCAAAGGGGTCGGTGAGTTCGGGAGGCCACAGGGGTCGGTGAGTTCGGGAGGCCACAGAGGTCGGTGAGTTCGGGAGGCCACAGGGGTCGGTGAGTTCGGGAGGCCACAGAGGTCGGTGAGTTCGGGAGGCCACAGGGGTCGGTGAGTTCGGAAAGCCACAGAGGTCGGTGAGTTCAGGAGGCCACAGTGGTCGGTGAGTTCGGGAGGCCACAGAGGTCGGTGAGTTCAGGAGGCCACAGAGGTCGGTGAGTTCAGAAGGCCACAGAAGTCGGTGAGTTCAGGAGGCCACAGTGGTCGTGAGTTCGGGAGGCCACAGAGGTCGGTGAGTTCGGGAGGTCAGAGAGCTCGGTGAGCCACAGGGGTCGGTGAGTTCGGGTGGCCACAGGCGTCAGTGAGTTCGGGAGGTCACAGAGGTCGGTGAGTTCAGGAAGTCAGAAGTCCGGGAGGCCACAGAGGTCAGTGAGTTCGGGAGGTCACAAAGGTCGGTGAGTTTAGGAGGCCACAGCGGTCGGTGAGTTCGGGAGGTCACAGAGGTCGGTGACTTCGGGAGGTCACAGAGGTCAGAAGTCCATGAGGCCACAGCGGTCGGTGAGTTCGGGAAGCCACAGGGGTCAGTGAGTTCGGGAGATCAGAAGTCCGCGAGGCCACAGAGGACGGTGAGTTCAGGAGATCACAGGGGTCAGTGAGTTCGGGAGGTCACAGAGGTCAGTGAGTTCGGGAGGTCACAGAGGTCGGTGAGTTCAGGAGGCCATAGGGGTTGGTGAGTTCGAGAGGCCACAGAGGTCGGTGAGTTCAGGAGGCCACAGGGGTCGGTGAGTTCGGGAGGTCACAGAGGTCGGTGAGTTCGGGAGGTCACAGAGGTCGTTGAGTTCGGGAGGCCGCAGAGGTCGGTGAGTTCGGGAGGTCACAGAGGTCGGTGACTTCGGGAGGTCACAGAGGTCAGAAGTCCATGAGGCCACAGCGGTCGGTAAAGTTCGGGAAGCCACAGGGGTCAGTGAGTTCGGGAGATCAGAAGTCCGCGAGGCCACAGAGGTCGGTGAGTTCAGGAGATCACAGGGGTCAGTGAGTTCGGGAGGTCACAAATGTCAGTGAGTTCGGGAGGTCACAGAGGTCGGTGAGTTCAGGAGGCCATAGGGGTTGGTGAGTTCGAGAGGCCACAGAGGTCGGTGAGTTCAGGAGGCCACAGGGGTCGGTGAGTTCGGGAGGTCACAGAGGTCGTTGAGTTCGGGAGGCCACAGAGGTCGGTGAGTTCGGGAGGCCACAGAGGTCGGTGAGTTCGGGAGGCCACAGGGGTCGGTGAGTTCGGGAGGCCACAGGGGTCGGTGAGTTCGGGAGGCCACAGGGGTCGGTGTGTTTCGGAGGTCACAGGGGTCGGTGAGTTCGGGAGGCCACAGGGGTCGGTGAGTTCGGGAGGTCACAGAGGTCGGTGAGTTCGGGAGACCACAGGGGTCGGTGAGTTCGGAAAGCCACAGAGGTCGGTGAGTTCAGGAGGCCACAGTGGCCGTGAGTTCGGGAGGCCACAGAGGTCGGTGAGTTCGGGAGGTCAGAGAGCTCGGTGAGCCACAGGGGTCGGTGAGTTCGGGAGGCCACAGAGGTCGGTGAGTTCAGGAGGCCACAGTGGTCGTGAGTTCGGGAGGCCACAGAGGTCGGTGAGTTCGGGAGGTCAGAGAGCTCGGTGAGCCACAGGGGTCGGTGAGTTCGGGAGGCTACAGCGGTCAGTGAGTTCGGGAGATCACAGAGGTCGGTGAGTTCAGGAAGTCAGAAGTCCGGGAGGCCACAGAGGTCAGTGAGTTCGGGAGGTCACAAAGGTCGGTGAGTTTAGGAGGCCACAGCGGTCGGTGAGTTCGGGAGATCACAGAGGTCGGTGACTTCGGGAGGTCACAGAGGTTGGTGAGTTCGGGAGGTCAGAAGTCCGCGAGGCCACAGAGGTCGGTGAGTTCGGGAGGTCACAGGGGTCAGTGAGTTCGGGAGGCCACAGAAGTCGGTGAGTTTGTGAGGCCACAGGGGTCAGTGAGTTCGGGAGGCCACAGGGGTCGGTGAGTTCGGAAAGCCACAGAGGTCGGTGAGTTCAGGAGGCCACAGAGGTCGGTGAGTTCAGGAGGCCACAGTGGTCGTGAGTTCGGGAGGCCACAGAGGTCGGTGAGTTCGGGAGGTCAGAGAGCTCGGTGAGCCACAGGGGTCGGTGAGTTCGGGAGGCCACAGGGGTCAGTGAGTTCGGGAGGTCACAGAGTTCGGTGAGTTCAGGAAGTCAGTGAGTTCGGGAGGCCACAGAGGTCAGTGAGTTCGGGAGGTCACAAAGGTCGGTGAGTTTAGGAGGCCACAGCGGTCGGTGTGTTTGGGAGGTCACAGAGGTCGGTGACTTCGGGAGGTCACAGAGGTTGGTGACTTCGGGAGGTCACAGAGGTCAGAAGTCCATGAGGCCACAGCGGTCGGTGAGTTCGGGAAGCCACAGGGGTCAGTGAGTTCGGGAGATCAGAAGTCCGCGAGGCCACAGAGGTCGGTGAATTCAGGAGATCACAAGGGTCAGTGAGTTCGGGAGGTCACATAGGTCAGTGAGGTCGGGAGGTCACAGAGGTCGGTGAGTTCAGGCGGCCATAGGGGTTGGTGAGTTCGGGAGGCCACAGAGGTTGGTGAGTTCGGGAGGCCACAGGGGTCGGTGAGTTCGGGAGGCCACAGGGGTTGGTGAGTTCGGGAGGCCACAGGGGTCGGTGAGTTCGGGAGGCCACAGGGGTCGGTGAGTTCGGGAGGCCACAGGGGTCGGTGAGTTCGGGAGGCCACAGGGGTCGGTGAGTTCGGGAGGCCACAGGGGTCGGTGAGTTCGGGAGGCCACAGAGGTCGGTGAGTTCGGGAGGCCACAGGGGTCGGTGAGTTCAGGAGGCCACAAAGGTCGGTGAGTTCGGGAGGCCACAGAGCTCGGTGAGTTCGGGAGTCCACAGAGGTCGGTGAGTTCGGGAGGCCACAGTGGTCGTGAGTTCGGGAGGCCACAGAGGTCGGTGAGTTCGGGAGGCCACAGAGGTCGGTGAGTTCGGGAGGTCAGAAGTCGGGTAGGCCACAGAGGTCGGTGAGTTCGGGAGGTCACAGGGGTCAGTGAGTTCGGGAGTCCACAGGGGTCAGTGAGTTTGGGAGGTCACAGAGATCGGTGAGTTCGGGAGGCCACAGAGGTCGGTGAGTTCGGGAGGTCACAGGGGTCAGTGAGTTCTGGAGGTCACAGAGGTCGGTGAGTTCGGGAGGTCACAGAGGTCGTTGAGTTCGGGAGGCCACAGAGGTCGGTGAGTTCGGGAGTCCACAGAGGTCGGTGAGTTTGGGAGGCCACAGAGGTCGGTGAGTTCGGGAGGCCACAGAGGTCGGTGAGTTCGGGAGGCCACAGGAGTCGGTGAGTTCGGGAGGCCACAGGGGTCGGTGAGTTCGGGAGGCCACAGGGGTCGGTGAGTTCGGGAGGCCACAGGGGTCGGTGAGTTCAGGAGGCCACAGAGTTCGGTGAGTTCGGGAGGCCACAGGGGTCGGTGAGTTCGGGAGGCCACAGAGGTCGGTGAGTTCAGGGGGCCACAGTGGTCGTGAGTTCGGGAGGCCACAGAGGTCGGTGAGTTCGGGAGGTCAGAGAGCTCGGTGAGCCACAGGGGTCGGTGAGTTCGGGAGGCCACAGGGGTCAGTGAGTTCGGGAGATCACAGAGGTCGGTGAGTTCAGGAAGTCAGAAGTCCGGGAGGCCACAGAGGTCAGTGAGTTCGGGAGGTCACAAAGGTCGGTGAGTTTAGGAGGCCACAGCGGTCGGTGAGTTCGGGAGGTCACAGAGGTCGGTGACTTCGGGAGGTCACAGAGGTCAGTGGTCCATGAGGCCACAGCGGTCGGTGAGTTCGGGAAGCCACAGGGGTCAGTGAGTTCGGGAGATCACAGAGGTCGGTGAGTTCAGGAGATCACTGGGGTCAGTGAGTTCGGGAGGTCACAGAGGTCAGTGAGTTCGGGAGGTCACAGAGGTCGGTGAGTTCAGGAGGCCATAGGGGTTGGTGAGTTCGAGAGGCCACAGAGGTCGGTGAGTTCAGGAGGCCACAGGGGTCGGTGAGTTCGGGAGGTCACAGAGGTCGGTGAGTTCGGGAGGTCACAGAGGTCGTTGAGTTCAGGAGGCCGCAGAGGTCGGTGAGTTCGGGAGGTCACAGAGGTCGGTGACTTCGGGAGGTCACAGAGGTCAGAAGTCCATGAGGCCACAGCGGTCGGTGAGTTCGGGAAGCCACAGGGGTCAGTGAGTTCGGGAGGTCACATAGGTCGGTGAGTTCAGGAGGCCACAGCGGTCGGTGAGTTCGGGAAGCCACAGAGGTCAGTGAGTTTGGGAGATCAGAAGTCCGCGAGGCCACAGAGGTCGGTGAGTTCAGGAGATCACAGGGGTCAGTGAGTTCGGGAGGTCACAAAGGTCAGTGAGTTCGGGAGGTCACAGAGGTCGGTGAGTGCAGGAGGCCACAGGGGTTGCTGAGTTCGAGAGGCCACAGAGGTCGGTGAGTTCAGGAGGCCACAGGGGTCGGTGAGTTCGGGAGGCCACAGGAGTCGGTGAGTTCGGGAGGCCACAGGGGTCGATGAGTTCGGGAGGCCACAGGGGTCGGTGAGTTCGGGAGGCCACAGGTGTCGGTGAGTTCAGGAGGCCACAGAGTTCGGTGAGTTCGGGAGGCCACAGGGGTCGGTGAGTTCGGGAGGCCACAGGGGTCGGTGAGTTCGGGAGGACACAGAGGTCGGTGAGTTCAGGAGGCCACAGGGGTCGGTGAGTTCGGGAGACCACAGGGGTCGGTGAGTTCGGGATGTCACAGAGGTCGGTGTGTTCGGGAGGTCAGAAGTCCGCGAGGCCACAGAGGTCGGTGAGTTCTGGAGGTCACAGGGGTCATTGACTTCGGGAGGTCAGAGAGGTCGGTGAGTTCAGGAAGTCAGAAGTCCGGGAGGCCACAGAGGTCAGTGAGTTTGTGAGGTCACAAAGGTCGGTGAGTTCAGGAGGCCACAGCGGTCGGTGAGTTCGGGAGGTCAGAAGTCCGCGAGGCCACAGAGGTCGGTGAGTTCGGGAGGTCACAGGGGTCAGTGAGTTCGGGAGGCCACAGAAGTCGGTGAGTTCGTGAGGCCACAGGGGTCAGTGAGTTCGGGAGGCCACAGGGGTCGGTGAGTTCGGAAAGCCACAGAGGTCGGTGAGTTCAGGAGGCCACAGAGGTCGGTGAGTTCAGGAGGCCACAGTGGTCGTGAGTTCGGGAGGCCACAGAGGTCGGTGAGTTCGGGAGGTCAGAGAGCTCGATGAGCCACAGGGGTCGGTGAGTTCGGGAGGCCACAGGGGTCAGTGAGTTCGGGAGGTCACAGAGTTCGGTGAGTTCAGGAAGTCAGTGAGTTCGGGAGGCCACAGAGGTCAGTGAGTTCGGGAGGTCACAAAGGTCGGTGAGTTTAGGAGGCCACAGCGGTCGGTGAGTTTGGGAGGTCACAGAGGTCGGTGACTTCGGGAGGTCACAGAGGTTGGTGACTTCGGGAGGTCACAGAGGTCAGAAGTCCATGAGGCCACAGCGGTCGGTGAGTTCGGGAAGCCACAGGGGTCAGTGAGTTCGGGAGATCAGAAGTCCGCGAGGCCACAGAGGTCGGTGAGTTCAGGAGATCACAAGGGTCAGTGAGTTCGGGAGGTCACATAGGTCAGTGAGGTCGGGAGGTCACAGAGGTCGGTGAGTTCAGGCGGCCATAGGGGTTGGTGAGTTCGGGAGGCCACAGAGGTCGGTGAGTTCGGGAGGCCACAGGGGTCGGTGAGTTCGGGAGGCCACAGGGGTCGGTGAGTTCGGGAGGCCACAGGGGTCGGTGAGTTCGGGAGGCCACAGGGGTCGGCGAGTTCGTGAGGCCACAGGGGTCGGTGAGTTCGGGAGGCCACAGGGGTCGGTGAGTTCGGGAGGCCACAGAGGTCGGTGAGTTCGGGAGGCCACAGGGGTCGGTGAGTTCAGGAGGCCACAGAGGTCGGTGAGTTCGGGAGGCCACAGGAGTCGGTGAGTTCGGGAGGCCACAAAGGTCGGTGAGTTCGGGAGGCCACAGAGGTCGGTGAGTTCGGGAGTCCACAGAGGTCGGTGAGTTCGGGAGGCCACAGTGGTCGTGAGTTCGGGAGGCCACAGAGGTCGGTGTGTTCGGGAGGCCACAGAGGTCGGTGAGTTCGGGAGGTCAGAAGTCGGGGAGGCCACAGAGGTCGGTGAGTTCGGGAGGTCACAGGGGTCAGTGAGTTCGGGAGGCCACAGGGGTCAGTGAGTTCGGGAGGTCACAGAGATCGGTGAGTTCGGGAGGCCACAGAGGTCGGTGAGTTCGGGAGGTCACAGGGGTCAGTGAGTTCGGAGGTCACAGAGCTCGGTGGGTTCCGGAGGCCACAGAGGTCGGTGAGTTCGGGAGGTCACAGAGGTCATTGAGTTCGGGAGGTCAGAGAGGTCGGTGAGTTCAGGAAGTCAGAAGTCCGGGAGGCCACAGAGGTCAGTGAGTTCGTGTGGTCACAAAGGTCGGTGAGTTCAGGAGGCCACAGCGGTCGGTGAGTTCGGGAGGTCAGAAGTCCGCGAGGCCACAGAGTCGGTGAGTTCGGGAGGTCACAGGGGTCAGTGAGTTCGGGACGCCACAGGGGTCGGTGAGTTCGGAAAGCCACAGAGGTCGGTGAGTTCAGGAGGCCACAGAAGTCGGTGAGTTCGTGAGGCCACAGGGGTCAGTGAGTTCGGGAGGCCACAGAGGTCGGTGAGTTCAGGAGGCCACAGAGGCCGGTGAGTTCAGGAGGCCACAGTGGTCGTGAGGTCGGGAGGCCACAGAGGTCGGTGAGTTCGGGAGGTCAGAGAGCTCGGTGAGTCACAGGGATCGGTGAGTTCGGGAGGCCACAGGGGTCAGTGAGTTCGGGAGGTCACAGAGGTCGGTGAGTTCAGGAAGTCAGAAGTCCGGGAGGCCACAGAGGTCAGTGAGTTCGGGAGGTCACAAAGGTCGGTGAGTTTAGGAGGCCACAGCGGTCGGTGAGCTTGGGAGGTCACAGAGGTCGGTGACTTCGGGAGGTCACAGAGGTCGGTGAGTTCAAGAGGCCATAGGGGTTGGTGAGTTCGAGAGGTCACAGAGGTCGGTGAGTTCAGGAGGCCACAGGGGTCGGTGAGTTCGGGAGGTCACAGAGGTCGGTGAGTTCAGGAGGCCACAGGGGTCGGTGAGTTCGGGAGGTCACAGGGGTCGTTGAGTTCGGGAGGCCACAGAGGTCGGTGAGTTCGGGAGGCCACAGGGGTCGGTGAGTTCGGGAGGCCACAGAGGTCGTTGAGTTCGGGAGGCCACAGAGGTCGGTGAGTTCGGGAGGCCACAGAGGTCGGTGAGTTCGGGAGGCCACAGAGGTCGGTGAGTTCGGGAGGCCACAGAGGTCGGTGAGTTCAGGAGGCCACAGAGGTCGGTGAGATCGGGAGGCCACAGGGGTCGGTGAGATCGGAAAGCCACAGAGGTCGGTGAGTTCAGGAGGCCACAGTGGTCGTGAGTTCGGGAGGCCACAGAGGTCGGTGAGTTCGGGAGGTCAGAGAGCTCGGTGAGCCACAGGGGTCGGTGAGTTCGGGAGGCCACAGGGGTCAGTGAGTTCGGGAGGTCACAGAGGTCGGTGAGTTCAGGAAGTCAGAAGTTCGGGAGGCCACAGAGGTCAGTGAGTTCGGGAGGTCACAAAGGTCGGTGAGTTTAGGAGGCCACAGCGGTCGGTGAGTTCGGGAGGTCACAGAGGTCGGTGACTTCGGGAGGTCACAGAGGTCAGAAGTCCATGAGGCCACAGCGGTCGGTGAGTTCGGGAAGCCACAGGGGTCAGTGAGTTCGGGAGATCAGAAGTCCGCGAGGCCACAGAGGTCGGTGAGTTCAGGAGATCACAGGGGTCAGTGAGTTCGGAAGGTCACAGAGGTCAGTGAGTTCGGGAGGTCACAGAGGTCGGTGAGTTCAGGAGTCCATAGGGGTTGGTGAGTTCGAGAGGCCACAGAGGTCGGTGAGTTCAGGAGGCCACAGGGGTCGGTGAGTTCGAGAGGTCACAGAGGTCGGTGAGTTCGGGAGGTCACAGAGGTCGTTGAGTTCGGGAGGCCGCAGAGGTCAGTGAGTTCGGGAGGTCACAGAGGTCGGTGAGTTTAGGAGGCCACAGCGGTCGGTGAGCTTGGGAGGTCACAGAGGTCGGTGACTTCGGGAGGTCACAGAGGTCGGTGAGTTCAAGAGGCCATAGGGGTTGGTGAGTTCGAGAGGTCACAGAGGTCGGTGAGTTCAGGAGGCCACAGGGGTCGGTGAGTTCGGGAGGTCACAGAGGTCGGTGAGTTCAGGAGGCCACAGGGGTCGGTGAGTTCGGGAGGTCACAGGGGTCGTTGAGTTCGGGAGGCCACAGAGGTCGGTGAGTTCGGGAGGCCACAGGGGTCGGTGAGTTCGGGAGGCCACAGAGGTCGTTGAGTTCGGGAGGCCACAGAGGTCGGTGAGTTCGGGAGGCCACAGAGGTCGGTGAGTTCGGGAGGCCACAGGGGACGGTGAGTTTCGGAGGTCACAGGGGTCGGTGAGTTCGGGAGGCCACAGGGGTCGGTGAGTTCGGGAGGCCACAGAGGTCGGTGAGTTCGGGAGGCCACAGAGGTCGGTGAGTTCAGGAGGCCACAGAGGTCGGTGAGATCGGGAGGCCACAGGGGTCGGTGAGATCGGAAAGCCACAGAGGTCGGTGAGTTCAGGAGGCCACAGTGGTCGTGAGTTCGGGAGGCCACAGAGGTCGGTGAGTTCGGGAGGTCAGAGAGCTCGGTGAGCCACAGGGGTCGGTGAGTTCGGGAGGCCACAGGGGTCAGTGAGTTCGGGAGGTCACAGAGGTCGGTGAGTTCAGGAAGTCAGAAGTTCGGGAGGCCACAGAGGTCAGTGAGTTCGGGAGGTCACAAAGGTCGGTGAGTTTAGGAGGCCACAGCGGTCGGTGAGTTCGGGAGGTCACAGAGGTCGGTGACTTCGGGAGGTCACAGAGGTCAGAAGTCCATGAGGCCACAGCGGTCGGTGAGTTCGGGAAGCCACAGGGGTCAGTGAGTTCGGGAGATCAGAAGTCCGCGAGGCCACAGAGGTCGGTGAGTTCAGGAGATCACAGGGGTCAGTGAGTTCGGAAGGTCACAGAGGTCAGTGAGTTCGGGAGGTCACAGAGGTCGGTGAGTTCAGGAGTCCATAGGGGTTGGTGAGTTCGAGAGGCCACAGAGGTCGGTGAGTTCAGGAGGCCACAGGGGTCGGTGAGTTCGGGAGGTCACAGAGGTCGGTGAGTTCGGGAGGTCACAGAGGTCGTTGAGTTCGGGAGGCCGCAGAGGTCAGTGAGTTCGGGAGGTCACAGAGGTCGGTGACTTCAGGAGGTCACAGAGGTCAGAGGTCCATGAGGCCACAGCGGTCGGTGAGTTCGGGAAGCCACAGGGGTCAGTGAGTTCGGGAGATCAGAAGTCCGCGAGGCCACAGAGGTCGGTGAGTTCAGGAGATCACAGGGGTCAGTGAGTTCGGGAGGTCACTAAGGTCAGTGAGTTCGGGAGGTCACAGAGGTCGGTGAGTTCAGGAGGCCATAGGGGTTGGTGAGTTCGAGAGGCCACAGAGGTCGGTGAGTTCAGGAGGCCACAGGGGTCGGTGAGTTCGGGAGGTCACAGAGGTCGTTGAGTTCGGGAGGCCACAGAGGTCGGTGAGTTCGGGAGGCCACAGAGGTCGGTGAGTTCGGGAGGCCACAGAGGTCGGTGAGTTCGGGAGGCCACAGGGGTCGGTGAGTTCGGGAGGCCACAGTGGTCGGTGAGTTCGGGAGGCCACAGGGGTCGGTGAGTTTCAGAGGTCACAGGGGTCGGTGAGTTCAGGAGGCCACAGAGGTCGGTGAGTTCGGGAGGCCACAGGGGTCGGTGAGTTCGGAAAGCCACAGAGGTCGGTGAGTTCAGGAGGCCATAGTGGTCGTGAGTTCGGGAGGCCACAGAGGTCGGTGAGTTCGGGAGGTCAGAGAGCTCGATGAGCCACAGGGGTCGGTGAGTTCGGGAGGCCACAGGGGTCGGTGAGTTCGGGAGGCCACAGAGGTCGGTGAGTTCAGGAGGCCACAGTGGTCGTGAGTTCGGGAGGCCACAGAGGTCGGTGAGTTCGGGAGGTCAGAGAGCTCGGTGAGCCACAGGGGTCGGTGAGTTCGGGAGGCCACAGGGGTCAGTGAGTTCGGGAGGTCACAGAGGTCGGTGAGTTCAGGAAGTCAGAAGTCCGGGAGGCCACAGAGGTCAGTGAGTTCGGGAGGTCACAAAGGTCGGTGCGTTTAGGAGGCCACAGCGGTCGGTGAGTTCGGGAGGTCACAGAGGTCGGTGACTTCGGGAGGTCACAGAGGTCAGAAGTCCATGAGGCCACAGCGGTCGGTGAGTTCGGGAAGCCACAGGGGTCAGTGAGTTCGGGAGATCAGAAGTCCGCGAGCACACAGAGGTCGGTGAGTTCAGGAGATCACAGGGGTCAGTGAGTTCGGGAGGTCACAGAGGTCAGTGAGTTCGGGAGGTCACAGAGGTCGGTGAGTTCAGGAGGCCATAGGGGTTGGTGAGTTCGAGAGGCCACAGAGGTCGGTGAGTTCAGGAGGCCACAGGGGTCGGTGAGTTCGGGAGGTCACAGAGGTCGGTGAGTTCGGGAGGCCACAGAGGTCGTTGAGTTCAGGAGGCCGCAGAGGTCGGTGAGTTCGGGAGGTCACAGAGGTCGGTGACTTCGGAAGGTCACAGAGGTCAGAAGTCCATGAGGCCACAGCGGTCGGTGAGTTCGGGACGCCACAGGGGTCAGTGAGTTCGGGAGGTCACAGAGGTCGGTGAGTTCAGGAGGCCACAGCGGTCGGTGAGTTCGGGAAGCCACAGGGGTCAATGAGTTCGGGAGATCAGAAGTCCGCGAGGCCACAGAGGTCGGTGAGTTCAGGAGATCACAGGGGTCAGTGAGTTCGGGAGGTCACAGAGGTCGTTGAGTTCAGGAGGCCACAGGGGTTGGTGAGTTCGAGAGGCCACAGAGGTCGGTGAGTTCAGGAGGCCACAGGGGTCGGTGAGTTCGGAAGGTCACAGAGGTCGTTGAGTTCGGGAGGCCACAGAGGTCGGTGAGTTCGGGAGGCCACAGAGGTCGGTGAGTTCGGGAGGCCACAGAGGTCGGTGAGTTCGGGAGGCCACAGAGGTCGGTGAGTTCGGGAGGCCACAGGAGTCGGTGAGTTCGGGAGGCCACAGGGGGCGGTGAGTTTGGGAGGCCACAGGGGTCGGTGAGTTCGGGAGGCCACAGGGGTCGGTGAGTTCGGGAGGCCACAGAGGTCGGTGAGTTCAGGAGGCCACAGGGGTCGGTGAGTTCGGGAGGCCACAGGGGTCGGTGAGTTCGGGATGCCACAGAGGTCGGTGAGTTCGGGAGGTCAGAAGTCCGCGAGGCCACAGAGGTCGGTGAGTTCGGGAGGTCACAGAGGTCATTGAGTTCGGGAGGTCAGAGAGGTCGGTGAGTTCAGGAAGTCAGAAGTCCGGGAGGCCACAGAGGTCAGTGAGTTCGTGAGGTCACAAAGGTCGGTGAGTTCAGGAGGCCACAGCGGTCGGTGAGTTCGGGAGGTCAGAAGTCCGCGAGGCCACAGAGGTCAGTGAGTTCGGGAGGTCACAGGGGTCAGTGAGTTCGGGAGGCCACAGAAGTCGGTGAGTTCGTGAAGCCACAGGGGTCAGTGAGTTCGTGAGGCCACAGGGGTCGGTGAGTTCGTGAGGCCACAGGGGTCGGTGAGTTCGGGAGGCCACAGGGGTCAGTGAGTTCGGGAGGCCACAGGGGTCGGTGAGTTCGGAAAGCCACAGAGGTCGGTGAGTTCAGGAGGCCACAGAGGACGGTGAGTTCAGGAGATCACAGGGGTCAGTGAGTTCGGGAGGTCACAGAGGTCAGTGAGATCGGGAGGTCACAGAGGTCGGTGAGTTCAGGAGGCCATAGGGGTTGGTGAGTTCGAGAGGCCACAGAGGTCGGTGAGTTCAGGAGGCCACAGGGGTCGGTGAGTTCGGGAGGTCACAGAGGTCGGTGAGTTCGGGAGGTCACAGAGGTCGTTGAGTTCGGGAGGCCGCAGAGGTCGGTGAGTTCGGGAGGTCACAGAGGTCGGTGACTTCGGGAGGTCACAGAGGTTGGTGACTTCGGGAGGTCACAGAGGTCAGAAGTCCATGAGGCCACAGCGGTCGGTGAGTTCGGGAAGCCACAGGGGTCAGTGAGTTCGGGAGATCAGATGTCCGCGAGGCCACAGAGGTCGGTGAGTTCAGGAGATCACAGGGGTCAGTGAGTTCGGGAGGTCACATAGGTCAGTGAGTTCGGGAGGTCACAGAGGTCGGTGAGTTCAGGCGGCCATAGGGGTTGGTGAGTTCGAGAGGCCACAGAGGTCGGTGAGTTCAGGAGGCCACAGGGGTCGGTGAGTTCGGGAGGTCACAGAGGTCGTTGAGTTCGGGAGGCCACAGAGGTCGGTGTGTTCGGGAGGCCACAGAGGTCGGTGAGTTCGGGAGGCCACAGAGGTCGGTGAGTTCGGGAGGCCACAGAGGTCAGTGAGTTCGGGAGGCCACAGAGGTCGGTGTGTTCGGGAGGCCACAGAGGTCGGTGAGTTCGGGAGGCCACAGAGGTCGGTGAGTTCGGGAGGCCACAGAGGCTGGTGAGTTCGGGAGGCCACAGGAGTCGGTGAGTTCGGGAGGCCACAGGGGTCGGTGAGTTCGGGAGGCCACAGGGGTCGGTGAGTTCGGGAGGCCACAGGGGTCGGTGAGTTCGGGAGGCCACAGGGGTCGGTGAGTTCGGGAGGCCACACGGGTCGGTGAGTTTCGGAGGTCACAGGGGTCGGTGAGTTCGGGAGGCCACAGGGGTCGGTGAGTTCGGGAGGCCACAGAGGTCGGTGAGTTCGGGAGGCCACAGGGGTCGGTGAGTTCAGGAGGCCACAGGGGTCGGTGAGTTCGGGAGGCCAAAGAGGTCGGTGAGTTCGGGAGGCCACAGAGGTCGGTAAGTTCAGGAGGCCACAGGGGTCGGTGAGTTCAGGAGGCCACAGAGGTCGGTGAGTTCAGGAGGCCACAGTGGTCGTGAGTTCGGGAGGCCACAGAGGTCAGTGAGTTCGGGAGGTCAGGGAGCTCGGTGAGCCACAGGGGTCGGTGAGTTCGGGAGGCCACAGGGTTCAGTGAGTTCGGGAGGTCACAGAGGTCGGTGAGTTCAGGAAGTCAGAAGTCCGGGAGGCCACAGAGGTCAGTGAGTTCGGGAGGTCACAAAGGTCGGTGAGTTTAGGAGGCCACAGCGGTCGGTGAGTTCGGGAGGTCACAGAGGTCGGTGACTTCGGGAGGTCACAGAGGTCAGAAGTCCATGAGGCCACAGCGGTCGGTGAGTTCGGGAAGCCACAGGGGTCAGTGAGTTCGGGAGATCAGGAGTCCGCGAGGCCACAGAGGTCGGTGAGTTCAGGAGATCACAGGGGTCAGTAAGTTCGGGAGGTCACAGAGGTCAGTGAGTTCGGGAGGTCACAGAGGTCGGTGAGTTCAGGAGGCCATAGGGGTTGGTGAGTTCGAGAGGCCACAGAGGTCGGTGAGTTCAGGAGGCCACAGGGGTCGGTGAGTTCGGGAGGTCACAGAGGTCGGTGAGTTCGGGAGGTCACAGAGGTCGTTGAGTTCGGGAGGCCGCAGATGTCGGTGAGTTCTGGAGGTCACAGAGGTCGGTGACTTCGGGAGGTCACAGAGGTCAGAAGTCCATGAGGCCACAGCGGTCGGTGAGTTCGGGAAGCCACAGGGGTCAGTGAGTTCGGGAGATCAGAAGTCCGCGAGGCCACAGAGGTCGGTGAGTTCAGGAGATCACAGGGGTCAGTGAGTTCGGGAGGTCACAAATGTCAGTGAGTTCGGGAGGTCACAGAGGTCGGTGAGTTCAGGAGGCCACAGGGGTTGGTGAGTTCGAGAGGCCACAGAGGTCGGTGAGTTCAGGAGGCCACAGGGATCGGTGAGTTTGGGAGGCCACAGGAGTCGGCGAGTTCGGGAGGCCACAGGGGTCGGTGAGTTCGAGAGGCCACAGGGGTCGGTGAGTTCGGGAGGCCACAGGGGTCGGTGAGTTTGGGAGGCCACAGGGGTCGGTGAGTTCGGGAGGCCACAGGGGTCGGTGAGTTCGGGACTCCACAGAGGTCGGTGAGTTCGGGAGGCCACAGGGGTCGGTGAGTTCAGGAGGCCACAGAGGTCGGTGAGTTCGGGAGGCCACAGGGGTCGGTGAGTTCGGGAGGCCACAGGGGTCGGTGAGTTCGGGAGGCCACAGGGGTCGGTGAGTTCGGAAAGCCACAGAGGTCGGTGAGTTCAGGAGGCCACAGAGGTCGGTGAGTTCAGGAGGCCACAGTGGTCGTGAGTTCGGGAGGCCACAGAGGTCGTTGAGTTTGGGAGGTCAGAGAGCTCGGTGAGGCACAGGGGTCGGTGAGTTCGGGAGGCCACAGGGTTCAGTGAGTTCGGGAGGTCACAGAGGTCGGTGAGTTCAGGAGGCCATAGGGATTGGTGAGTTCGAGAGGCCACAGAGGTCGGTGAGTTCAGGAGACAACAGAGGTCAGTGAGTTCGGGAGGTCACAGAGGTCGGTGAGTTCAGGAGGCCATAGGGGTTGGTGAGTTCGAGAGGCCACAGAGGTCGGTGAGTTCAGGAGGCCACAGGGGTCGGTGAGTTCAGGAGGTCACAGAGGTCGGTGAGTTCGGGAGGTCACAGAGGTCGTTGAGTTCGGGAGGCCGCAGAGGTCGGTGAGTTCGGGAGGTCACAGAGGTCGGTGACTTCGGGAGGTCACAGGGGTCGGTGAGTTCGGGAGGCCACAGGGGTCGGTGAGTTCGGGAGGCCACAGAGGTCGGTGAGTTCAGGAGGCCACAGAGGTCGGTGAGTTCAGTAGGCCACAGTGGTCGTGAGTTCGGGAGGCCACAGAGGTCGGTGAGTTCGGGAGGTCAGAGAGCTCGGTGAGCCACAGGGGTCGGTGAGTTCGGGAGGCCACAGGGGTCAGTGAGTTCGGGAGGTCACAGAGGTCGGTGAGTTCAGGAAGTCAGAAGTCCGGGAGGCCACAGAGGTCGGTGAGTTCGGGAGGTCACAGAGGTCGGTGAGTTCGGGAGGCCACAGCGGTCGGTGAGTTCGGGAGGTCACAGAGGTCGGTGACTTCGGGAGGTCACAGAGGTCAGAAGTCCATGAGGCCACAGCGGTCGGTGAGTTCGGGAAACCACAGGGGTCAGTGAGTTCGGGAGATCAGAAGTCCGCGAGGCCACAGAGGACGGTGAGTTCAGGAGATCACAGGGGTCAGTGAGTTCGGGAGGTCACAGAGGTCAGTGAGATCGGGAGGCCACAGGGGTCGGTGAGTTCGGGAGGCCACAGAGGTCGGTGAGTTCGGGAGGCCACAGGGGTCGGTGAGTTCAGGAGGCCACAGGGGTCGGTGAGTTCGGGAGGCCAAAGAGGTCGGTGAGTTCGGGAGGCCACAGAGGTCGGTAAGTTCAGGAGGCCACAGGGGTCGGTGAGTTCAGGAGGCCACAGAGGTCGGTGAGTTCAGGAGGCCACAGTGGTCGTGAGTTCGGGAGGCCACAGAGGTCAGTGAGTTCGGGAGGTCAGGGAGCTCGGTGAGCCACAGGGGTCGGTGAGTTCGGGAGGCCACAGGGTTCAGTGAGTTCGGGAGGTCACAGAGGTCGGTGAGTTCAGGAAGTCAGAAGTCCGGGAGGCCACAGAGGTCAGTGAGTTCGGGAGGTCACAAAGGTCGGTGAGTTTAGGAGGCCACAGCGGTCGGTGAGTTCGGGAGGTCACAGAGGTCGGTGACTTCGGGAGGTCACAGAGGTCAGAAGTCCATGAGGCCACAGCGGTCGGTGAGTTCGGGAAGCCACAGGGGTCAGTGAGTTCGGGAGATCAGGAGTCCGCGAGGCCACAGAGGTCGGTGAGTTCAGGAGATCACAGGGGTCAGTAAGTTCGGGAGGTCACAGAGGTCAGTGAGTTCGGGAGGTCACAGAGGTCGGTGAGTTCAGGAGGCCATAGGGGTTGGTGAGTTCGAGAGGCCACAGAGGTCGGTGAGTTCAGGAGGCCACAGGGGTCGGTGAGTTCGGGAGGTCACAGAGGTCGGTGAGTTCGGGAGGTCACAGAGGTCGTTGAGTTCGGGAGGCCGCAGATGTCGGTGAGTTCTGGAGGTCACAGAGGTCGGTGACTTCGGGAGGTCACAGAGGTCAGAAGTCCATGAGGCCACAGCGGTCGGTGAGTTCGGGAAGCCACAGGGGTCAGTGAGTTCGGGAGATCAGAAGTCCGCGAGGCCACAGAGGTCGGTGAGTTCAGGAGATCACAGGGGTCAGTGAGTTCGGGAGGTCACAAATGTCAGTGAGTTCGGGAGGTCACAGAGGTCGGTGAGTTCAGGAGGCCACAGGGGTTGGTGAGTTCGAGAGGCCACAGAGGTCGGTGAGTTCAGGAGGCCACAGGGATCGGTGAGTTTGGGAGGCCACAGGAGTCGGCGAGTTTGGGAGGCCACAGGGGTCGGTGAGTTCGAGAGGCCACAGGGGTCGGTGAGTTCGGGAGGCCACAGGGGTCGGTGAGTTTGGGAGGCCACAGGGGTCGGTGAGTTCGGGAGGCCACAGGGGTCGGTGAGTTCGGGACTCCACAGAGGTCGGTGAGTTCGGGAGGCCACAGGGGTCGGTGAGTTCAGGAGGCCACAGAGGTCGGTGAGTTCGGGAGGCCACAGGGGTCGGTGAGTTCGGGAGGCCACAGGGGTCGGTGAGTTCGGGAGGCCACAGGGGTCGGTGAGTTCGGAAAGCCACAGAGGTCGGTGAGTTCAGGAGGCCACAGAGGTCGGTGAGTTCAGGAGGCCACAGTGGTCGTGAGTTCGGGAGGCCACAGAGGTCGTTGAGTTTGGGAGGTCAGAGAGCTCGGTGAGGCACAGGGGTCGGTGAGTTCGGGAGGCCACAGGGTTCAGTGAGTTCGGGAGGTCACAGAGGTCGGTGAGTTCAGGAGGCCATAGGGATTGGTGAGTTCGAGAGGCCACAGAGGTCGGTGAGTTCAGGAGGCCACAGAGGTCAGTGAGTTCGGGAGGTCACAGAGGTCGGTGAGTTCAGGAGGCCATAGGGGTTGGTGAGTTCGAGAGGCCACAGAGGTCGGTGAGTTCAGGAGGCCACAGGGGTCGGTGAGTTCAGGAGGTCACAGAGGTCGGTGAGTTCGGGAGGTCACAGAGGTCGTTGAGTTCGGGAGGCCGCAGAGGTCGGTGAGTTCGGGAGGTCACAGAGGTCGGTGACTTCGGGAGGTCACAGGGGTCGGTGAGTTCGGGAGGCCACAGGGGTCGGTGAGTTCGGGAGGCCACAGAGGTCGGTGAGTTCAGGAGGCCACAGAGGTCGGTGAGTTCAGTAGGCCACAGTGGTCGTGAGTTCGGGAGGCCACAGAGGTCGGTGAGTTCGGGAGGTCAGAGAGCTCGGTGAGCCACAGGGGTCGGTGAGTTCGGGAGGCCACAGGGGTCAGTGAGTTCGGGAGGTCACAGAGGTCGGTGAGTTCAGGAAGTCAGAAGTCCGGGAGGCCACAGAGGTCGGTGAGTTCGGGAGGTCACAGAGGTCGGTGAGTTCGGGAGGCCACAGCGGTCGGTGAGTTCGGGAGGTCAGAGAGGTCGGTGACTTCGGGAGGTCACAGAGGTCAGAAGTCCATGAGGCCACAGCGGTCGGTGAGTTCGGGAAACCACAGGGGTCAGTGAGTTCGGGAGATCAGAAGTCCGCGAGGCCACAGAGTACGGTGAGTTCAGGAGATCACAGGGGTCAGTGAGTTCGGGAGGTCACAGAGGTCAGTGAGATCGGGAGGCCACAGGGGTCGGTGAGTTCGGGAGGCCACAGAGGTCGGTGAGTTCGGGAGGCCACAGAGGTCGGTGTGTTCGGGAGGCCACAGAGGTCGGTGAGTTCGGGAGGCCACAGAGGTCGGTGAGTTCGGGAGGCCACAGAGGTTGGTGAGTTCGGGAGGCCACAGGAGTCGGTGAGTTCGGGAGGCCACAGGGGTCGGTGAGTTCGGGAGGCCACAGGGGTCGGTGAGTTCGGGAGGCCACAGGGGTCGGTGAGTTCGGGAGGCCACAGGGGTCGGTGAGTTCGGGAGGCCACACGGGTCGGTGAGTTTCGGAGGTCACAGGGGTCGGTGAGTTCGGGAGGCCACAGGGGTCGGTGAGTTCGGGAGGCCACAGAGGTCGGTGAGTTCGGGAGGCCACAGGGGTCGGTGAGTTCAGGAGGCCACAGGGGTCGGTGAGTTCGGGAGGCCAAAGAGGTCGGTGAGTTCGGGAGGCCACAGAGGTCGGTAAGTTCAGGAGGCCACAGGGGTCGGTGAGTTCAGGAGGCCACAGAGGTCGGTGAGTTCAGGAGGCCACAGTGGTCGTGAGTTCGGGAGGCCACAGAGGTCAGTGAGTTCGGGAGGTCAGGGAGCTCGGTGAGCCACAGGGGTCGGTGAGTTCGGGAGGCCACAGGGTTCAGTGAGTTCGGGAGGTCACAGAGGTCGGTGAGTTCAGGAAGTCAGAAGTCCGGGAGGCCACAGAGGTCAGTGAGTTCGGGAGGTCACAAAGGTCGGTGAGTTTAGGAGGCCACAGCGGTCGGTGAGTTCGGGAGGTCACAGAGGTCGGTGACTTCGGGAGGTCACAGAGGTCAGAAGTCCATGAGGCCACAGCGGTCGGTGAGTTCGGGAAGCCACAGGGGTCAGTGAGTTCGGGAGATCAGGAGTCCGCGAGGCCACAGAGGTCGGTGAGTTCAGGAGATCACAGGGGTCAGTAAGTTCGGGAGGTCACAGAGGTCAGTGAGTTCGGGAGGTCACAGAGGTCGGTGAGTTCAGGAGGCCATAGGGGTTGGTGAGTTCGAGAGGCCACAGAGGTCGGTGAGTTCAGGAGGCCACAGGGGTCGGTGAGTTCGGGAGGTCACAGAGGTCGGTGAGTTCGGGAGGTCACAGAGGTCGTTGAGTTCGGGAGGCCGCAGATGTCGGTGAGTTCTGGAGGTCACAGAGGTCGGTGACTTCGGGAGGTCACAGAGGTCAGAAGTCCATGAGGCCACAGCGGTCGGTGAGTTCGGGAAGCCACAGGGGTCAGTGAGTTCGGGAGATCAGAAGTCCGCGAGGCCACAGAGGTCGGTGAGTTCAGGAGATCACAGGGGTCAGTGAGTTCGGGAGGTCACAAATGTCAGTGAGTTCGGGAGGTCACAGAGGTCGGTGAGTTCAGGAGGCCACAGGGGTTGGTGAGTTCGAGAGGCCACAGAGGTCGGTGAGTTCAGGAGGCCACAGGGATCGGTGAGTTTGGGAGGCCACAGGAGTCGGCGAGTTTGGGAGGCCACAGGGGTCGGTGAGTTCGAGAGGCCACAGGGGTCGGTGAGTTCGGGAGGCCACAGGGGTCGGTGAGTTTGGGAGGCCACAGGGGTCGGTGAGTTCGGGAGGCCACAGGGGTCGGTGAGTTCGGGACTCCACAGAGGTCGGTGAGTTCGGGAGGCCACAGGGGTCGGTGAGTTCAGGAGGCCACAGAGGTCGGTGAGTTCGGGAGGCCACAGGGGTCGGTGAGTTCGGGAGGCCACAGGGGTCGGTGAGTTCGGGAGGCCACAGGGGTCGGTGAGTTCGGAAAGCCACAGAGGTCGGTGAGTTCAGGAGGCCACAGAGGTCGGTGAGTTCAGGAGGCCACAGTGGTCGTGAGTTCGGGAGGCCACAGAGGTCGTTGAGTTTGGGAGGTCAGAGAGCTCGGTGAGGCACAGGGGTCGGTGAGTTCGGGAGGCCACAGGGTTCAGTGAGTTCGGGAGGTCACAGAGGTCGGTGAGTTCAGGAGGCCATAGGGATTGGTGAGTTCGAGAGGCCACAGAGGTCGGTGAGTTCAGGAGGCCACAGAGGTCAGTGAGTTCGGGAGGTCACAGAGGTCGGTGAGTTCAGGAGGCCATAGGGGTTGGTGAGTTCGAGAGGCCACAGAGGTCGGTGAGTTCAGGAGGCCACAGGGGTCGGTGAGTTCAGGAGGTCACAGAGGTCGGTGAGTTCAGGTGCTCACAGAGGTCGTTGAGTTCGGGAGGCCGCAGAGGTCGGTGAGTTCGGGAGGTCACAGAGGTCGGTGACTTCGGGAGGTCACAGGGGTCGGTGAGTTCGGGAGGCCACAGGGGTCGGTGAGTTCGGGAGGCCACAGAGGTCGGTGAGTTCAGGAGGCCACAGAGGTCGGTGAGTTCAGTAGGCCACAGTGGTCGTGAGTTCGGGAGGCCACAGAGGTCGGTGAGTTCGGGAGGTCAGAGAGCTCGGTGAGCCACAGGGGTCGGTGAGTTCGGGAGGCCACAGGGGTCAGTGAGTTCGGGAGGTCACAGAGGTCGGTGAGTTCAGGAAGTCAGAAGTCCGGGAGGCCACAGAGGTCGGTGAGTTCGGGAGGTCACAGAGGTCGGTGAGTTCGGGAGGCCACAGCGGTCGGTGAGTTCGGGAGGTCACAGAGGTCGGTGACTTCGGGAGGTCACAGAGGTCAGAAGTCCATGAGGCCACAGCGGTCGGTGAGTTCGGGAAACCACAGGGGTCAGTGAGTTCGGGAGATCAGAAGTCCGCGAGGCCACAGAGGACGGTGAGTTCAGGAGATCACAGGGGTCAGTGAGTTCGGGAGGTCACAGAGGTCAGTGAGATCGGGAGGCCACAGGGGTCGGTGAGTTCGGGAGGCCACAGAGGTCGGTGAGTTCGGGAGGCCACAGGGGTCGGTGAGTTCAGGAGGCCACAGGGGTCGGTGAGTTCGGGAGGCCAAAGAGGTCGGTGAGTTCGGGAGGCCACAGAGGTCGGTAAGTTCAGGAGGCCACAGGGGTCGGTGAGTTCAGGAGGCCACAGAGGTCGGTGAGTTCAGGAGGCCACAGTGGTCGTGAGTTCGGGAGGCCACAGAGGTCAGTGAGTTCGGGAGGTCAGGGAGCTCGGTGAGCCACAGGGGTCGGTGAGTTCGGGAGGCCACAGGGTTCAGTGAGTTCGGGAGGTCACAGAGGTCGGTGAGTTCAGGAAGTCAGAAGTCCGGGAGGCCACAGAGGTCAGTGAGTTCGGGAGGTCACAAAGGTCGGTGAGTTTAGGAGGCCACAGCGGTCGGTGAGTTCGGGAGGTCACAGAGGTCGGTGACTTCGGGAGGTCACAGAGGTCAGAAGTCCATGAGGCCACAGCGGTCGGTGAGTTCGGGAAGCCACAGGGGTCAGTGAGTTCGGGAGATCAGGAGTCCGCGAGGCCACAGAGGTCGGTGAGTTCAGGAGATCACAGGGGTCAGTAAGTTCGGGAGGTCACAGAGGTCAGTGAGTTCGGGAGGTCACAGAGGTCGGTGAGTTCAGGAGGCCATAGGGGTTGGTGAGTTCGAGAGGCCACAGAGGTCGGTGAGTTCAGGAGGCCACAGGGGTCGGTGAGTTCGGGAGGTCACAGAGATCGGTGAGTTCGGGAGGTCACAGAGGTCGTTGAGTTCGGGAGGCCGCAGATGTCGGTGAGTTCGGGAGGTCACAGAGGTCGGTGACTTCGGGAGGTCACAGAGGTCAGAAGTCCATGAGGCCACAGCGGTCGGTGAGTTCGGGAAGCCACAGGGGTCAGTGAGTTCGGGAGATCAGAAGTCCGCGAGGCCACAGAGGTCGGTGAGTTCAGGAGATCACAGGGGTCAGTGAGTTCGGGAGGTCACAAATGTCAGTGAGTTCGGGAGGTCACAGAGGTCGGTGAGTTCAGGAGGCCACAGGGGTTGGTGAGTTCGAGAGGCCACAGAGGTCGGTGAGTTCAGGAGGCCACAGGGATCGGTGAGTTTGGGAGGCCACAGGAGTCGGCGAGTTTGGGAGGCCACAGGGGTCGGTGAGTTCGAGAGGCCACAGGGGTCGGTGAGTTCGGGAGGCCACAGGGGTCGGTGAGTTTGGGAGGCCACAGGGGTCGGTGAGTTCGGGAGGCCACAGGGGTCGGTGAGTTCGGGACTCCACAGAGGTCGGTGAGTTCGGGAGGCCACAGGGGTCGGTGAGTTCAGGAGGCCACAGAGGTCGGTGAGTTCGGGAGGCCACAGGGGTCGGTGAGTTCGGGAGGCCACAGGGGTCGGTGAGTTCGGGAGGCCACAGGGGTCGGTGAGTTCGGAAAGCCACAGAGGTCGGTGAGTTCAGGAGGCCACAGAGGTCGGTGAGTTCAGGAGGCCACAGTGGTCGTGAGTTCGGGAGGCCACAGAGGTCGTTGAGTTTGGGAGGTCAGAGAGCTCGGTGAGGCACAGGGGTCGGTGAGTTCGGGAGGCCACAGGGGTCAGTGAGTTCGGGAGGTCACAGAGGTCGGTGAGTTCAGGAGGCCATAGGGGTTGGTGAGTTCGAGAGGCCACAGAGGTCGGTGAGTTCAGGAGGCCACAGAGGTCAGTGAGTTCGGGAGGTCACAGAGGTCGGTGAGTTCAGGAGGCCATAGGGGTTGGTGAGTTCGAGAGGCCACAGAGGTCGGTGAGTTCAGGAGGCCACAGGGGTCGGTGAGTTCGGGAGGTCACAGAGGTCGGTGAGTTCGGGAGGTCACAGAGGTCGTTGAGTTCGGGAGGCCGCAGAGGTCGGTGAGTTCGGGAGGTCACAGAGGTCGGTGACTTCGGGAGGTCACAGGGGTCGGTGAGTTCGGGAGGCCACAGGGGTCGGTGAGTTCGGGAGGCCACAGAGGACGGTGAGTTCAGGAGGCCACAGAGGTCGGTGAGTTCAGTAGGCCACAGTGGTCGTGAGTTCGGGAGGCCACAGAGGTCGGTGAGTTCGGGAGGTCAGAGAGCTCGGTGCGCCACAGGGGTCGGTGAGTTCGGGAGGCCACAGGGGTCAGTGAGTTCGGGAGGTCACAGAGGTCGGTGAGTTCAGGAAGTCAGAAGTCCGGGAGGCCACAGAGGTCGGTGAGTTCGGGAGGTCACAGAGGTCGGTGAGTTCGGGAGGCCACAGCGGTCGGTGAGTTCGGGAGGTCACAGAGGTCGGTGACTTCGGGAGGTCACAGAGGTCAGAAGTCCATGAGGCCACAGCGGTCGGTGAGTTCGGGAAACCACAGGGGTCAGTGAGTTCGGGAGATCAGAAGTCCGCGTGACCACAGAGGACGGTGAGTTCAGGAGATCACAGGGGTCAGTGAGTTCGGGAGGTCACAGAGGTCAGTGAGATCGGGAGGTCACAGAGGTCGGTGAGTTCAGGAGGCCATAGGGGTTGGTGAGTTCGAGAGGCCACAGAGGTCGGTGAGTTCAGGAGGCCACAGGGGTCGGTGAGTTCGCTAGGTCACAGAGGTCGGTGAGTTCGGGAGGCCACAGGGGTCGGTGAGTTCGGGAAGCCACAGGGGTCAGTGAGTTCGGGAGATCAGAAGTCCGCGAGGCCACAGAGGTCGGTGAGTTCAGGAGATCACAGGGGTCAGTGAGTTCGGGAGGTCACAAAGGTCAGTGAGTTCGGGAGGTCACAGAGGTCGGTGAGTTCAGGTGGCCACAGGGGTTGGTGAGTTCGAGAGGCCACAGAGGTCGGTGAGTTCAGGAGTCCACAGAGGTCAGTGAGTTCGGGAGGCCACAGGGGTCGGTGAGTTCGGGAGGCCACAGGGGTCGGTGAGTTCGGGATGCCACAGGGGTCGGTGAGTTCGGGAGGCAACAGGGGTCGGTGAGTTTGGGAGGCCACAGGGGTCGGTGAGTTCGGGAGGCCACAGGGGTCGGTGAGTTCGGGAGGTCACAGAGGTCGGTGAGTTCGGGAGGCCACAGGGGTCGGTGAGTTCGGGAGGCCACAGAGGTCGGTGAGTTCGGGAAGCCACAGGGGTCAGTGAGTTCGGGAGATCAGAAGTCCGCGAGGCCACAGAGGTCGGTGAGTTCAGGAGATCACAGGGGTCAGTGAGTTCGGGAGGTCACAAAGGTCAGTGAGTTCGGGAGGTCACAGAGGTCGGTGAGTTCAGGAGGCCACAGGGGTTGGTGAGTTCGAGAGGCCACAGAGGTCGGTGAGTTCAGGAGTCCACAGAGGTCGGTGAGTTCGAGAGGCCACAGGGGTCGGTGAGTTCGGGAGGCCACAGGGGTCGGTGAGTTCGGGAGGCCACAGGAGTCGGTGAGTTCGGGAGGCCACAGGGGTTGGTGAGTTCAGGAGGCCACAGAGGTCGGTGAGTTCGGGAGGCCACAGGGGTCGGTGAGTTCGGGAGGCCACAGGGGTCGGTGAGTTCGGGAGGCCACAGGGGTCGGTGAGTTCGGGAGGTCACTGAGGTCGGTGAGTTCGGGAGGTCACAGAGGTCGTTGAGTTCGGGAGGCCACAGAGGTCGGTGAGTTCGGGAGGCCACAGGGGTCGGTGAGTTCGGGAGGCCACAGGGGTCGGTGAGTTCGGGAGGCCACAGGTGTCGGTGAGTTCGGGAGGCCACAGAGGTCGGTGAGTTCGGGAGGCCACAGAGGTCGGTGAGTTCAGGAGGCCACAGAGGTCGGTGAGTTTGGGAGGCCACAGGGGTCGGTGAGTTCGGGAGGCCACAGGGGTCGGTGAGTTCGGGACTCCACAGAGGTCGGTGAGTTCGGGAGGCCACAGGGGTCGGTGAGTTCAGGAGGCCACAGAGGTCGGTGAGTTCGGGAGGCCACAGGGGTCGGTGAGTTCGGGAGGCCACAGGGGTCGGTGAGTTCGGAAGGCCACAGGGGTCGGTGAGTTCGGAAAGCCACAGAGGTCGGTGAGTTCAGGAGGCCACAGAGGTCGGTGAGTTCAGGAGGCCACAGTGGTCGTGAGTTCGGGAGGCCACAGAGGTCGTTGAGTTTGGGAGGTCAGAGAGCTCGGTGAGGCACAGGGGTCGGTGAGTTCGGGAGGCCACAGGGGTCAGTGAGTTCGGGAGGTCACAGAGGTCAGTGAGTTCAGGAGGCCATAGGGGTTGGTGAGTTCGAGAGGCCACAGAGGTCGGTGAGTTCAGGAGGCCACAGAGGTCAGTGAGTTCGGGAGGTCACAGAGGTCGGTGAGTTCAGGAGGCCATAGGGGTTGGTGAGTTCGAGAGGCCACAGAGGTCGGTGAGTTCAGGAGGCCACAGGGGTCGGTGAGTTCGGGAGGTCACAGAGGTCGGTGAGTTCGGGAGGTCACAGAGGTCGTTGAGTTCGGGAGGCCGCAGAGGTCGGTGAGTTCGGGAGGTCACAGAGGTCGGTGACTTCGGGAGGTCACAGGGGTCGGTGAGTTCGGGAGGCCACAGGGGTCGGTGAGTTCGGGAGGCCACAGAGGTCGGTGAGTTCAGGAGGCCACAGAGGTCGGTGAGTTCAGTAGGCCACAGTGGTCGTGAGTTCGGGAGGCCACAGAGGTCGGTGAGTTCGGGAAGTCAGAGAGCTCGGTGAGCCACAGGGGTCGGTGAGTTCGGGAGGCCACAGGGGTCGGTGAGTCCGGGAGGCCATAGAGGTCGGTGAGTTCGGGAGGTCACAGAGGTCGGTGAGTTCGGGAGGCCACAGCGGTCGGTGAGTTCGGGAGGTCACAGAGGTCGGTGACTTCGGGAGGTCACAGAGGTCAGAAGTCCATGAGGCCACAGCGGTCGGTGAGTTCGGGAAATCACAGGGGTCAGTGAGTTCGGGAGATCAGAAGTCCGCGAGGCCACAGAGGACGGTGAGTTCAGGAGATCACAGGGGTCTTTGAGTTCGGGAGGTCACAGAGGTCAGTGAGATCGGGAGGTCACAGAGGTCGGTGAGTTCAGGAGGCCATAGGGGTTGGTGAGTTCGAGAGGCCACAGAGGTCGGTGAGTTCAGGAGGCCACAGGGGTCGGTGAGTTCGGGAGGTCACAGAGGTCGGTGAGTTCGGGAGGTTACAGAGGTCGTTGAGTTCGGAAGGCCGCAGAGGTCGGTGAGTTCGGGAGGTCACAGAGGTCGGTGAGTTCGGGAGGCCACAGCGGTCGGTGAGTTCGGGAGGCCACAGAGGTCGGTGAGTTCGGGAGGCCACAGGGGTCGGTGAGTTCGGGAAGCCACAGGGGTCAGAAGTCCGCGAGGCCACAGAGGTCGGTGAGTTCAGGAGATCACAGGGGTCGGTGAGTTCGAGAGGCCACAGAGGTCGGTGAGTTCAGGAGTCCACAGAGGTCAGTGAGTTCGGGAGGCCACAGGGGTCGGTGAGTTCGGGAGGCCACAGGGGTCGGTGAGTTCGGGAGGCCACAGGGGTCGGTGAGTTCGGGAGGCCACAGGGGTCGGTGAGTTTGGGAGGCCACAGGGGTCGGTGAGTTCGGGAGGCCACAGGGGTCGGTGAGTTCGGGAGGTCACAGAGGTCGGTGAGTTCGGGAGGCCACAGAGGTCGGTGAGTTCGGGAAGCCACAGGGGTCGGTGAGTTCGGGAGGCCACAGGGGTCGGTGAGTTCGGGAGGCCACAGAGGTCGGTGAGTTCAGGAGATCACAGGGGTCAGTGAGTTCGGGAGGTCACCAAGGTCAGTGAGTTCGGGAGGTCACAGAGGTCGGTGAGTTCAGGAGGCCACAGGGGTTGGTGAGTTCGAGAGGCCACAGAGGTCGGTGAGTTCGGGAGGTCAGAGAGCTCGGTGAGCCACAGGGGTCGGTGAGTTCGGGAGGCCACAGGGGTCAGTGAGTTCGGGAGGATACAGAGGTCGGTGAGTTCAGGAAGTCAGAAGTCCGGGAGGCCACAGAGGTCAGTGAGTTCGGGAGGTCACAAAGGTCGGTGAGTTTAGGAGGCCACAGCGGTCGGTGAGTTCGGGAGGTCACAGAGGTCGGTGACTTCGGGAGGTCACAGAGGTCAGAAGTCCATGAGGCCAAAGCGGTCGGTGAGTTCGGGAAGCCACAGGGGTCAGTGAATTCGGGAGATCAGAAGTCCGCGAGGCCACAGAGGTCGGTGAGTTCAGGAGATCACAGGGGTCAGTGAGTTCGGGAGGTCACAGAGGTCAGTGAGATCGGGAGGTCACAGAGGTCGGTGAGTTCAGGAGGCCTTAGGGGTTGGTGAGTTCGAGAGGCCACAGAGGTCGGTGAGTTCAGGAGGCCACAGGGGTCGGTGAGTTCGGGAGGTCACAGAGGTCGGTGAGTTCGGGAGGTCACAGAGGTCGTTGAGTTCGGGAGGCCGCAGAGGTCGGTGAGTTCGGGAGGTCACAGAGGTCGGTGACTTTGGGAGGTCACAGAGGTCAGAAGTCCATGAGGCCAAAGCGGTCGGTGAGTTCGGGAAGCCACAGGGGTCAGTGAGTTCGGGAGATCAGAAGTCCGCGAGGCCACAGAGGTCGGTGAGTTCAGGAGATCACAGGGGTCAGTGAGTTCGGGAGGTCATAAAGGTCAGTGAGTTTGGGAGGTCACAGAGGTCGGTGAGTTCAGGAGGCCACATGGGTTGGTGAGTTCGAGAGGCCACAGAGGTCGGTGAGTTCAGGAGGCCACAGGGGTCAGTGAGTTCGGGAGGTCACAGAGGTCAGTGAGATCGGGAGGTCACAGAGGTCGGTGAGTTCAGGAGGCCATAGGGGTTGGTGAGTTCGAGAGGCCACAGAGGTCGGTGAGTTCAGGAGGTCACAGAGGTCGTTGAGTTCGGAAGGCCGCAGAGGTCGGTGAGTTCGGGAGGTCACAGAGGTCGGTGAGTTCGGGAGGCCACAGCGGTCGGTGAGTTCGGGAGGCCACAGAGGTCGGTGAGTTCGGGAGGCCACAGGGGTCGGTGAGTTCGGGAAGCCACAGGGGTCAGTGAGTTCGGGAGATCAGAAGTCCGCGAGGCCACAGAGGTCGGTGAGTTCAGGAGATCACAGGGGTCAGTGAGTTCGGGAGGTCACAAAGGTCAGTGAGTTCGGGAGGTCACAGAGGTCGGTGAGTTCAGGAGGCCACAGGGGTTGGTGAGTTCGAGAGGCCACAGAGGTCGGTGAGTTCAGGAGTCCACAGAGGTCGGTGAGTTCGGGAGGCCACAGGGGTCGGTGAGTTCGGGAGGCCACAGGGGTCGGTGAGTTCGGGAGGCCACAGGGGTCGGTGAGTTCGGGAGGCCACAGGGGTCGGTGAGTTTGGGAGGCCACAGGGGTCGGTGAGTTCGGGAGGCCACAGAGGTCAGAAGTCCATGAGGCCACAGCGGTCGGTGAGTTCGGGAAGCCACAGGGGTCAGTGAGTTCGGGAGATCAGAAGTCCGCGAGGCCACAGAGGTCGGTGAGTTCAGGAGATCACAGGGGTCAGTGAGTTCGGGAGGTCACAGAGGTCAGTGAGATCGGGAGGTCACAGAGGTCGGTGAGTTCAGGAGGCCTTAGGGGTTGGTGAGTTCGAGAGGCCACAGAGGTCGGTGAGTTCAGGAGGCCACAGGGGTCGGTGAGTTCGGGAGGTCACAGAGGTCGGTGAGTTCGGGAGGTCACAGAGGTCGTTGAGTTCGGGAGGCCGCAGAGGTCGGTGAGTTCGGGAGGTCACAGAGGTCGGTGACTTTGGGAGGTCACAGAGGTCAGAAGTCCATGAGGCCAAAGCGGTCGGTGAGTTCGGGAAGCCACAGGGGTCAGTGAGTTCGAGAGATCAGAAGTCCGCGAGGCCACAGAGGTCGGTGAGTTCAGGAGATCACAGGGGTCAGTGAGTTCGGGAGGTCATAAAGGTCAGTGAGTTTGGGAGGTCACAGAGGTCGGTGAGTTCAGGAGGCCACATGGGTTGGTGAGTTCGAGAGGCCACAGAGGTCGGTGAGTTCAGGAGGCCACAGGGGTCAGTGAGTTCGGGAGGTCACAGAGGTCAGTGAGATCGGGAGGTCACAGAGGTCGGTGAGTTCAGGAGGCCATAGGGGTTGGTGAGTTCGAGAGGCCACAGAGGTCGGTGAGTTCAGGAGGCCACAGGGGTCGGTGAGTTCGGGAGGTCACAGAGGTCGGTGAGTTCGGGAGGTCACAGAGATCGTTGAGTTCGGAAGGCCGCAGAGGTCGGTGAGTTCGGGAGGTCACAGAGGTCGGTGAGTTCGGGAGGCCACAGCGGTCGGTGAGTTCGGGAGGCCACAGAGGTCGGTGAGTTCGTGAGGCCACAGGGGTCGGTGAGTTCGGGAAGCCACAGGGGTCAGTGAGTTCGGGAGATCAGAAGTCCGCGAGGCCACAGAGGTCGGTGAGTTCAGGAGATCACAGGGGTCAGTGAGTTCGGGAGGTCACAAAGGTCAGTGAGTTCGGGAGGTCACAGAGGTCGGTGAGTTCAGGAGGCCACAGGGGTTGGTGAGTTCGAGAGGCCACAGAGGTCGGTGAGTTCGGGAGGTCACAGAGGTCGGTGAGTTCGGGAGGCCACAGGGGTCGGTGAGTTCGGGAGGCCACAGGGGTCGGTGAGTTTGGGAGGCCACAGGGGTCGGTGAGTTCGGGAGGCCACAGGGGTCGGTGAGTTCGGGAGGTCACAGAGGTCGGTGAGTTCGGGAGGCCACAGGGGTCAGTGAGTTCAGGAGGCCACAGGGGTCGGTGAGTTCGGGAGGCCACAGGGGTCGGTGAGTTCGGGAGGCCACAGGGGTTGGTGAGTTCAGGAGGCCACAGAGGTCGGTGAGTTCGGGAGGCCACAGGGGTCGGTGAGTTCGGGAGGCCACAGGGGTCGGTGAGTTCGGGAGGCCACAGGGGTCGGTGAGTTCGGGAGGTCAAAGAGGTCGGTGAGTTCGGGAGGTCACAGAGGTCGTTGAGTTCGGGAGGCCACAGAGGTCGGTGAGTTCGGGAGGCCACAGGGGTCGGTGAGTTCGGGAGGCCACAGGGGTCGGTGAGTTCGGGAGGCCACAGGTGTCGGTGAGTTCGGGAGGCCACAGAGGTCGGTGAGTTCGGGAGGCCACAGAGGTCGGTGAGTTCAGGAGGCCACAGAGGTCGGTGAGTTCAGGAGGCCACAGTGGTCGTGAGTTCGGGAGGCCACAGAGGTCGGTGAGTTCGGGAGGTCAGAGAGCTCGGTGAGCCACAGGCGTCGGTGAGTTCGGAAGGCCACAGGGGTCAGTGAGTTCGGGAGGATACAGAGGTCGGTGAGTTCAGGAAGTCAGAGGTCCGGGAGGCCACAGAGGTCAGTGAGTTCGGGAGGTCACAAAGGTCGGTGAGTTTAGGAGGCCACAGCGGTCGTTGAGTTCGGGAGGTCACAGAGGTCGGTGACTTCGGGAGGTCACAGAGGGCAGAAGTCCATGAGGCCACAGCGGTCGGTGAGTTCGGGAAGCCACAGGGGTCAGTGAGTTCGGGAGATCAGAAGTCCGCGAGGCCACAGTGGTCGGTGAGTTCAGGAGATCACAGGGGTCAGTGAGTTCGGGAGGTCACAGAGGTCAGTGAGATCGGGAGGTCACAGAGGTCGGTGAGTTCAGGAGGCCTTAGGGGTTGGTGAGTTCGAGAGTCCACAGAGGTCGGTGAGTTCAGGAGGCCACAGGGGTCGGTGAGTTCGGGAGGTCACAGAGGTCGGTGAGTTCGGGAGGTCACAGAGGTCGTTGAGTTCGGGAGGCCGCAGAGGTCGGTGAGTTCGGGAGGTCACAGAGGTCGGTGACTTTGGGAGGTCACAGAGGTCAGAAGTCCATGAGGCCAAAGCGGTCGGTGAGTTCGGGAAGCCACAGGGGTCAGTGAGTTCGGGAGATCAGAAGTCCGCGAGGCCACAGAGGTCGGTGAGTTCAGGAGATCACAGGGGTCAGTGAGTTCGGGAGGTCATAAAGGTCAGTGAGTTTGGGAGGTCACAGAGGTCGGTGAGTTCAGGAGGCCACATGGGTTGGTGAGTTCGAGAGGCCACAGAGGTCGGTGAGTTCAGGAGGCCACAGGGGTCAGTGAGTTCGGGAGGTCACAGAGGTCAGTGAGATCGGGAGGTCACGGAGGTCGGTGAGTTCAGGAGGCCATAGGGGTTGGTGAGTTCGAGAGGCCACAGAGGTCGGTGAGTTCAGGAGGCCACAGGGGTCGGTGAGTTCGGGAGGTCACAGAGGTCGGTGAGTTCGGGAGGTCACAGAGGTCGTTGAGTTCGGAAGGCCGCAGAGGTCGGTGAGTTCGGGAGGTCACAGAGGTCGGTGAGTTCGGGAGGTCACAAAGGTCAGTGAGTTCGGGAGGTCACAAAGGTCAGTGAGTTCGGGAGGTCACAGAGGTCGGTGAGTTCAGGAGGCCACAGGGGTTGGTGAGTTCGAGAGGCCACAGAGGTCGGTGAGTTCAGGAGTCCACAGAGGTCGGTGAGTTCGGGAGGCCACAGGGGTCGGTGAGTTCGGGAGGCCACAGGGGTCGGTGAGTTCGGGAGGCCACAGGGGTCGGTGAGTTCGGGAGGCCACAGGGGTCGGTGAGTTTGGGAGGCCACAGGGGTCGGTGAGTTCGGGAGGCCACAGAGGTCAGAAGTCCATGAGGCCACAGCGGTCGGTGAGTTCGGGAAGCCACAGGGGTCAGTGAGTTCGGGAGATCAGAAGTCCGCGAGGCCACAGAGGTCGGTGAGTTCAGGAGATCACAGGGGTCAGTGAGTTCGGGAGGTCACAGAGGTCAGTGAGATCGGGAGGTCACAGAGGTCGGTGAGTTCAGGAGGCCTTAGGGGTTGGTGAGTTCGAGAGGCCACAGAGGTCGGTGAGTTCAGGAGGCCACAGGGGTCGGTGAGTTCGGGAGGTCACAGAGGTCGGTGAGTTCGGGAGGTCACAGAGGTCGTTGAGTTCGGGAGGCCGCAGAGGTCGGTGAGTTCGGGAGGTCACAGAGGTCGGTGACTTTGGGAGGTCACAGAGGTCAGAAGTCCATGAGGCCAAAGCGGTCGGTGAGTTCGGGAAGCCACAGGGGTCAGTGAGTTCGGGAGATCAGAAGTCCGCGAGGCCACAGAGGTCGGTGAGTTCAGGAGATCACAGGGGTCAGTGAGTTCGGGAGGTCATAAAGGTCAGTGAGTTTGGGAGGTCACAGAGGTCGGTGAGTTCAGGAGGCCACATGGGTTGGTGAGTTCGAGAGGCCACAGAGGTCGGTGAGTTCAGGAGGCCACAGGGGTCAGTGAGTTCGGGAGGTCACAGAGGTCAGTGAGTTCGGGAGGTCACAGAGGTCGTTGAGTTCGGAAGGCCGCAGAGGTCGGTGAGTTCGGGAGGTCACAGAGGTCGGTGAGTTCGGGAGGCCACAGGGGTCGGTGAGTTTGGGAGGCCACAGGGGTCGGTGAGTTCGGGAGGCCACAGAGGTCAGAAGTCCATGAGGCCACAGCGGTCGGTGAGTTCGGGAAGCCACAGGGGTCAGTGAGTTCGGGAGATCAGAAGTCCGCGAGGCCACAGAGGTCGGTGAGTTCAGGAGATCACAGGGGTCAGTGAGTTCGGGAGGTCACAGAGGTCAGTGAGATCGGGAGGTCACAGAGGTCGGTGAGTTCAGGAGGCCTTAGGGGTTGGTGAGTTCGAGAGGCCACAGAGGTCGGTGAGTTCAGGAGGCCACAGAGGTCGGTGAGTTCGGGAGGTCACAGAGGTCGGTGAGTTCGGGAGGTCACAGAGGTCGTTGAGTTCGGGAGGCCGCAGAGGTCGGTGAGTTCGGGAGGTCACAGAGGTCGGTGACTTTGGGAGGTCACAGAGGTCAGAAGTCCATGAGGCCAAAGCGGTCGGTGAGTTCGGGAAGCCACAGGGGTCAGTGAGTTCGGGAGATCAGAAGTCCGCGAGGCCACAGAGGTCGGTGAGTTCAGGAGATCACAGGGGTCAGTGAGTTCGGGAGGTCATAAAGGTCAGTGAGTTTGGGAGGTCACAGAGGTCGGTGAGTTCAGGAGGCCACATGGGTTGGTGAGTTCGAGAGGCCACAGAGGTCGGTGAGTTCAGGAGGCCACAGGGGTCAGTGAGTTCGGGAGGTCACAGAGGTCAGTGAGATCGGGAGGTCACAGAGGTCGGTGAGTTCAGGAGGCCATAGGGGTTGGTGAGTTCGAGAGGCCACAGAGGTCGGTGAGTTCAGGAGGCCACAGGGGTCGGTGAGTTCGGGAGGTCACAGAGGTCGGTGAGTTCGGGAGGTCACAGAGGTCGTTGAGTTCGGAAGGCCGCAGAGGTCGGTGAGTTCGGGAGGTCACAGAGGTCGGTGAGTTCGGGAGGCCACAGCGGTCGGTGAGTTCGGGAGGCCACAGAGGTCGGTGAGTTCGGGAGGCCACAGGGGTCGGTGAGTTCGGGAAGCCACAGGGGTCAGTGAGTTCGGGAGATCAGAAGTCCGCGAGGCCACAGAGGTCGGTGAGTTCAGGAGATCACAGGGGTCAGTGAGTTCGGGAGGTCACAAAGGTCAGTGAGTTCGGGAGGTCACAGAGGTCGGTGAGTTCGGGAGGCCACAGGGTTCGGTGAGTTCCAGAGGCCACAGAGGTCGGTGAGTTCGGGAGGCCACAGAGGTCGGTGAGTTCGGGAGGCCACAGAGGTCGGTGAGTTCGGGAGGCCACAGGGGTCAGTGAGTTCGGGAGATCAGAAGTCCGCGAGGCCACAGGGTTCGGTGAGTTCGAGAGGCCACAGGGGTCGGTGAGTTCGGGAGGCCACAGGGGTCGGTGAGTTCAGGAGGCCACAGAGGTCGGTGAGTTCGGGAGGTCACAGGGGTCGGTGAGTTCGGGAGGCCACAGGGGTCGGTGAGTTCGGGAGGCCACAGAGGTCGGTGAGTTCGGGAGGCCACAGGGGTCGGTGAGTTCGGGAGGCCACAGAGGTCGGTGAGTTCGGGAGGCCACAGGGGTCGGTGAGTTCAGGTGGCCACAGAGGTCGGTGAGTTCGGGAGGCCACAGGGGTCAGTGAGTTCGGGAGATCAGAAGTCCGCGAGGCCACAGAGGTCGGTGAGTTCAGGAGATCACAGGGGTCAGTGAGTTCGGGTGGTCACAAAGGTCAGTGAGTTCGGGAGGTCACAGTGGTCGGTGAGTTCAGGAGGCCACAGGGGTTGGTGAGTTCGAGAGGCCACAGAGGTCGGTGAGTTCAGGAGGCCACAGGGGTCGGTGAGTTCGGGAGGTCACAGAGGTCGGTGAGTTCGGGAGGTCACAGAGGTCGTTGAGTTCGGGAGGCCACAGAGGTCGGTGAGTTCGGGAGGCCACAGAGGTCGGTGAGTTCGGGAGGCCACAGAGGTCGGTGAGTTCGGGAGGCCACAGAGGTCGGTGAGTTCCGGAGGCCACAGAGGTCGGTGAGTTCGGGAGGCCACAGGAGTCGGTGAGTTCGGGAGGCCACATGGATCGGTGAGTTCGAGAGGCCACAGTGGTCGGTGAGTTCGGGAGGCCACAGGGGTCGGTGAGTTCGGGAGGCCACAGAGGTCGGTGAGTTCGGGAGGTCACAGGGGTCGGTGAGTTCGGGAGGCCACAGGGGTCGGTGAGTTCGGGAGGCCACAGAGGTCGGTGAGTTCGGGAGGCCACAGGGGTCGGTGAGTTCAGGAGGCCACAGAGGTCGGTGAGTTCGGGAGGCCACAGGGGTCGGTGAGTTCAGGAGGCCACAGAGGTCGGTGAGTTCGGGAGGCCACAGTGGTCGTGAGTTCGGGAGGCCACAGAGGTCGTTGAGTTTGGGAGGTCACAGGGGTCGGTGAGTTCGGGAGGCCACAGGGGTCGGTGAGTTCGGGAGGCCACAGAGGTCGGTGAGTTCAGGAGGCCACAGAGGTCGGTGAGTTCAGTAGGCCACAGTGGTCGTGAGTTCGGGAGGCCACAGAGGTCGGTGAGTTCGGGAGGTCAGAGAGCTCGGTGAGCCACAGGGGTCGGTGAGTTCGGGAGGCCACAGGGGTCGGTGAGTCCGGGAGGCCATAGAGGTCGGTGAGTTCGGGAGGTCACAGAGGTCGGTGAGTTCGGGAGGCCACAGCGGTCGGTGAGTTCGGGAGGTCACAGAGGTCGGTGACTTCGGGAGGTCACAGAGGTCAGAAGTCCATGAGGCCACAGCGGTCGGTGAGTTCGGGAAACCACAGGGGTCAGTGAGTTCGGGAGATCAGAAGTCCGCGAGGCCACAGAGGACGGTGAGTTCAGGAGATCACAGGGGTCAGTGAGTTCGGGAGGTCACAGAGGTCAGTGAGATCGGGAGGTCACAGAGGTCGGTGAGTTCAGGAGGCCATAGGGGTTGGTGAGTTCGAGAGGCCACAGAGGTCGGTGAGTTCAGGAGGCCACAGGGGTCGGTGAGTTCGGGAGGTCACAGAGGTCGGTGAGTTCGGGAGGTCACAGAGGTCGTTGAGTTCGGAAGGCCGCAGAGGTCGGTGAGTTCGGGAGGTCACAGAGGTCGGTGAGTTCGGGAGGCCACAGCGGTCGGTGAGTTCGGGAGGCCACAGAGGTCGGTGAGTTCGGGAGGCCACAGGGGTCGGTGAGTTCGGGAAGCCACAGGGGTCAGAAGTCCGCGAGGCCACAGAGGTCGGTGAGTTAAGGAGATCACAGGGGTCGGTGAGTTCGAGAGGCCACAGAGGTCGGTGAGTTCAGGAGTCCACAGAGGTCAGTGAGTTCGGGAGGCCACAGGGGTCGGTGAGTTCGGGAGGCCACAGGGGTCGGTGAGTTCGGGAGGCCACAGGGGTCGGTGAGTTCGGGAGGCCACAGGGGTCGGTGAGTTTGGGAGGCCACAGGGGTCGGTGAGTTCGGGAGGCCACAGGGGTCGGTGAGTTCGGGAGGTCACAGAGGTCGGTGAGTTCGGGAGGCCACAGGGGTCGGTGAGTTCGGGAGGCCACAGAGGTCGGTGAGTTCGGGAAGCCACAGGGGTCGGTGAGTTCGGGAGGCCACAGGGGTCGGTGAGTTCGGGAGGCCACAGAGGTCGGTGAGTTCAGGAGATCACAGGGGTCAGTGAGTTCGGGAGGTCACAAAGGTCAGTGAGTTCGGGAGGTCACAGAGGTCGGTGAGTTCAGGAGGCCACAGGGGTTGGTGAGTTCGAGAGGCCACAGAGGTCGGTGAGTTCGGGAGGTCAGAGAGCTCGGTGAGCCACAGGGGTCGGTGAGTTCGGGACGCCACAGGGGTCAGTGAGTTCGGGAGGATACAGAGGTCGGTGAGTTCAGGAAGTCAGAAGTCCGGGAGGCCACAGAGGTCAGTGAGTTCGGGAGGTCACAAAGGTCGGTGAGTTTAGGAGGCCACAGCGGTCGGTGAGTTCGGGAGGTCACAGAGGTCGGTGACTTCGGGAGGTCACAGAGGTCAGAAGTCCATGAGGCCACAGCGGTCGGTGAGTTCGGGAAGCCACAGGGGTCAGTGAATTCGGGAGATCAGAAGTCCGCGAGGCCACAGAGGTCGGTGAGTTCAGGAGATCACAGGGGTCAGTGAGTTCGGGAGGTCACAGAGGTCAGTGAGATCGGGAGGTCACAGAGGTCGGTGAGTTCAGGAGGCCTTAGGGGTTGGTGAGTTCGAGAGGCCACAGAGGTCGGTGAGTTCAGGAGGCCACAGGGGTCGGTGAGTTCGGGAGGTCACAGAGGTCGGTGAGTTCGGGAGGTCACAGAGGTCGTTGAGTTCGGGAGGCCGCAGAGGTCGGTGAGTTCGGGAGGTCACAGAGGTCGGTGACTTTGGGAGGTCACAGAGGTCAGAAGTCCATGAGGCCAAAGCGGTCGGTGAGTTCGGGAAGCCACAGGGGTCAGTGAGTTCGGGAGATCAGAAGTCCGCGAGGCCACAGAGGTCGGTGAGTTCAGGAGATCACAGGGGTCAGTGAGTTCGGGAGGTCATAAAGGTCAGTGAGTTTGGGAGGTCACAGAGGTCGGTGAGTTCAGGAGGCCACATGGGTTGGTGAGTTCGAGAGGCCACAGAGGTCGGTGAGTTCAGGAGGCCACAGAGGTCGGTGAGTTCAGGAGGCCATAGGGGTTGGTGAGTTCGAGAGGCCACAGAGGTCGGTGAGTTCAGGAGGCCACAGGGGTCGGTGAGTTCGGGAGGTCACAGAGGTCGGTGAGTTCGGGAGGTCACAGAGGTCGTTGAGTTCGGAAGGCCGCAGAGGTCGGTGAGTTCGGGAGGTCACAGAGGTCGGTGAGTTCGGGAGGTCACAAAGGTCAGTGAGTTCGGGAGGTCACAAAGGTCAGTGAGTTCGGGAGGTCACAGAGGTCGGTGAGTTCAGGAGGCCACAGGGGTTGGTGAGTTCGAGAGGCCACAGAGGTCGGTGAGTTCAGGAGTCCACAGAGGTCGGTGAGTTCGGGAGGCCACAGGGGTCGGTGAGTTCGGGAGGCCACAGGGGTCGGTGAGTTCGGGAGGCCACAGGGGTCGGTGAGTTCGGGAGGCCACAGGGGTCGGTGAGTTTGGGAGGCCACAGGGGTCGGTGAGTTCGGGAGGCCACAGAGGTCAGAAGTCCATGAGGCCACAGCGGTCGGTGAGTTCGGGAAGCCACAGGGGTCAGTGAGTTCGGGAGATCAGAAGTCCGCGAGGCCACAGAGGTCGGTGAGTTCAGGAGATCACAGGGGTCAGTGAGTTCGTGAGGTCACAGAGGTCAGTGAGATCGGGAGGTCACAGAGGTCGGTGAGTTCAGGAGGCCTTAGGGGTTGGTGAGTTCGAGAGGCCACAGAGGTCGGTGAGTTCAGGAGGCCACAGGGGTCGGTGAGTTCGGGAGGTCACAGAGGTCGGTGAGTTCGGGAGGTCACAGAGGTCGTTGAGTTCGGGAGGCCGCAGAGGTCGGTGAGTTCGGGAGGTCACAGAGGTCGGTGACTTTGGGAGGTCACAGAGGTCAGAAGTCCATGAGGCCAAAGCGGTCGGTGAGTTCGGGAAGCCACAGGGGTCAGTGAGTTCGGGAGATCAGAAGTCCGCGAGGCCACAGAGGTCGGTGAGTTCAGGAGATCACAGGGGTCAGTGAGTTCGGGAGGTCATAAAGGTCAGTGAGTTTGGGAGGTCACAGAGGTCGGTGAGTTCAGGAGGCCACATGGGTTGGTGAGTTCGAGAGGCCACAGAGGTCGGTGAGTTCAGGAGGCCACAGGGGTCAGTGAGTTCGGGAGGTCACAGAGGTCAGTGAGTTCGGGAGGTCACAGAGGTCGTTGAGTTCGGAAGGCCGCAGAGGTCGGTGAGTTCGGGAGGTCACAGAGGTCGGTGAGTTCGGGAGGCCACAGCGGTCGGTGAGTTCGGGAGGCCACAGAGGTCGGTGAGTTCGGGAGGCCACAGGGGTCGGTGAGTTCGGGAAGCCACAGGGGTCAGTGAGTTCGGGAGATCAGAAGTCCGCGAGGCCACAGAGGTCGGTGAGTTCAGGAGATCACAGGGGTCAGTGAGTTCGGGAGGTCACAAAGGTCAGTGAGTTCGGGAGGTCACAGAGGTCGGTGAGTTCAGGAGGCCACAGGGGTTGGTGAGTTCGAGAGGCCACAGAGGTCGGTGAGTTCAGGAGTCCACAGAGGTCGGTGAGTTCGGGAGGCCACAGGGGTCGGTGAGTTCGGGAGGCCACAGGGGTCGGTGAGTTCGGGAGGCCACAGGGGTCGGTGAGTTTGGGAGGCCACAGGGGTCGGTGAGTTCGGGAGGCCACAGAGGTCAGAAGTCCATGAGGCCACAGCGGTCGGTGAGTTCGGGAAGCCACAGGGGTCAGTGAGTTCGGGAGATCAGAAGTCCGCGAGGCCACAGAGGTCGGTGAGTTCAGGAGATCACAGGGGTCAGTGAGTTCGGGAGGTCACAGAGGTCAGTGAGATCGGGAGGTCACAGAGGTCGGTGAGTTCAGGAGGCCTTAGGGGTTGGTGAGTTCGAGAGGCCACAGAGGTCGGTGAGTTCAGGAGGCCACAGGGGTCGGTGAGTTCGGGAGGTCACAGAGGTCGGTGAGTTCGGGAGGTCACAGAGGTCGTTGAGTTCGGGAGGCCGCAGAGGTCGGTGAGTTCGGGAGGTCACAGAGGTCGGTGACTTTGGGAGGTCACAGAGGTCAGAAGTCCATGAGGCCAAAGCGGTCGGTGAGTTCGGGAAGCCACAGGGGTCAGTGAGTTCGGGAGATCAGAAGTCCGCGAGGCCACAGAGGTCGGTGAGTTCAGGAGATCACAGGGGTCAGTGAGTTCGGGAGGTCATAAAGGTCAGTGAGTTTGGGAGGTCACAGAGGTCGGTGAGTTCAGGAGGCCACATGGGTTGGTGAGTTCGAGAGGCCACAGAGGTCGGTGAGTTCAGGAGGCCACAGGGGTCAGTGAGTTCGGGAGGTCACAGAGGTCAGTGAGATCGGGAGGTCACAGAGGTCGGTGAGTTCAGGAGGCCATAGGGGTTGGTGAGTTCGAGAGGCCACAGAGGTCGGTGAGTTCAGGAGGCCACAGGGGTCGGTGAGTTCGGGAGGTCACAGAGGTCGGTGAGTTCGGGAGGTCACAGAGGTCGTTGAGTTCGGAAGGCCGCAGAGGTCGGTGAGTTCGGGAGGTCACAGAGGTCGGTGAGTTCGGGAGGCCACAGCGGTCGGTGAGTTCGGGAGGCCACAGAGGTCGGTGAGTTCGGGAGGCCACAGGGGTCGGTGAGTTCGGGAAGCCACAGGGGTCAGTGAGTTCGGGAGATCAGAAGTCCGCGAGGCCACAGAGGTCGGTGAGTTCAGGAGATCACAGGGGTCAGTGAGTTCGGGAGGTCACAAAGGTCAGTGAGTTCGGGAGGTCACAGAGGTCGGTGAGTTCGGGAGGCCACAGGGTTCGGTGAGTTCGAGAGGCCACAGAGGTCGGTGAGTTCGGGAGGCCACAGAGGTCGGTGAGTTCGGGAGGCCACAGAGGTCGGTGAGTTCGGGAGGCCACAGGGGTCAGTGAGTTCGGGAGATCAGAAGTCCGCGAGGCCACAGGGTTCGGTGAGTTCGAGAGGCCACAGGGGTCGGTGAGTTCGGGAGGCCACAGGGGTCGGTGAGTTCAGGAGGCCACAGAGGTCGGTGAGTTCGGGAGGTCACAGGGGTCGGTGAGTTCGGGAGGCCACAGGGGTCGGTGAGTTCGGGAGGCCACAGAGGTCGGTGAGTTCGGGAGGCCACAGGGGTCGGTGAGTTCGGGAGGCCACAGAGGTCGGTGAGTTCGGGAGGCCACAGGGGTCGGTGAGTTCAGGTGGCCACAGAGGTCGGTGAGTTCGGGAGGCCACAGGGGTCAGTGAGTTCGGGAGATCAGAAGTCCGCGAGGCCACAGAGGTCGGTGAGTTCAGGAGATCACAGGGGTCAGTGAGTTCGGGAGGTCACAAAGGTCAGTGAGTTCGGGAGGTCACAGTGGTCGGTGAGTTCAGGAGGCCACAGGGGTTGGTGAGTTCGAGAGGCCACAGAGGTCGGTGAGTTCAGGAGGCCACAGGGGTCGGTGAGTTCGGGAGGTCACAGAGGTCGGTGAGTTCGGGAGGTCACAGAGGTCGTTGAGTTCGGGAGGCCACAGAGGTCGGTGAGTTCGGGAGGCCACAGAGGTCGGTGAGTTCGGGAGGCCACAGAGGTCGGTGAGTTCGGGAGGCCACAGAGGTCGGTGAGTTCGGGAGGCCACAGAGGTCGGTGAGTTCGGGAGGCCACAGGAGTCGGTGAGTTCGGGAGGCCACATGGATCGGTGAGTTCGAGAGGCCACAGTGGTCGGTGAGTTCGGGAGGCCACAGGGGTCGGTGAGTTCGGGAGGCCACAGAGGTCGGTGAGTTCGGGAGGTCACAGGGGTCGGTGAGTTCGGGAGGCCACAGGGGTCGGTGAGTTCGGGAGGCCACAGAGGTCGGTGAGTTCGGGACGCCACAGGGGTCGGTGAGTTCAGGAGGCCACAGAGGTCGGTGAGTTCGGGAGGCCACAGGGGTCGGTGAGTTGGGGAGGCCAAAGAGGTCGGTGAGTTCGGGAGGCCACAGTGGTCGTGAGTTCGGGAGGCCACAGAGGTCGTTGAGTTTGGGAGGTCAGAGAGCTCGGTGAGCCACAGGGGTCGGTGAGTTCGGGAGGCCAAAGAGGTCGGTGATTTCGGGAGGCCTCAGAGGTCGGTGAGTTCGGGAGGCCACAGAAGTCGGTGAGTTCGGGAGGTCAGAAGTCGGGGAAGCCACAGAGGTCGGTGAGTTCGGGAGGTCACAGGGGTCAGTGAGTTCGGGAGGCCACAGGGGTCAGTGAGTTCGGGAGGTCACAGAGGTCGGTGAGTTCGGGAGGCCACAGAGGTCGGTGTATTCGGGAGGTCACAGAGCTCGGTGAGTTCGGGAGGCCACAGAGGTCATTGAGTTCGGGAGGTCACAGATGTCGGTGAGTTCAGGAAGTCAGAAGTCCGGGAGGCCACAGAGGTCAGTGAGTTCGTGAGGTCACAAAGTTCGGTGAGTTCAGGAGGCCACAGCGGTCGGTGAGTTCGGGAGGTCAGAGGTCCGCGAGGCCACAGAGGTCGGTGAGTTCGGGAGGCCACAGGGGTCGGTGAGTTCGGGAGGCCACAGAGGTCGGTGAGTTCGGGAGGTCACAGGGGTCGGTGAGTTCGGGAGGCCACAGGGGTCGGTGAGTTCGGGAGGCCACAGAGGTCGGTGAGTTCGGGAGGCCACAGGGGTCGGTGAGTTCAGGAGGCCGCAGAGGTCGGTGAGTTCGGGAGGTCACAGGGGTCGGTGAGTTGGGGAGGCCAAAGAGGTCGGTGAGTTCGGGAGGCCACAGTGGTCGTGAGTTCGGGAGGCCACAGAGGTCGTTGAGTTTGGGAGGCCACAGGGGTCGGTGAGTTCAGGTGGCCACAGAGGTCGATGAGTTCGGGAGGCCACAGGGGTCAGTGAGTTCGGGAGATCAGAAGTCCGCGAGGCCACAGAGGTCGGTGAGTTCAGGAGATCACAGGTGTCAGTGAGTTCGGGAGGTCACAAATGTCAGTGAGTTCGGGAGGTCACAGTGGTCGGTGAGTTCAGGAGGCCACAGGGGTTGGTGAGGTCGAGAGGCCACAGAGGTCGGTGAGTTCAGGAGGCCACAGGGGTCGGTGAGTTCGGGAGGTCACAGAGGTCGGTGAGTTCGGGAGGTCACAGAGGTCGTTGAGTTCGGGAGGCCACAGAGGTCGGTGAGTTCGGGAGGCCACAGAGGTCGGTGAGTTCGGGAGGCCACAGAGGTCGGTGAGTTCGGGAGGCCACAGAGGTCGGTGAGTTCGGGAGGCCACAGGAGTCGGTGAGTTCGGAAAGCCACAGAGGTCGGTGAGTTTGGGAGGCCACAGGTGTCGGTGAGTTCGGGAGGTCACAGAGGTCGGTGAGTTCAGGAGGCCATAGGGGTTGGTGAGTTCGAGAGGCCACAGAGGTCGGTGAGTTCAGGAGGCCACAGGGGTCGGTGAGTTCTGGAGGTCACAGAGGTCGGTGAGTTCGGGAGGTCACAGAGGTCGTTGAGTTCGGGAGGCCGCAGAGGTCGGTGAGTTCGGGAGGTCACAGAGGTCGGTGACTTCGGCAGGTCACAGGGGTCGGTGAGTTTGGGAGGCCACAGGGGTCGGTGAGTTCGGGAGGCCACAGAGGTCGGTGAGTTCAGGAGGCCACAGAGGTCGGTGAGTTCAGTAGGCCACAGTGGTCGTGAGTTCGGGAGTTCACAGAGGTCGGTGAGTTCGGGAGGTCACAGAGGTCATTGAGTTCGGGAGGCCACAGAGGTCGGTGAGTTCGGGAGGCCACAGAGGTCGGTGAGTTCGGGAGGCCACAGGGGTCAGTGAGTTCGGGAGGTCACAGAGGTCGGTGAGTTCAGGAAGTCAGAAGTCCGGGAGGCCACAGAGGTCAGTGAATTCGGGAGGTCACAAAGGTCGGTGAGTTTAGGAGGCCACAGCGGTCGGTGAGTTCGGGAGGTCACAGAGGTCAGTGAGTTCGGGAGGTCACAGAGGTCAGAAGTCCATGAGGCCACAGCGGTCGGTGAGTTCGGGAAACCACAGGGGTCAGTGAGTTCGGGAGATCAGAAGTCCGCGAGGCCACAGAGGTCGGTGAGTTCAGGAGATCACAGGGGTCAGTGAGTTCGGGAGGTCACAGAGGTCAGTGAGATCGGGAGGTCACAGAGGTCGGTGAGTTCAGGAGGCCATAGGGGTTGGTGAGTTCGAGAGGCCACAGAGGTCGGTGAGTTCAGGAGGCCACAGGGGTCGGTGAGTTCGGGAGGTCACAGAGGTCGGTGAGTTCGGGAGGTCACAGAGGTCGTTGAGTTCGGGAGGCCGCAGAGGTCGGTGAGTTCGGGAGGTCACAGAGGTCGGTGAGTTCGGGAGGCCACAGCGGTCGGTGAGTTCGGGAGGCCACAGAGGTCGGTGAGTTCGGGAGGCCACAGGGGTCGGTGAGTTCGGGAAGCCACAGGGGTCAGTGAGTTCGGGAGATCAGAAGTCCGCGAGGCCACAGAGGTCGGTGAGTTCAGGAGGTCACAGGGGTCAGTGAGTTCGGGAGGTCACAAAGGTCAGTGAGTTCGGGAGGTCACAGAGGTCGGTGAGTTCAGGAGGCCACAGGGGTTGGTGAGTTCGAGAGGCCACAGAGGTCGGTGAGTTCAGGAGTCCACAGAGGTCGGTGAGTTCGGGAGGCCACAGGGGTCGGTGAGTTCGGGAGGCCACAGGGGTCGGTGAGTTCGGGAGGCCACAGGGGTCGGTGAGTTCGGGAGGCCACAGGGGTCGGTGAGTTTGGGAGGCCACAGGGGTCGGTGAGTTCGGGAGGCCACAGGGGTCGGTGAGTTCGGGAGGTCACAGAGGTCGGTGAGTTCGGGAGGCCACAGGGGTCGGTGAGTTCAGGAGGCCACAGAGGTCGGTGAGTTCGGGAGGCCACAGGGGTCGGTGAGTTCGGGAGGCCACAGGGGTCGGTGAGTTTGGCAGGCCACAGGGGTCGGTGAGTTCGGGAGGTCACAGGGGTCGGTGAGTTCGGGAGGCCACAGGGGTCGGTGAGTTCGTGAGGCCACAGGGGTCGGTGAGTTCGGGAGGCCATAGGGGTTGGTGAGTTCAGGAGGCCACAGAGGTCGGTGAGTTCGGAAGGCCACAGGGGTCGGTGAGTTCGGGAGGCCACAGGGGTCGGTGAGTTCAGGAGATCACAGGGGTCAGTGAGTTCGGGAGGTCATAAAGGTCAGTGAGTTTGGGAGGTCACAGAGGTCGGTGAGTTCAGGAGGCCACATGGGTTGGTGAGTTCGAGAGGCCACAGAGGTCGGTGAGTTCAGGAGGCCACAGGGGTCAGTGAGTTCGGGAGGTCACAGAGGTCAGTGAGTTCGGGAGGTCACAGAGGTCGTTGAGTTCGGAAGGCCGCAGAGGTCGGTGAGTTCGGGAGGTCACAGAGGTCGGTGAGTTCGGGAGGCCACAGCGGTCGGTGAGTTCGGGAGGCCACAGAGGTCGGTGAGTTCGGGAGGCCACAGGGGTCGGTGAGTTCGGGAAGCCACAGGGGTCAGTGAGTTCGGGAGATCAGAAGTCCGCGAGGCCACAGAGGTCGGTGAGTTCAGGAGATCACAGGGGTCAGTGAGTTCGGGAGGTCACAAAGGTCAGTGAGTTCGGGAGGTCACAGAGGTCGGTGAGTTCAGGAGGCCACAGGGGTTGGTGAGTTCGAGAGGCCACAGAGGTCGGTGAGTTCAGGAGTCCACAGAGGTCGGTGAGTTCGGGAGGCCACAGGGGTCGGTGAGTTCGGGAGGCCACAGGGGTCGGTGAGTTCGGGAGGCCACAGGGGTCGGTGAGTTTGGGAGGCCACAGGGGTCGGTGAGTTCGGGAGGCCACAGAGGTCAGAAGTCCATGAGGCCACAGCGGTCGGTGAGTTCGGGAAGCCACAGGGGTCAGTGAGTTCGGGAGATCAGAAGTCCGCGAGGCCACAGAGGTCGGTGAGTTCAGGAGATCACAGGGGTCAGTGAGTTCGGGAGGTCACAGAGGTCAGTGAGATCGGGAGGTCACAGAGGTCGGTGAGTTCAGGAGGCCTTAGGGGTTGGTGAGTTCGAGAGGCCACAGAGGTCGGTGAGTTCAGGAGGCCACAGGGGTCGGTGAGTTCGGGAGGTCACAGAGGTCGGTGAGTTCGGGAGGTCACAGAGGTCGTTGAGTTCGGGAGGCCGCAGAGGTCGGTGAGTTCGGGAGGTCACAGAGGTCGGTGACTTTGGGAGGTCACAGAGGTCAGAAGTCCATGAGGCCAAAGCGGTCGGTGAGTTCGGGAAGCCACAGGGGTCAGTGAGTTCGGGAGATCAGAAGTCCGCGAGGCCACAGAGGTCGGTGAGTTCAGGAGATCACAGGGGTCAGTGAGTTCGGGAGGTCATAAAGGTCAGTGAGTTTGGGAGGTCACAGAGGTCGGTGAGTTCAGGAGGCCACATGGGTTGGTGAGTTCGAGAGGCCACAGAGGTCGGTGAGTTCAGGAGGCCACAGGGGTCAGTGAGTTCGGGAGGTCACAGAGGTCAGTGAGATCGGGAGGTCACAGAGGTCGGTGAGTTCAGGAGGCCATAGGGGTTGGTGAGTTCGAGAGGCCACAGAGGTCGGTGAGTTCAGGAGGCCACAGGGGTCGGTGAGTTCGGGAGGTCACAGAGGTCGGTGAGTTCGGGAGGTCACAGAGGTCGTTGAGTTCGGAAGGCCGCAGAGGTCGGTGAGTTCGGGAGGTCACAGAGGTCGGTGAGTTCGGGAGGCCACAGCGGTCGGTGAGTTCGGGAGGCCACAGAGGTCGGTGAGTTCGGGAGGCCACAGGGGTCGGTGAGTTCGGGAAGCCACAGGGGTCAGTGAGTTCGGGAGATCAGAAGTCCGCGAGGCCACAGAGGTCGGTGAGTTCAGGAGATCACAGGGGTCAGTGAGTTCGGGAGGTCACAAAGGTCAGTGAGTTCGGGAGGTCACAGAGGTCGGTGAGTTCGGGAGGCCACAGGGTTCGGTGAGTTCGAGAGGCCACAGAGGTCGGTGAGTTCGGGAGGCCACAGAGGTCGGTGAGTTCGGGAGGCCACAGAGGTCGGTGAGTTCGGGAGGCCACAGGGGTCAGTGAGTTCGGGAGATCAGAAGTCCGCGAGGCCACAGGGTTCGGTGAGTTCGAGAGGCCACAGGGGTCGGTGAGTTCGGGAGGCCACAGGGGTCGGTGAGTTCAGGAGGCCACAGAGGTCGGTGAGTTCGGGAGGTCACAGGGGTCGGTGAGTTCGGGAGGCCACAGGGGTCGGTGAGTTCGGGAGGCCACAGAGGTCGGTGAGTTCGGGAGGCCACAGGGGTCGGTGAGTTCGGGAGGCCACAGAGGTCGGTGAGTTCGGGAGGCCACAGGGGTCGGTGAGTTCAGGTGGCCACAGAGGTCGGTGAGTTCGGGAGGCCACAGGGGTCAGTGAGTTCGGGAGATCAGAAGTCCGCGAGGCCACAGAGGTCGGTGAGTTCAGGAGATCACAGGGGTCAGTGAGTTCGGGAGGTCACAAAGGTCAGTGAGTTCGGGAGGTCACAGTGGTCGGTGAGTTCAGGAGGCCACAGGGGTTGGTGAGTTCGAGAGGCCACAGAGGTCGGTGAGTTCAGGAGGCCACAGGGGTCGGTGAGTTCGGGAGGTCACAGAGGTCGGTGAGTTCGGGAGGTCACAGAGGTTGTTGAGTTCGGGAGGCCACAGAGGTCGGTGAGTTCGGGAGGCCACAGAGGTCGGTGAGTTCGGGAGGCCACAGAGGTCGGTGAGTTCGGGAGGCCACAGAGGTCGGTGAGTTCGGGAGGCCACAGAGGTCGGTGAGTTCGGGAGGCCACAGAGGTCGGTGAGTTCGGGAGGCCACAGAGGTCGGTGAGTTCGGGAGGTCACAGAGGTCGGTGAGTTCGGGAGGCCACAGGAGTCGGTGAGTTCGGGAGGCCACATGGATCGGTGAGTTCGAGAGGCCACAGTGGTCGGTGAGTTCGGGAGGCCACAGGGGTCGGTGAGTTCGGGAGGCCACAGAGGTCGGTGAGTTCGGGAGGTCACAGGGGTCGGTGAGTTCGGGAGGCCACAGGGGTCGGTGAGTTCGGGAGGCCACAGAGGTCGGTGAGTTCGGGAGGCCACAGGGGTCGGTGAGTTCAGGAGGCCACAGAGGTCGGTGAGTTCGGGAGGCCACAGGGGTCGGTGAGTTGGGGAGGCCAAAGAGGTCGGTGAGTTCGGGAGGCCACAGTGGTCGTGAGTTCGGGAGGCCACAGAGGTCGTTGAGTTTGGGAGGTCAGAGAGCTCGGTGAGCCACAGGGGTCGGTGAGTTCGGGAGGCCAAAGAGGTCGGTGATTTCGGGAGGCCTCAGAGGTCGGTGAGTTCGGGAGGCCACAGAAGTCGGTGAGTTCGGGAGGTCAGAAGTCGGGGAAGCCACAGAGGTCGGTGAGTTCGGGAGGTCACAGGGGTCAGTGAGTTCGGGAGGCCACAGGGGTCAGTGAGTTCGGGAGGTCACAGAGGTCGGTGAGTTCGGGAGGCCACAGAGGTCGGTGTGTTCGGGAGGTCACAGAGCTCGGTGAGTTCGGGAGGCCACAGAGGTCATTGAGTTCGGTTGGTCACAGATGTCGGTGAGTTCAGGAAGTCAGAAGTCCGGGAGGCCACAGAGGTCAGTGAGTTCGTGAGGTCACAAAGTTCGGTGAGTTCAGGAGGCCACAGCGGTCGGTGAGTTCGGGAGGTCAGAGGTCCGCGAGGCCACAGAGGTCGGTGAGTTCGGGAGGCCACAGGGGTCGGTGAGTTCGGGAGGCCACAGAGGTCGGTGAGTTCGGGAGGTCACAGGGGTCGGTGAGTTCGGGAGGCCACAGGGGTCGGTGAGTTCGGGAGGCCACAGAGGTCGGTGAGTTCGGGAGGCCACAGGGGTCGGTGAGTTCAGGAGGCCGCAGAGGTCGGTGAGTTCGGGAGGTCACAGGGGTCGGTGAGTTGGGGAGGCCAAAGAGGTCGGTGAGTTCGGGAGGCCACAGTGGTCGTGAGTTCGGGAGGCCACAGAGGTCGTTGAGTTTGGGAGGCCACAGGGGTCGGTGAGTTCAGGTGGCCACAGAGGTCGATGAGTTCGGGAGGCCACAGGGGTCAGTGAGTTCGGGAGATCAGAAGTCCGCGAGGCCACAGAGGTCGGTGAGTTCAGGAGATCACAGGGGTCAGTGAGTTCGGGAGGTCACAAATGTCAGTGAGTTCGGGAGGTCACAGTGGTCGGTGAGTTCAGGAGGCCACAGGGGTTGGTGAGGTCGAGAGGCCACAGAGGTCGGTGAGTTCAGGAGGCCACAGGGGTCGGTGAGTTCGGGAGGTCACAGAGGTCGGTGAGTTCGGGAGGTCACAGAGGTCGTTTAGTTCGGGAGGCCACAGAGGTCGGTGAGTTCGGGAGGCCACAGAGGTCGGTGAGTTCGGGAGGCCACAGAGGTCGGTGAGTTCGGGAGGCCACAGAGGTCGGTGAGTTCGGGAGGCCACAGGAGTCGGTGAGTTCGGAAAGCCACAGAGGTCGGTGAGTTTGGGAGGCCACAGGGGTCGGTGAGTTCGGGAGGTCACAGAGGTCGGTGAGTTCAGGAGGCCATAGGGGTTGGTGAGTTCGAGAGGCCACAGAGGTCGGTGAGTTCAGGAGGCCACAGGGGTCGGTGAGTTCGGGAGGTCACATAGGTCGGTGAGTTCGGGAGGTCACAGAGGTCGTTGAGTTCGGGAGACCGCAGAGGTCGGTGAGTTCGGGAGGTCACAGAGGTCGGTGACTTCGGCAGGTCACAGGGGTCGGTGAGTTTGGGAGGCCACAGGGGTCGGTGAGTTCGGGAGGCCACAGAGGTCGGTGAGTTCAGGAGGCCACAGAGGTCGGTGAGTTCAGTAGGCCACAGTGGTCGTGAGTTCGGGAGTTCACAGAGGTCGGTGAGTTCGGGAGGTCACAGAGGTCATTGAGTTCGGGAGGCCACAGAGGTCGGTGAGTTCGGGAGGCCACAGAGGTCGGTGAGTTCGGGAGGCCACAGGGGTCAGTGAGTTCGGGAGGTCACAGAGGTCGGTGAGTTCAGGAAGTCAGAAGTCCGGGAGGCCACAGAGGTCAGTGAATTCGGGAGGTCACAAAGGTCGGTGAGTTTAGGAGGCCACAGCGGTCGGTGAGTTCGGGAGGTCACAGAGGTCAGTGAGTTCGGGAGGTCACAGAGGTCAGAAGTCCATGAGGCCACAGCGGTCGGTGAGTTCGGGAAACCACAGGGGTCAGTGAGTTCGGGAGATCAGAAGTCCGCGAGGCCACAGAGGTCGGTGAGTTCAGGAGATCACAGGGGTCAGTGAGTTCGGGAGGTCACAGAGGTCAGTGAGATCGGGAGGTCACAGAGGTCGGTGAGTTCAGGAGGCCATAGGGGTTGGTGAGTTCGAGAGGCCACAGAGGTCGGTGAGTTCAGGAGGCCACAGGGGTCGGTGAGTTCGGGAGGTCACAGAGGTCGGTGAGTTCGGGAGGTCACAGAGGTCGTTGAGTTCGGGAGGCCGCAGAGGTCGGTGAGTTCGGGAGGTCACAGAGGTCGGTGAGTTCGGGAGGCCACAGCGGTCGGTGAGTTCGGGAGGCCACAGAGGTCGGTGAGTTCGGGAGGCCACAGGGGTCGGTGAGTTCGGGAAGCCACAGGGGTCAGTGAGTTCGGGAGATCAGAAGTCCGCGAGGCCACAGAGGTCGGTGAGTTCAGGAGGTCACAGGGGTCAGTGAGTTCGGGAGGTCACAAAGGTCAGTGAGTTCGGGAGGTCACAGAGGTCGGTGAGTTCAGGAGGCCACAGGGGTTGTTGAGTTCGAGAGGCCACAGAGGTCGGTGAGTTCAGGAGTCCACAGAGGTCGGTGAGTTCGGGAGGCCACAGGGGTCGGTGAGTTCGGGAGGCCACAGGGGTCGGTGAGTTCGGGAGGCCACAGGGGTCGGTGAGTTCGGGAGGCCACAGGGGTCGGTGAGTTTGGGAGGCCACAGGGGTCGGTGAGTTCCGGAGGCCACAGTGGTCGGTGAGTTCGGGAGGTCACAGAGGTCGGTGAGTTCGGGAGGCCACAGGGGTCGGTGAGTTCAGGAGGCCACAGAGGTCGGTGAGTTCGGGAGGCCACAGGGGTCGGTGAGTTCGGGAGGCCACAGGGGTCGGTGAGTTTGGCAGGCCACAGGGGTCGGTGAGTTCGGGAGGTCACAGGGGTCGGTGAGTTCGGGAGGCCACAGGGGTCGGTGAGTTCGTGAGGCCACAGGGGTCGGTGAGTTCGGGAGGCCATAGGGGTTGGTGAGTTCAGGAGGCCACAGAGGTCGGTGAGTTCGGGAGGCCACAGGGGTCGGTGAGTTCGGGAGGCCACAGGGGTCGGTGAGTTCGGGAGGCCACAGGGGTCGGTGGTTTCGGAAAGCCACAGAGGTCGGTGAGTTCAGGAGGCCACAGTGGTCGTGAGTTCGGGAGGCCACAGAGGTCGTTGAGTTTGGGAGGTCAGAGAGCTCGGTGAGCCACAGGGGTCGGTGAGTTCGGGAGGCCACAGGGGTCAGTTAGTTCGGGAGGTCACAGAGGTCGGTGAGTTCAGGAAGTCAGAAGTCCGGGAGGCCACAGAGTTCAGTGAGTTCGGGAGGTCACAAAGGTCGGTGAGTTTAGGAGGCCACAGGGGTCGGTGAGTTCGGGAGGCCACAGGGGTCGGTGGTTTCGGAAAGCCACAGAGGTCGGTGAGTTCAGGAGGCCACAGTGGGCGTGAGTTCGGGAGGCCACAGAGGTCGTTGAGTTTGGGAGGTCAGAGAGCTCGGTGAGCCACAGGGGTCGGTGAGTTCGGGAGGCCACAGGGGTCAGTGAGTTCGGGAGGTCACAGAGGTCGGTGAGTTCAGGAAGTCAGAAGTCCGGGAGGCCACAGAGTTCAGTGAGTTCGGGAGGTCACAAAGGTCGGTGAGTTTAGGAGGCCACAGCGGTCGGTGAGTTCGGGAGGTCACAGAGGTCGGTGACTTCGGGAGGTCACAGAGGTCAGAAGTCCATGAGGCCACAGCGGTCGGTGAGTTCGGGAAGCCACAGGGGTCAGTGAGTTCGGGAGATCACAGGGGTCAGTGAGTTCGGGAGGTCACAGAGGTCAGTGAGTTCGGAGAGGTCACAGAGGTCGGTGAGTTCAGGAGGCCATAGGGGTTGGTGAGTTCGCGAGGCCACAGAGGTCGGTGAGTTCAGGAGATCACAGGGGTCAGTGAGTTCGGGAGGTCACAGAGGTCAGTGAGTTCGGGAGGTCACAGAGGTCGGTGAGTTCAGGAGGCCATAGGGGTTGGTGAGTTCGAGAGGCCACAGAGGTCGGTGAGTTCAGGAGGCCACAGGGGTCGGTGAGTTCGGGAGGTCACAGAGGTCGGTGAGTTCGGGAGGTCACAGAGGTCGTTGAGTTCGGGAGGCCGCAGAGGTCGGTGAGTTCGGGAGGTCACAGAGGTCGGTGACTTCGGGAGGTCACAGAGGTCAGAAGTCCATGAGGCCACAGCGGTCGGTGAGTTCGGGAAGCCACAGGGGTCAGTGAGTTCGGGAGATCAGAAGTCCGCGAGGCCACAGAGGTCGGTGAGTTCAGGAGGTCACAGGGGTCAGTGAGTTCGGGAGGTCACAAAGGTCGGTGAGTTCGGGAGGTCACAGAGGTCGGTGAGTTCAGGAGGTCACAGGGGTTGGTGAGTTCGAGAGGCCACAGAGGTCGGTGAGTTCAGGAGGCCACAGTGGTCGGTGAGTTCGGGAGGTCACAGAGGTCGGTGAGTTCGGGAGGTCACAGAGGTCGTTGAGTTCGGGAGGCCACAGAGGTCGGTGAGTTCGGGAGGCCACAGGGGTCGGTGAGTTCGGGAGGCCACAGAGGTCGGTGAGTTCGGGAGGTCACAGGGGTCGGTGAGTTCGGGAGGCCACAGGGGTCGGTGAGTTCGGGAGGCCACAGAGGTCGGTGAGTTCGGGAGGCCACAGGGGTCGGTGAGTTCAGGAGGCCGCAGAGGTCGGTGAGTTCGGGAGGTCACAGGGGTCGGTGAGTTGGGGAGGCCAAAGAGGTCGGTGAGTTCGGGAGGCCACAGTGGTCGTGAGTTCGGGAGGCCACAGAGGTCGTTGTGTTTGGGAGGCCACAGGGGTCGGTGAGTTCAGGTGGCCACAGAGGTCGATGGGTTCGGGAGGCCACAGGGGTCAGTGAGTTCGGGAGATCAGAAGTCCGCGAGGCCACAGAGGTCGGTGAGTTCAGGAGATCACAGGGGTCAGTGAGTTCGGGAGGTCACAAATGTCAGTGAGTTCGGGAGGTCACAGTGGTCGGTGAGTTCAGGAGGCCACAGGGGTTGGTGAGGTCGAGAGGCCACAGAGGTCGGTGAGTTCAGGAGGCCACAGGGGTCGGTGAGTTCGGGAGGTCACAGAGGTCGGTGAGTTCGGGAGGTCACAGAGGTCGTTGAGTTCGGGAGGCCACAGAGGTCGGTGAGTTCGGGAGGCCACAGAGGTCGGTGAGTTCGGGAGGCCACAGAGGTCGGTGAGTTCCGGAGGCCACAGGAGTCGGTGAGTTCGGAAAGCCACAGAGGTCGGTGAGTTTGGGAGGCCACAGGGGTCGGTGAGTTCGGGAGGTCACAGAGGTCGGTGAGTTCAGGAGGCCATAGGGGTTGGTGAGTTCGAGAGGCCACAGAGGTCGGTGAGTTCAGGAGGCCACAGGGGTCGGTGAGTTCGGGAGGTCACAGAGGTCGGTGAGTTCGGGAGGTCACAGAGGTCGTTGAGTTCGGGAGGCCGCAGAGGTCGGTGAGTTCGGGAGGTCACAGAGGTCGGTGACTTCGGCAGGTCACAGGGGTCGGTGAGTTTGGGAGGCCACAGGGGTCGGTGAGTTCGGGAGGCCACAGAGGTCGGTTTGTTCAGGAGGCCACAGAGGTCGGTGAGTTCAGTAGGCCACAGTGGTCGTGAGTTCGGGAGGTCACAGAGGTCGGTGAGTTCGGGAGGTCACAGAGGTCGTTGAGTTCGGGAGGCCACAGAGGTCGGTGAGTTCGGGAGGCCACAGAGGTCGGTGAGTTCGGGAGGCCACAGGGGTCAGTGAGTTCGGGAGGTCACAGAGGTCGGTGAGTTCGGGATGCCACAGGGGTCAGTGAGTTCGGGAGGTCACAGAGGTCGGTGAGTTCAGGAAGTCAGAAGTCCGGGAGGCCACAGAGGTCAGTGAGTTCGGGAGGTCACAAAGGTCGGTGAGTTTAGGAGGCCACAGCGGTCGGTGAGTTCGGGAGGTCACAGAGGTCAGTGAGTTCGGGAGGTCACAGAGGTCAGAAGTCCATGAGGCCACAGCGGTCGGTGAGTTCGGGAAACCACAGGGGTCAGTGAGTTCGGGAGATCAGAAGTCCGCGAGGCCACAGAGGTCGGTGAGTTCAGGAGATCACAGGGGTCAGTGAGTTCGGGAGGTCACAGAGGTCAGTGAGATCGGGAGGTCACAGAGGTCGGTGAGTTCAGGAGGCCATAGGGGTTGGTGAGTTCGAGAGGGCACAGAGGTCGGTGAGTTCAGGAGGCCACAGGGGTCGGTGAGTTCGGGAGGTCACAGAGGTCGGTGAGTTCGGGAGGTCACAGAGGTCGTTGAGTTCGGGAGGCCGCAGAGGTCGGTGAGTTCGGGAGGTCACAGAGGTCGGTGAGTTCGGGAGGCCACAGCGGTCGGTGAGTTCGGGAGGCCACAGAGGTCGGTGAGTTCGGGAGGCCACAGGGGTCGGTGAGTTCGGGAAGCCACAGGGGTCAGTGAGTTCGGGAGATCAGAAGTCCGCGAGGCCACAGAGGTCGGTGAGTTCAGGAGGTCACAGGGGTCAGTGAGTTCGGGAGGTCACAAAGGTCAGTGAGTTCGGGAGGTCACAGAGGTCGGTGAGTTCAGGAGGCCACAGGGGTTGGTGAGTTCGAGAGGCCACAGAGGTCGGTGAGTTCAGGAGTCCACAGAGGTCGGTGAGTTCGGGAGGCCACAGGGGTCGGTGAGTTCGGGAGGCCACAGGGGTCGGTGAGTTCGGGAGGCCACAGGGGTCGGTGAGTTCGGGAGGCCACAGGGGTCGGTGAGTTTGGGAGGCCACAGGGGACGGTGAGTTCGGGAGGCCACAGGGGTCGGTGAGTTCGGGAGGTCACAGAGGTCGGTGAGTTCGGGAGGCCACAGGGGTCGGTGAGTTCAGGAGGCCACAGAGGTCGGTGAGTTCGGGAGGCCACAGGGGTCGGTGAGTTCGGGAGGCCACAGGGGTCGGTGAGTTTGGCAGGCCACAGGGGTCGGTGAGTTCGGGAGGTCACAGGGGTCGGTGAGTTCGGGAGGCCACAGGGGTCGGTGAGTTCGTGAGGCCACAGGGGTCGGTGAGTTCGGGAGGCCATAGGGGTTGGTGAGTTCAGGAGGCCACAGAGGTCGGTGAGTTCGGGAGGCCACAGGGGTCGGTGAGTTCGGGAGGCCACAGGGGTCGGTGAGTTCGGGAGGCCACAGGGGTCGGTGGTTTCGGAAAGCCACAGAGGTCGGTGAGTTCAGGAGGCCACAGTGGTCGTGAGTTCGGGAGGCCACAGAGGTCGTTGAGTTTGGGAGGTCAGAGAGCTCGGTGAGCCACAGGGGTCGGTGAGTTCGGGAGGCCACAGGGGTCAGTGAGTTCGGGAGGTCACATAGGTCGGTGAGTTCAGGAAGTCAGAAGTCCGGGAGGCCACAGAGTTCAGTGAGTTCGGGAGGTCACAAAGGTCGGTGAGTTTAGGAGGCCACAGCGGTCGGTGAGTTCGGGAGGTCACAGAGGTCGGTGACTTCGGGAGGTCACAAAGGTCAGAAGTCCATGAGGCCACAGCGGTCGGTGAGTTCGGGAAGCCACAGGGGTCAGTGAGTTCGGGAGATCACAGGGGTCAGTGAGTTCGGGAGGTCACAGAGGTCAGTGAGTTCGGAGAGGTCACAGAGGTCGGTGAGTTCAGGAGGCCATAGGGGTTGGTGAGTTCGCGAGGCCACAGAGGTCGGTGAGTTCAGGAGATCACAGGGGTCAGTGAGTTCGGGAGGTCACAGAGGTCAGTGAGTTCGGGAGGTCACAGAGGTCGGTGAGTTCAGGAGGCCATAGGGGTTGGTGAGTTCGAGAGGCCACAGAGGTCGGTGAGTTCAGGAGGCCACAGGGGTCGGTGAGTTCGGGAGGTCACAGAGGTCGGTGAGTTCGGGAGGCCACAGAGGTCGGTGAGTTCGGGAGGCCACAGAGGTCGGTGAGTTCGGGAGGCCACAGAGGTCGGTGAGTTCGGGAGGCCACAGTGGTCGGTGAGTTCGGGAGGTCACAGAGGTCGGTGACTTCGGGAGGTCACAGAGGTCAGAAGTCCATGAGGCCACAGCGGTCGGTGAGTTCGGGAAGCCACAGGGGTCAGTGAGTTCGGGAGATCAGAAGTCCGCGAGGCCACAGAGGTCGGTGAGTTCAGGAGATCACAGGGGTCAGTGAGTTCGGGAGGTCACAGAGGTCAGTGAGTTCGGGAGGTCACAGAGGTCGGTGAGTTCAGGAGGCCATAGGGGTTGGTGAGTTCGAGAGGCCACAGAGGTCGGTGAGTTCAGGAGGCCACAGGGGTCGGTGAGTTCGGGAGGTCACAGAGGTCGGTGAGTTCGGGAGGTCACAGAGGTCGTTGAGTTCGGGAGGCCGCAGAGGTCGGTGAGTTCGGGAGGTCACAGAGGTCGGTGACTTCGGGAGGTCACAGAGGTCAGAAGTCCATGAGGCCACAGCGGTCGGTGAGTTCGGGAAGCCACAGGGGTCAGTGAGTTCGGGAGATCAGAAGTCCGCGAGGCCACAGAGGTCGGTGAGTTCAGGAGGTCACAGGGGTCGGTGAGTTCGTGAGGCCACAGGGGTCGGTGAGTTCGGGAGGCCATAGGGGTTGGTGAGTTCAGCAGGCCACAGAGGTCGGTGAGTTCGGGAGGCCACAGGGGTCGGTGAGTTCGGGAGGCCACAGGGGTCGGTGAGTTCGGGAGGCCACAGGGGTCGGTGAGTTCGTGAGGCCACAGGGGTCGGTGAGTTCGGGAGGCCATAGGGGTTGGTGAGTTCAGGAGGCCACAGAGGTCGGTGAGTTCGGGAGGCCACAGGGGTCGGTGAGTTCGGGAGGCCACAGGGGTCGGTGAGTTCGGGAGGCCACAGGGGTCGGTGGTTTCGGAAAGCCACAGAGGTCGGTGAGTTCAGGAGGCCACAGTGGTCGTGAGTTCGGGAGGCCACAGAGGTCGTTGAGTTTGGGAGGTCAGAGAGCTCGGTGAGCCACAGGGGTCGGTGAGTTCGGGAGGCCACAGGGGTCAGTGAGTTCGGGAGGTCACATAGGTCGGTGAGTTCAGGAAGTCAGAAGTCCGGGAGGCCACAGAGTTCAGTGAGTTCGGGAGGTCACAAAGGTCGGTGAGTTTAGGAGGCCACAGCGGTCGGTGAGTTCGGGAGGTCACAGAGGTCGGTGACTTCGGGAGGTCACAAAGGTCAGAAGTCCATGAGGCCACAGCGGTCGGTGAGTTCGGGAAGCCACAGGGGTCAGTGAGTTCGGGAGATCACAGGGGTCAGTGAGTTCGGGAGGTCACAGAGGTCGTTGAGTTCGGGAGGCCGCAGAGGTCGGTGAGTTCGGGAGGTCACAGAGGTCGGTGACTTCGGGAGGTCACAGAGGTCAGAAGTCCATGAGGCCACAGCGGTCGGTGAGTTCGGGAAGCCACAGGGGTCAGTGAGTTCGGGAGATCAGAAGTCCGCGAGGCCACAGAGGTCGGTGAGTTCAGGAGGTCACAGGGGTCAGTGAGTTCGGGAGGTCACAAAGGTCGGTGAGTTCGGGAGGTCACAGAGGTCGGTGAGTTCAGGAGGTCACAGGGGTTGGTGAGTTCGAGAGGCCACAGAGGTCGGTGAGTTCAGGAGGCCACAGTGGTCGGTGAGTTCGGGAGGTCACAGAGGTCGGTGAGTTCGGGAGGTCACAGAGGTCGTTGAGTTCGGGAGGCCACAGAGGTCGGTGAGTTCGGGAGGCCACAGGGGTCGGTGAGTTCGGGAGGCCACAGGGGTCGGTGAGTTCGGGAGGCCACAGGGGTCGGTGAGTTCGGGAGGCCACAGAGGTCGGTGAGTTCGGGAGGCCACAGTGGTCGGTGAGTTCGGGAGGTCACAGAGGTCGGTGAGTTCGGGAGGTCACAGAGGTCGGTGAGTTCGGGAGGCCACAGGGGTCGGTGAGTTCGGGAGGCCACAGGGCTCGGTGAGTTCGGGAGGCCACAGGGGTCGGTGAGTTCGGGAGGCCACAAGGGTCGGTGAGTTCGGGAGGCCACAGAGGTCGGTGAGTTCGGGAGGCCACAGAGGTCGGTGAGTTCAGGAGGCCACAGAGGTCGGTGAGTTCAGGAGGCCACAGTGGTCGTGAGTTCGGGAGGCCACAGAGGTCGGTGAGTTCGGGAGGTCAGAGAGCTCGGTGAGCCACAGGGGTCGGTGAGTTCGGGAGGTCACAGGGGTCAGTGAGTTCGGGAGGATACAGAGGTCGGTGAGTTCAGGAAGTCCGGGAGGCCACAGAGGTCAGTGAGTTCGGGAGGTCACAAAGGTCGGTGAGTTTAGGAGGCCACAGCGGTCGGTGAGTTCGGGAGGTCACAGAGGTCGGTGACTTCGGGAGGTCACAGAGGTCAGAAGTCCATGAGGCCACAGCGGTCGGTGAGTTCGGGAAGCCACAGGGGTCAGTGAGTTCGGGAGATCAGAAGTCCGCGAGGCCACAGAGGTCGGTGAGTTCAGAAGATCACAGGGGTCAGTGAGTTCGGGAGGTCACAGAGGTCAGTGAGATCGGGAGGTCACAGAGGTCGGTGAGTTCAGGAGGCCATAGGGGTTGCTGAGTTCGAGAGGCCACAGAGGTCGGTGAGTTCAGGAGGCCACAGGGGTCGGTGAGTTCGGGAGGTCACAGAGGGCGGTGAGTTCGGGAGGTCACAGAGGTCGTTGAGTTTGGGAGGCCGCAGAGGTCGGTGAGTTCGGGAGGTCACAGAGGTCGGTGACTTTGGGAGGTCACAGAGGTCAGAAGTCCATGAGGCCAAAGCGGTCGGTGATTTCGGGAAGCCACAGGGGTCAGTGAGTTCGGGAGATCAGAAGTCCGCGAGGCCACAGAGGTCGGTGAGTTCAGGAGATCACAGTGGTCAGTGAGTTCGGGAGGTCATAAAGGTCAGTGAGTTCGGGAGGTCACAGAGGTCGGTGAGTTCAGGAGGCCACATGGGTTGGTGAGTTCGAGAGACCACAGAGGTCGGTGAGTTCAGGAGGCCACAGGGGTCGGTGAGTTCGGGAGGTCACAGAGGTCGGTGAGTTCGGGAGGTCACAGAGGTCGTTGAGTTCGGGAGGCCACAGAGGTCGGTGAGTTCGGGAGGCCACAGAGGTCGGTGAGTTCGAGAGGCCACAGAGGTCGGTGAGTTCAGGAGGCCACAGAGGTCGGTGAGTTCGGGAGGCCACAGGAGTCGGTGAGTTCGGGAGGCCACAGGGTTCGGTGAGTTCGAGAGGCCACAGGGGTCGGTGAGTTCGGGAGGCCACCGGGGTCGGTGAGTTCGGGAGGCCACAGAGGTCGGTGAGTTCGGGAGGTCACAGGGGTCGGTGAGTTCGGGAGGCCACAGGGGTCGGTGAGTTCGGGAGGCCACAGAGGTCGGTGAGTTCGGGAGGCCACAGGGGTCGGTGAGTTCGGGAGGCCACAGAGGTCGGTGAGTTCGGGAGGCCACAGGGGTCGGTGAGTTCAGGTGGCCACAGAGGTCGGTGAGTTCGGGAGGCCACAGGGGTCAGTGAGTTCGGCAGATCAGAAGTCCGCGAGGCCACAGAGGTCGGTGAGTTCAGGAGATCACAGGGGTCAGTGAGTTCGGGAGGTCACAAAGGTCAGTGAGTTCGGGAGGTCACAGTGGTCGGTGAGTTCAGGAGGCCACAGGGGTTGGTGAGTTCGAGAGGCCACAGAGGTCGGTGAGTTCAGGAGGCCACAGGGGTCGGTGAGTTCGGGAGGTCACAGAGGTCGGTGAGTTCGGGAGGTCACAGAGGTCATTGAGTTCGGGAGGCCACAGAGGTCGGTGAGTTCGGGAGGCCACAGAGGTCGGTGAGTTCGGGAGGCCACAGAGGTCGGTGAGATCGGGAGGCCACAGAGGTCGGTGAGTTCGGGAGGCCACAGAGGTCGGTGAGTTCGGGAGGCCACAGGAGTCGGTGAGTTCGGGAGGCCACAGGGCTCGGTGAGTTCGAGAGGCCACAGTGGTCGGTGAGTTCGGGAGGCCACAGGGGTCGGTGAGTTCGGGAGGCCACAGAGGTCGGTGAGTTCGGGAGGTCACAGAGGTCGGTGAGTTCGGGAGGTCACAGAGGTCATTGAGTTCGGGAGGCCACAGAGGTCGGTGAGTTCGGGAGGCCACAGAGGTCGGTGAGTTCGGGAGGCCACAGAGGTCGGTGAGATCGGGAGGCCACAGAGGTCGGTGAGTTCGGGAGGCCACAGAGGTCGGTGAGTTCGGGAGGCCACAGGAGTCGGTGAGTTCGGGAGGCCACAGGGCTCGGTGAGTTCGAGAGGCCACAGTGGTCGGTGAGTTCGGGAGGTCACAGAGGTCGGTGACTTCGGGAGGTCACAGAGGTCAGAAGTCCATGAGGCCACAGCGGTCGGTGAGTTCGGGAAGCCACAGGGGTCAGTGAGTTCGGGAGATCAGAAGTCCGCGAGGCCACAGAGGTCGGTGAGTTCAGGAGATCACAGGGGTCAGTGAGTTCGGGAGGTCACAGAGGTCAGTGAGTTCGGGAGGTCACAGAGGTCGGTGAGTTCAGGAGGCCATAGGGGTTGGTGAGTTCGAGAGGCCACAGAGGTCGGTGAGTTCAGGAGGCCACAGGGGTCGGTGAGTTCGGGAGGTCACAGAGGTCGGTGAGTTCGGGAGGTCACAGAGGTCGTTGAGTTCGGGAGGCCGCAGAGGTCGGTGAGTTCGGGAGGTCACAGAGGTCGGTGACTTCGGGAGGTCACAGAGGTCAGAAGTCCATGAGGCCACAGCGGTCGGTGAGTTCGGGAAGCCACAGGGGTCAGTGAGTTCGGGAGATCAGAAGTCCGCGAGGCCACAGAGGTCGGTGAGTTCAGGAGGTCACAGGGGTCGGTGAGTTCGTGAGGCCACAGGGGTCGGTGAGTTCGGGAGGCCATAGGGGTTGGTGAGTTCAGCAGGCCACAGAGGTCGGTGAGTTCGGGAGGCCACAGGGGTCGGTGAGTTCGGGAGGCCACAGGGGTCGGTGAGTTCGGGAGGCCACAGGGGTCGGTGAGTTCGTGAGGCCACAGGGGTCGGTGAGTTCGGGAGGCCATAGGGGTTGGTGAGTTCAGGAGGCCACAGAGGTCGGTGAGTTCGGGAGGCCACAGGGGTCGGTGAGTTCGGGAGGCCACAGGGGTCGGTGAGTTCGGGAGGCCACAGGGGTCGGTGGTTTCGGAAAGCCACAGAGGTCGGTGAGTTCAGGAGGCCACAGTGGTCGTGAGTTCGGGAGGCCACAGAGGTCGTTGAGTTTGGGAGGTCAGAGAGCTCGGTGAGCCACAGGGGTCGGTGAGTTCGGGAGGCCACAGGGGTCAGTGAGTTCGGGAGGTCACATAGGTCGGTGAGTTCAGGAAGTCAGAAGTCCGGGAGGCCACAGAGTTCAGTGAGTTCGGGAGGTCACAAAGGTCGGTGAGTTTAGGAGGCCACAGCGGTCGGTGAGTTCGGGAGGTCACAGAGGTCGGTGACTTCGGGAGGTCACAAAGGTCAGAAGTCCATGAGGCCACAGCGGTCGGTGAGTTCGGGAAGCCACAGGGGTCAGTGAGTTCGGGAGATCACAGGGGTCAGTGAGTTCGGGAGGTCACAGAGGTCGTTGAGTTCGGGAGGCCGCAGAGGTCGGTGAGTTCGGGAGGTCACAGAGGTCGGTGACTTCGGGAGGTCACAGAGGTCAGAAGTCCATGAGGCCACAGCGGTCGGTGAGTTCGGGAAGCCACAGGGGTCAGTGAGTTCGGGAGATCAGAAGTCCGCGAGGCCACAGAGGTCGGTGAGTTCAGGAGGTCACAGGGGTCAGTGAGTTCGGGAGGTCACAAAGGTCGGTGAGTTCGGGAGGTCACAGAGGTCGGTGAGTTCAGGAGGTCACAGGGGTTGGTGAGTTCGAGAGGCCACAGAGGTCGGTGAGTTCAGGAGGCCACAGTGGTCGGTGAGTTCGGGAGGTCACAGAGGTCGGTGAGTTCGGGAGGTCACAGAGGTCGTTGAGTTCGGGAGGCCACAGAGGTCGGTGAGTTCGGGAGGCCACAGGGGTCGGTGAGTTCGGGAGGCCACAGGGGTCGGTGAGTTCGGGAGGCCACAGGGGTCGGTGAGTTCGGGAGGCCACAGAGGTCGGTGAGTTCGGGAGGCCACAGTGGTCGGTGAGTTCGGGAGGTCACAGAGGTCGGTGAGTTCGGGAGGTCACAGAGGTCGGTGAGTTCGGGAGGCCACAGGGGTCGGTGAGTTCGGGAGGCCACAGGGCTCGGTGAGTTCGGGAGGCCACAGGGGTCGGTGAGTTCGGGAGGCCACAAGGGTCGGTGAGTTCGGGAGGCCACAGAGGTCGGTGAGTTCGGGAGGCCACAGAGGTCGGTGAGTTCAGGAGGCCACAGAGGTCGGTGAGTTCAGGAGGCCACAGTGGTCGTGAGTTCGGGAGGCCACAGAGGTCGGTGAGTTCGGGAGGTCAGAGAGCTCGGTGAGCCACAGGGGTCGGTGAGTTCGGGAGGTCACAGGGGTCAGTGAGTTCGGGAGGATACAGAGGTCGGTGAGTTCAGGAAGTCCGGGAGGCCACAGAGGTCAGTGAGTTCGGGAGGTCACAAAGGTCGGTGAGTTTAGGAGGCCACAGCGGTCGGTGAGTTCGGGAGGTCACAGAGGTCGGTGACTTCGGGAGGTCACAGAGGTCAGAAGTCCATGAGGCCACAGCGGTCGGTGAGTTCGGGAAGCCACAGGGGTCAGTGAGTTCGGGAGATCAGAAGTCCGCGAGGCCACAGAGGTCGGTGAGTTCAGAAGATCACAGGGGTCAGTGAGTTCGGGAGGTCACAGAGGTCAGTGAGATCGGGAGGTCACAGAGGTCGGTGAGTTCAGGAGGCCATAGGGGTTGCTGAGTTCGAGAGGCCACAGAGGTCGGTGAGTTCAGGAGGCCACAGGGGTCGGTGAGTTCGGGAGGTCACAGAGGGCGGTGAGTTCGGGAGGTCACAGAGGTCGTTGAGTTTGGGAGGCCGCAGAGGTCGGTGAGTTCGGGAGGTCACAGAGGTCGGTGACTTTGGGAGGTCACAGAGGTCAGAAGTCCATGAGGCCAAAGCGGTCGGTGATTTCGGGAAGCCACAGGGGTCAGTGAGTTCGGGAGATCAGAAGTCCGCGAGGCCACAGAGGTCGGTGAGTTCAGGAGATCACAGTGGTCAGTGAGTTCGGGAGGTCATAAAGGTCAGTGAGTTCGGGAGGTCACAGAGGTCGGTGAGTTCAGGAGGCCACATGGGTTGGTGAGTTCGAGAGACCACAGAGGTCGGTGAGTTCAGGAGGCCACAGGGGTCGGTGAGTTCGGGAGGTCACAGAGGTCGGTGAGTTCGGGAGGTCACAGAGGTCGTTGAGTTCGGGAGGCCACAGAGGTCGGTGAGTTCGGGAGGCCACAGAGGTCGGTGAGTTCGAGAGGCCACAGAGGTCGGTGAGTTCAGGAGGCCACAGAGGTCGGTGAGTTCGGGAGGCCACAGGAGTCGGTGAGTTCGGGAGGCCACAGGGTTCGGTGAGTTCGAGAGGCCACAGGGGTCGGTGAGTTCGGGAGGCCACCGGGGTCGGTGAGTTCGGGAGGCCACAGAGGTCGGTGAGTTCGGGAGGTCACAGGGGTCGGTGAGTTCGGGAGGCCACAGGGGTCGGTGAGTTCGGGAGGCCACAGAGGTCGGTGAGTTCGGGAGGCCACAGGGGTCGGTGAGTTCGGGAGGCCACAGAGGTCGGTGAGTTCGGGAGGCCACAGGGGTCGGTGAGTTCAGGTGGCCACAGAGGTCGGTGAGTTCGGGAGGCCACAGGGGTCAGTGAGTTCGGCAGATCAGAAGTCCGCGAGGCCACAGAGGTCGGTGAGTTCAGGAGATCACAGGGGTCAGTGAGTTCGGGAGGTCACAAAGGTCAGTGAGTTCGGGAGGTCACAGTGGTCGGTGAGTTCAGGAGGCCACAGGGGTTGGTGAGTTCGAGAGGCCACAGAGGTCGGTGAGTTCAGGAGGCCACAGGGGTCGGTGAGTTCGGGAGGTCACAGAGGTCGGTGAGTTCGGGAGGTCACAGAGGTCATTGAGTTCGGGAGGCCACAGAGGTCGGTGAGTTCGGGAGGCCACAGAGGTCGGTGAGTTCGGGAGGCCACAGAGGTCGGTGAGATCGGGAGGCCACAGAGGTCGGTGAGTTCGGGAGGCCACAGAGGTCGGTGAGTTCGGGAGGCCACAGGAGTCGGTGAGTTCGGGAGGCCACAGGGCTCGGTGAGTTCGAGAGGCCACAGTGGTCGGTGAGTTCGGGAGGCCACAGGGGTCGGTGAGTTCGGGAGGCCACAGAGGTCGGTGAGTTCGGGAGGTCACAGAGGTCGGTGAGTTCGGGAGGTCACAGAGGTCATTGAGTTCGGGAGGCCACAGAGGTCGGTGAGTTCGGGAGGCCACAGAGGTCGGTGAGTTCGGGAGGCCACAGAGGTCGGTGAGATCGGGAGGCCACAGAGGTCGGTGAGTTCGGGAGGCCACAGAGGTCGGTGAGTTCGGGAGGCCACAGGAGTCGGTGAGTTCGGGAGGCCACAGGGCTCGGTGAGTTCGAGAGGCCACAGTGGTCGGTGAGTTCGGGAGGCCACAGGGGTCGGTGAGTTCGGGAGGCCACAGAGTTCGGTGAGTTCGGGAGGTCACAGGGGTCGGTGAGTTCGGGAGGCCACAGGGGTCGGTGAGTTCGGGAGGCCACAGAGATCGGTGAGTTCGGGAGGCCACAGGGGTCGGTGAGTTGGGGAGGCCAAAGAGGTCGGTGAGTTCGGGAGGCCACAGTGGTCGTGAGTTCGGGAGGCCACAGAGGTCGTTGAGTTTGGGAGGTCAGAGAGCTCGGTGAGCCACAGGGGTCGGTGAGTTCGGGAGGCCAAAGAGGTCGGTGATTTCGGGAGGCCTCAGAGGTCGGTGAGTTCGGGAGGCCACAGAGGTCGGTGAGTTCGGGAGGTCAGAAGTCGGGGAAGCCACAGAGGTCGGTGAATTCGGGAGGTCACAGGGTTCAGTGAGTTCGGGAGGCCACAGGGGTCAGTGAGTTCGGGAGGTCACAGAGGTCGGTGAGTTCGGGAGGCCACAGAGGTCGGTGTGTTCGGGAGGTCACAGAGCTCGGTGAGTTCGGGAGGCCACAGAGGTCATTGAGTTCGGGAGGTCACAGATGTCGGTGAGTTCAGGAAGTCAGAAGTCCGGGAGGCCACAGAGGTCAGTGAGTTCGTGAGGTCACAAAGTTCGGTGAGTTCAGGAGGCCACAGCGGTCGGTGAGTTCGGGAGGTCAGAGGTGCGCGAGGCCACAGAGGTCGGTGAGTTCGGGAGGCCACAGGGGTCGGTGAGTTCGGGAGGCCACAGAGGTCGGTGAGTTTGGGAGGTCACAGGGGTCGGTGAGTTCGGGAGGCCACAGAGGTCGGTGAGTTCGGGAGGCCACAGGGGTCGGTGAGTTCAGGAGGCCACAGAGGTCGGTGAGTTCGGGAGGTCACAGGGGTCGGTGAGTTGGGGAGGCCAAAGAGGTCGGTGAGTTCGGGAGGCCACAGTGGTCGTGAGTTCGGGAGGCCACAGAGGTCGTTGAGTTTGGGAGGTCAGAGAGCTCGGTGAGCCACAGGGGTCGGTGAGTTCGGGAGGCCAAAGAGGTCGGTGATTTCGGGAGGCCTCAGAGGTCGGTGAGTTCGGGAGGCCACAGAGGTCGGTGAGTTCGGGAGGTCAGAAGTCGGGTAAGCCACAGAGGTCGGTGAGTTCGGGAGGTCACAGGGGTCAGTGAGTTCGGGAGGCCACAGGGGTCAGTGAGTTCGGGAGGTCACAGAGGTCGGTGAGTTCGGGAGGCCACAGAGGTCGGTGTGTTCGGGAGGTCACAGAGCTCGGTGAGTTCGGGAGGCCACAGAGGTCATTGAGTTCGGGAGGTCACAGATGTCGGTGAGTTCAGGAAGTAAGAAGTCCGGGAGGCCACAGAGGTCAGTGAGTTCGTGAGGTCACAAAGTTCGGTGAGTTCAGGAGGCCACAGCGGTCGGTGAGTTCGGGAGGTCAGAGGTCCGCGAGGCCACAGAGGTCGGTGAGTTCGGGAAGTCACAGGGGTCAGTGAGTTCGGGAGGCCACAGAGGTCATTGAGTTCGAGAGGCCACAGGGGTTGGTGAGTTCGGAAAGCCACAGAGGTCGGTGAGTTCAGAAGGCCACAGAAGTCGGTGAGTTCGTGAGGCCACAGGGGTCAGTGAGTTCGGGAGGCCACAGGGGTCGGTGAGTTCGGAAAGCCACAGAGGTCGGTGAGTTCAGGAGGCCACAGAGGTCGGTGAGTTCAGGAGGCCACAGTGGTCGTGAGTTCGGGAGGCCACAGAGGTCGGTGAGTTCGGGAGGTCAGAGAGCTCGGTGAGCCACAGGGGTCGGTGAGTTCGGGAGGCCACAGAGCTCGGTGAGTTCGGGAGGTCACAGGGGTCAGTGAGTTCGGGAGGTCACAGAGGTCGGTGAGTTCAGGAAGTCAGAAGTCCGGGAGGCCACAGAGGTCAGTGAGTTCGGGAGGTCACAAAGGTCGATGAGTTTAGGAGGCCACAGCGGTCGGTGAGTTCGGGAGGTCACAGAGGTCGGTGACTTCGGGAGGTCACAGAGGTCAGAAGTCCATGAGGCCACAGCGGTCGGTGAGTTCGGGAAGCCACAGGGGTCAGTGAGTTCGGGAGAACAGAAGTCCGCGAGGCCACAGAGGTCGGTGAGTTCAGGAGATCACAGGGGTCAGTGAGTTCGGGAGGTCACAGAGGTCAGTGAGTTCGGGAGGTCACAGAGGTCGGTGAGTTCAGGAGGCCACAGGGGTCGGTGAGTTCGGGAGGTCACAGAGGTCGGTGAGTTCGGGAGGTCACAGAGGTCGTTGAGTTCGGGAGGCCACAGAGGTCGGTGAGTTCGGGAGGCCACAGAGGTCGGTGAGTTCGGGAGGTCACAGAGGTCGGTGAGTTCGGGAGGTCACAGAGGTCGTTGAGTTCGGGAGGCCACAGAGGTCGGTGAGTTCGGGAGGCCACAGAGGTCGGTGAGTCCGGGAGGCCACAGAGGTCGATGAGTTCGGGAGGCCACAGAGGTCGGTGAGTTCGGGAGGCCACAGGAGTCGGTGAGTTCGGGAGGCCACAGAGGTCGGTGAGCTCGGGAGGCCACAGGGGTCGGTGAGTTCGGGAGGTCAAAGGGGTCGGTGAGTTCGGGAGGCCACAGGGGTCGGTGAGTTCGGGAGGCCACAGGGGTCGGTGAGTTCGGGAGGCCACAGGGGTCGGTGAGTTCGGGAGGCCACAGAGGTCGGTGAGTTCGGGAGGTCACAGGGGTCGGTGAGTTCGGGAGGCCACAGGGGTCGGTGAGTTCGGGAGGCCACAGAGATCGGTGAGTTCGGGAGGCCACAGAGGTCGGTGAGTTCGGGAGGCCAAAGAGGTCGGTGAGTTCGGGAGGCCACAGTGGTCGTTGAGTTTGGGAGGTCAGAGAGCTCGGTGAGCCACAGGGGTCGGTGAGTTCGGGAGGCCAAAGAGGTCGGTGATTTCGGGAGGCCTCAGAGGTCGGTGAGTTCGGGAGGCCACAGAGGTCGGTGAGTTCGGGAGGTCAGAAGTCGGGGAAGCCACAGAGGTCGGTGAATTCGGGAGGTCACAGGGGTCAGTGAGTTCGGGAGGCCACAGGGGTCAGTGAGTTCGGGAGGTCACAGAGGTCGGTGAGTTCGGGAGGCCACAGAGGTCGGTGTGTTCGGGAGGTCACAGAGCTCGGTGAGTTCGGGAGGCCACAGAGGTCATTGAGTTCGGGAGGTCACAGATGTCGGTGAGTTCAGGAAGTCAGAAGTCCGGGAGGCCACAGAGGTCAGTGAGTTCGTGAGGTCACAAAGTTCGGTGAGTTCAGGAGGCCACAGCGGTCGGTGAGTTCGGGAGGTCAGAGGTGCGCGAGGCCACAGAGGTCGGTGAGTTCGGGAGGCCACAGGGGTCGGTGAGTTCGGGAGGCCACAGAGGTCGGTGAGTTCGGGAGGTCACAGGGGTCGGTGAGTTCGGGAGGCCACAGGGGTCGGTGAGTTCGGGAGGCCACAGGGGTCGGTGAGTTCGGGAGGCCACAGAGGTCGGTGAGTTCGGGAGGTCACAGGGGTCGGTGAGTTGGGGAGGCCAAAGAGGTCGGTGAGTTCGGGAGGCCACAGTGGTCGTGAGTTCGGGAGGCCACAGAGGTCGTTGAGTTTGGGAGGTCAGAGAGCTCGGTGAGCCACAGGGGTCGGTGAGTTCGGGAGGCCAAAGAGGTCGGTGATTTCGGGAGGCCTCAGAGGTCGGTGAGTTCGGGAGGCCACAGAGGTCGGTGAGTTCGGGAGGTCAGAAGTCGGGGAAGCCACAGAGGTCGGTGAGTTCGGGAGGTCACAGGGGTCAGTGAGTTCGGGAGGCCACAGGGGTCAGTGAGTTCGGGAGGTCACAGAGGTCGGTGAGTTCGGGAGGCCACAGAGGTCGGTGTGTTCGGGAGGTCACAGAGCTCGGTGAGTTCGGGAGGCCACAGAGGTCATTGAGTTCGGGAGGTCACAGATGTCGGTGAGTTCAGGAAGTCAGAAGTCCGGGAGGCCACAGAGGTCAGTGAGTTCGTGAGGTCACAAAGTTCGGTGAGTTCAGGAGGCCACAGCGGTCGGTGAGTTCGGGAGGTCAGAGGTCCGCGAGGCCACAGAGGTCGGTGAGTTCGGGAAGTCACAGGGGTCAGTGAGTTCGGGAGGCCACAGAGGTCATTGAGTTCGAGAGGCCACAGGGGTTGGTGAGTTCGGAAAGCCACAGAGGTCGGTGAGTTCAGAAGGCCACAGAAGTCGGTGAGTTCGTGAGGCCACAGGGGTCAGTGAGTTCGGGAGGCCACAGGGGTCGGTGAGTTCGGAAAGCCACAGAGGTCGGTGAGTTCAGGAGGCCACAGAGGTCGGTGAGTTCAGGAGGCCACAGTGGTCGTGAGTTCGGGAGGCCACAGAGGTCGGTGAGTTCGGGAGGTCAGAGAGCTCGGTGAGCCACAGGGGTCGGTGAGTTCGGGAGGCCACAGAGCTCGGTGAGTTCGGGAGGTCACAGGGGTCAGTGAGTTCGGGAGGTCACAGAGGTCGGTGAGTTCAGGAAGTCAGAAGTCCGGGAGGCCACAGAGGTCAGTGAGTTCGGGAGGTCACAAAGGTCGGTGAGTTTAGGAGGCCACAGCGGTCGGTGAGTTCGGGAGGTCACAGAGGTCGGTGACTTCGGGAGGTCACAGAGGTCAGAAGTCCATGAGGCCACAGCGGTCGGTGAGTTCGGGAAGCCACAGGGGTCAGTGAGTTCGGGAGAACAGAAGTCCGCGAGGCCACAGAGGTCGGTGAGTTCAGGAGATCACAGGGGTCAGTGAGTTCGGGAGGTCACAGAGGTCAGTGAGTTCGGGAGGTCACAGAGGTCGGTGAGTTCAGGAGGCCATAGGGGTTGGTGAGTTCGAGAGGCCACAGAGGTTGGTGAGTTCAGGAGGCCACAGGGGTCGGTGAGTTCGGGAGGTCACAGAGGTCGGTGAGTTCGGGAGGTCACAGAGGTCGTTGAGTTCGGGAGGCCACAGAGGTCGGTGAGTTCGGGAGGCCACAGAGGTCGGTGAGTTCGGGAGGCCACAGAGGTCGATGAGTTCGGGAGGCCACAGAGGTCGGTGAGTTCGGGAGGCCACAGGAGTCGGTGAGTTCGGGAGGCCACATGGGTCGGTGAGTTCGGGAGGCCACAGAGGTCGGTGAGCTCGGGAGGCCACAGGGGTCGGTGAGTTCGGGAGGTCAAAGGGGTCGGTGAGTTCGGGAGGCCACAGGGGTCAGTGAGTTCGGGAGGCCACAGGGGTCGGTGAGTTCGGGAGGCCACAGGGGTCGGTGAGTTCGGGAGGCCACAGGGGTCGGTGAGTTGGGGAGGTCACAGGGGTCGGTGAGTTCGGGAGGCCACAGAGGTCGGTGATTTCGGGAGGCCACAGAGGTCGGTGAGTTCGGGAGGCCACAGAGGTCGGTGATTTCGGGAGGCCACAGAGGTCGGTGATTTCGGGAGGCCACAGAGGTCGGTGAGTTCGGGAGGTCAGAAGTCGTGGAGGCCACAGAGGTCGGTGAGTTCGGGAGGTCACAGGGGTCAGTGAGTTCGGGAGGCCACAGGGGTCTGTGAGTTCAGGAGGTCACAGAGGTCGGTGAGTTCGGGAGGCCACAGAGGTCGGTGAGTTCGGGAGGTCACAGAGGTCGGTGAGTTCAGGAAGTCAGAAGTCCGGGAGGCCACAGAGGTCATTGCGTTCAGGAGGCCACAACGGTCGGTGAGTTCGGGAGGTCAGAAGTCCGCGAGGCCACAGAAGTCGGTGAGTTCGGGAAGTCACAGGGGTCAGTGAGTTCAGGAGGCCACAGAAGTCGGTGAGTTCGTGAGGCCACAGGGGTCAGTGAGTTCGGGAGGCCACAGGGGTCGGTGAGTTCGGAAAGCCACAGAGGTCGGTGAGTTCAGGAGGCCACAGAGGTCGGTGAGTTCAGGAGGCCACAGAGGTCGGTGAGTTCGGGAGGTCACAGAGGTCGGTGAGTTCAGGAAGTCAGAAGTCCGGGAGGCCACAGAGGTCAGTGAGTTCGGGAGGTCACAAAGGTCGGTGTGTTTAGGAGGCCACAGCGGTCGGTGAGTTCGGGAGGTCACATAGGTCGGTGACTTCGGGAGGTCACAGAGGTCAGAAGTCCATGAGGCCACAGCGGTCGGTGAGTTCGGGAAGCCACAGGGGTCAGTGAGTTCGGGAGAACAGAAGTCCGCGAGGCCACAGAGGTCGGTGAGTTCAGGAGATCACAGGGGTCAGTGAGTTCGGGAGGTCACAGAGGTCAGTGAGTTCGGGAGGTCACAGAGGTCGGTGAGTTCAGGAGGCCATAGGGGTTGGTGAGTTCGAGAGGCCACAGAGGTTGGTGAGTTCAGGAGGCCACAGGGGTCGGTGAGTTCGGGAGGTCACAGAGGTCGGTGAGTTCGGGAGGTCACAGAGGTCGTTGAGTTCGGGAGGCCACAGAGGTCGGTGAGTTCGGGAGGCCACAGAGGTCGGTGAGTCCGGGAGGCCACAGAGGTCGATGAGTTCGGGAGGCCACAGAGGTCGGTGAGTTCGGGAGGCCACAGGAGTCGGTGAGTTCGGGAGGCCACAGGGGTCGGTGAGTTCGGGAGGCCACAGAGGTCGGTGAGCTCGGGAGGCCACAGGGGTCGGTGAGTTCGGGAGGTCAAAGGGGTCGGTGTGTTCGGGAGGCCACAGGGGTCGGTGAGTTCGGGAGGCCACAGGGGTCGGTGAGTTCGGGAGGCCACAGGGGTCGGTGAGTTCGGGAGGCCACAGGGGTCGGTGAGTTGGGGAGGTCACAGGGGTCGGTGAGTTCGGGAGGCCACAGAGGTCGGTGATTTCGGGAGGCCACAGAGGTCGGTGAGTTCGGGAGGCCACAGAGGTCGGTGATTTCGGGAGGCCACAGAGGTCGGTGATTTCGGGAGGCCACAGAGGTCGGTGATTTCGGGAGGCCACAGAGGTCGGTGAGTTTGGGAGGTCAGAAGTCGGGGAGGCCACAGAGGTCGGTGAGTTCGGGAGGTCACAGGGGTCAGTGAGTGCGGGAGGCCACAGGGGTCTGTGAGTTCAGGAGGTCACAGAGGTCAGTGAGTTCGGGAGGCCACAGAGGTCGGTGAGTTCGGGAGGTCACAGAGGTCGGTGAGTTCAGGAAGTCAGAAGTCCGGGAGGCCACAGAGGTCATTGCGTTCAGGAGGCCACAGAAGTCGGTGAGTTCGGGAAGTCACAGGGGTCAGTGAGTTCAGGAGGCCACAGAAGTCGGTGAGTTCGTGAGGCCACAGGAGTCAGTGAGTTCGGGAGGCCACAGGGGTCGGTGAGTTCGGAAAGCCACAGAGGTCGGTGAGTTCAGGAGGCCACAGAGGTCGGTGAGTTCAGGAGGCCACAGAGGTCGGTGAGTTCGGGAGGTCACAGAGGTCGGTGAGTTCAGGAAGTCAGAAGTCCGGGAGGCCACAGAGGTCAGTGAGTTCGGGAGGTCACAAAGGTCGGTGAGTTTAGGAGGCCACAGCGGTCGGTGAGTTCGGGAGGTCACAGAGGTCGGTGACTTCGGGAGGTCACAGAGGTCAGAAGTCCATGAGGCCACAGCGGTCGGTGAGTTCGGGAAGCCACAGGGGTCAGTGAGTTCGGGAGAACAGAAGTCCGCGAGGCCACAGAGGTCGGTGAGTTCAGGAGATCACAGGGGTCAGTGAGTTCGGGAGGTCACAGAGGTCAGTGAGTTCGGGAGGTCACAGAGGTCGGTGAGTTCAGGAGGCCATAGGGGTTGGTGAGTTCGAGAGGCCACAGAGGTTGGTGAGTTCAGGAGGCCACAGGGGTCGGTGAGTTCGGGAGGTCACAGAGGTCGGTGAGTTCGGGAGGTCACAGAGGTCGTTGAGTTCGGGAGGCCACAGAGGTCGGTGAGTTCGGGAGGCCACAGAGGTCGGTGAGTCCGGGAGGCCACAGAGGTCGATGAGTTCGGGAGGCCACAGAGGTCGGTGAGTTCGGGAGGCCACAGGAGTCGGTGAGTTCGGGAGGCCACAGGGGTCGGTGAGTTCGGGAGGCCACAGAGGTCGGTGAGCTCGGGAGGCCACAGGGGTCGGTGAGTTCGGGAGGTCAAAGGGGTCGGTGAGTTCGGGAGGCCACAGGGGTCGGTGAGTTCGGGAGGCCACAGGGGTCGGTGAGTTCGGGAGGCCACAGGGGTCGGTGAGTTCGGGAGGCCACAGAGGTCGGTGAGTTGGGGAGGTCACAGGGGTCGGTGAGTTCGGGAGGCCACAGAGGTCGGTGATTTCGGGAGGCCACAGAGGTCGGTGAGTTCGGGAGGCCACAGAGGTCGGTGATTTCGGGAGGCCACAGAGGTCGGTGATTTCGGGAGGCCACAGAGGTCGGTGAGTTTGGGAGGTCAGAAGTCGGGGAGGCCACAGAGGTCGGTGAGTTCGGGAGGTCACAGGGGTCAGTGAGTTCGGGAGGCCACAGGGGTCTGTGAGTTCAGGAGGTCACAGAGGTCGGTGAGTTCGGGAGGCCACAGAGGTCGGTGAGTTCGGGAGGTCACAGAGGTCGGTGAGTTCAGGAAGTCAGAAGTCCGGGAGGCCACAGAGGTCATTGCGTTCAGGAGGCCACAGCGGTCGGTGAGTTCGGGAGGCCACAGGGGTCAGTGAGTTCGGGAGGCCACAGGGGTCAGTGAGTTCGGAAAGCCACAGAGGTCGGTGAGTTCAGGAGGCCACAGAGGTCGGTGAGTTCAGGAGGCCACAGAGGTCGGTGAGTTCAGGAGGCCACAGAGGTCAGTGAGTTCAGGAGGCCACAGGGGTCGGTGAGTTTAGGAGGCCACAGAGGTCGGTGAGTTTAGGAGGCCACAGCGGTCGGTGAGTTCGGGAGGTCACAGAGGTCGGTGACTTCGGGAGGTCACAGAGGTCAGAAGTCCATGAGGCCACAGCGGTCGGTGAGTTCGGGAAGCCACAGGGGTTAATGAGTTCGGGAGATCAGAAGTCCGCGAGGCCACAGAGGTCGGTGAGTTCAGGAGATCACAGGGGTCAGTGAGTTCGGGAGGTCACAGAGGGCAGTGAATTCGGGAGGTCACAGAGGTCGGTGAGTTCAGGAGGCCATAAGGGTTGGTGAGTTCGAGACGCCACAGAGGTCGGTGAGTTCAGGAGGCCACAGGGGTCGGTGAGTTCGGGAGGTCACAGAGGTCGGTGAGTTCGGGAGGTCACAGAGGTCGTTGAGTTCGGGAGGCCACAGAGGTCGGTGAGTTCGGGAGGCCACAGAGGTCGGTGAGTTCGGGAGGCCACAGGAGTCGGTGAGTTCGGGAGGCCACAGAGGTCGGTGAGTTCGGGAGGCCACAGGGGTCGGTGAGTTCGAGAGGCCACAGAGGTCGGTGAGTTCGGGAGGCCACAGGATTCGGTGAGTTCGGGAGGCCACAGGGGTCGATGAGTTCGGGAGGCCACAGAGGTCAGTGAGTTCGGGAGGTCACAGAGGTCGGTGAGTTCGGGAGGCCATAGGGGTCGGTGAGTTCGAGAGGCCACAGAGGTCGGTGAGTTCAGGAGGCCACAGGGGTCGGTGAGTTCGGGAGGTCACAGAGGTCGGTGAGTTCGGGAGGTCACAGAGGTCGTTGAGTTCGGGAGGCCACAGAGGTCGGTGAGTTCGGGAGGCCACAGAGGTCGGTGAGTTCGGGAGGCCACAGAGGTCGGTGAGTTCGGGAGGCCACAGAGGTCGGTGAGTTCGGGAGGCCACAGGGGTCGGTGAGTTCGGGAGGCCACAGGGGTCGGTGAGTTCGGGATGCCACAGGGGTCGGTGAGTTTGGGAGGCCACAGGAGTCGGTGAGTTCGGGAGGCCACAGGGGTCGGTGAGTTCGGGAGGCCACAGGGGTCGGTGAGTTCGGGAGGTCACAGAGGTCGGTGAGTTCGGGAGGCCACAGAGGTCGGTGAGTTCGGGAGGCCACAGGGGTCGGTGAGTTCGGGAGGCCACAGAGGTCGGTGAGTTCGGGAGGCCACAGGGGTCGGTGAGTTCAGGAGGCCACAGAGGTCGGTGAGTTCGGGAGGCCACAGGGGTCGGTGAGTTCGGGAGGCCACAGAGGTCGGTGAGTTCGGGAGGCCACAGGGGTCGGTGAGTTCGGGAGACCACAGAGGTCGGTGAGTTCGGGAGGCCACAGAGGTCGGTGAGTTCAGGAGGCCACAGAGGTCGGTGAGTTCGGGAGGCCACAGAGGTCGGTGAGTTCGGGAGGCCACAGAGGTCGGTGAGTTCGGGAGGCCTCAGAGGTCGGTGAGTTCGGGAGGCCACAGAGGTCGGTGAGTTCGGGAGGCCACAGAGGTCGGTGAGTTCGGGAGGCCACAGAGGTCGGTTAGTTCGGAAGGCCACAGAGGTCGGTGAGTTCGGGAGGCCACAGAGGTCGGTGAGTTCGGGAGGCCACAGCGGTCGGTGAGTTCGGGAGGTCACCGAGGTCAGAAATCCGTGAGGCCACAGAGGTCGGTGAGTTCGCGAGGTCACAGAGGTCGGTGAGTTCGGGAGGTCACCGAGGTCAGAAATCCGTGAGGCCACAGAGGTCGGTGATTTCGCGAGGTCACAGAGGTCGGTGAGTTCGGGTGGTCACCGAGGTCAGAAATCCGTGAGGCCACAGAGGTCGGTGAGTTCGCGAGGTCACAGAGGTCGGTGAGTTCGGGAGGTCACCGAGGTCAGAAATCCGTGAGGCCACAGAGGTCGGTGATTTCGTGAGGCCACAGAGGTCGGTGATTTCGCGAGGTCACAGAGATCGGTGAGCTGAGTCGGTATCTCTCTTTTCTCTATTTCTTTTTAATTAGGTTTTAAACTAGGTACGTCTAGCTTGAGGGATGGCAGGGCAGTTCAGTCCCATGGAGTGCACATCTTGTGGCAGGTAGGAAGTCCTAGACGCTTCGCGTGGCCTAGACAACCACGTGTGTACGAGGTGTCTCCAGCTTCAACTACTCGTGCTCCGCCTTTCAGAGCTAGAGCAATGGCTGGAGTCAAAACGGTGCAACCACGAGGCTGAGAGCTATGTGGAAAGTACGTTTCAGGAGCTGGTCACCCCGCAGCATAAAGGCGTGCAGGCAGAGGGGAAGCGGGAGACCACCAGACGAAATACGAATGTTAGGCAGGTAGTGCAGGATTCCTCCCGTGAGTTCTTCTCACTTTCGAACCGATATTCACTTTTGAGTATCTGTAAGGGTGACGGTGCCTCTGGGGAGTGCAGCCAGAGCCAGTTCCAAGGCACCACGGGTGGCTGAGCTGCACAGGGAGGAGGGACGGAGAATAAAAGAGCTCTAGTGATGGGGGATTCTATAGTTAGGGGAATAGACAGGCATTTCTGCAGCCCAAATATTATGGTGCCAGAGTCAAGGATGTCACAGAGTGGCTCAGGGCATTCTTGGGGAGGGGGGCGGGGGGAAGGATAAACAGCTAGAGGTCGTGGTCCATATTGGGGAGGGATGAGGTCCAGGCAGAATTCCAGGAGCTAGGAAGAAAATTAAAGGGTAGGACCTCAAGGTAGTAATCTTTGGTTTACTACGGGTGCCACGAACTAATGAGTACGAGAATAGAAGGATAGAGAGGATGAACACATGACTGGAGAGTTGGAGTAGGAGGGAGGGCTTTAAATTCTTGAGGCATTGGGACCGCTTCTGCGGGAGATGGGACCTGTATAAACCGGACAGGTTGCACCTCAACAGCGCCAGTACCAATATCCTCGCAGGGAGTTTTGCTAGGCTGATGGGGAGAGTTTAAACTAGCTTGGTAGGGGGATGGGAACCTGAGAACTAATTCAATAGGGAAGAAAGTAAAGCAGAAATTGGATAGCAAGAATCTAAAAAGTGAATCCGTAAGACAGAGGAAGCAAGGCTTAATAAGTAGTAAGCAAGGATGTCTTCCTGTGCTAAATGGTATATACTTTAATGCAAGTATAGCAAGGCAGATGAGCTAAGAGCACAGGTAGATAGATACTTGGGAGGATGACTTTATAGCCATTATGGAAACATGGCTGAAAGAGAGGCACGTTTTGCAGATCAATATTCCTGGTTACAGGGTTTTTAGACAAGACAGTGAAGGGGGTAAAAAGGGGGGCGGGGGGGGGGCATCGCGGTTCTGCTTAAAGAAACTATTACAGCGGTGAGGAGGGATGATATGTTAGAGGGATCATCAAATAAGGTAATATGGGTCGAATTGAAAAATAAGAAAATGCCGATCACACTGCTGGGCATGTATTATACACCCCCAAACAGTGGGAGTGAGATAGTGGAGCAAATATGTAGGCAAATTGCTGTGATGTCCAAAAACAAAATGGTAGTCATAGTTGGGGATTTTAACTATACAAATATTGATTGGGACATATATAGTGTGAAGAGTATAGAGGGTGTGGAATTCTTGAAATGCATTCAAGAGAACTTTTTTAGTCAGTACGTAGCAAGCTCAACATGAGAGGAGATGGTTTTGGATTTAGTTTTGGGGAAGGAAGCTGGGAAAGTTGAAGGGGTATTAGTGGGGGAGCACTTGGGTGTCAATGACCATAATTTAGTCAGATTCAAGTTGGTAATGGATAAGGACCAGAATAGGCCTAGAATAAAAGTCCCGAATTGGGGAAAAGCTAATTTTGCTAAGCTAAGGAGTGATTTGGCCACAGTGGACTGGGAACAGCTACTTGTGGGTAAAAAATGTCGGAACAGTGGGAGGCATTCAAGGAGGAGATCCGGAAGGCTCAGGCCAAACATGTGCCCTTAAAGAAAAAGGGTGGGAATAATAATTCTCGATTCCCCTGGATGTCTACGGACTTACAGGGAGGATAAAGAAAAAAAGGGATGCTTATGTCATATATCAACAGCTAAATACTATAGAATCTTTAGAGGAATATAAAAAGTTAAGAGGCAAAATTAAAAAGGATATTAGGAATGCTAAGCGAGAGCATGAAAGATTCTTGGCTAGTAAAATTAAGGAAACCCCAAAGATGTTCAATAAATATATTGAGAGTAAGGGGTAACTAAAGAAGTGGTAGGGCCTATTAGAGACCATGACGGTAATCTATGTGTGGCGGCTGAAGATGTTGGTAAGGTTCTTAACGAATACTTTGCATCTGTTTTCACAAAGGAAAAGGGCAATGCAGATACTGCTATCGAGGAGTGTGAAATTCTGGATGAAATAAATATAGTGACAGAGGAATTATTAAGGGGTGCAGCAGCTTTGAAAGTAGATAAGTCCCCAGGCCCGGATGAAATGCATCCCAGGCTATTGAGCAAAGTAAAAGAAGAAATAGCAGAGGCCTTGACCATCATTTTCCAGTCCTCTTGGATTTGGGCATGGTGCCGGAGGATTGGAGGACTGCTAATGTAGTGCCCTTGTTTTAGAAGGAAGAAAGGGACAGGCCGAGTAATTACAGGCCTGTCAGCCTAACCTCAGTGGTGGGAAAAATATTGGAAAAAAGCCTGAAAGACGGGATAAATCTATATTTGGAAAGGCAAGGATTAATTAGGGACAGTCAGCACAGATTTGTTAAGGGAAGACCATGTTTGACTAACCTGAATGAATTTTTTGAGGAGGTAACCATGGATCGATGAGGGTAGTACATACGATGTAGTGTATATGGACCTTAACAAGGCTTTTGATAAGGTCCCACATGGCAGACTGGTCATGAAGGTTAAAGCCCATGGGATCCAGGGCAAAGTGGCAAACTGGATCCAAAATTGGCTTGGAGGTAGGAAGCAAAGAGTAATGGTTGATGGAATGTTTTTGTGACTGGAAGGATGTTTCCAGTGGGGTTCCGCAGGGCTCAGTACTGGGTCCCTTGCTTTTTGTGACTTTTTCAAATCTAACTCAACAATTTAGATTTGAATATAGGGAGTATGATTAAGAAGTTTACAGACGACGCTAAAATTGGCTGTTTGGTTGATAGTGGCCAGCACCCAGGTCGCCGGTTGGAGCATTGGCAGGGAAATCGGTTGGACCCTGGTAAGGCAGAGGAGCATGGAAGTTTGTGGCGGACTTGCGACTATTGATCGGGGCGGAGAGCGATGAGGGATCGTGACTGAGATTTGATGGATGATCGTGACGGAGGTTCGGCGAATGTTTGGTGTGAAGGTGTGGCGGGAGATTGCGGCGGAGGTGCGGCGAGTGTTTTTGTGGCGGAGAAGCGATGAGATATTATGGCGGAGGTGTGGTGAACGAGGATACGGAGCCCAGAAGAGCCGAGGGCCCGGAGGCAGCACGGGCCTGCCCACACTGCGCTATGTGTACGCACTAGGTCTGTGCAGCAGAGTAGTCTCCAGTCGTCCTGGTTAATCCCTTGCCACTGGATAAAGGCCTAGCTCTGTCATACTCGTGTGGTGGCTGATGTGCAATGGTCACCAAACATTAAAAAAATCCACGCACAGGCATCTTCCACCCCCTCAATTGGAGTGCAGGACTGGAACATTGGGTCCTTCATTGTAACATATATGAACTCATGTGGAAGCAAGTCATCCTCGTTCAAGGGACCGCCTATGATGAATGCAGAGGAAAGTCATGGGCTGCAGGAGGATATCAATTTACTGGTCAGGTGGGCAGAGCAGTGGCAAATGGAATTTAATTCCGAGGAGTGTGAGTTAATGCACTTTGGGAGGGCTAATAAGAAAAGGATATACACATTAAGCGGTAGGCCACATAATAGTCTAGATAAACAAAGGGACCTTGGAGATCCCTGAAAGTTGTAGGCCAGGTGTACAAGGTGGTTAAGAAGTGTAGGGTGTTCATTTTCCATTCTACTTTGATTCATAGACCTCGGGAACTATAGGAAAGGACTCCACGTAACACAAAGTTTAGGTTTAACCCAACTTTCAGTTTTATCAGGCAAAAACCAACAAAAATTACAGAACAAGTCTTCTGAGAGAACTGATTGAAGACATACAATTACCCATACAGTTAGTTGTTGTCGATTGTAGGCTCGTGGTTGTTTGTTCCTTGACCGGTTGTTCCCCTCCGATGTTCCCTCTTTCTCGTCCTGCTTATCCTTCTGGTCTACTCCGTCCTTCTCCTTCCGTTGTTTTCTTCCTTCCGTTCTGTTGAGCTGCTCTCAGCTCATACATATATATATTAATTTTATGAATAAATCTCCTGCTGGACTGGGTTTTCCATTAACGCGTCTGGATCGGTTTCGATGTTTTGTGGTGATCAGTTTGACTGGCTGTGGTGATGGGTTGGGGTGGCCACAATTTGCACATGGAGTCGACAGGGCAAAAGATAACTCCTTATCTTTAGTGTCCCGTTATCCCAACAATGCACTCCTTGTGGGATCCTTTGTTGTCTTGGTTTATTGTAGACTTGTAGTCTCCCTCGAGAACTGTTTTTCCCCGCTCCGGCCAATCAATCCAGGGGCTCCTCTGCACGATTGTATCAAACCCTTTGTCCCGATTTATAATCAGGTCTAGCTCCAGACTGCAGAGATTGTATCGACCGGTGATGAGTCACCACCTGCCCCAGGCTGGCACCCTTTTTCCTGTCCAGTCAGTCCCAAAAGTTTCTTTAAACCATTTTTAGTTTGTGGCCTCTTCCTGTGCCTTTTGTGAAAATGTGTAAACTTTACAGGAGGCATACGGAATGCTTGCCTTTATTGTAATGAGAGAATCTTAGTTATGAGGACAGATTGGATAGGCTGGGTTTGTTCTCAGGGGAGGTTGAGAGGAGACCTCATTGAGGTATATAAAATATAGAGGGGCCTGGACATAGTGGATAGTAATGGCCTATTTCCATTGGTGGAGAGCCCATTATGAAGGGGCATAGTTTTAAGTTGGTTAGTGGAAGGTTCAGAGAGGATTTGAGAGGGGGCTTCTTTATGCAGAGGGTTATGGGGATCTGGAACTCAGTCTGGAAGAATGGTGGATGCAGAAACCCTCACTACTTTTAAGAGATGGTTGGATGGGCACTTAAAGTGCAGTAATCTGCAGGGTTACGGACCTAGAGGTGATAATTGGGATTAGACATGATAACCTTGTGTTGGCCGACACAGATATAATGGTAAGTACTGCAGAGAATCAAATACAGCCAGGGTGATCTTCTGGACTAGTTTCAATTGCCTGGATGGGTCAGAGAGGAATTTTCCCTGATTTTTTTTCTCCCTAAATTGGCCTGGGTTTTTAACCTGTTGTTGCCTCTCACAGGAGATCACATGGCTGCGGTTGGAGTGGAACGTAGAATGTTTCAGTATAAGCGGTGTCGCAGTCGTGTGAGGCAGACTGGTTGCTCTTTGCCTTTCCGCCATTGTTCATTACATATAAACCTATGAACAACCTTCAGGGCTGCTGACCGAGGGCCGTGCAGCTCTTTGTCGCCCGCCATGGACACGATGGACTGAAATGTCCTCCTCCTGCGCTGTAAACTTCTATGTTTTATGGTGAAGTAGGGCCATGTGGTGGTGTGAATAGTCATTGTGATGTTACCGATGATGCAGATTGATTGCGTTGTCAATAGTCATTGTGATGTTACCGATGATGCAGATTGGTTGCGTTGTCAATAGTCATTGTGATGTTACCGATGATGCAGGTTGGTTGCATTGTCAACAGTCACTGAGAACGAGGGGGCGCCAAAATGTCCTCCAAAGTAACCGTGATGAAGGCCAGAAAGGAGACACTTTACTTGAACAGTAAAGTTACAGAGTGAAGCACACAGATTGCCGTGGGAAGGAAGGGCTCCTCTTTTCCCCCTCTTCTTGCAGTTTTCCTCCCCAGTGTGCAGGATGCAGAAATAATGCTTACATGGTGTGTGCAGCAGAGAGTGTAATGTGCCTGTGGTTTGTCGCTGCTAATCACTGAGACAGCGAGGTGTGGTTGTACAACAGATTAGGAATACAGGAAGTCACACAAGACAGGTATATTCCTTTCCAGAAGGTGGGTGGCTCAGTCTCGGGCCCATTCTGACGGTATTCGTCCTTCCCATATTCAACACATATTGCAGGGCGATATGATAGAATGTTTAAAATGGTGAAAGATGGGTTAGGTAGATAGAAGCAGGCTGCTTCCAGGGGTTGAAGGGTCAAGGTAAGGAGCCAGAGATACAAGAATAAATGTAAGATATTTGGAACAGTGACAAGAGAAACATCTTTACAGAGCGTTGTGAGGCTGTGGAATCAGGGAGCCGCAGTAAACAGTAAATAAAATCGAAATGCCAACATAACTGCCTGGATATCCGATCAGGCCCACCATAGAGAATGAGTTTGACACCCTGTATTATGCAGGTTAATCTGTCACACTCTAGATCAAACATCACTACAGTCTCTACAACCTGAGGAGTAATGTTGATAGGCCTGGCGTACAGGAGATCATGTCAATCTGATCCAAGTGCACTCTTCACCAGCTGTTGTACAGCTTCCAAATGGTCTTCCAGTGAATCCTTCAGTGATAGAGAATTCAAGCTCTGCAGCCTGGCTGCAGTTTTGAAAGAACACAGACCACTTTGCATTAAGTCATCAATCAACTTGACATTTTAGGACCTTGGGTAGCGAGCCAATTAAAGGTTAAAAGACTATCAATTGAGCCAATAAGGTCAAAGAAGGCGAGTTCTTTTCTGTAAATTGAACCAGGTATAAGTACTGCCATTTTGGCCATGTGGTCTCAGAAGGACAAAGGCCTGGCTTAAAGCCAGAAACTTGTTGCTGCTGCCAGAATAAAGTTACATTAAAACTACAATCGGAGTTCGTATTTCATTGGGAATCAAGAGATCTAACAATTTTGGCGTCACGAACACGATCGCTGAGGAAAGAAACTGAATTTTGGACATCGGACCTACATACTGAGGTAAGGACTCCTCTTTATAAAAGTCCTCGGTCAAAAGTCTAAATTCGCCTCTCCTACGTGATTCCAAAAGCCTCCGGTTTGCGAACCCTCCCGTTGGTAGTCGGCTCGAGGTCCCATAGACGTCTAACTTCGGCGGTGTGTTAGTTAATTAATCACCGACCCACTGATCGGCTGGAAAGCCTACGACTCAAGACCCCAGTAAGAAATCAGTATTATGGCAGCAGGAGATAAGAGCAAAGAATTGCCTACAACTGTTAAAGGCAGGCGGGCACCATCTGAGGTTTCGATAGATGACATCCTCCAACAGTTGAAAGAATACATAGAGCAACAATTCGACTTATCTAAAACCTGTATTAAGATCGAACAAAAGTACAGAGCCTCCAAAAGGACAATGGTCCTTGGACGAGATTAAAAGGGTCTGGGGAAAAACGACCCATATGAAAAATAAAGAAAGAGCGAACTAGATGGCCCCTAGCCGTTATGGGAAAGATCGGAAAGCAGAATGAAATTATAATGCGTTCCCCACATGATCAAGAACTGACCAGTACAAAGGATCAATTGCAAGCTGTTTGTGCACAGCTCCGACAGAAAAAACTTGAACTTGAAAAGTCGGAAGCGGAAGTTAAAGAGCTTAAAAGGTGAAATTAAGGAATGGAAAAAATCATTCGGTCAAGAGACAGTAATAGGAAAAGGAAAATGTATCGGTCAATTCCCAGGGTATAAATTAAAAGCACAAACCCGAAGACACGACCGAGGAATAGATACGGATTCTGAATCTTCTGACGATACAGTAGGAGGATGAAGAATTAGGGGTGCGCTTTGCCCCATTTGAAAAAAGATGAGTTATAGTCAAATCAGAAGAGACTGCGGATGAGGACGGAACCAAAAAAATGAGGAAAAGGGTGTATGCAGAATACGTATTTCATGATCCGGCAGACCCAGAGAAAATTGATAAATGGTCCAAGGAATTGCCCAATCCAAAGAAAGGGGGAGTGAAAACGTGGGACCAATTGGACCGCTTAAGAAATATATATCAACTTCATCCCTGGGACAGAGTGCAAATTTTGACCATAATGGTGCCAAAAACACAAGAAAATTGCATGACAAGGAAGAAGCAGCTTTGGGGCAGGATGAGCAAGAATTAGACGCAGGATGGGAGGCGATTAAACACTGGCTGCAAGCCTTCAGTCCAGCTAAGACAGATTGGGGAAAAATTGCAGCCCACCAACAGAAAGGAACAGAGGAGGTCCTGGAGTATGACGAGCGGTTTAGATGCACGTGGCTAGAACATTCGGGTATGAATAATACGGATGAGGAAATGGATGAACAAGTGTTTGGACCCCTGAAAGCAGTTTTCGTGGCAGGTCTAAAGCCAGAATTGTCCAAAATGCTTAAGGTAGTGTTACCGGACTGCAAAGGTAGAGGAGCTACTTTTGCAGCATTGGTGGATCGATGTAACCAATTAGATCGGGATATGGGAGCTAAAGTCCGAGCTGTACAGGCTATGGGATGGAAATCCCAGGATTCCGATAAACAGTTATTTGGAAAATTACCTGGAAAATGTCATTATTGTGGGAAAGGTGGTCACTGGGCCAAGATGTGCAGGGCAAAACAGCAAGGTTGTGGCCGGGGAAGAGGACGCAGCCAGGGATACAATTCAGCCAACAAACCAGGCTTGTCACAAGATAACAACCTCATAGAAGCATTTAAGCGACTGACAATACAACAACAGAAGGTGTTACTTGGGATAGCAAAAAACAATTAGAGCCCGCCCTGGCCCCCCTCCTCGCACTAAGACAACAGAGGGGAGATTGGCTATATATAACTGAGGGTGGGTGATAAAGATGTGGACTGTCTTTTAGACACGGGCGGAATTAACATGCTTACCCCTACAATATGGAGACTTTTTGCCGTTGTATGGTAGGGCAAGTACAGCCTATGGAGTTGGGGGCCATAAAATGGAAATTAAAAGGACAACACCAGTACTTATAGGGCTGGGTCCATATGAACTAACCACACCAGTCTGGATAGGCCCAGTAGATCAACCCCCTTTAGGAATGGACGTTCTAATCCAAGTAGATGCATCGTTGCATTTTGAGGATGGTCGGGTGACATGGTCAGTTAGAACTTTGAAGAAAGAAGAATTGAATGAACACCAGATATGGGCTAAAGATAAGAACGAGTGTGGCCTACTCCAGATGGAGCCTGCATCATTTACGAGGACCAAGCCTCCATGCACTAAACAGTATCCTATCAGTCCAACTACCATCGCGGGAATCTTACCAGTTATTCAGCAATTGGAGAAACAAGGGGTGCTTATGAAAACACATAGCTCCTCCAATAGCCCCATGTGGCCGGTACAGAAATCTAATGAGACTTGGCGTTTGACTGTCGATTATAGGAAAGCTAACCAGTGTATTGATCAAAAAGCTCCTTTGGTCGCAGATCCCTCCACCATTTTTAATGCCCTCAAACCGGAACATAAGTATTTCTTGGTTATAGATATGGCCAACGGATTTTGTTCGGTGCCTCTGGCACCGGAGGTTCAACAGTGGTTTGCTTTCACGGTCCAAGGACAACAGCATACTTGGACCCAGTTACCGCAGGGTTTCCACAACAGCCCTACGGTATTCCACATGGCTTTCCAAAGCCATTTGCGAGAATTACCTCCCCTGTCATCCAATATGTAGACGATATCCTGCTAGCTTCAAACACGGAAGAACAGCATGAACAAGAGTTACAAGCTTTGCTGGACCATCTTTGGCTGAAAGGACATAAAGCCAGCATCGACAAAGCACAAATATCCCAAGAAGAGGTTATATACCTGGGACAAAAGATTTCACAAGGAAAGAGAGAACTTACCCAGGATAGAACTGCAGCCAGTCGGGCTGCAAAAAAACCCACCACTATTCAGGAACTAAGGTTTTTTTTGGGATTGTGAAACTTTAACAGAAATTGGATTGACCCCTTCACACAGCTTGCTCAGCCATTGAATGATATCTTAAAGGGGAAACGTGTCTCTCAAGAAGCCATCACCCTCACGAAGGAACAGTAAGAGGCCTTCCAGAGTTTGAAAAAGGCTTTGTGTTCGGCACTGGCTCTGGGAATCCCCGACAGTGGTAAGCCATTTACTCTGTTTGTCCATTAGAAAGAAGGATATATGACAGCTATACTGCCACCATCAACCGAGCGTCCCTTCAGGACCAATACCCGCTTCCGAGAGCGGAGGATCTTTTTGCCATGCTGGCAGGCAGCAAGCTGTTCACCAATTTGGACCTCACTTCGGCCTACATGACCCAGGAACTGGCCGAAGAATCCAAGCTACTGACCATCACTACGCACAAGGGGCTGTTTGTCTACAACAGGTGTCCATTTGGCATTTGTTCAGCAGCCGCTATCTTTCAGAGGAACATGGAAAGCCTGCTAAAATCCATCCCAGAATGACATCCTTATGTTTGTAACCTCACATAGCTAGCCTTCATGGAACATTGTACACATCTGAGAAATGCACACCTTGACCACAAGGGGTGAATTTGTGGGAGACACTCCTCACCTGGTCATCCAGGTATATAAAAAGGGAGGTCCCACGCAGGGTCATCACTTCTTGGTCCTGTGGATAAAGGGACAGGTCACAGAGTGACCTTGTCTCCAGTATGTACCTCCTGTTGGTTTGCTGCAGTGTGTAAGGACGCAACAGGTAAGTTTGCAAGGGCTGTGGAACAATGGGACATCTCCAACGTATTTGCAGCTTGCCTGCACATCCTGTTAATCCTGCAAACCACCATGCTGACAATGGTTGATTCACCTGCAACAACACGCACAAAGGTCTCTTCATTTATAACAGATGCCAGTTTGGAATTTGATCAGCGGCAGCGATATTCTAGAGAAACATGGAAAGCTTACTGATGTCGGTCCCATGCACGGTGGTCTTCCAAGATGACATCTTGATTACACATCGGGGACACAGTCGGGCATCTGCAGAACCTGGAGGAGGTTCTTAGTCGACAACCACGTGGGGCTCAGGTTAAAACGCTCGAAGTGCATTTTCCTGGTGCCTGAAGTGGAGGAGAATCACGGCGGTTGGCATCAGGCCCACCGATTCAAAGACGGAGGCAATCGAGAACGCACCGAGGCCACAGAACATGATGGAGCTGTGGTCATTTCTCGGATTCCTGAACTACTTTGGTAACTTCTTACCGGGACTCAGCACACTGTTAGAACCACTGCACCCCTGACTGCATAAAGGAGAGGAATGGGTATGGGGCAAAAGCCAAGAAAATGCCTTTGTAAAAGCTAGAAAATTGTTATGCTCAAACAAATTGCTTGTGTTGTATGATACATGTAAGCATTTGGTACTAGCATGTGATCCGTCATCATATGGTGTTGGATGTGTATTGCAACAAGCTAATGATATTGGGAAATTGCAACCAGTTGCTTATGCATCCAGAAGTCTGTCTAAGGCGGAGAGAGCCTACAGCATGATTGAAAGTGAAGAGTTAGCATGTGTTGATGGGGTAAAGAAAATGCATCAATATCTGTTTGGGCTCAAATTTGAATTGGAAACTGACCATAAGCCACTTACATCCCTGTTTTCCGAGAGCAAAGGGATAAATACCAACGCATCGACCCACATCCAGAGATGGGCGCTCACGTTGTCCACATACAACTATGCCATCCGCCACAGAAAACTGGGCCGATGCTTTCAATAGGCTGCCATTGCCCACCACGGGGGTGGAAATGGCACAGCCCACAGATTTCGTCATTGTAATGGAAGCATTTGAGAGTGCGCAATCACCTGTTATTGCCCAACAGATTAGAACCTGGACCCCTTACGCTCCCTAGTTAAAAATTGTGCACTTCACGGGAGCTGGTCCAGTGTCCAAGTGGAAATGCAGGAAGAGATAAAGCCGCACTAGCGGTGCAAAGATGAAATGTCGATACAGGCAGACTGCCTTCTGTGGGACAATCAGGTAGTGGTCCCCAAGAAGAGCAGAGGCACCTTCATCAATGACCTCCACAGTACCCACCCAGGCATCGTAATGACGAAAGCGATAGCCAGATCCCACGTGTGGTGGCCAGGTATCGATGCGGGCTTAGTCCTGCGTGCACAGATGTAACACATGCTCGCAGTTAAGCAATGCACCCAGGGAGGCGCCACTAAGTTTATGGTCTTAGCCCCCAAACCGTGGTCTAGTGTCCATTTTGACTATGCAGGCCTATTCTTGGGTAAAATTTTCCTTGTGGTTGTAGATGCGTACTCCAAATGGATTGAATGAGAGATAATGTTGGCAAGCACGTCCGCTGCCACCACTCAAAGCCTGCGGGCCATGTACGGACTACCTGCCAAGTTCAAAGAATTCATGACCCGTACCGGGATCAAACGTGTTACATCTGCCCCGTTCAAACCAGCATCCAATGGTCAGGAGAGAGCAGTGCAAACCATTAAGCAGGGCTTGAAGAGGGTAACTGAAGGTTCACTACAGACTCGCCTATCCCAAGTCCTGCTTAGCTATTGCACGAGACCCAACTCGCTCACTGGGATCCCACCTGCTGAACTGCTCATGAAAAAAAAGAGTACTTAAGACAAGGCTCTCGATAGTTCACTCTGATCTTCATGAACAGGTTGAGAGCAGACGGCTTCAACAAAGTACATACCATGATAGTGCAAATGTGTCACACGAGATTGAAATCAATAATCCTGTATTTTATTGAATTATGGACAAGGACCCAAGTGGTTTCCCGGCACCATTGTGGCCAAAGAGGGGAGCAGGGTGTTTCGGGTCAAACTTTCAAGTGGACTCATTCACCGGAAACACTTGGACCAAATCAAATTCTGATTTACGGACTATCCTGAGCAACCCACTTTTTAAACTTACCTCCTTTGACCCCCCCCCCCCCCCAACATACACACCAGTGGTAACCGACACCACGGTTGGCCACGAAGCAGAACCCATCACCCACAGCAGCCCAGCAGGACTCACCACACCAGGCAGCCCAGCAAGGGCCCAACAAAGGATTCACCAAAACCAGCATTTGCACCGAGATGACCAACCAGAGTAAAAAAGGCCCCAGATCGACTCACCTTGTAAGTAGTTACACTGTTGACTTTGGAGGTGGGGGAGGAAAGTATTATATGTAGAATTGTATATACCTTGTACAGCCATCAGCGGTCTCATCCCCTGGAATCCCAAGGGATCCCACAATCCCTTGGAAGCACAGGTACTTGAGGCCTCACAGGCTGGAGACCTGCAATAAAAGAATAAGGTCACACTTTACTTTGAGCTCACAGTAACCAGTCAGACTCTTTATTCATACATAATGTACATTTGTTTAGTATCAAGATTGCGAATCTCTCCATGAGCCCATCGCTGGGAAGAGACAATTTGACAGCAAGGCCCAGCTTACTACTGCTGGTCGCTCTCAGAGAGGTAATTGTTGCAGGGTGATTGAGGGCCAGAATGCCAGCCATGGGCTGATGAGGGCTCTGGTCCCCAAGTAAGGGTGTGGCCCCATTTACAAGCTCCCCTTTAAAAGATAAGTCAGTGAAGTGGGAGCACCTGGAGTGGGAGTTGACTTTCTCCAACAAGCTAAGCATTAACAGGAGTTTCAGAAGTAGTGGACTGAAAGACGTACAGTGTGGGCTGGGTTTTTGTTATGTGCATAAAAAAAGTCTAACTTGGATTGTTGAAGGAGCACTGTTTGTAACAGAAAGGAGGTTCTGAGATGGTAGGACCTATCATGTAATGTCAAGCAGGTTTTTCTCTGTGGAATAAAGTGTGTAAAGAAGCGTTATATCATGGAGCATTTCACTGCAGATTCCCAAGCTGAAATCATTTCAGGCTATAAATTGTAAAAAGAGTCATAACTAAACTTGACAAGTCTTACAGTTCAGCGACTGTAATGGGATCGAGCGTCGGTGAAACACTCACCATAGGAACGGAAACTGCAGAAATGCCTTTACAATGTCACAGGATGTAACTCTCATCCCATGGACAGAGCTGCCCCATAAGGCCCAGGGAGTGAACATTACTCTGATTAAAGGTGGCCTCTGAACTAGAAAGTGACCAATTCATCCCTGACTCTCATTGTATGGCCTACAGGATTTTCGCTCACCTTATTGAAGTGTGTGGTATCAGACAGGTAAAGAGTGCGACTGTTTCCACCAGGGCAGGTCCAACACTGAAGCAGCATCATCACTGGATCGAGGTGTTGTGTCAGTAGCAGCATCCACTTCACTGATAGACTCTCCACAGGGAACCACTGCAGGTAAGGACAAGAAATATAACAACCAACTGATATATTTATCCACATTCTGTCATGAGGGAGGTGTGGGTGTGGTTGGAAGAATTAAAACAAGATATTCAGGGGGCTTTTGAAAGCTGAGATGCTGGAGGTGGGAGGGTTCTGGAGATAAGAACAAGGATCTTGAAGTTCACAGGATATACAGGAAATGCAGCACAGAAACAGGCCATTCTGCCCCATCAGTCTATGCCGGCGTTTATGCTCCACTCGAGCCTTCTCCAGTCTTTCCTCATTTAACTCTATCTGCACAACCTTCTATTCCCTTCTCCCTCATGTGCTTGTCTAGCCTCCCCTTAAATGCATCACTTGCAGGAGACAGAGAGCCAAAGGTGGAGTGGAACGATGGGAGTGTCTGCTGCTGTGAAGACAGGAATCCTGGTATTCCAGATGAGTTGGATTGTTGCCATTCATTGCTATCCATTTATCTCTTCCTTCCATTGCTGTCCCTGTCCCCCTGTCTCCCTTCCCCATCACTCTACCCTTCATTACCATTTATTTCCCCTCAATCCCTTTTCTATTGATTGGGGGAAACTGGATGACATTCACCTTCCCACTTCCACCAGAGTGCTGCCACTAATGGAACTGATGTGCCATTAGACGCTTTAGGTGGGAACTCTGCTTAGTGAAAATTCTCACCCTCAGATTTGAACCAAATGGAGATTGCAGTCTAATAAGGGATGAATATTACTCATTAAATGTGAGGTCAGTGGGCAACAAAGTGAACAATTCGTGGTGAAAATCAACACATAACTGGACAATTCATCCCTTCAAAGCCCATCCCTGTGTTACTGTACCACTCCAAATCAAAGCCCGTCCCTGTGGTACCATAACCCTCAGATTAGGAAAAGGGGAGGTGCAACGAGACCTGGGTGTCATGGTACATCAGTCATTGAAGATTGGTATGCAGGTACAGCAGGTGGTTAAGAAAGCAAATGGCATGTTGGCCTTCATAGCAAGGGGATTTGAGTACAGGGGCAGGGAGGTGTTACTACAGTTGTACAGGGCCTTGGTGAGGCCACACTTGGAGCATTGTGTACAGTTTTGGTCTCCTAACTTGAGGAAGGACATTCTTGCTATTAAGGGAGTGCAGCGAAGGTTCACCAGACTGATTCCCAGGATGGCGGGACTGACCCATCAAGAAAGACTGGATCAACTGGGCTTTTATTCACTGGAGTTCAGAAGAAAGAGGGGATCTCAGAAACGTTTAAAATTCTGATGGGTTTAGACAGGTTAGATGCAGGAAGAATGTTCCCAATGTTGGGGAAGTCCAGAACCAGGGGTCACAGTCTAAGGATAAGGGGTAAGCCATTTAGGACCGAGATGAGGAGAAACTTCTTCACCCAGAGAGTGGTGAACTTGTGGAATTCTCTACCACAGGAAGTTGTTGAGGCCAATTCACTAAATATATACAAAAAGCAGTTAGATGTTATCCTGACTACGAGGGGGATCAAGGGGTATGGCGAGAAAGCAGGAATGGGGTACTGAAGTTGCATATTCAGCCATGAACTCATTGAATGGTAGTGCAGGCTCGAATGGCCTACTCTTGCACCTATTTTCTATGTTTCTATGTTTCCTATCACCACCCAGCCCTGTGGTACCGTAACCCTCCGATCAAAGCCTATCCCTGTGGTACCGTAACCCTCCTATCAAAGCCCATCCCTCTGGCAGCCTAATTCTCCAATTGAACCCTATCCCTCTAGTTTGTCAGAGTCAAAGAGCCAGATTTGAGAGTTTTTGCGATTTAGCCCGTTTTCAATCAGAAATCACGGTGAAAATCCTTTTAGTGCCGGGTTAGCGTTAGCGCCAGAATGTGCAGTTTTTGCCAAACGGTAATGAGCGTTAGTGCTAACTCTGGTGTTGCACAACAGATTTTATGCGACGGGGCCGAAAGTTCCACTGTTGAATAAAAATCAGCCTCTCTGCGCATGCGCAATTTTTATTTCTCTTCAGTGCTTCTGGTCAGCTGTCCGATCGCAAACGCTAATGCAGGCAGGGAGATCCCACGCGCATGCGCAGTACACCCAAGGCTGAATCAGCCATTTGACTTTTGATTTTGAGCATGGAGGAGCACAGCATCATGGAAGATAGATGGAGGGTGAGGTTTATGAATGAGGCAAACGAGGCACTAGTCACTGCTGTGGAGAACAGATGGAGCGATTTACATAGGAGGGGTGCAAGTAGACCCCTCCCAGCAATCTTCACAAAAATATGGGGGGGGGGGAGATCGCAGAGGAGGTCTGCTTCCGGCACTGTTGAGAACGCTGGATCAGTGTTGAAATAAATGTAACGATCTCACGGGGGTCGTCACAGTGAGCACCATTTCCATTCGTGCACTCCCTCATTGCTGAAATTATAAATCTGACATTATTTGTACTGATGCTATTGCTGGGTCTCAGTTCTCTGTTGGTTGCCTCCTAAAATGCCTGACATAGGTTGGCACCCTATTTGCCATGAATGATCTTTACACATTATTAAGATTGCTCTGAGATCTCATCAGGTGTTTCCGCACTTTGATGTCCTCCTGATGAACCAAGGCCATTAAACAGGACTATTACATTTTAAAAATAAAAGAGGCAGACAAAAAGCAGGAAACTATCGACCAGTTAGCTTAACATCTGTTGTTGGGAAAATGCTGGAGTCTATTGTTAAGGAAGCCGTCGTGGGACATTTGGAAAATCATGATTCAATCAAACAGAGTCAGCATGGTTTTATGAAAGGGAAATCATGTTTGACAAATTTCCTGGAGTTCTTTGAGGATTTAACGAGCAGGATGGATAAGGGGAAACCAGTGGATGTGGTGTATTTGGATTTCCAGAAGGCATTCGATAAGGTGCCACTAAGAGGTTGTTGCACGAGATAAAAGCTCACGGGGTTGGAGATAATACATTAGCATTGAAACAGAAATTTACAGCGCAGAAGGAAGCCATTTCGGCCCATCATGTCCACACCAGCCAACAAAGAGCCACACGGCCCTTGGTCAGCAGCCCTAAAGGTTACATATAAACCTATGAACAATGACAGAATGGCAAAGAGTACCTAGCCCAACCATTCCACCTCATCACAACTGCGACACCTTTTATACTAAAACATTCTACACTTCACCCCAACCGGAGCCATGTGATCTCCTGGGAGAAGCAAAAAACCAGTTAAAAACTCAGGCTAATTTAGGGAGAAAGAGATCTGGGAAAATTCCTCTCCGTCCCATCCAGGTGATCAAAACTAATCCAGGAGATCACCCTGGCCGTATATTCCCTGCAGTACTCATTATATCTGGTCCTTCCAACAAAATATTATCCAGTCTAATCCCAATTACCAGCTCTAGGTCCGTAACCCTGTAGGTTACAGCACATTAAATGCCCATCCAACCATCTCTTAAGTGGTGAGGGTTTCTGCTTTACCACTCTCCCAGGCAGCGAGTTCCAGATCCCCACAACCCTCTGCATAAAGAAGCCCCCCCACACACAACCTTCCACCAATCACCTTAAAAATATGCCCACTCGTAATAGACCCCTCCACCAATGGAAATAGACCCTTACTATCCACTATGTCCAGGCCCCTCAATATTTTGTACACCTCAATGAGGTCTCCTCTCAGCCTCCTCTGTTCCAATGAGAACAAACCCAGCCTATTCAAGCTGTCCTCATAACTATGATTCTCCATTCCAGGCAGCATCCTAGTAAGTCTCCTCTGCACCCTCTCGTGCAATCACTTCCTTCCTATAATACGGCGACTAGAACTGCACGCAGTACTCCAGCTGTGGCCAAACCAAAAGTATTATACAATTAATCATAACTTCCCTGCCCTTCTATTCTATGCCTTGGCCAATAAAGGCAAGCATTCAGTATGCCTTCTTAACCACCTGGCCTGCTACTTTCAGGGATCTGTGGACAAGCACGACAAAGTCCCTTTGTTCATCTACACTATCAAGTGACCGACCGCTTAGTGTATACCCTTTCCTTATTAGTCCTCCCAAAGTGCATCACCTCACACTTCTGAATTAAATTCCATTTGCATTGCTCTGCCCACCTGACCAGTAGATGGATATCCTCCTGCAGCCCATGACTTTCCTCCTCATTATCAACCACACAGCCAATTTTAGTATCATCTGCAAACTTCTTAATCATACTCCCTATATTCAAATCTAAAATCATTGATATACACCACAAAAAGCAAGCGACCCAATACTGAGCCCTGTGGATCCCCACTGGAAACATCCTGCCATGGAATTGACACGGTTGCAAATCAGTCCATCATGAGCAAAAAGGCCTTTGACAGGCTGTGGTGCAACAAGGCACATAGGACCAAGCTGAGCCCTATTCATACCAAGCTGAGAACTTACACCAAAGAGCTGATCCCTGTAATTGGCAACATAGCAGTAAATGTCTATGATGGAGCAATACACTATGGATTGTACCAGGAGGAAATGGCCCCACACTGTTCAGCAGAAGCTGGCTGGGAAAAATCTGCTGGAACGACATCCGAGCGCTTTCGTCCGTCGACAACACCTCAGGTGTCCAGGTTCTGAGCAAGTTTGTCATTATTTGAGCCAGGCATCGGAAGTTTCTCGGAGGCGAAGGTGCAGATCCACTTGATTCCCGGTACACGACCCATCCACCACAAGGCACGGGTGGTGCCATATATGATGTGACAGAAAGTGGAGATCAAGCTAGACAGGCTGCAACGAGGGCATCATTGCGCCGGTGGAGTGCAACGAGTGGGCCAGTCGGTTCTCACGGGCGATGGCACAGTCAGAATTTGTGGGGACTAAAGTTACAATTAACCGTTTTTCACTGCAGGACCAGTACCCGCTACCCAAGGCAGACGACCTATTTGCGACGCTGGCAGGAGGCAAGACGTTCACCAAGTTGGACCTGACCTCGGCCTACAGGACGCAGGAGCTGGCGGGATCTTCGAAAGGCCTCACCTGCATCAACACGCACAAAGGTCTCTTCATCTACAATAGATGCCCGTTTGGGATTCGATCGGCCACGGCTATTTTTCAAAGTAACATGGAGAGTCTGCTAAATTCAGTTCCGTGCACCGTGGTTTTCCAGGACGACATATTGATCACAGGTCAGGATACCATCGAACATTTGAAAAACCTGGAAGAGGTTCTATGTCGGCTAGATTGCGTGGGACTCAGGATGAAATGCTCGGAGAGAGGGTTTTCCTGGCGAGAGAGGTCGGGTTCTTAGCGAGAGGAATCGTGGCAGACAGCATCAGACCCACCGACGCCAAGACGGAAGCCATCAAGAATGCGCCAAGACCACCGAACGTGACGGAGCTGCGGTCGTTCCTGGAACTCAGTTATTTTGGTAATTTCCTACCCGGGTTAAGCACTTTGCTGGAACCTCTACACATGTTACACAAGGGAGATGACTTGTTATGGGGGAAATCGAGACAGCTTGAGAGAGCCCGAAATTTGTTATGTTCCAACAAACGGCTTGTTCTGTATGATCCTTGTAAACGTTCAGTGCTAGGTTGCGATGAGTCTGTATAGGGTCGGGTGTGAGTTACAACAAGCTAACGAATCGGGAACATCGCAACCGGTCGCTTATGCATCCAGGAGCTTGTACAAGGCCGAAAGGGCCTACAGCGTGATTGAAAGAGAAGCTCTGGCATGCATATACAGGGTTTTAAAAAAAAAACTGCATTATTATCTGTTTGGGCTTAAGTTCAAGTTAGAAACTGACCATAAGTCACTCATATCACTATTCTCAGAAAGCAAAGGTATCAATTCCAATGCCTCTGCTCGCATCCAAAGATGGGCGCTCATGCTATCTGTATATACAATGTAATTTGCCACAGGCCAGGCACAGAGAACTGTGCTGATGCCCTCAATTAGCTACCATTGCCCACCCAGGGGTGGAAATGGCACAGCCTGCAGACTTGCTCTTAATGATGGATACATTTGGAAAAAGTCACCTGTTACAGCCTGCCAGATCAGGACCTGGACCAGCCAAGATCCTTTACTGTCCCTTCCAAAAAAAACTGTCCTCCATGGGAGCTGGTCCAGTGTCCCAGCAGAGATACATGGAGATCAAGCCGTTCCAGCAGCGTAAAGATGAAATGTCCATACAGGCAGACTGTCTTCTGGGGTAATCGCGTGGCTTTCCACAAGAAAGGCAGAGAAATGTTCATACGCAACCTACACAGCACCCACCCAGGTGTAGTAATGATGAAAGCTATAGCCAGATCCCATTTGTGGTGGCCCGGTAGCAACTCAGATTTGGAGTCTTGCATTGGCACACGCAACACTTGCTCTCAACTGAGCAATGCATCCAGGGAGGCATCGCTAAGTTTGTGGTCATGGCCCTCCAAACTGATGTGTATCTGTAAAGCATGCACTCCCATGTTCCGCCACCACAGAGCACATCCCCTGAAGTCCCAAGGTATCCCAGCATCCCTTGAGAGCACTGTACATAAGCCGACCGCTAAGGCCTGTTGCTCACTGGAGTATCTTAAGACTGAGGTCAGTGTTACTTTAACCTCCCTGTGTGCAGTCTCATCTGTGTTAGGAACACAATAACTGGCAACGAGTATACGAATCCAACGCAAAGATTCAGCAAACTGTCGGCATCCTGGAGAAGTTCAGAGGGTGAGGATTGGGAAGCCTATGTCAAACGACTAGATCAGTACTTTGTAGCCAGTGAGCTGGACGGAGAAGGAAGCGCTGCAAAAAGAGAGCGGTCCTCTTCATGGTCTGCAGGGCACTGACCTACAGCCTCATGAAGAATCTTCTGGCTCCAGTGAAACCCACAGAGAAGTCATAGGAGGAGCTGTGTACACTGGTTCAGGAGCATCTTGACCCAAGGGAGAGCGTGCTGATGGTGAGGTATCAGTTCTACACATGCCAGTGATCTGAAGGTCAGGAAGTGGCGAGCTATGTCGCAGAGCTAAGGCGACTTGCAGGACAATGTGAGTTTGATGGCTACCTGGAGCAAATGCTCAGACTTTTTGGCACTGGGCATTGGCCACGAGACCATCCTACAAAAACATTTGACTATAGGGACACCGACCCTCAGTCAGGCCATTGTGGTAGCACAGGTGTTTATGTCCATTAGTGATAATACCAAACAAATCTCAGCACACAAGTGCTAACAATGTTCATAAATTAACTGGAACTGTGTTTGCGAGCAGAAATGTACAGAGCAGAAACCAGAAGTCTGCAACTGCCAACAAGCCTCAGGTGACCCAGATGACTGAGTCCGCAACAAAAGGATGAATGCAAGGCACTCACACCTTGTTAGCGTTGTGGAGGCTTCCATTCAGCCTAATCATGCCCCTTCAAAGGGTATGTTTGCAAGAGCTGTGGAACAATGGGGCACCTCAAATGAGCTTGTAGATGAGCTGCAAGCTCTACAAAACCTGCTAACCACCATGTAGCAGAGGAAGATCTGTCCATTGTGGATCAAAGCAATTGCGAGCCTCAGAAGGCAGATGCTGAAGTACATGGGGTGCACACATTTGACAAAATGTCCACCTATAATGCAAAATGTAAAATTAAATAGCTTACCCATAGCCATGGAACTGGACACTGGTGCTCATGTGTAAAAACAAATGTTTGATAGACTGTGGTGCAACAAGGCATTCAGATCAGCCCTGAGTCCCATCCACACGAAACTGAGAACATACACCAAAAAGCTTATCACTGTCCTGGGCAGTGCCATGGCCAAGGTCACCTACAAGGGCACAGAGCATGAAATGCCACTCTGGATTGTTCCAGACGATTGCCCCAGTGCTTGGAAGGAGCTGGCTGGGCAAAATCCGCTGGAACTGGGATGACATCCGAGCGCTATCACATGTCGATGAGGCCTCATGTACCCAGGTTCTTAACAAATTTCCTTCCCTTTGAGCCAAGCATTGGAAACTTTTCCGGGGCGAAGCTGCGGATCCACTTGGTCCCAGAGGCACGACCCATTCACCACAAGGCACGTGATGAGGGAGAGAGAGTGGAAATAGAGCTGGACAGGATGCAACATGAGGGCATCATCTCCCCAGTGGAATTCAGTGAGTGGGCTAGCCCAATTGTTCCAATACTCAAAAGTGATGGCACGGTCAGGATTTGTGGCGATTATAAAGTAACTATTAATAGTTTCTCACTACCGAAGCAATACCCGCTAACTAAGGCAGATGACCTATTTGCGACGCTGGCAGGTGGCAAGATGTTCACCAAGCTCAACCTGACACGACGCAGGAGCTGGAGGAGTCTTCGAAGGGACTCACCTGCATCAACACACACAAAAGAGACTGCTGATCTACAACAGATGCCCATTTGGAATTCGGTCGGCTGCAGCAATCTTCCAGAGAAGAATGGAGAGCCGACTCAAGTCTGTACCACGCACGGTGAATTTTCAGGACGACATATTGGTCACGGGTCAGGACACCGTCGAGCACCTACAAAACCTGGAGGAGGTCCTCCAGCGACTGGATCGCGTAGGGCTGCGGCTGAAGAGGACGAAATGCGTCTTTATGGCAACAGAAGGGGAGTTTTTGGGGAGAAAGATCGCGGCGGACGGCATTCGGCGCACAGATGCCAAGACAGAGGCTATCAGGAACTCTCCCAGGCCATAGAATGTCACGGAGCTGCGGTCGTTCCTGGGACTCCAACTATTTCGGTAACTTCCTACCGGGATTAAGCACCCTCTTAGAGCCCCTACATGGGTAAAGGTGAGAACTGGGTATGGGGAAAAAAAAAAAATCCAGTAATTGTTTAAGACAGAAACATTTTCTGCTCCAACAAGCTGCTTGTATTTTATAACCCATGTAAAAGACTTGTGCTAGCATGTGCTGTGTTGTCTTAGAGTCAGGTGTGTATTACAACAAGCTAATGTTGCGGGGAAGTTGCAACCTGTCGTCGATGCCTCCAGGAACTTGTCTCAGGCCGAGAGAGCCGACAGCATGATTGAGAAAGAGGCATTAGCGTGTGTGTTTGGGGTAAAGAAAATGCATCTGTACCTGTTAGACCTCAAATTTGACCTGGAAACCGATCACAAGCCCCTCATATCTGTATTTGCTGAAAACAAGGGGATAAATACTAATACCTCAGCCCACATACAAAAGGTGGGCACTCACGCTATCAGCATATAACTTTACCATCCGCCACAGGCCAAGCACCGAGAACTGTGCGGATGCTCTCAGTCGGCTACCATTGCCCAGCACGGGGGTGGAAATGGCGCAGCCTGCAAACTTGGTCATGGAAGAGTTTGAAAATGATAAATCACCTGTCACGGCCCACCAGATTGGGACTTGGACAAGCCAAGATCCTCTGCTGTCCCGAGTAAAAAAAAAAACTGTGTACTGCATGGGAGCTGGGACAGCATCCCCATTGAAATGCAAGAGCTAATCATGCCGTTCCAGCGGCGAAAGGACAAGCTGTCCATTCAGGCAGACTGCCTATTGTGGGGGTAACCGCATAGTGCTACCCAAAAGGGGCAAGGAGACGTTCATCTCTGATCTCCACAGCACACACCCAGGTATCATAATGGTGAAAGCGATGGCCAGATCCCACGTGTGGTGGCCCGGTATCGACTCTGACTTAGAGTCCTGTGTATGGCAATGCAGCGTGTGTGCTCAGTTGAGCAACGCGCCCAGAGAGGCACCACTAAGTTTGTTGTCCTGGCGCTCCAGACCTTGGTCGAGGATCCATGTCGACAATGCGGGCCCGTTTCTGGGTAAAATTTTCCTGCTGGTGGTGGATGCTTTTTCAAAATGGATTGAATGTGAAATAATGTCAGGAAGCACCACCACCACCACCATTGAAAGCCTGAGGGCCATGTTTGCCATCCACAGCCTGCCTGACATACTGGTCAGTGACAACGGGCCATGTTTCACCAGTGCCGAATTTAAAGAATTCATGACCCGCAATGGGATCAAATTTGTCACCTCGGCCCCGTTTAAACCAGCCTTCAATGGGCAGGCAGTACAAACAATCAAATGGAGCCTTAAATGAGTCACAGAAGGCTCACTCCAAACCCGCCTGTCCAAAGTACTGTTCAGCTACCGCACGAGACCCCACTCACTCACAGGGGTGCCCCTGGCTGAGCGACTCATGAAAAGGACACGTAAAACCAGACTCGTGCTGGTTCATCCCAACCTGCATGATCAGGTAGAAAGCAGGCGGCAGCAACAAAATGTAAACGATAGTTGGGCCACTGGGTCACGGAAAATTGATCTGAATGACCCTGTGTATGTGCTGAACTATGGACATGGTCCCAAGTGGATTGCGGGCATGGTGATAGCTAAAGAAGGTGTTTGTAGTCAAACTAGACAGACAGTGGACAAATTTGTAGAAAGCACCTGGACCAAACGACGCTGTGGTTCAGAGACTGCCACAACCCACAGCAGACACCACCTTTTGAGAGCCCACAATACACCCATAAGATCAATGACACCACGCCGGACCAGGAAATTGAACCCATCACATCCAACAAGGCCAGGCTCACCCAGCAGCCCTGCAAGGCCAACAACACGCCAGCCCAGCGAGGGCACAGCCAACACACCAGAACAGGCATTTGTACCGAGGCGGTCCACCAGGGAAAGAAAGGCTCCCGACCTCCTCACCTTGTAAATAGTTTTCACTTTGACTTTGGGGGTGGGGGTGGGGGGGGGGGGGGGTGGACGGCGGGGAGAGCAGAGAGTGATGTTGTGGATCTGTAAAGCATGCACTCCCATGTTCTGCCACCAGGGATCGCATCCCCTGAAGTCCCAAGGGATCCCAGCATCGCTTGGGAGCACTGTACATAAGCCAGCCCCCAAGGACTGTTCCTCAGTCTGGTGTATCTTAATAAAGGCTGAGGTCATTGTTACTTTAACCTCCCTGTGTGCAGCCTCATCTGTGTTTGGAACACAATACAAACCACGTTGACTTAGCTGGTCTGTTCCTAGGCAGAATGTTCTTGGTTGTTGTGGATGCTTATTCAAAATGGATTGATTGTGTGATAATGTCTGTAAGCATGTCCACTGCCACCATCGAAAACCTATGAGCCATGTTTGCCACACACGGTCTGCCTGATGTCCTTGTCAGCGTCAACAGGCCATGTTGCACCTGCGCTGAATTCAAGGAATTCATGACCTGCAATGGGATCAAGAAAGTCGCATCTGTCCCTTTCAAGCCCGCATCCAACGGCCAGACAAAACAGGCAGTCCAAACCATCAAGCAAAGCTTGAAACGTGTGTCGGAAGACTCCCTGCAGACCCGCCTGTCCCGAGTGCTGCTCAGCTACCACACCACACCCCACTCACTCGGGTTCCCCCAGCCGAGCTGCTCATTAAAAGCGCACTCAAAACAAGGCTCTCTCAAGACCATCCTAATCTCCAGGATCATGTCGAGGGCAGGCAGCATCAACAAAGCATGTACCATGATCGCGCAAATTTGTGTCACGCGATATTGAAGTCAACGATCCTGTATTTGTCCTCAACTATGGACATGGTCCCAAATGGCTTGTTGGCACTGTCATAGCCAAATAAGGGAGAAGAGGGTTTCAGATCAAACTCGCAAATGGACTAACTTGCAGAAAGCATTTGGACCAAACCAAACTGCGATTCACAGATTGACACGAGCAACCTGAAGAGGACACCATCAACCTCAACCCTCCGACACACACACGTGGCAAGCGACATCACGGTTGATCACGAAGCTGAACTTATCCCCAGCAGTCCAGCAAGGCCAGCTGTGCAGCAGCTCAGTGAAGGCTCAACCAACTCACCTGCACCTGCATTTGTACCGAGACAATTGACTAGGGAGCGGAAAGCCCCAGATCGCCTCACCCTGTAAATAAGTGTACTATTGACTTTGGGAGGGAGTGATGTTATGTATGCAACACTATGTAACCAGCATTCTACCGCCACAAAGGGGCGTATCTGTTAGAGTCCCAAGGGATCCCAGCATCCCTTGGGAGCATTGTATATAAGCAGGCTTCCCATGCTGTGCCAAAACTCTGGATTTAGAATAAAGAGACTAAGGTCACACTTACTGATGTCTACAGTACTCAGTTACATTGCTTTATTCGAGACATAACACTCTATTCTTCTATTCTTATACTCATTAGCACGTGGCACCGATAGTAGCCCGGAGATCACTACCTTTGAGGTCCTACCCTTTAATTTTCTTCCTAGCTCCCTGAAATCTGCCTGTAGGACCTCATCCCTTATTTTACCTATGTCGTTGGTCCCGATATGGACCACGACCTCTAGCTGTTTACCCCCGCCCCCCACCCCCAGGATGCCCTGCATCTGCTCTGTGACATCCTTGACTCTGGAACCAGGGAGGCACCAAACCATTTGGGAGTCACGTCTACGGCCACAGAAACACCTGTCTGGTCCCCTAACTATAGAATCCCCTATCACTAGGGCTCTTTTGTTCTCCGTCCCTCCCCTCTGCATCTGAGCCACCCGTGGTGCCTTGGAATTGGCTCTGGCTGCACTCCCCAGAAGCACCATCGTCCTTACCGATACTCAGAAGTGAATATTGGTTTGAAAGGGAGATGGACTCACGGGGGAGGGGGGGGGCGGGGAACTACTGCACGACCTGCTTAGCACACTTGCTACATCTGGTTAACACCCACTTCCCCACTACCTGCACGTCTTTAAGCTGCGGGGTGACCACCTCCTGAAACATGCTATCCACGTCGTTCTCAGCCTCGCGGATGCACCTTATTGATTAGCCATGATCATATTGAATGGTGGTGCAGGTTTGAAGGGCTGAATGGCCCATTCCTGCACCTATTTTCTATGTTTCTATGACTCCACCCGCTGCTCCAGCTCCAAAATGCAGAACTTGAGCAGTTGAAGCTGGAGAAACCTCCTGCACACAGTTGTCTTGGCTGTGTGAAGTCCAGGATTTCCCACATGCCGCAGGATGTGCACTCCACGGGACTGAGCTGCACTGCCATCCCTCGAGTTAGCCTGATCTAAGTTTAAAATAGATAGACAGAGGATTGACTAACTAACAGAAAACAGAGAGTCAGGATAATGGCTCATTTTCCAGTTGGCACAGTAATCTCACTTATTCGATTTCTAATGTCAATAAACACCATTTATAATTGGCTGCCGATATTAAGATCAATATTTAAGGTTTACACACTAGCCAATAGAAAGGATTGAAATTGGGGCAGAATCCTGCAGCTGCTCCACTCGGACCCCAGATCCTTGGTTCCCTAGCATTTCTGGGACATTATTTGTGTCCTCTTCCGTAAAGACAGAACCAAAGTAGTTATTTAATTGTTCAGCCATCTCCTTGTTCCCCATTATAAATTCTCTCATCTCAGACTGTAAAGGACTTACATTTGTCTTCACTAATCTTTTTCTTATATACTTGTAGAAACTTTTGCAGTCATTTTTTATTTACCTTGCAGGTTTAACCTCACTATTTTTCCCCCTCTTAAAATCCAATCTCAGTCCTTTTTTGCTGAATTCTAAACTGCTCCCAATCCTCAGGCTTGCTACTTTTTATGGCTCCTCTTTGGATCTAATACTATCCTTAAAATTCTTTTGTTAGCCATGGTTGGGCCACTTTTCCTTTTGTGTTTTTGTGCCAGAAAGGAATGTATAACTGTTGCAATTCATGCATTCATTCCTTAAATGTTAGCCATTGCCAATCCACCATCATGCCTTTTAATGAATCTTCCCAATCTATCATAGCCAATTCATTCCTCATACTTTCATAGTTTCCTTTGTTTAGATTTAGGACCCTAGTTTCAGATTAGATTACTTCACTTTCCACCTTAATAAAAGAATTCAAATCATGTTATGGTCACTCTTCCCTAAAGGACCCCACACAACAAGATTAATTAACCCCTTCTCATTGGGTATTGTGCAATCTAGGATAGCCTGTTCCCCAGTAGGCTCCTCGTCATAATGGTCTAAAAAACCATCTTGTACACACTCCAGGAATTCATCTTCCACAAGATAATTAATTTGGTTTGGCCAGTCTATATGTAGATTAAAGTCACCTTCGATTATTGTTACATGCATGTCTAATTTCCTGTTTGATGCCATCCCCTATATTACCACTACTTTTTGGAGGCCTATAGACAACTCCCACTAATGTTTTCTTCCCCTTGGTGATCCTTAGCTCCACCCAGACTGATTCTACATCTTGATTTTCTTAGCCAATATCCTCTCACTATTGCTTGGATTTCATCCTTTATGATCAACACCACACCACTCCCTTTTCCTTTTTCCCTGTCCTTCCTAAATATCAAATACCCTTGGATATTCAGTTCCTAACCCTGGTCACCCTGCAACCATGTCTCTGTAATTGCAACTATATTGTATCCATTTACATCTATTTACACTGTTAATTCATCTACCTTATTACAGATACTTCATGCATTCAGATACAATGCTTTTAGATTTGTCTTTTTAACATTAGACATCTGAACATTATTTTGTACTATAGCCCTATTTGTATTACCACTACTTTTTCCTCACCTGGTCTCTGTTAGTGTTGGGTTTGTATGCTCTGTCCCTTCCAAACATAATCTGTTTACCTTTACCACAATCACTTTCCTGCATTGCTTCATTTTCTCTTTAGCATTCTAGATTGCTCTCCACTGCCTCAGCGGGGGAAAAAATGACTGGCTTGGGCTGAGGAGCCTGATTGGAGGGTCCCAGTGCCTAAGGGATCAATGATCCTGGAGTATTGAACACATGTGCTGCTGGGTCTGTTTCGGTGAATGTGCGAGAGTCTCACGCTCCAGGCTTGCAGCTTGGTCGCACTCTGGTGCTTTTATCCGTGAAGCCAGTGAAGATGTGAGTGAGCCAAAGACTTTCCATTGTAAGATCCAACTGTGATGTGTGTCCAATGGGTGAACAGGGTCAGCAATGAACGAGCTGTATCGTGTGCAGACTTCACATGGCTCAGCAGGAAATGAGTAACAGGTTGCTCAGGAAGACATTGTGGGATGGATACCTGGGCCATGATCTTGGCAACTGGTCCCATTGGGTAATCACCATGGAAACTGCCTTAAGGACATCTCCTGACTGTTCCCATGTCTTGCAGGAAGTGCAAGCTGCATTGATCATGGCAGCCTCCTCCAGCTCATCATGTGGCCCTGCTGGGCCCTGGGGAACGGGCCCTGGGGAACCTGCCCTGGGGAATGGGCCCCATCATTCCTTGTCATCTCAGATCTGAAATGGACACTGACAGTGAGACTCTGCTTTTCCAATGTGAAAACACACAGGATATTACAGAGTGTGGGAGAAATTGAATAGGATCTGGGTTTGTATCCGGGGCGTATCGTGAAGCTTAATTTGGTTCTCAAGGTAATTATACCAATTAATTTAATTTAACCTGCACAGCCACAGCCTGAGCAGCAGGAGTCAGTCCAGCAAGGGTAGGATTACCCCCCAACACTAAGCGACCAGACAGACATCATGAACTGGACAGGACACAATTCAGTGTGATGCTAACTTTATTTCATTGGTTCTCCCATTCAAGGAAACTCCAACGGTCAAAACATTCACTGAAAATATAGCAAGAAATTAACATTCAGAATTATAGTCACACATATTACATTATACTGCAATTGTCTCTATACTATTAGATTATACTGCAATTGTGTCTGTACTATTAGATTATACTGCAATTGTCTCTATACTATTAGATTATGCTGCAATTGTCCCTATATTATTAGTGTCATGTATGTAACCTTCTTCTAACTGTAACCTTCATGTAACAACACTGCATACTGTATACACCTAAGAAATGCACACCTTGACCACAGCGGGTGAACTTGTGGGAGACACTCCTCACCTGGTCATCCAGGTATATAAAGGGAGGTCCTACGCAGGGTCATCACTTCTTGGCCCTGTGAATAAAGGTTCGGGTCACAGAGTAACCTTGTCTGCAGAATGTGACTCGTGTGAATTTATAGTAATGTGTAAGGACATTACATTTGGCAATGAGAAACGGGAATCAACGACCCACGAGAATGGCCACCGGTAGCACAGAGGTACTTGTTGGTGAAGATTGGGACGATTTCGTTGAGAGGCTCCAGCAGAGCTTTGTCACGAAGGACTGGCTGGGAGATGCAGTGGCTGACAAGCAAAGGACGCATCTACTGACCAGCTGTGGCCCTAAGACGCACGCGCTGATGAAAGACCTGCTCGCACCTGAGAAACCGGTGGACAAAACCTTTGAAGAGCTCAGCAAACTGATCAGTGAGCACCTCAAACCGGTGAGCAGTATACACTTGGCCCGACACCGATTCTATACACACCGACGTCGGGAAGGACAGAGCACACCGGACTTCGTTGCAGACCTTCGCCGCTTGGCCAGCCTCTGTAAGTTCACAAAAGCCTGCAGGGGGGAGATGTTAAGGGATTTCTTCATTGAGGGCATTGGTCATGTCAGGATTTTCAGAAAGCTAATTGAGACCAAGGACTTGACCTTAGAAGCGGCGGCGTTGATGGCTCAGACCTTCATGGCGGGGGAGGAGGAAACCAAGATAATATACGCGCGCAACTCTGCTTCCACCATGACAATGGATCAGGGAGTTAACTTTGTAAACGAGACTCAGAACCCCATAGGCAGGCAAGGGCAATTCAACACCACCCAGGCAGCAACAGACTCTAGAGTGGGTCCTCAACAGAGACAATGGCAGGTTGAATGGACATTTACACCATCACAGTGGAAATGCGTTCCGGGATGGGGCCATTGACACCCACTAACAGAGTGCTCAAGAGAAATCAAAGAGAGACAATCAGAGAGGAATGCCTGGGAACAGCTCTTTTGTTCACATCAATCTCAGCTCATGCTGGAGGTGCGGGGGCAGACATGCTGCCAAAACCTGTAGGTTTCAACAATTTATCTGTAGAAATTTCAGTGGACATTTAGCCAGAATGTGCAGGAAGCCCGCAGCGAGGTTAATTTACGAGGCAGATGAACCACAAGAGGGCTCTGCAAGGCAGGTTGATGCTTGGTTCAAAGCAATGGACGCTGAAGTTCAGCGGGTTCATGTGGCAAACATACACAGCTCAGATACCAAAACGCCACCTATGATGATGAAAGTCCTATTAAACGGCATTCCGGTACGCATGGAGCTGGACACAGGGGCCAGCCAGTCACTTATGAGTGTCCAACAATTCAAGAAACTATGGCCACTCAGAGCTAGCAGACCCAAACTAGAACACATTGACACGCAATTACGGACGTACACCAAAGAGATCATCCCAGTGCTCGGCAGTGCAATGTTGGTGGTCACACATAATGGATCTCAGAACCGGCTGCCACTCTAGATTGTTCCCGGAAATGGTCCCGTGCTTTTGGGGATGAGCTGGCTAGCCGAGATGAACTGGAAATGGAGGGATGTGCACGCCATTTCATCTGTGGAGCGAAGTTCATGCTCACAGGTCCTACAGAAATTTGAGTCACTATTTCAACCTGGTGTCGGGACTTTCAAAGATACTAAAGTAGTGATACGCATCACCCTGGACACCAGACCAGTGTACCACAAAGCCAGTGCTGTGCCGTATGTGATGCGGGAGAAAATTGAGAGTGAGTTGGACAGGTTGCTAAGAGAAGGCATAATTTTGCCCGTTGAATTCAGTGACTGGGCAAGCCCCATCGTTCCTGTCCTAAAAACGGATGGCTTGGTCAGGATCTGTGGCGACTACAAGGCCACTATCAACCGAGTGTCACTACAAGACCAATACCACTTCCGAGAGCGGAGGATCTTTTTGCCACACTGGCAGGCGGCAAGCTGTTCACCAAGTTGGACCTCAATTCAGCCTACATGACCCAGGAACTGGCCGAAGAATCCAAGCTTGTGACCACCATCACCACGCACAAGGGGCTGTCTACAACAGGTGTCCATTTGGCATTCGATGAGCGGCCGCTATCTTTCAAAGGAACATGGAAAGCCTGCTCAAATTCATCCTTGGAACAATCATATTTCAGGACGACATCCTTATCACGGGTCGAGACACCGAGGAACACCTCCACAACCTGGAGGAGGTGCTACGCCGACTGGACTGGGCAGGCCTGCGACTAAAGAAGTCCAATTGTGTGTTTTTGGCCACAGAGGTCGAGTTTTTGGGCCGCAGACAGGATCCGGCCTACCGAATCCAAAACGGAGGCAATTCTTCGTGCACCCCGGCCCGGCAACACATCGGAGATGCATTCATTTCTGGGACTCTTGAACTATTTCGTGAACTTTCTGCCGGACTTAAGCACATTGTTGGAGCTGCTACACGTGCTCCTGCATAAGGGTTGTGATTGGTTTTAGGGGAAGTGTCAGGAACGGGCTTTCAATCGGGCGCGGAACCTGCTTTGTTCTAATAAGCTGTTGACCCTGTACAACCCCTGTATGAAATTGGTTTTAACATGTGATGCATCATCCTATGGGGTTGGGTGCATGTTGCAGCAGAGTAATGATGAGGGCCAACTCCAACCTGTGGTTTATGCCTCCAGGTCGCTCGCCCAAGCAGAACGGGTATATGGGATCGTTGAAAAGGAAGCACTCGCATGTGTCTACGTAGTGAAAAAGATGCACCACTACCTTTTTGGCAGAAGGTTCGAGTTAGAAACGGACCACAAACCGTTAACATCCCTGTTGTCAGACAGCAAAGCTGTCAATGCCAATGCATCAGCTCGCATACAGCAATGGACTCTCACGCTCGCTGCATATGACTACACCATACGGCACCGGCCAGGCACCGAAAATTGCACTGACGCGCTCAGCAGGCTTCCACTGGCTACCACTGAGGGCAGCGGAGCAAAGCACTGAGATGGTCATGGCTGTTGATGCCTTTGACAGCGCAGGCTCCCCCATCACAGCCCGCCAGATCAAAATCTGGATCAACAGAGATCCCCTCCTATCCTAGATTAAGAAATGTGTCCTGACTGGGGATTGGGCGCCCGCACACGGAGCATGTCCCGAGGAGGTCAGACCATTTCACAGACTGATGGATGAGCTCTCCATCCAAGCCAACTGCCTACTATGGGGCAGCCGGGTAGTCATGCCCCAGAAGGGAAGGGAAGCATTCATCAGGGAACTCCACAGCAAACACCCAGGCATCGTGCTAATGAAGGCCATTGCCCAGTCACATGTATAGTGGCCGGGAATTGACTCAGACCTGGAACACTGTGTTCGCAGGTGCACGACGTGTGCCCAGCTGGGTAATGCCCCAAAGGAGGCCCCACTCAGCCCGTGGCCCTGGCCCACCAGGCCATGGTCACGTATTCACATAGACTACGCGGGCCCGTTCATTGGAAAAATGTTCCTAATTTTTGTTGATGCGTACCCGAAATGGATCGAGTGCATCATATTGAATTCGTGCATGACATCCACCACTGTGGAGAGTCTGCGTGCGGTCTTTGCGACCCACGGCTTGCCGGACATCCTGGTTAGCGACAACGGCCCGTGCTTCACTAGCTATGAATTCCGGGAGTTCATGTCGGGTAATGGCATCAAACATGTCAGGACAGCACCGTTCAAGCCGGCTTCCAATGGCCAGGCAGAACGTGCGGTCCAAATCATAAAACAGGGCATTCTCCGGATTCAAGGACCCTCCCTTCAATGCCACCTATCGCGCCTCCGGCTGGCCTATAGGTCCCGACCGCATTCGCTCACAGGAGTCCCGCCCACAGAACTACTCATGAAACGTACACTTAAAACTCGGCTGTCCCTCATTCATCCAGTCCTGTCAGACATTGTTGAGGGCAAGCGCCAGTCCCAAAATGAATGCCATGACCGTAACTCAAAGGGGAGATGCATAGAAATCGATGATCCTGTATTTGTTCTTAATCACGCTTTGGGCCCCAAGTGGCTTGAGGGTACTGTAATTGGCAAAGAGGGAAATAGAATCTTGTGGTCAGACTTAACAATGGACAGATATGCCACAAGCATCTGGACCAAGTTTAAAAAAAAGGTTCAGCATGGACACTGAGGAACCTGAGTAAGATCTTGAGATCTTGCCCACACCACCGCCAGTGAACGAGCAACAAGAACATTCAGCAGCATGCACAGTCCCTGCGGCCAGCCCAGACAAGCCGGAATCACCACAGGTGACAGAGACGCATGCCAAGGGTCAAGAACCAGAGCCCCAACTGCGGCGTTCCACGAGAGAGCGTCGACTGCCTGAAAGACTTAATCTTTGACCCTATAAGATGTTGGGGGGGAGGTGATGTCATGTATGTAACCTTCATGTAACTGTAACCTTCATGTAACAACACTGCATACTGTATACACCTAAGAAATGTACACCTTGACCACAGGGGGTGAACTTGTGGGAGATACTCCTCACCTGGTCACCCAGGTATGTAAAGGGAGGTCCCACGCAGGGTCATCACTTCTTGGTCCTGTGAATAAAGGTTCGGGTCACAGAATGACCTTGTCTGCAGAATATGCCTCGTGTGAATTTATAGTAGTGTGTAAATACATTACAATTAGATTATACTGCAATTGTCTCTATAATATTAGATTATACTGCAATTGTCTCTATACTATTAGATTATACTGTAATTGTCTCTATACGATTAGATTATACTTCAATTGTCTCTATACTATTAGATTATACTGCAATTAACTTTCACTATTAGATTATACTGCAATTGTCTCTATACTATTAGATTATACTGCAATTGACTCTATACTATTAGATTATGCTGCAATTGACTATACTATTAGATTATGCTGCAATTGTCTCTATACTATTAGATTATACAGCAATTAACTCTCACTATTAGATTATACTGCAATTGTCTCGATACTATTAGATTATACTGCAATTGACTCTATACTATTAGATTATGCTGCAATTGACTCTATATTATTAGATTATGCTGCAATTGTCTCTATACTATTAGATTATACTGCAATTAACTCTCACTATTAGATTATACTGCAATTGTCTCGATACTATTGGATTATACTGCAATTGTATCTATACTGTTAGATTATACTGCAATTGTCTCTATACTATTACAGAGTGTGATGTATATGGGGTGAATTTCCGAGGCTTTCCCTTGCTTGTTCACCATAACTTCAGCGGAGGTTCTGTGAAAAATATCAACCATGTTGATGTGGGTTTTCTGGAGTTTCCACTGGTCTTCGGGATGTCCTGAGGATGTGGAAGATGCCACATTCACACTACTTTCTGTTTTATTCTTGAACTTTTAATGATGTACAGGAGCGCGATGTGCTGATGTTTTAGTGCACTCCATTTAATCAGTCCCAAATGCAGCCTTCACCACTCTCTGCGCATTCTCCACAAGATCATTCAGTGCATCACTGAGCAACTTGTAGGTCATTCCAAATGATGATATTTCTCCAAAGATGGAACCAACGACTGGTACAAGGTCGAGGCCGATCTCAATGGCTGAAATGATAAAAAAGGCACAACCCAGCAACATTCTTATCACAAATTCCTTATTTATTTCACCCACCAGAGGAGTTTTCACCACTGCTTTCAGATCTCCCACAGATTTCCCTGTCACGTTGGCCAGTCTTTGAAGAGAGTCGTCATCCAGACACAGATATAGACGGAACTGTATTATTGCTGTAACCAGTATCCCAGTGTCACATGCAAAGGTGTTGCCAACATCCAGACTCGTGTTTTTAGCTGTTGTCTTTTATTCTCTACAATCTCCAACGTTGTGTTTGGAAGTGACAGCAAGAAAACATCCTTCTTTATATCATCAAGGTTATTTGCGAGGGTTTTGTTCACTGCTGGGAAATCAAACTCATTCATCCTACGGCTTGATATCAGGAAAACAGTGGGTGATGGAAACCCGAACTCTTTCAACTTGTCAACACAATAAGTTCTGATCTTTTCCATTTCTGTAGATTTTCCACCATCCGTTTGAAAACGACGGAGATCATCATCCATTTTAGATCGAGCAAAGTAAACATTCTTCCCCAGCCGCTTAATCTCTTCGCCGAGTTTTGCATCATGCTCTTTGACTCGACAGCCTAAGATAATGATGAAGAAATCGTATCTTTCAAAGTTAATTTCCCTCAGGTATGTAGCCGCCGGAAAATTAAAAGTTCCAATTCCTGGTAGATCCCAGAAGCAAACATTAGGCACGCTGGGATGTGGGTATGGGGCTGGCTCCATTGTGGTTTCTGTGTTACCAACTTCAGCTGCTCCCTCATCATCATCCTGAAGCCCTCTCACAGCATTGATGAAGCTGGATTTCCCTGCGCCTGCCTCTCCCGTCACGGCAATATCAAGCTTTGCATTGTTGAGGTTTTCTACCTTCTTCTGTTTCAGAGATACAGCCCCTTCCAGCCCGCCTGTTTCATACTCAGACTTGAGTTGATTGAGCTCTTCCTGACTGAAGAATGTAGATTTCGAAGACTGAGCCATCTGATCTCTGTAGAAAAGAATGAATATTTTACACTTTGTATAATTTTTCTAATCTGTGTGTATCTTTCGTCAAACATTGAAGGAAAACTACAATGGGAACATGTTGATTTAAAGCAGAAATCAGTGAGGCTGGAGCAATTCACTCACAGCTGCTGAAAGATGCACTGAGCTATAAAAAAAGGACCTTGTCACCCTGTAACATCACTGATCCCTCTCTCCCCATCCTTCATTCCTGCTCTCCGTGCTCCTGGGGCATGTGCTATACAGGTACTCCTGGCATTGAATATCTTGTGTTCACTTTGCAGTTTGTTGTATTAAAATAGAATGTGGACTGAATGTTTGTTATTCAGGAAGATTAGAGTCAAACAGGACAGTGCAGGTATATAGTGCTGACTGTCAATCAGGTGATTATTATTAGCACTGTCATGTAGGGGCAAAGAGCACTGAAGCGTTGGCACATTGTAGGATGTTGCAGCCCAAACACCAACTGACATGAAGACAGGAAGTAGAAAGAACTAAAATCAAAGGCTGACGTCACAGGAAAGAAGGGAAGTGAGTTTTTCTCTCTTTTCTGGGGCATTGGTTTGAATTACAAGCTGGGATTAAAAACAAAACTTGAAAACTTAATTAACTAAATACATTAGAGATGGCAGGACAGGCGATGTGTTTCTGTTGTTACATCTGGGAGCTGGTTGCCCCCATTGAGGTCCACGTCGACCACATCTGCAGCAAGTGTCTGCAGCTTGAGGAACTTCGGCTCCGCGTTGATGAGCTGGAGTCCGAGCTGCAAACACTGTGATACATCAGGTGGGGGAGAGTTACCTGGACACTGTGTTCCAGGAGGCAGTCACACCCCTTAGATTAATTAGTTTGAATTCGATCCGTGGTCAGGGACAGGAGGGTGTGACTATGAGTGAGGAAGGTATGGGGACTCAGGAGGTAGTGATGGAGGAGCCTCGGCTCTTGCTCTTGTCCAACAGGTAAGAGATTCTTGCTCCCTGTGTGGACAAGAGCAGGGGCTGCAGAGAGGATAAGCAAACTGACCACAGCACCATGGTACAGGGGCCAGTCGAGTGGGGGGAGTGAAAAGAAACATTGTAGTGGTAGGGGACAGAATCATTAGGGGGATAGATACTGTTCTCTGCAGCCGAGAGCGTGAGTCCCGAAGGCTGTGTTGTCTGCTGGGTGTCAGGGTTAAGGACATCTCCTCTGGGCAGGAGAGGAACTTGGAGTGGGAGGGGGAAGATCCAGTTGTCGTGGACCATGTGGGTACCAACAACATAGGAGGACAAAGAAAGAAGTTCTGCTGAGCAGCTAGGGGCCAAATTAAAAAGCAGAACCACAAAGGTAATAATCTCTGGATTACTTCCTGAGCCACGAGCAAATTTACATAGGGTAAATAAGATCAGAGAGTTAAACACATGGCTCAAAGACTGGTGTGGGAGAAATGGATTTTGGTTCCTGGGACACTGGCACCAGTACTGGGGTAAGAGGGAGCTGTTCCATTGGGACGGGCTCCACTTAGACCGTGCTGGGACTAGGGGCCTGGCCAATCAAATAACTAGGGCTGCAGAGAGGGCTTTAAACTAATTAGTTTGGGGGGGGGGTCGTTCAGCTGAATGAGAATTTAAGAAGTCAAAGAATAAGGAGAAGGCAATAGAGCAGGGTACCACTGGGGAAATGAAAACCAGAGTGTGACAGGAAGGGACAGGATGTATAAACATAAAGCTGAATCATCATCATAGGCAGACCCACTAGAGACGATGCTGAATCTCCGCATCAATGTCTGCCTTTGTTGATAAGAGACTCCTGAGATATGGGAAATGGTTCACATTTTCCAGGGCCGCGCCGTGGATCTTGATGACTGGAGGGCAATGCTGTGCGGCGGTGACAGGCTGCTGGAGGACCTTTGTCTTACGAGTGTTAAGCGTAAGGCCCATGCTTTCATATGCCTCAGTGACTACATCTGGCGTGCCTTGATTACCCTGAGATGCTGAATCCCCATTGCGCTTGGTCTGCCCTCCAGGCCTCTATAACCAGTGCCTATGAAGAGACACTTGGTCACTCAACCAGAAACCATCAGGACTGGTTTGAGGAAAATGATCAGGAGATCGAAGAACTAATAGACTGCAAGCGCAAAGCATTTCTGAGCCTCAAGCAACAGCCCAACTCGGGAGTTGCAAAACAACATTACAGATGGCTCAAGGTTCAGGTCCAACAAAACCTCGGGACCTAAAGAACAGGTGGTGGATGGAGAAAGCACAGGAGATACAATAACTGGTTGATAGCCACGATATGTGAGGATTCTTCGCTGCAGTCAAGGCCACCGACAGTCCAAAGGCCCCACTCCACTCCTGGCCAAGAACGGAGAAACACTCATCAAGGACACCGAAGCTGTCAGGGCCCAATGGAAGAAGCACTTTGAAGATCTCCTCAATCGAGACTCTGCCTTTGACTCGAGTGTTCTCGATTCCATGCCACAACATGCGATCCGCCACCAACTCAGTGAAACTCTAACATTGCACGAGGTAGGCAAAGCCATAAAAGGTGAATCAGAAAGTGGGGTCAAAGCAGGAAAAAAGGTTAAAAAAAACAAATGAAAAAGCTCTTTATCTGAATGCACGCAGCATTCATCACAAAATAGATGAGTTGACGGCACAAATAGGTATGATCTGACAGCCATTACAGAGATGTGGTTGCAAGGCGACCAAGGCTGGGAACTAAATATTCAGGGGTATTTGACAATTCAGAAGGCAGACAGAAAGGAAAAGGAGGTGGGTTAGCTCTGTTATTAAAGGATGAGATCAGTGCGTTAGTGAGAAATGATAATGGCTTAGAAAATCAAAATGTTGAATCAGTTTGGTTGGAAATAAGGAATAATAAGAGGAAAAAGTCCCTGGTGGGCATAGTCTATAGGCCCCCTAACAGTAGCTGGATGGAGTATAAATCAAGAAATTATGGAGTCTTGTAAAAAAGGAATGGCAATAATTATGGGAGATTTTAGCCTTCACATTAATTGGATGAAACAAGTTGGCCAGGGTAGCCTTGAGGAAGAGTTCATACAGTGTATCTGGGATAGTTTCCTCCAAACAGTATGTTGCAGAAACAACCAGGGAGCAGGCTAGCTTAGATCTGGTGCTGTGTAATGAGACAGGATATATAAATGATCTTGTAGTAAAGGATCCTCTAGGAATAAGTGACCATAACATGGTTGGAATTTCAAATTCAGTTGGAGGCTGAGAAATTTGGATCTCAAACCAGTGTCCTAAGCTTAAATAAAGGAGACTTCAAAGGTATGAGGGCAGAGTTGGCTAAAGTGGACTGGGGAAATAAACTTAAGAATGGGATGGTTGATGAGCAGTGGCAGATATTTAAGAAGATATTTCATAATTCGCAACAAAAATATATCCCAATGAGAAGGAAAGGCTGTAAGAGAAGGGATAACCATCCGTGACTAACTAAGGAAATAAGGGATGGTATCAAATTGAAAACAAAGGCATACAATATGGCCAAGACTAGTGGGAGGCCAGAGGATTGGGAAACTTTTAAAAGCCAGCAAAGAATGACAAAAAAATAATAAAGAGAGGGAAGATAGAGCATAAAAGTAAACGAGCATGAAATATAAAAACAGATAGTAAGGGTTTCTACAGATAAATAAAAAGGAAAAGAGTGGCGAAAGTAAATGTTGGTCACCTGGAGGATGAGACTGGGGAATTAATAATGGGAAACAGGGAAATGGCAGAGACGTTGAACAAATATTTTGTATCGGTCTTCACAGAAGAAGACACTAAAAACATCTCAATAGTTGGGAAAATGTTGGAATCAATTACTAAAGATGAAATAGCAGCTCATTTGGAAAGCAGTGACAGGAGTGGTCCAAGTCAGCATGGATTTATGAAAGGGAAATCATGCTTGATAAATCTTCTAGAATTTTTTGAGGATGTAACTAGTAGAGTGGACAAGGGAGAACCAGTGGATGTGGTGTATTTGGACTTTGAAAAGGCTTTTGACAAGGTCCCACACAAGAGATTGGTGTGCAAAATTAAAGCACATGGTATTGGGGGTAATGGACTGACGTGGATAGAGAACTGGTTGGCAAAGAGTCGGGATGAACAGGTCCTTTTCAGAATGGCAGGCAGTGACTAGTGGCTGTTGCAGGGCTCAGTGCTGGGACCCCAGCTATTTACAATATTCATTAATGATTTAGATGAAGGAATAGAGTGTAATATCTCCAAGTTTGTGGATGACACGAAGCTGGGTGGCGGTGTGAGCTGTGAGGAGAATGCTAAGAGGCTGCAGGGTGACTTGGACAGGTTCGGTGTGTGGACAAATGCATGGCAAATGCAGTATAATGTGGATAAATGTGAGGTTATCTACTTTATGGGCAAAAACAGGAAGGCAGAATATTATCTGAATGGTGGCAGATTAGGAAAAGGGGAGGTGCAACGAGACCTGGGTGTCATGGTACATCAGTCATTGAAGTTAGCAAGCAGGTACAGCAGGCGGTGAAGAAGGGAAATGGTATGTTGGCCTTCATAGCTCGGGAATTTGAGTATAGGAGCAGGGAGGTCTTACTGCAGTTGTACAGGGCCTTGGTGAGGCCTCACCTGGAATATTGTGTTCAGTTTTGGTCTCCTAATCTGAGGAAGGACGTTCTTGCTATTGAGGGAGTGCAGCGAAGGTTCACCAGACTGATTCCCGGGAAGGCAGTACATATGAAGAGAGACTGGATCGACTGGGCCTTTATTAACTGGAGCTTAGAAGGATGAGAGGGGATCTCATATAAACGTATAAAATTCTGACAGGACTGGACAGGTTAGATGTAGGAAGAATGTTCCCGATGTTGAGGAAGTCCAGAACCAGGGGACACAGTCTAAGGATAAGGGGTAAGCCATTCACTCAGAGAGTTCTTAACCTGTGGAATTCCCTACCGCAGAGAGTTGTTGATGCCAGTTAATTGGATATATTCAAGAGTGAGTTAGTTATGGCCCTTATGGCTAAAGGGATCAAGTGGTATGGAGAGAAAGCAGGAAAGGGGTACTGAGGTGAATGATCAGCCATGATCTGATTGAATGGTGGTACAGGCTCCAAGGGCCGAATGGCCTACTCCTACACCTATTTTCTATGTTTCTATGTCACATCAAGGGGCTCTAAGGAGGGAGGAACTTAATACAATCACTAAAGAAGTAGTACTCGGTAAAATAAGGGTCTTCAGAGCAGACAAGTCCCTTGGATCTGATGGTTTGAATCCTAGGGTCCTTAAAGAAGTGGCTGCAGAGATAATGGATGTATTGGTTGTAATCTACCAAAATTCCCTGGATTCTGGGAGGTCCCAGTGGATTGGAAAATTGGCAATGTAACGCCCCAGTTTAAATAAGGAGACAGACAAAAAGCAGGAAACTATAGCCCGGTTAGTGTAACATCTGTCGATTGGAAAATGCTCGAGTCCATTATTAAGGAAGCAATAATAGGACATTTGGAAAAGTATAATTCAATCAAGCAGAGTCAGCCTGGTTTTTTGAAAGGGAAATCATGTTTGACAAATTTGCTGGAGTTCTTTGAGGATGTAACGAACAAGGTGGATAAGGGGCAACCAGTGGATGTGGTGTATTTGGATTTCCAGAAGGCATTTGATAAGGTGCCACGTAAAAGGTTATTGCACAAGATAAAAGTTGGAGGTTGGGGGTAATATATTAGCATGGATTGAGGATTGGCTAACTAACAGAAAGCAGAGAGTCAGGATAAATGTGTCATTTTCAGGTTGGCAAACAGGGATCGGTGCTGGGGCCTCAACTATTTACAATCTATATTAATGACTTGGATGAAGGGACCGAGTGTAATGTAACCAAGTTTGCTAATGATATAAAGATGGGTGGGAAAGCAAATTGTGAGGAGGATACAAAAAAATCTGCAAAGGGATATAAACAGTCTAAGTGAATGGGCAAAAATTTATCAGCTGGAGTATAATGTCGGAAAATGTGAGATTATCCAATTTGGCAGAAAAAATAGAAAATCAGATTGTAATTTAAATGGAGAAAAATTGCAAAGTGTTGCAGTACAGAGGGAGCTGGGGGTCCTTGTGCATGAAACACAAAACGTTAGTATGCAGGTACAGCAAGTAAACAGGAAGGGAAATGAAATGTTGGCCTTTATTGCAAGGGGGATAGAGTATAAAAGCAGAGAAGTCCTACTACAACTGTACAGGGTATTGGTGAGGCCACATCTAGAGTACTGTGTGTAGTTGTGGTCTCGGTATTTAAAGAAGGATATACTTGCATTGGAGGCTGTTCAGAGAAGGTCGGTGAGATGGAGTAAAGGCAGTGGTGACAAAGGTAGACTGCAGGGGCATAAATTGCTGAACAGTTAATAGGCCCCATCTGAAGTATATAGTGACTTCCATTGGTGGCAGTGCCCTGATAGAAGTGGGACTGAAAGAAAAGTGAATTTTAATCTTGTTTCCTTTTACAGTGAAGTATATTCTTTCAAGTTTAGATGGAAGGTGCTCAATATATGAATTGATTTTTACAAAAACTATAAACAACACGCAATGCATTAGCTTGTCTCAATAATCAATGAATACCTGACACCCACTGTGTGTGGATCTTTGATCTGAGTGTGAACAATGAGAGGTGAAGGAGGGAGATACAGAAACCAGCAGGGTGGCAGCACTTTGAAACCAGAAGTAGTGGAGCAGAGGCTGCTCAGTGTAATGGGTGCAATGCCGAACTGTTCTTCAAGCCAAGTAAGGTGACTCACGGAATATGGGAAAGCATAGCATATTCATTATTTTATATTATTGCATGGATTGAAATAAAAATATAATTTCATTGATTCTATAGCTGTTGCTCTGCAGATTGAGAAATAAAGCAGCTTAATAATTCATACCCAGCCTCATCTCACCAGGTGTTTGCTGGCACCAAAAAGTAACTATTACAAGTGTGGAGTCGCATTCCTTCAGATTTTAAATTTTTTGACAAGATTTAAGAAATGTCAAATCTTAAATAAAAAAAAAAATCCTTACATTTCCAATCTCTCTCTTTTAATCCAATCTTTCTCCATTTCTCTTACTGTACCTGCTTTGACATTGAATTCATGGCATTTAATTCACTCTCATTCCCAGTCCTTCCTCTGCTTATTTCCCAATCCCAAATCTCATTGGTTATGGAGATACCAGCAACAACAATAACTTGCGTTTATATATCGCCTTTAGCTACATGAGGAGCTATTAGGACAAGTGACCAAAAGCTTGGTCAAAGAGGTAGGTTTGAAGGAGCATCTTACAGGAGGAGGAAGAGGTAGAGAGGTGGAGATGTTCAGGGAGGCAATTCCAGAGCCTAGGGCCAAAGCAGCTGAAGGCACGGCCACCGATGGTGGGTGATTAAAGTGGGAACTGCACAAGAGACCAGATTTGGAGGAGTGTAGAAATTTCGGAGGGATGCAGGGCTGGAGGCGGTTATAGAGATAGGGAGGTATGAGGCGATGGAGGGATTTGAAAACAAGGGCTGGAATTTTCCCGATGCCAAGTGTGTAGATTTTGTGATGGATCGACAGTAAAAATCCCAGAAATAGAGGGTGCGCCGTGAACCATTCCGCCCCCTTGCTCATTTACCTCCCGCGGCTGTGAGGGCGCGACACGGACCCGATCGACAGAGGCGGCAACTTCTTTAAAATCATGAACTTCTTGTTGAGAGACCCTGGAGAGTGACTTTAACGGCAGCTTTAAGTTTTACTGCAGGAGCACAGGATTCACGGAGGTGGGGGGTCTCGCCTGTGAAGGGGAGGTGGAAGCTCAGTGGTCATTGGTGAGTTCATTCATTGACCGCTGGGAGAAGCCCATTCGTATCCCAATATTACACCTCATTACTTGCCTCATGAAAAGGCTCTTGCTCACTCCATCTGGGCCACAGATGTCGGTGTCTGCAGCTTGCAGACCTCGGAAGTCTCTCTCACCACATTGCTACTCACTATCACTATACTGAGGGATTGGCCCCCTGATCTCCACTTTACCTACCATCTACTACAACAGCATGGGTGCTGCTTATACTGTCTCACCTTGGTCCTCAGAATCCGACAATATGATCCCCACCAGCCACAACACCAGCCACAACAGCAGCAGCCACAACACCAGCCTTCTGCTCAAGGTCCTGATGCTCCACAGGGGAGTGGGGGGTGGGGGGGAAGGAACCACGGTTGCACCGTGCCACAGGCGATACCCCCAACACAGGATATACAGGCAGAGGATAAGCTTCCTGGACATGACTGAGTAGCAGGAGGCTCAGGCTATCATGCCAGTATGTCGCAGACATTTGTAACTTGCTGGAACAAGACATACTGCCCAGAGGTGGACACTCATTGCCAGTAACTGTCAAAGTCACCAGCCCACTCAACTTCTTCTCCTCAGGCTCCTTCCAGGGATCTGCAGCAGACATTTGCAGGATCTTGCTGTTGGCTGCATCACCCAGGTCACCGATACCCTGTTTGACAAGGCAGCCAGTTATATACACTGTGCCACTGATGGAGTCAGTGTTACTGAGCGGGCGCGCAACTTTACAGCTCTGGCTGGATTCCCGTAGGTGCAGGGCGTCATCGACTGCACACATGGCCATCAGGGCACCCCATCATCACCCAGGAATATCTGTGAACCGCAAAGGCTTCCACTCCCTCAATGTGCAGCTTGTCTGCAACTATAAAACGATGATTATGCATGTGTGGGTCAGATTCCCTGGCAGCTGACATGACACTTGCATGCTGGGCCAGTCCACATTCCCTAAGCTCTTCATACCTCCAAACACAGTTACCAGCTGGCTGCTTGGAGACAAGGGCTATCCACTGAAGACGTGGCACATGACACCCCTGAGGAGGGTTATAATGACAGCCACATTTCCACCAGATGTGCCACAGAGCAAGCAATAGCCACGCTGAAGATGCGCTTCAGATGCCTCGACAGATCTGGAGGAGTCCTTCAGTACACACCAGCCCAGCCAGGATCTCCAGAATCATCGTCGTCTGCTGGGCACTGTACAACATAGCGCAGCAGCGAGGATTGGAACTGCAGGAGGAGCATGGCACACAGCACACAGCCTCTTAGGTTCCTCCTCCTTATCTTCCGTCTCCTCGTCCTAAGGTGCTGATCGCACCAGCAGCGACGCATATTGGTGCCCGAGAGGCCGGGGTTGGCCTCATCATGGCCAGATTTACTGAACTTGGCCCAATGCAGTCATATCGCTGCCACATGCTGTACTTAGTACCCCACCCCCCATCCCCCCCCCGCCCCACCCCTCCCACAACACCATAAAGCATCCCGATAATGACCAAGGCATTCCTCTCAACCAAAGCCCCAGTGTTCAAAGTTAAGGAATGTCTCACCATTCATTCTAAGTGACAAGGCCACTTCCACGGTTTGAGGCAAAAGTGGACAATACCCGAAAGTGGTACACTGAAAAACATTTACGTGTATCTTCAAAATAACTGAAACTTAACAAACATATTTTGACACAGCCATTCACATACCCTTGTGCATCTACCTTTGCAACATTTTTCTTTTCGAATGCTTCTACATGGTGCAACCCCTGTGACTTCAGCAGAGGTAGAGGCAGGCTGCTCACTTTCCGACTGTGGCGGGTTAGACCTCTTGTCAGACGTCCTCTGTGTTTGGAGCCTGTGACGGCCCCGCCAATGACAGCTCCTCCTGCAACTGTGCAGAGGCAGACTTGGCCATCCAGATCCGAGGAAGCATGTGGGGCTCGGACTGAAGAGGTGGGAATGCTTTGAGAGGAGCCCCAATTTCCATGTCCTCTTTCACCATCATCCCTCTCTTGGACCACCCGCACTTCCCTGCTAGCAAGGAGCTGGAGAGCACCTTGCTGCACAGCAGTGGGGCGATGAAGACCTAAGTCTACGTTTACATCTCTCCTGGAGAAGAGGTCTAAGAGCTCCTGCCATCTGTTGTCCACAGCTACCATGTGCTCATATGAGTGGTGCATTTGCTGCTCCATGCAGGTGTCCATCCTTTCCATGGAACAGCACATGGTCACCATCGCCTGTGAGATGCTGGTGCTCACGTTGGAGATGGACTCCTCCATTCTCTGAACATTTGCAGACATCACGGCTGAAAAATACAGCAGAGCCTCATGCATTTGTTGCTGCCCCTCCAAGATCACCCTCTTTCTCCCTATTTTTCTGGGCTCTTTTCTCCTGCAAGGATGGAGAAGAGAAGTTTGAGTGCGAGTGATGGAATGAGTGTAAGGACCTGACGGGTTTCATCTTTAGAGGGTGACTATGAGGGAGTGGGGTGCCAATGGCCTCCTTCTGGTGTTACTTGGTATGATTGGGTTAGGATGAGGATGAGTGGTGGTGATTCAGATGGGGAAGTGAGTATATACATAGAGAGAGAGGGATAGGTGGACTTGGAAGGTATGTGGTGTGAGGACTGAAGTGCAGGTGTAGGCTTGGGAAGGCAGAGTGATGGAGATGTGGTGACAGGCACATCAGGATAAATCATAGAATCATAGAAATTTACAGCACGGAAGGAGGTCATTCGGCCCATCGTGTCTGCGCGGCCAACAGAGCTATCCAGCCTAATCCCACTTTCCAGCTCTTGGTCCATAGCCCTGTAGGTCACGGCACTTCAAATGCACATCCAAGTAATTTTTAAATGCGGTGAGGGTTTCTGCCTCTACCACCCTTTCAGGCAGTGTGTTCCAGACAATCAATATCCTCAGTGAAGAAGTTTTCCCTTATATCCCGCTCAACCTTTTACAAATTACTTTAAATCTATGCTCCCTGGTTGTTGACCACTCTGCTTAGGGAAATAGGTACGTCCTATCCACTCTATCCAGGCCCCTCATTATTTTCTACACCTCAATTAAATCTCCCCTCAGCCTCCTCTGCTCCATTTAAAAAAATCAAACCCAGCCTATCCAATCTTTCCTCATCGTGAATATTCTCCAGTGCAGGCAACGTCCTCGTAAATCTCCTCTGTACCCTCTCTAATGTAATCACATCTTTCCTGTAATGTGGTAACCAGAACTGTATGCATTTATATAGCCTAACCAGCGTTTTATGCAGTTCAAGCATAAACTTCCTGCTCTTGTATTCTATGCCTGGGATAATAAAGGTAAGTATTCCATATGACTTCCTAACCAACTTATCTGCTGTCTTCAGGGATCTGTGGACATGCACTCCAAGGTCCCTTTGTTCCTCTATACTTCTCAGTGTCCTACCATTTAATGTGAATTCCCTTGCCTTTTTAGCCCTCCGCAAAAGCATTACCTCACAATTCTCCAGATTGAATTCCATTTGCCACTGTTCTGCCCACCTGACCAGTTCATTGCTGACCCTGAAATTCTGGTCGGAGGCTTCCTTCGGACGAACGCCTCCGCCCCAAAATGTTTCCACAAATGTACCTAGTTGTCCCTGACGTGCCTTCGATTCCGGTCGGAAGCCTTCTTTCCACACGCATCACGATGCAGTATTTTCATTGATGATAATGGGAACTCCGTTTCCCCGAGTTCCCATTACTATCAATGAAAAAACCCTCTAAAACACCCAAACACAACATAATAAATTAAAAAACATCTCACATATTTAAAATTAATTGAAATTAAAATAAATTAAATGTTTTAGAGAAAAAAACGATTTAATGTGTTTTAATAGGGTTTAAAATAAACTTAACTTAATGGACAGGGTTTTTAACATATGATTAAATTTAATTTTTATACGTTTTATAACTCTTACATTGGTAAAAGCTATGCACCTGCTTTTACCAGGCGTAAAATTTCAAGGACATTCGCTGGGCAAGAGATGGGCAAATCTCACTTGCTGTGGGAATGTGGAAGATCTGTCAAGAGCGTTGTGCGCCATAAACCGACTTTTGCGAGGCCTAGCCAGGTCCGTGCACATTCTGTATGGATCCGGTCAGGCTGGGATTTTACGGCCATTATCTTCCTGCAGTCTACAGCTTTCTTCTGCATTACCAACCACACAGCCTATTTTAGTATCATCTGCAAACTTCTTAATCATACCCCCTACATTCAAGGCAAAATCATTGATATATACCACAAAAGGCAAGGGGCCTAGTACTGAGCCCTGCGGAACCCCACTGGAAACAGCCTTCCAGTCACAAAAACACTCATCAAAAATTACCCTTTGCTTCCTGCCTCTGACTTGCCACTTTGCCCTGGATCTCATTGGCTTTTACTTTTGTGACCAGTCTGCCATATAGGACCTTATCAAAGCCTTGCTAAAATCCATATACACTACATCAAACGCACTACCCTCATCACCCCTCCGTGTCACCTCCTCACCCCCAAGTTAGTCAGACATGACCTTCCCTTAACAAATCCATGCTGACTGTCCTTGATTAATCCGTGTCTTTCTAAATGAAGATTTATCCTGTCTCTCAGAATTTTCCCCAGTAATTTTCCCACCACCGAGGTTAGCAACCTTTGCACTCACCTTTCCTGACTTCGTCAGATCATTGAATCTCTTCCTGCACTGGATCGAGATCCTCCTCACCACTTCCCTCCTGCTGACCTGTATATTTCCGGCCAGGCCATTTTGATCTCTTGGGAACATCTTTGTTGGCCAACTGCTGGGAAGCGGACATCCCTGCATGCTCTTATTGCCTTGACCAGATATGTATCGAGATATCTGTAAAGCAGGGTTCCTGCCTTTCGGTATTCATATTTTTCCCTTTGCACATTAATTCCGCCCTTTCCAATGCACCTTCCGCGCTCCTTTCCCAACTTTCCCATGAGCTGTGGGCAGGTTGTTTTAAATGTGGGCGCTGGAAATGAGTCATCGATGATGTCATCGTACCCACACCCTTTCATAGGTCCAGGAAAAGTGTATGGCTGGTTTAATGGGACCATTATGTTAAAGTCACTCTGCAAGCGGGCTGATCAAGACATCATGTTCTCGACCTGCTACGCGGCCCACACACACCCGACTCGATTCAGCTGTAAAATTTCCGGCCCTGGATGGGAATTTTTAAATTGAGGTGTTGCCGGACCGCAAACCAATCAGAGAGCGCATGGGGAGGAGTTAAAGGAACTTGGAGTGAGTTTGGATAAGGGCAGCAGAGTTTTGGGTGAGTTCAAGTTTATGGAAAGTGGAAAGTGGGAGCCAGGCCAGGAGTGCATTTCAATAGTCCAGTCTAGAGGTAACTAAAGCATGGATGAGGGTTTCGCAGCAGATGAGCTGAGGCAGTGGTGGAGTCGGGTGATGTTACGGAGGGGGAAGTGGGTGGTCTTGGTGATAGACTGGATATGGGATTGGACCCTTATCTCAGGGTCAGGTAGGATTGCAAATGATGCAAATGTTCAGCCTCAGACTGTGGCCAGGGGGAGGGATGGAGTCAATGGTGAGGGAATGGGGTTTATGGTGGGGACTGAAGACAATGAAGGGGAACTTGGGCAGTGTAGCATCCGTTTTGTTGGCGCGATACGGCCTCCTAACGATCAAAAATGGCATCCGAGATACGTGCGCACACTGCTAACGGGAATTGTGGCAGACAAAAGCTTGGTACGGGCTTTGCACGTATATAAGAACATAAGAACATAAGAATTAGGAACAGGAGTAGGCCATCTAGCCCCTCGAGCCTGCTCCGCCATTCAACAAGATCGTGGCTGATCTGGCCGTGGACTCAGCTCCACTTACCCGCCCGCTCCCCGTTACCCTTAATTCTCTTATTGGTTAAAAATCTATCTATCTGTGATTTGAATACATTTAATAAGCTAGCCTCAACTGCTTCCTTGGGCAGAGAATTATACAGATTCACAACCCTCTGGGAAAAGAAATTCCTTCTCAACTCGGTTTTTAATTGGCTCCCCTGTATTTTGAGGCTGTGCCCCCTAGTTCTAGTATCCCCGACCAGTGGAAACAACCTCTCTGCCTCAATGTTGTCTCTCCCTTTCATTATTTTAAATGTTCTTATAAGATCACCCCTCATCCTTCTGAACTCCAACAAGTAAAGACCCAGTCTACTCAATCTATCATCATAAGGTAAACCCCTCATCTCCGGAATCAGCTGAGTGAATCATCTCTGTACCCCCTCCAAAGCATTGAATCGGGATCTAGGCCCCATTAACTCCACGGATGTTCCGCTGGATGTTAATATATGCTGGGCAGATTTTTGGAGGGTAACCCGGAGTTGGGGGATGTGAACTTGAAGCAGATCCTCTTCAGTAACTGCAAAAGCAGTTTTAGAAATTTGAAAGCTGACAGTAAGGTGGTGCAGGAATATGTGAAACAAGGTGGGCAGAAGGTCCCTGCGGGATCCAAAAGAGAGTACAAAGCATGGAAGGGAAGCATTGTGTTTACGGCAGTAAACCGTTTGTTAAAGAGACGAAAAAATAGAAAACATTTCTATGAGTCTGAGAAGGTGAACCTGATACTTAAGCCTCTAACTTTCATGCCGAGAGAAATAAAACATAGAATTTGCTGCTATGGATGTTTGGGAAGTCATGAAATGTGTTGTGTGTGAAAGCCTGTCTGTGTAAAAACCTTTGATGTTTCCAGGGAGAATGTTTAAAGTTGTTTTTAAAAAGGTATGTGGATGTTTATTTGTCTTTAAGTGTGTCTGTAAAGTTTTTCTCAACTGGCACTGATTAGTTTGAGATTGGTTTGAATTAATTGGAGTTATTGAGGTTAATTAACCTGTTAAAATCAAACTTCTATTATGCCATGGTGAAATTCTGGGGGTTGGTTCAAATTGTGTGAAAAACCTCTAGTTCCGGACATGAGGCAATCACATATATTTGGTATTTAAAAAATAAACATTTCTGACCAATTTCAAGAATGTGTGACCAGGGGAGTAAAAGGGAGGGACTGCTATAATGCGTGGAGCACAGAATCATTGTAATGTGTAAGCTATTGGTATGTGTGGGGTATAGAATGTAATGCAACTTTTAAAATGCGGAAAAAAGGACTGTAATTCTCTGTACAAGACTTCAGAAAGCAATACCTTCTGGAGAGTTGAATAAATATTTTGAGCATTTTTAAAATTTTAAAGAAAATTTTAAGTTTTGAATTTGAGTGGATGTCTCCCTCCGTAACAGAAAAGGAATCAGAATTGATGAATTCACCCATTGGGCTGGCTGGAAAGTCACAGTGGATGTTCTTTTTCTTTCCTTTTAAACAGGAGTGCTGATTACGGAGAGAGGTCCTTTAATATGGAACTGACCTCGAGGTGTTACCGAACTTGAACTTTGATGGGACAGTACTGTGTGAACTCCAGGTTTTCTTAAGTGAAGGAAGAAAGATGAATGTGTTCTCAGCGACAGTACTTGTGGGAATCTTCAGGCTGTGCAGCATGGAGAGAGAGGAATCCTTCCTCTCCGGGTGCACAGGGGGAAAGGACACACCGTGCTACCAGGAGGTAGGACTGGGGACACCGACGGGGTGGCAGCCTACTTCCACGAGGGAAGATGGCCGGGGTGGCTGGGGTCCAATTCTACGCGGTACTCCAGCAGCAAGGGTTTCATGTATGGCGAAGCTTCCAGACTGTGCCCTGAGCTGCAAGTCACGGTTACACGGGTTAGGGTGACCGAGGGGAGGTGCGTATGCTTGCGGTGCGAGGGACGCGTACCCCTAGGATAGTGGTGGCTCAGGAAATTGAGCCAAGATAAGGACAATCGATCCGTGGACTGGAAACGATGTGTACCGTTAGATTACAGGGACAAAGGGGAGCGTTGAAGTGTGCTGGCAGAAATAGTGGAAAGAAGAGGAAGGAATTTACGTGTGTATGTGGGGGTCTGAACGGGACTACCCGACGGGCATGTCGGTTGCGTTTTCGCGATGGTGGCAACACTCCGGGACCGGGATCGGTTGGGGATGGTGTATGGACTGCTGTGTGATCCCACACACTCCAGATACTGTAAATTCCATGCAGTTGCTAGCATGTGAGGCAGAGCCCCTTCCCACAGCCCACCGGTACAGGAGATGGAGGTTAGATGCCCCACCACAACTCCTGGACCAAGGAATGGGTTGGAGCTAGTCCCCATCGGTAAGGTCTTATACCACGATGTACACTACTCGGTCGCCTCAGTGATTTTAAACTTGACCCAGGTACAGACAGTGTCAGACAGAAACAGTGTGCTTGTATGAAGTACTGCTCAAGGAAATGTTTCGAAAGTTTTATGAATTGAGTTACGGTGGCGTGGATCGGGATGGTTTATACAATGTACATCGCAGGGGTTTGGGGAGGTATAAGAGTGGGCTGGTAAATGATACGGCAACGGCCTTCAGCACTGGCACGTCCTTTATTAACAGTATGGACCATGCTCAGTTGCAAATGCAGGTAAATACCTTAAGGGATCGACTGTGAAAGATACTGGGAGAGGGTAACACCATAGAGGGGTTGGAGTTGCAGGAAGACCAGGCCATGACCATTCACCTGAAGGAGGTCATAGCAGAGCTGGAGGCCCACGCTCAGACTGCCAACAGTCTGATTTGTGAAGATCGAAATACCTCAGCTCAGGCAGCACGAAATGATGTGTGTGTGTTGTACAGTGCTTGGTTGCTGAATGAAGGACACAGTCATTTGGAGGACCTTCAGCAAGGTCGCGTTCCTTCATGGGTCAGCAACAGGCACCTCACTGTGCTCAGTCTGTACAAGGGGTCGATGAGCCCATGCCAACTCCGACTGGTCTCAGAGGCGTACCCGGTCCCGGTTGATTGTGGCCGGTCCAATTTTACTGTGATAGGGATTGTGCTTAGGATGACGGTGATGAGCGGTTTAACACAGCCACCTCCGGTATACCAGGTACAAAATATTGGGGTGATAAGGGATGGCGTACACATGTGGCACCATGAGGTCCGCCATTCGTCATTAAATGGGGGTCCACGATAGCAGGCACAGACCTGAACGGGTGCCAACACTGGGGAGCACATGTTGGCCTTGGCTCTATATCATTTAATAACCTTCGCCAGAAAATATCTGTCAATCTCAGAGTTAACATTATTCATTGAGCTGGCACCTACTGCTTTATGTGGGAGAGAGTTCCACACTTCTACCACCCTTTGTGTGAGGAAGTGTTCCCTAACTTCTCTCCTGAACGGCCTGACTCTGATTTCAAGGTTTTGTCCTCTCGTCCTCGACTCCCCCACCAGGGGAAGAAAGTTTCTACCTACCCTATCAATTCCTTTCCATATCCTAAAAACATCAAACAAATCACCCCTTAACCTTCTGTATTCTCGGGAATACAAGCCTAGTTGGTGTAATCTCTCCTCACAATGTAACCCTTGGAACCCCGGTAACATTCTGGTGAATCCTCACTGCACTCCTTCCAAGGTCAGTCAATCCTTTCTAAGGTGCGGTGCCAGAACTGTGCTCCAGATGTGGTCTAACCAGAGCTTTGTACAGCTGCAGCAAAACTTCCTCCCCATTATATTCCAGCCCTCTGGTTATAAAGGCTAACATTCCATCAGACCTTCTGATTATTTTTGTACCGTACTATTGCATTTTAATGGTCTGTGCACATGGATCTCGAAATCTCTTTGGACTGGCACTGTTCCGAGCTTTTCACCATTTAAATAATACTCATAGTCATCCTTTTTTGTCCAAAATGGATGACCTCACACTTACCTATGTTGATATCCATCTGCCACAGTTTTGCCCACTCAGTGAATCTATCAATGTCTCTGTAATCTGATGCTCCCATCTACATAACTTACTATATCACCAACCTTTGTGTCACTGGCCAACATGGATATATGGCTCCCTATTGTGTTATCGAAGTCATTGATAAATATAGTGAATAGTTGAGGCCCCAGCACAGATCCTTGTGGGATATGTAGGGGAGGACGAAAAACCCCTCATTTTACCCAGAAGGAAAAGGGCTGTGGGATCAGTCTGGGCTGTGAATTGAAACCGATGGAAGGAAAACTTTGGGACACAAATGAATTTTAAAAGAGCAGACAAGGCCTGCAGGGGATAAAAGGGGGTGCATTCATGGAGACCCCCCCCCCCAGTGTTTGGACTCATAGGAAAGGGAATTTAATTTGGAACTATCGACCAGAAAGTTTGAAATCCTAAAGTGCACATGGAAGAAACTACAAACTTTAATCGAATTTGGGATTTTTTTAAAAGATGTATGTTGGGTCTGCAAGAAAAGGGGTGGAGTCAATATCAAAAGGGCCAGTTTGGACATTGGAACTAATCAAATTGTCTGGGAACTGTATACCCTCGAAACTTGCCCCTTGAAAACATTAGCATTTAAACAATGCCACATACATATTCCAACACCTTTTTCATCAGGCATAGAAATATCTGGCTCAGGCCAGACTAGCATAATGGCTACTTGAGGCCAATGCAATCAACACCCACTCAAACCTTGAATAGGTTAAGATCAGTGGGAAAAAAAACCCTTAATCTAAAACTGCTGCATTTTTCAAAATCAAAAGTCCACCAATGAGAAGAATCGACTTCAGCAGGAGAGGCGGACTGGATAACCTGGCTATAAAAAAAGGATTTCTGACGAAGTGAAGAAAGAAGTGATGATTTTCCCTGCCCTCGTGATTCAACAACCACAACCAGCAAGCCTCTCGACACTGAAGGAAAACCAGTGTCCGAAGACACCGAAGATAGAAGAAACAAACCACCAGACTGCGGAAGGCACAGTAGTGAATATAACATCTGGTCCCCAGAACTCCCAACTCAGTTAGGCCAGGAAAGGTGGGAGATTGGGCATTGTACTGATAAACTGGTGTAAAGATTTTTGTTGGGTCTGTTTTAGTGGGATTTAGGGGGATTGTTTTGTTGGTGTATTGCTGTTTGTTGAGTTATACCTTGTCAAATAAATTGGAAGCCTAAAGTTCCTCTTGGAATCACCTTGTCTCAGTTCTATTGTATTACATCTCCTGATCGTGAGTCTTATGTCAGAACTGTGTAAGGGAAGCTAGGAGCGCCTCGAAAACGCTCAACTGTGTGTCACAGGCTAGGGAAGAGGGGGTTAGGAGTGTTTGACACTCACAGGTGCCTCACAGGCTAGGCATAAGCTGTGGGGACGCACGAGTCTCAAAACCCCCTTCATAAGCTGTGGACACAGTCTCTCCAGGGGTGCTCTTGCAGCGCTCAGGGTACCTCACAGGCCAGGCATAAGCTGTGAGGGCAGAAGCCCAGAGAGAGACACCCAAGGTACAACAACCCTGTGAAAACCCCTTACAGAACATGGCGACCACGAAGGGACATAAGCAAACAGGAGATGTTAATATAACAGATGAGGTGATAAGAGAGGAAACTAAAATGGAGGAGAGAATTTCCTCACACATTTTTGGCAAGGTGAACCTCACCAAACCTTGGGTGCAAGCCCTCACTCGGGCAGAGCGCCCAGTGGATGCTGCTGCTCAGTGGACAGCAGGGAAGGACCACAACCACAAGGTGGAAAAGGCCATCTGGCTTATCTGCCTCACCCGCCAAGTCCGAAAGCTCGACCAGCGGGTGAAGGACTTGGAACAGAGTCTTCAGAAATCAGAGGAGCTCTCTGCTATCCGGGCTGTGGTTGGGGACAACCTGCTGGCCGAATTAGCTGGGGAGCAGCAAAGGAACCGACAGTTGGAGGAGACCTTCGGAAATAGCCGGGACTATCTTCAGTGTCAGGTCACTGAGGCCAAGGGTTCCCTCCGGGAACAGAACTCTCGGTACACCCAGAAAATTTGGGAACTGGAGAATAAATTAAAAAACGTACAGGCAGCCTATAAAGTGGCCAGTAGCAGTGAGTTTGCAGATCACGGTCCCTGCCAGGAGAGGATTAAAACTCTCACTCACGCTCTATCCCAGGCAAAGGGGATGGTCGCCCTGATAGGACCCGGAGAGTCCACAGGGGACAAAGGAGAGTATTGGGGGGTAGAGGAGAATCCAAAGGCAAGAGGTGCCCGACCACCTCCTGAGGCACCAGTGGTTTGTCCGGTGGGGTACCAGGAGGGGCGGGGCACGCAGGTAGTAGCATACCCAGGGCAGGACCAATGTGTCCTGTTTGGCAGCAGGGACGTGAGGCTCCAGCCGAGGGTCAGTTAAGGGCTGGATCAGGCGACCAGGCACTGTCTGCTGCACCGGGTATGGTGGGACAGCCGGAGGTAGAGGGACCAGCGCAGAAAGATCCTGAACCAGGGCGGATGTGCCCGGTCAGGCAGCACAAGTACGGTCCTCCACAGAGAGGTGGCCAAGGTCGGGGAGCGCTGGAGAGCGACTTTATTATTCCCCATGGAGTTCAATCACTCAGGGCCATGGTGGCCCATTTGGCCAAACTCACTCGCAGCGGGGACCCATCTATCCACTTCATGGAGGTGATGCAGGCAGGGTAAATTAATGGGCGCGACGAGGAAGAGACAGCCAAGCTGCTGCTCTTCTCTCTGAACAGCAAATTGTACCAGGCCCTACCGGCAGAATGCCGGAGGGGACAGCATACATTTACTGAGGTCCAGAGGGCCGTCCTTGAGGCTATGGGCTTCGATGAGGGCGGTCCTTTCGAACGGGTCGAAAGGACAAGGCAGCTCGCAGGGGAAACCCCGCAGGCGTTTGCGGACAGGCTGTGGGTGGTATACCACGCAGCCTGTGGGGAGCTCCTCGACCGGGTGAATCTTTTCGCGGTACAGACTGGCCGTCGGCTGAGGATGCTGGTGGCAAACTGCTTGCCCCGGCTCAAGGCCAGGGCAGAACTGTGGTTCGATTCCCGGGACCCCAACCTCACCGAGGAAGCAGTGGTCAGGCAACTGGCACTGGTCCAACGGAATGGAGGAGGGGAGGAGGAGAAAACCTCCAAAGGTCGGGTAAATGAAGTAAAACCCAACCCGATTCCCAAAAGGGAATGGCACCAGGAGGGTGGCCGCTCGTCTGATAAGGAGGGTGTGTGCTACGGGTGCGGGAAAGCTGGGCATTTTAAAAGGGATTGCAGGAGCCCAGTAAAGAGATATGGGGGGAGAGGTTCTTTAGGAGCCGCCCAGAGTGGGGGAAGTGGAGCGAACTCCTCACCATACCTTGATGAGATAGTAGCTGCAGTGAGGACAGCACTGGAAGAGACTGGGAAGGTAGCCACGGCAACAGGCAGGGAAGCACCAGCAACCCTGCCAGTACAGAGACCGTGACTAGCCCAGACCCAGACTGCATACCTGTGCCCACTAGAATACGACCCCTGGGGATGACCCTGGGTCAAGATGGAGGTTGAGGGTGTATTGGGTACTGACCTTTTGGACACTGGTGCTTCCAGCACGATAGTCCATTCGGAGGACCCCGCAACCTCACCTCTATCAAACGGGGTGCCGTATCAACTAGTTGGGTTCACAGGTAATGAGAAGGCTGGGTTTTTCTCAGTCCCGCTCGCAGTTCGTTTAGGAGCACTCCAAACACAATGGAAGTGTGTCCTGATGAACTGGGAGCAGGTGGGAAAAGGGATTTTGGGGGCTGATTTTATCATCGCTCGCCAGATCCTAGTAGACTTGAGGAATCACTGTCTATGGGGCACAGTGGGCACGGGAGCAGAGGGAGAAGTCATGGTTATTGATAAGAAACAGGGAAAAGGGACTCTGTGTACAATGAAGCCAAAAGGGGGTTACGACCTGGAGGTTCTGGTCGGTCACACCCCGGCCGAGTACCGGGCCTATGTGCAAGAAAATCTTGCAGCATTTGCCACCCATAAACACGACTGTGGGAGAGTCACAGGAGTGGAGGTTAGAATAGATGGGGATCTCATGTCCCGCCCGCAAAAGCAGTATGGCTTTCCCCGAGAGGCAGAAGCAGACTTGGAGACAGCTTTAAGCTCGCTTGTCGAGCAGGGTGTTTTGAGACCCATAGCCACCCATGTCAACTCCCCGCTTTGGCCGGTTAGGAAACCGGATAATTCTTGGAGGGCTACGGTGGATTATAGAGTGCTCAATAAAAACATCCCAGCTTGTGCCCCCACATTAGCGGCGGTTGCGGATCTGATAGGGGAAATCCCTGCATCCGCAACCACGTTCACAGTGTTGGACATATCCAAAGGATTCTGGTCTATCCCTGTATGGAGGGAAGACCAGTACAAGTTTGCCTTCACCTTCCGGGAACAGCAGTATACATGGAGCTGCCTCCCACAGGGCTTTCATAATAGTCCCAGCACCTTTCACCAATGCATGGCGAACTGCTTAAAAGGCTTCAGCCAGCCACACCAGCTGGTCCAGTATGTGGACGACCTGTTGTTGTTCACAGACAGCAGTGAGGAACACGGTCCACTGCTGGCCGAACTGCTGGTCTTACTGAAGGAAGGGGGTTTTAAAGTTAACCCCAAGAAAGCCCAGATAGGTCGAGGAGAGGTAAAATTCCTGGGCCTGACGATAAGGGCAGGAGAAAGGGCTATTGATGAGGCTAGAAGAAAGGCAGTGCAGGAACTCCCTGTCCCTAGGGATGTGTCGGGGGTAAGGTCTTTCCTGGGAATCACTGGCTACTGTAGGGACTTCATCGAGGACTATGCAGCCACTGCCGCCCCTCTGCTCAGACTCCTACATAAGGGGGTCGAGTGGGAATGGGACGAGGGCTGTGAGGCAGCATTTGTCCGTCTTAAGAGAGACCTGCAGGTAGCACCAGCCCTCGGGGCAATTGATGGGGGGGAGGAATTCTTCCTGGAGGTGGCAGCCAGTGGTGACAGCTTAAGTGCAGTGTTGCTCCAGGGGCGAAACGGTCAGCTGAGACCAGTGGTGTACTCCTCCAGGGTCCTCACGGAGGTAGAAAAGGGATACTCCAATTGTGAGAGGCACTTGCTTGCCACCCACTGGGCAGTAAAGAGAGCTCAGATCTTTACCGGAATATCCCCCATTACACTCCTCACCCATCATACCCCGACGCAGATGCTGTTGGACGGGAGGATTAAGGACGGGACAGTGAGCAGTGCTAGAATCACTCGCTGGACCCTCCTCCTCTCCCAAATGACTTTAAAGGTCAAGGGCCTCTGCGAACCCAGGCTCGCAGCAAATTTAATCTATCCAGGGCAGCCGCATCGATGCTCTGTGGAGGGAGTATGGGACATTAACTTTGGATTTTGCGCAGGGATACATCCCACAGGCCGCGAGATCTACGTTGATGCCTTCAGTTCAGTGTCCGCGGGTACAAGACTCACGGGCTGTGGAGTTTGGGATCCCAAGGCAGGAATTGCCTTGGCTCTTAAACTCCCATGCACCCTGAGCGCCCAGCAGGCGGAACTCTCGGCGGTGATGTATGTGGTCACACACCCCGAGGAATTCCCTACCCCATACACGATTTGCTCGGACAGCATGTTCACTTGCAATTCGTGTACAGAGTATCTGGCGATTTGGTCACGCCGGGGGTACACCTCTGCGGATGGGAAGCCCCTTGTGACCAAACCCCTGCTAGAAAAGATCGTGGCTGCAGTGGGAGAAACCGGGGATGTATATATCCATAAGGTAAAGGCCCACTCCAAAACTGAGCCACGGGGGGAAAGTAACCAGCAGGCAGACCTGCTGGCAAGGGAAGGTGCTCGCACAGGTCGCCCATGGGACTCATACAAGGCAGGCAGGATAGCAGCAGCAAGAAGCAAGCCAGGGACACAAGGGAGCGTAGGGGCGGCTGCGGCCCCGGACCTTAAAGTAGTCCAGATGCAGAATCCGATCCTGAAGGCTGCCTTGGCTGCTATCAAAAGGGGTGAAAAGACGGAGGGCCCATACAGTGCTGTAGATATTGCTGTGCGGGAAGGCATGTTGTTTAAAGGGGACAAATGGGTAGTGCTGCCACAACACCGGAGGAAATTCCTTCAGCTGGCCCATGAGGGTCCAGGTGCGGGACACTCTGGGCCGGAATCTACCTGGCAACGGGTAGAAAAGGCAGGGTGGTGACCAGACCTCCGGGAAGACGTCCGCAACTTCTGTGCGCTGCAAACAACCCAGACCCTCAGAAAAGGAAGGCGTCTATGGGACACGTCAGGCGGGTAGAGGGACCATGGCAGTCAATCCAGATCGACTACATCGGACCCCTACCGGCCGCCCAGGGAGGTTACAAATACTGCCTCGTCCTGGTGGATGTGTTTTCCAAGTGGGTGGAAGCCTTCCCTTGCCGAACAGCTACCGCGGTGGGGACTGCAAAAATCCTGGTGAGGGAGGTGTTCTCTCGGTGGGGTCTACCTCAAATCGTGGAGTCCGACCGGGGAAGCCACTTCACCGGCCAGGTGATGCAGGCCACCCTAAAGGTGCTGGGGATAAGAGCCAAATGGCATGTCGCCTACAACCCTCAGTCCTCAGGCCCCGTAGAACGCCTGAACCAGACTCTGAAGGAAAGGCTGCGCAAGGAGATGGGAGACTCACCGAACAAGTGGGTGGAGGTCTTACCGTTGGTCCTCATGGGAATCCGGGCCAGTCAGTCAAAGAGCACAGGGTACTCACCACATGAGCTGATGACGGGCCGGATCATGAGAACCCCACTGCATGTGTTGGCGCCGGTTCTCACCGAAGGGCAGCTCCGAGAGGTGAACCGGGACCGGTTTGTCAGGAACCTGTTTGAACACCTCAAACAGATTCACTGGCAGGCTGCTAGTAACATGGGCAGACAGCATCAGAGTAACCGATTGCTGCTAGAACCCAGCAAACACCACGAATGGGAGATAGGGGACCAGGTCATGGTGAGGAACTATGCTCGGGTCGGGGTTTTTGAAGCATTATATATGAGACCATACAGCATAGTCGACAAGGCTAGCCCTATGGTCTATGCGGTTCGACTGCCTCGCCGGGTGAAGTGGTATCACATTAATCAGTGTAAATTGTTTGACCCCAAAAGAGGTAAAAAACAGAGGGGACGAGCAAGGGAAGGGAATCAGGCACTGGGGGAGGAACAGGCCCCGGTGGATTTGGAGACTCCGGAGGAGGCAGCGGGCCCCGAAGCTCTACAGCAGGGAAGGGAATCAGGCACTGGGTAGAGGTTCCCAGCCCACTAACAGAAGTAGGGAGAAAGGCTCTACCATTAGAAAGGTTCAAGGGGAAGCTGAACCTCCCATGGTGGATCAGCTGGGGCTAGCCCAAGAGGTGGAGGAGATGGCATTGCAGCCCATAACATGGGATTCTGCACTGACAGTAAGGAGGAGTAACAGAGTGCCATAGCCCAGGGCGCTGTGGTCCCCTGCTTACTTAGCCTCCCGCCCCAGACCGATACGGCGAAAGACAACAGGGAGGGTGCTCTGTTGCACTAGCAAGGGTCTCCCACCGATTATCCGGGGCTCGGGAGGGCCTTGGAGGGCAGCACAAAACTCATTAAGGGGGACCATACGAGCCCCTCAGCGGAGGGCATCCTGGTCCCCAGGGTACGGTCAGCCAAGTGGTCGACGACGCCTGTACAGTGACAGGATATAGCCTGGTCACTCGGGGACGGGTGGCGGTGTGTATATTTTCTCTTCCTGTTTTGTTACTTTGTGTTGTGTGTATATGTTTTTAGGTAAGGCAGTGATGGTTGGGTACAGCATTTTGTATGTTTGGAACATGTTAAGTGGGCCGAGCCTGGAGAGGGCTCTCAAGGCAAGGCCATGTTCTTCTTGCTTTTCAGATATCAACACCTCCCTACTGGACGTTAGTGATGCTGGTATCGCTAAGGATCTGCACCGGGCACCGAGGGGACACCGAGGACTCCCTAGTTTTCGGATGCTCCGGGGGCAGAGCGCCAACAGTGACCACAGGAGAAGGGACTCCAGCGACGGATGGCCAGGTCACCTACTCCCACGAGGGGAAATGGCCTAGGTGGTTGGGATCGAACTGCACCAAGTACTCCAACCATAAGGACTTTACCTACGGAGAGGCCTCCATCCCCTGCCCGGAGATCACTGTGGCCACTTCCAGAGTGAGAGTGACAGAAGGCAGGAAGGTATGCCTAACTTGCCAAGGGGACATACCTCTGGGACTGTGGTGGTGGCTCAGAAAGCTCAAGAGGGACATGGGAGACCGACACTCGGACTGGGAACGTCTGGATAATGATACCTACCGAACCATCATGGGGTCATCTGGTGGGGTAACGGTGTGCTGGGAGAAATGGTGGGCGTACGACCAAGGAATTTATTTGTGTATGTGGGGATCCACTCGCGTGTGTTCAGAGGGGGTCTCCATTGCTTTTTATAGGTGGTGGCAGGATGTCGGGGATGGGGTGGTATGGGATCGCAGCGGGGAGGCGTGTGTGATCCCCAATCCCCGGGTACCAATAAATGCCACCGAACTTGTAGTTCGGGAAAGAAAACCCCCACCCACGGCCAAGCCCACCATCCCACACGAGTGCCCGACAACAACCAGGGGGCCAGGGAATGGTTTAGTGTTGGTCCCTACCGAGAAACTACTTTATCAGGGGGTACACTACGCAGTGGCATCAGTGGTGCTAAATCTGATAGAAGTCCGCCTACCTACGTGGTGTCCCCGGGAAACCGAGCTGTTATACCAGGCTCTGCTGCGGGAGATGTTCCGGAAGTTCTATGAACTGGACTTCGGGGATGTCAAAGTGACAGACTTGTATAAACAGTGGGATAGGGCCGAACCGGGCAAGCAGAGGCGTGGCACTTTAAATGACTTTCTTACGGGGTTTAACACCAGGGCGTCTGCCATAAACAGTTTGGATAACATGCAGCTGGCCCTCCAGATAAATGGGTTAAAGAATCAGCTACGCAAAGTCCTGGGGGACGAGAATACCGTAGTGGGATCCGCGCTCCATGAAGAGGTGGCAATGACAGTTCATTTAAAGGAGATTATCTCTCAATTGGAGGCGCAGGCCAGGGCTGTAAACGCCTTGATTCAGGAGGATAGAAACGCCTCCGATCAAGCCGCCCAAAATGAGGTGTGCGTGCTCTATGGGGCCTGGTTGCTGGAAGAGGGACGGAGTAACCTCGAGGATCTGAGACAGGGACAGGTCCCCTCCGGGATCAGCAACCAGCACTTAGCAGCACTGCACCCTTATGATAATGTTTTGAGTCCTTGCCAACTTTGTGCAGCGTCGGAAGCCTACCTGCTCCCGGTGGACTGTGGAAAGTCAAATCATACCATCATGGGTGTGGTGGTCAGGATGCCCGTGATGGGGGCGTCCCCACGACCAGCACCCCTGTACCGAGTAGAGAATGTGGGAGTCATTCGTGGAGGGGTGCATGTTCGATTCCAAGAGGTCCCACCTTATGTCACAATGTGGGAGCACACTGTGACAGGTACAGACCTCTCGGGTTGTCGGAGCAGGGGAGCACAGGTAATCCTGTGCCCCAGCACTTGAACGCTTTTGCAAGGCCACAATGCGGGTTCAGCACTGCTGGGGCAGAGCCTATCAATTGCACAATGGAGGTAATGGCCCCTAACCACATGCCTCCACAGGTAGCATATGTAGGCGGTGGGACATATTGTGTCACCACAAGTGCCCAACGGTATGAACACGGACCGGGAAGGTGGTGTCCAATTCCGTACAGCAGCTTTTGCTTTAAACCCAGGGCAGAGGTTCAAGTGGCACACACCAGAATCGCACCCATCCCTGAACCTTCCACGATTCACCTCATGGTACAAAACAACCTCAGCCATCTACAACAATATGTCGCTCAGTTCGGTTATCCCACTGCCCCACTACCTGAGAAACTTAACAGCCCCCCTCCAGGCAGTGGATTTGTCTCAAAAACATTTTTACACTATGGAACAGAAAACTGAAATTCTAGCAGGGGAGATTGCCCAGATTAAACCCCCAGCATGGTGGGATTTGGGAATATGGGCAGACATACCTGCGTGGATCCGGGTGGGATCGCATGCCTTAGTAATCAGCCAACTCCTGATTGTAGCTTATCTGCTAGTTACAAGCTGTAAGCTCAGGAGAAAAAGAAAAAGAACGCAATTCCTCAGGCTACTACACAGCCAGGAGAGCTGTTGCTAAACACTCAAGGTGTGTAAACAAAGCTTGACCGCGACACTTAGGCGATTTTGTTATTTCCAGGGATGACTGCGTTTTTCATACATGGCTCCTGGGGAGTTAGCAGGGCAGGTTTCTTTGTTTTACGTTTGAGACTGAAATGAGACTTAATGTACAATTACTGCTGTAACCTTAAGTACATATATGTATGTTGCTGTCGTGTATTGTAACCTGTTGGATTTCTGTGTTTAGTACCGCGTTAAAAGGAATTACGATATATATCGACGTGATCAGTTTAGAGTTAAACTGGGGAAAGTTGGGCAATTTGGGAGACCTAGGGTTTTCTCACCACCTTGAACTTTGACACACTCGAGTGGTGTCTGACTGTGTCAGATGGGGGATTATGTAGGGGAGGACGAAAACCCCCTCATTTTACCCAGAAGGAAAAGGGCTGTGGGATCAGTCTGGGCTGTGAATTGAAACCGATGGAAGGAAAACTTTGGGACACAAATGAATTTTAAAAGAGCAGACAAGGCCTGCAGGGGATAAAAGGGGGTGCATTCATGGAGACCCCCCCCCCCCAGTGTTTGGACTCATAGGAAAGGGAATTTAATTTGGAACTATCGACCAGAAAGTTTGAAATCCTAAAGTGCACATGGAAGAAACTACAAACTTTAATCGAATTTGGGATTTTTTTAAAAGATGTATATTGGGTCTGCAAGAAAAGGGGTGGAGTCAATATCAAAAGGGCCAGTTTGGACATTGGAACTAATCAAATTGTCTGGGAACTGTATACCCTCGAAACTTGCCCCTTGAAAACATTAGCATTTAAACAATGCCACATACATATTCCAACACCTTTTTCATCAGGCATAGAAATATCTGGCTCAGGCCAGACTAGCATAATGGCTACAGGAGGCCAATGCAATCAACACCCACTCAAACCTTGAATAGGTTAAGATCAGTGGAAAAAAAAACCCTCAATCTAAAACTGCTGCATTTTTCAAAATCAAAAGTCCACCAATGAGAAGAATCGACTTCAGCAGGAGAGGCGGACTGGATAATCTGGCTATAAAAAAAGGGTTTCTGAAGTGAAGAAAGAAGTGATGATTTTCCCTGCCCTCGTGATTCAACAACCACAACCAGCAAGCCTCTCGACACTGAAGGAAAACCAGTGTCCGAAGACACCGAAGATAGAAGAAACAAACCACCAGACTGCGGAAGGCACAGTAGTGAGTATAACCTCTGGTCCCCAGAACTCCCAACTCAGTTAGGCCAGGAAAGGTGGGAGGTTGGGCATTGTACTGTTAAACTGGTGTAAAGATTTTCGTTGTGTCCGTTTTAGTGGGATTTAGGGGGATTGTTTTGTTGGTGTATTGCTGTTTGTTGAGTTACACCTTGTCAAATAAATTGGAAGCCTAAAGTTCCTCTTGGAATCACCTTGTCTCAGTTCTATTGTATTACATCTCCTGATCGTGAGTCTTATGTCAGAACCGTGTAAGAGAAGGTAGGAGCGCCTCGAAAATGCTCAACTGTGTGTCACAGGCTAGGGAAGAAAGGGTTAGAAGTGTTTGACACTCACAGGTGCCTCACAGGCTAGGCATAAGCTGTGGGGACGCACGAGTCTCAAAACCCCCTTCATAAGCTGTGGACACAGTCTCTCCAGGGGTGCTCTTGCAGCACTCAGTGTACCTCACAGGCCAGGCATAAGCTTTGAGGGCAGAAGTCCAGAGAGAGACACCCAAGGCACAACAACCCTGTGAAAACTCCTTACAGAAACCACTTGTTCATTCCTTCCAATTTGAAATCATACCCATTATCCCTACTCTTGTCTTCTACCACCTAACCAATCGTCCAACCAGATCACTAATCTGCCTTCAATTCCATGAGCTTTAATTTAAGCTAACAATCTCTTTGTGGAACCTTATTGAATACCTTCGGGAAATCGATATAAACAACACAGATATTCCCCTTTAATTCTCCGCTCCACTCCCACTCTGACCTCTCTGTCCTCAGCCTGCTACACTGTTCCAATGAAGCTCAACGTAAGGTCGAGGAACAGCACCTCATCTTTCGATTAGACACTTTACATCTTCCGAACTCAACATTGAGTTCAAAAATTTCAGATGATAAGTTCTTCCTTCATTTTCAGAATCCAGCTGTTCATGATTCAGTTATTCCCGTTTACACCTCTTCTAAATCCATCTATTGCAGCTTGACTCATCTCATTACCATCTCCTTTGGCCTTGCACTATCATCTCTTTGTGCCATTTAATCTTTCCTGCATTACCCCAGCCATTGCCTGTTAATTAAGGATCCACATATCCTGTTGTACCCTAATCATTGTGAACCCAGCCTCCTACCTCCAGTGTGTCAGCTCCCTTCCTGCTTTCAAAAGCCCCCTGAATATCTTGTTTTAATTCTCCCAACCACACCCCACACCTCACACCTCACATTACAGAAGGTGGATAAATATATCAGTTGGTTGTTATATTTCTTGTCCTTACCTGCAGTGGTTCCCTGTGGAGAGTCTATCAGTGAAATGGATGCTGCTACTGACACAACACCTCAATCCAGTGACGATGCTACTTCAGTGTTGGACCTGCACTGGGGGAAACAGTCGCACTCTTTACCTGTCTGATACCACACACTTCAATCGGGTGAGACAGAATCCTGTAGACAATACAATGATGTCAGGGATGAATTGGTCACTTTCTAGTTCACTGAGGCCACCTTTCATCAGAGTAATGTTCACTCCCTGGGCCTTATGGGGCAGTTCTGTTCATGGGATGAGAGTTACATCCTGTGACATTGTAAAGGCATTTCTGCAGATTCCGTTCCTAGGGTGAGAGTTTCATCAACGCCCGATCCCATTATAGTCGTCGAACTGTCAGACTTGTCACATTTTATGCTTGTGTCCTTTTTACAATTGAGTTGATATTCTGAAATGATTTTGGCTTGGGAACTTGCAGTGACACACGTCATGACATAAAGTTTCTTTACACAATTTATTCTATGGAGAAAAACCGGCCCGACATTACCTAACTGAGAGCGACCAGCAGTGATAGCCTGGGTCTTGCTGTCAGATTGTCTCTTTCCGGGGATGGGCTCACGGAGAGACTCACAATCTCGGTATTTAAGCTCCAAACCCACGAACATACGTAACCAGCGGGTTCCTGTTAACACTGAATGTACATTTCCCCAGCACATTGTTCTATCAAGCAGAAACACACTTCATTTAAGAACGTAAGTAATAAATCAGTAAACTAGGTGTGACCACATCTCTCACTGAGAGCGGAAGGTATTTGTTCCAATTCTGCAGATTTTTTTTGGTTAGCTTGCCCTGGGTCACAGCTAAGTCGCAAAGTTCTTATTATTTTTATAACCTGTCTGGGTTGTAACCACAACTGTTATCACATAACATTCACCATTGAAGTTCTGCTGTCCTTCTGAACACTCGGCAAAGTTTCCTATTTTGAGGAATTTGTGCTTTAAACACTTCAGAAACCGATGAGAAAATGAGAGTGGGATTGTGTAGTGACAACACTCTGGTATCTGTATCTCCACAACTGCCTCTGTCCCTGACATTAACTTAATTCAGGTTAAATCCATATGCCGGAATTTTACAGGTGCTGCGAGTATGAGTTTGGACCATAGGAACATAGGAAATAGAAAAAGGATTAGGCCATACGGCCCCTCGAGCCTGCTCCACCATTTAATAAGATCATGGCTGATCTGATCATGAACTCAGCTCCACTTCCCCGCCCGCTCCCCATTACCGCTTATCATCTTATCATTTAAGAAACTGTCTATTTCTGTCTTAAATGTATTCAATGTCCCAGCTTCCACACATTTACAACCCTCTGAGAGAAGAAATTTCTCATCTGTTTTAAATGACCAGCTCCTTATTCTAAGATCATGTCCTCTAGTTCTAGTCTCCACTATCAGTGGAGCCATCCTCTCTCCATCCACCCTGTCAAGCCCCATCATAATCGTATATGTTTTGATAAAATCACCTCTCATCCTTCTGAATTCCAATGAGTAGAGGCTCAACCTACTCAACCTTTCCTCATAAGTCAAACTCCTCATCCCTGGAATCAACCTAGTGAACCTTCTCTGAACTGCCTCCAAAGCAAGTATATCCTTTCTGAAATATGGAAAACAAAACGGCACACTCTATTCCAGGTGCGGCCTCACCAATACCCTGTATAGCTGTAGCAAGACTTCCCAGCTTTTATACTCCATCCCCTTTGCAATAAAGGCCAAGATTCCATTGGCCTTCCTGATTACTTGCTGTAGCTGCATACTATCCTTTTGTGTTTCATGCACAAGTGCCACCAGGTCCCGCTGTACTGCAGCACTTTGCAATCTTTCTCCATTTAAATAATAACTTGCTCTTTGATTTTTTTCTGCCAAAGTGCATGACCTCACACTTTCCAACATTATACTCCATCTGCTAAATTTTTGCCCAGTCACTTAGCCTGTCAGTATCCTTTTGCAGATTTCCTCACACATTGCTTTTCCTCCCATCTTTGTATTGTCAGCAAACTTGGCTACATTACACTCAGTCCCTTCTTCCAAGTTGTTAATATAGATTGTAAATAGTTGGGGTCCCAGCACTGATCCCTGCGGCACCCCACTAGTTACTGGTTGCCAACCAGAGCATGAACCATTTATCCCGACTCTCTGTTCTCTGTTAGTTAGCCAATCCTCTATCCATGCTAATATATTACCCCCAACCCCGCAAAATTTATCTTGAGCAGTAACCTTTTATGTGGCACCTTGTCAAATGCCTTCTGGAAGTCCAAATACACCACATCCACTGGTTCCCCTTTATCCACCCTGTCTGTTACATCCTCAAAGAACTTCAGCAAATTTGTCAAATATGATTTCCCCTTCATACATCCATGCTGACTCTGCCTGAGTTTGGAGGCGGGTCATCTGTTAAAACGACAATGATTGACAGCGGTTCGGGAGCCCGCTCTGAACCCGCCTCCAGGGACGGGTTCCTTGAGCAGTATGTAATGGAACCAACCAGGGGGCAGGCTATCTTAGATCTGGTACTGTGTAATGAGACAGGATTAATAAACAATCTCCTAGTAAAGGATCCCCTCGGAATGAGTGATCATAGCATGATTGAATTTCAAATTCAGATGGAGGGTGAGAAAGTTGGATCTCTAACCAGCGTACTAAGCTTAAATAAAGGAGACTATGAAGGTATGAGGGCAGAGTTGGGTGAAGTGGCCTGGAAAAATAGATGAAAGGGTAGGACGGTTGATGAACAGTGGTATACATTTAAGAAGATATTTCACAACTCTCAGGAAAAATATATTCCAGTGAGGAGGAAAGGGTGTAAGAGAAAAGATAGCCATCCATGTCTAACAAAAGAAATAAAGGACGGTATCCAATTAAAAACAAGGGCATACAAAGTGGCCAAAACTAGTGGGAGGACAGAAGATTGGGAAGCTTTTAAAAGCCAGCAAACAACAACTAAAAAAATGATTAAGAAAGGGAAGATAGACTATGAAAGTAAACTAGCGCAAAATATAAAAACAGATAGCAAGAGTTTCTACAGGTATGTAACAAGAAAAAGGGTGGCTAAAGTAAATGTTGGTCCCTTAGAGGACGAGATCGGGGAATTAGTGATGGGGAACATGGAGATGGCAGAAACTCTGAACAAATATTTTGTATCAGTCTTTACGGTAGAGGACAGTAAAAATAGTCCGACAGTGGTTAGTCTAGGGGCTATAGGGGGGAAGAACTTAACACAATCACAATCACGAAGGAGCTGGTATTCAGTAAGGTAATGGGACAAAAGGCAGATAAATACCCTAGACCTGATGGCTTGCATCCTAGGGTCTTAAGAGAAGTAGCGGCAGGGATTGTGGATGCATTGGTTGCAATTTACCAAAATTCCCTGGATTCTGGGGAGGTCCCAGCAGATTGGAAAACTGAAGATGTAATGCCCCTATTTAAAAAAGGCAGACAAAAAGCAGGAAACGATAGACCAGTTAGCCTAACATCTGTGGTTGGGAAAATGTTGGCGTCCATTATTAAAGAAGCAGTAGCAGGACATTTGGAAAAGCAAGATTCGGTCAGGCAGAGTCAGCATGGATTTATGAAGGGGAAGACATGTTTGACAAATTTGCTGGAGTTCTTTGAGGATGTAACAAATAGGGTGGATAAAGGGGAACCAGTGGATGTGGTGTATTTGGACTTCCAGAAGGCATTTGATAAGGTGCCACATAAAAGATTACTGCACAAGATAAAAGTTCACGGGGTTAGGGGTAATATATTAGCATGGATAGAGGATTGGCTAACTAACAGAGAACAGATAGTCGGGATAAATATTTCATTCCCTGGTTGGCAACCAGTAACTAGTGGGGTGCCACAGGGATCAGTGCTGGGACCCCAACTATTTACAATCTATATTAACAACTTGGAAGAAGCGACTGAGTGTAACGTTGCCAAGTTTTCTAACAATACAAAGATGGGAGGAAAAGCAATGAGTGAGGAGGACACAAAAAATCTGCAAAAGGACATAGACAGGCTAAGTGAGTGGGCAAAAATTTGGCAGATGGAGTATAATGTTGGAAAGTGTGAAGTCATGCACTTTGGCAGAAAAAAATCAAAGAGCAAGTTATTATTTAAATGGAGAAAGATTGCAAAGTGCTGCAGTACAGCGGGACCTGGGGGTACTAGTGCATGAAACACAAAAGGATAGCATGCAGGTACAGCAAGTGATCAATGCTATCTTGGCCTTTATTGCAAAGGGGATGGAGTATCAAAGCGGGGAAGTCTTACTGCAGCTATATAAGGTGCTGGTAAGGCCACACCTGGTATAATGTATGTCCATATTGGTTTCCATATTTACGAAAGAATATACTTGCTTTGGAGGCAGTTCAGAGAAGGTTCACTAGGTTAATTCCAGGGATGAGGGGGTTGACTTATGATGAAAGGTTGAATAGGTTGGGCCTTTAGAGGTGATCTTATCGAGACGCATAAGATTATGAGGGGGCTTGACAGGGTGGATGCAGAGAGGATGTTTCCACTGATGGGTGAGACTCGAACTAGAGGGCATGATCTTAGAATAAGGGGCCACCCATTTAAAACAGAGATGAGGAGAAATTTATTCTCTCAGAGGGTTGTAAATCTGTGGAATTTGCTGCCTCAGAGAGCTGTGGAAGCTGCGACATTGAATAAATTTAAGACAAATAGACAATTTCTTAAATCGATAAAGGGTTAAGGGTTATGGAGAGCTGGCGGGGAAGTGGAGCTGAGTCCATGATCAGATCAGCCATGACCTTATTGAATGGCGGAGCAGGCTCGAGGGGCCGTACGGCCTACTCCTGCTCCTATTTCTTATGTTCTTATGAAGCCTTCCGACCTGCCTGCCGCCCTTCGCACAGGATGCCTAAAGTTCAGGAGCATGGGACTGAAGTGCAACCAGAATTTGAGGAGCAGCCTCTTGAAATATTGAATGAGGGGCTGCAACCTCTCAGATTCAACAAACACATGGAACACCATCTCCTCTAGACCGCAGGAATTCTGCACTTTACAGACGCGACACCAAACGGCAGTGGGAGCCAACTGACATAGTTCACAGCTTGTTCAAAAGGCACTTAAACAGCATTTTACCAGGTTTACCATTTTTCCAATTTTTTGACAAGGTTCCCAGCACTCGGCGATCACGGCAGGTAAGTTGGTTGGGTTTTCAATGACTCTCCATTGTTCTGAATTGGTGGCAGCTGCAAATGTGGCATAAAAACTACCATTACACAGCTGTTCACTTTCCATTCCCAGAAGCTGCAGCTTTCAAGATTTGGAATTCACTTTTCAGCTTTATGCAGGTTTAAAGTGTTTGGAGTAATCTCTCTATTCACTGTCACTGCCTTGGAGCAAGCTCTCTCACCATTGACAGATCGCTTCTATCATCTTGACTTCAGCTGCCATCTATTCCATCAGCATCGGTGCCCTTGAAAGTTATCTCAGAATATCACCACGATCAGCCCCAACACAACATCACCAGCATCACCAACAACAACACCAACCTTCTCCGCAATCACCTGGTGCTGCACAGGATACAGGGCATCAGCACCCGACCACATTGCTGCCCAGGAGACCAGGGATGGCCTCACCATGGCCACATTTACTTCAGTTGACGCTGTATACCCAGGCTGCTACATGATTCACCTGGTTGGTACCACTGCACACCAGCACCATAAAGCATCCCTACAATGCCCAAGCCATTCCTTTCACAGGTTGGGAAGTGGGGGGGGAGGGGGGGCGGCGCTGACCGATATGTCTCGCCATTGATTGCAACTCACTAAGACACTTCCAAAGGTGCACACAAATCTGTCCAAGAATGCAAAGTGTCAGAAATAAAGATTTCAATGTTTGACAGCACATTAACACAAATTTCACGTGAACATTGGCTAAAACACAGAAGTCGCTACCCTTGTATGTTGTTAGTTGGTATGATTGAACGAGGATGAGGGTAACTATCAGGGGTGGCTAGTGAGATGCGGAAGTGATAAAGTAGATAGAGAGAGAAGGATGGATGGAGGTGCAGGGTAAGTTGGTGTGAATAAGGATGTGCAGGGGTAAGGTAGTGAAGGCAGAGTGATCATCATCATCATCATAGGCAATCCCTCGAAATCAAGGAAGACTTGCTTCCACTCTAAAACTGAGTTCTCAGGTGGCTGAACAGTCCAATATGGTAATTACAGTCTCTGTCACAGGTGGGACAGACAGTGGTTGAAGGAAAGGGTGGGTGGGGAGTCTAGTTTGCCGCACGTTCCTCCTGCTGCCTGCGCTTGTTTTCTGCATGCTCTCGGCGACGAGACTCGAGGTGCTCAGCGCCCTCTCCGATGCTCTTCCTCCACTTAGGGCGGTCTTAGGTCAGGGATTCCCACGTGCCAGTGGGAATTATCAAGGAGGCTTTGAGGGTGTCCTTGAAGCGTTTCCTCTGCCCACCTGGGGTTCGCTTGCTGTGTAGGAGTTCCGAGTAGAGTGCTTGCTTTTGGAGTCTCGTGTCGGGCACGCAGACGATGTGGCCGCCTAACGGAGCTGATCGAGTGTGGTCAGTGCTTCGATGCTGGGGATGTTGGCCTGATCGAGAACACTGACATTGGTTCATCTATCCTCCCAGGGGATTTGCAGGATCGTGCAGAGACATCGTTGGTGACACTTCTCCAGTGCTTTGAGGTGTCTACTCTATATGGTCCACGTTTCTGAGCCATCTAGGAGGACGGGTACCACTACTGCCCTGTAGACCATAAGCTTGATGCCAGATTTGAGGGATTGATCCTCAAACACTCTCTTCCTCAGGTGACCGAAGGCTGCACTGGTGCACTGGAGGCATTGTTGGACCTCGTTGTCGATGTCTGTTTTTGCTGATAGTAGGCTCCCGAGGTATGGAAAGTGGTCCACGTTGTCCAGGGCCGTGCCATGGATTTTGATGACCGGGGGACAGTGCTGTGAGGTGGGGTCAGGTTGGTGGAGAACCTTTGTCTTACGGATGTTTAGTATAAGGCCCATGCTTTCGTACACCTCAGTTAAGATGTTGACGATGGCTTGGAGTTTATTCTCTGAATGTGTGCAGATGCAAGCATCATCCGCGCATTGTAGTTCGAGGACAGAGGATGGGATGACCTTGGAGGTGACGAAGGTTGAACAGGTTCCCATTAGTTCTATAGTTTAGTTCCACTCCAGCGGGGAGCTTACTGAGGGTGAGATGGAGCATTGCAACAAGGAAGATTGAGAAGAGCGTTGGTGCGATGACGCGGCTCTGCTTGACCCCGGTCTGGATGTGGATTGGGTCTGTGGTGGATCCGTTGGTCAGGATCATTGCTTGCATGTCATCGGGGAGTAGTAGTGCCTATCAGAGTGATGGGGATGTGATGAGAGGCACAGCAGGATATGGTTGAGTGTCGCTTTGCAGTAACGTTTCGTGATCTACTGGATCATTGAAAGGTTTGCGCCACTGGAGCCAGGTCCTCTTGGCCACATCCCTGCTGTGCCCTCCTATACAATGTGCAACCAGGCTGTGCTCGTGTCCTGGGGAGGTGTCTTCCGCCCATTGGAAGGGAAGAGAACCTCGCTGCTTGCTGTAACTCCCTCCATAAGCATATGGAAGGTGTCATGGGAGAACCTGGGTGCAACCTCTGTGCAATGCTTGTCAGTGTTTGCAGCACCTTAATGCTGGAGAACACTGACAGCACAACTATCAATGTGGCCATGGTCCCTTTAAGGAAACTGGCTGATAATGAATCATCAGATGACATCATCTGACCCGTTTCCTTATAATTGGCTGGGAGCCTAGCAGGGCGGGTTTAAAAAGTCTCATCAATGTAAAATTACGTGTTGAGAGAAGTGGGCGCAGGGATTTGAAGCTGCCCCCATTCCGGCCACATGGACTCGCCATGGTTGGTGAAATCGCAGCCATAGAATGCTCTTCACCCTGATAATTTGGATAGAAATCTAGGGCTAGAAATTGTCCTTTGCCGCGATTGTGGATGGTAACATTATGGGGACGGACGAGGAATTGGGCCTTACGCTCCTCAAACGAAGTGGCGCTGTCTCTGGTGCTCACTTCCTTTGAGGGTCACTCCCGGGGCGATAGCACGCGCTGCCCAGTGCTATGCAGATGCTCTGCATCATGGGTTACAATACCCCTTCCCTTCCATTAAAGGGGAGAGGCGCTGCGCATTCTGCAGGCCCTTCGGCGACCGCCACTGGGCCACCAGAGATGTGATCGACTGGGCCAGCAGCTCGGCTCCCAAAATGAAATGCCGGACTGCACGATGGCGGCCCGGTCAATGCGAGGGCTTCCATTGTCGGGCCTATGCAAGAGTCGTCAGACAAATAAAGATGGCGGCCCAGGGCACTAAAGGCCTCCCCTTCAAGGGGCGCCCCAGCGGTGGATGTCCTCAGTGCTAGACCCTACATGGTTTTGAACACCCCTATCAAGTCTCCTCTCCGCTTTCTCTGCTCTAAGGAGAACAACCCTAGCTGCTCCAATCTATCCACATAACTCAAAGTCTTTCATCCCAGGACCCAATCTCATAAATCTTTCCCCATCTAATCACGACAGAAATAATATGGAGAAACTGTTCCCATTGGTGGAAGGGTCAAAGGTGATCGGAAGAAGAACCAAAGGCAACAGGAGGATAAAACATTTTTACGCAGCGATGTTAAGGTTCTGGAATGCACTGGCTGAATGAGTTGTGGAGGCAGATTCAATTGTGGTTTGCAAAAGGGAATTGGATAAGTACCTGAAGTAAGAAAATTGGCAGGGCTACCGGGAAAGGGCGGGGAGTGGGACTCGGTGAAGTGCTCTTGCAGAGAGCCGGCACGGGCTCGACATGCTGAATGGCCTCCTTCTGTGCTGTAACTATTCTATGTTCTTATACAAAATACAGCAATAATAGAAGAATTAGGATACAAGAGGGATGGGCCTGAAAAGGAGAGCAAGTTGATTGGAGGGCTTGGCCTTGATGGCTATGTTAGAGATCGAGAGTGATTGACTTTGTTCACGGAGTTAATGTGCCAGAGAGGTGGGCTTTGATAGGAGTTAGGGTACTGGAGGGATGGGCTTTGATAAGAGTTAGGGTACTGGAGGGATGTGCTTTGATAGGAGTTAGGGTACTGGAGGGATGCGCTTTGATAGGAGTTAGGGTACTGGAGGAATGGGCTTTGATAGGAGTTAGGGTACTGGAGGGATGGGCTTTGATAGGAGTTAGGATACTGGAGGGATGGGCTTTGATAAGAATTAGGGTACTGGAGGGATGCGCTTTGATAGGAGTTAGGGTACTGGAGGGATGGGCTTTGATAGGAGTTAGGGTAATGGAGGATGGGCTTTGATAGGAGTTAGGGTACTGGAGGGAGGGTGTCAGTAGCAGCTCCCAGTTCACTGGTCGATTCTCCACAAGGAGCCACTTCAGGGAAGGATCAAGAAATGTAACAACAAATGGATTATATTTTATCCCAATTATCAGGGTGAAGCACCGTCTATGGAGTAACCTGAATTTAGTTAATTGTCAGGGACAGAGGCAGTTGTAGAGATATAGATGCCAGAGTGTTGTCACTACACAATCCCACTTCATTTTCTCATTGGATTCTGATGTGTTTAAAGCACAAATTCTTCAAAATAGGAAACTTTGCCGAGTGTTCAGAAGGACAGTAGAACTTCAAGGGTTAATGTTATGTGATAATAGTTATGGTTATGAACCACTCAGGTTATAAAAATAATAACTTTGCAACTTAACTGTAACCCAGGGCAAGCTAAGCAAAAAAACAGTAGAAATGGAACAAATACCTTCTGCTCTCAGTGAAAGATGTGGTCGCACGTATTATCTTGCTTTGTTACATCCGTTCATCTTACATGGAGTGTGTTCCTCTTCTTGAGATACCAAGTGCTGGGAAAATATGTTGTGTCTGTAATGTACTTATGAATGACTCCACAAGGCAATGTGTTGTACTCAAACTGTAGTGACCTTGGTCTTTTATTCCAAACTCGAGAGTGAAGCAGAAGCATGGTGTGCAGTCTTTTATACTGGGCCCTGCCACCAGGGCAGGAAACCCCCTGCCTCCATCAGTTGCACCCTCTAGTGGTGCAAACACGTATATACACAGTGTAAACATTATTGATAGTACATCAGATAAACAAGTCTCCATCTTATGCAACCACACAGTGACTACACAGAGAGTGCATCAATACTCTGCCTATACAACATCACTCTCTCAGTGTCCCTGATGACTACATGTGCAGGAAATGCATCCAGCTACAACTCCTGACAGACTGCATTGCGGCACTGCAGCGGCACATGGATTCACTCTGGAGCATCCGCGATGCTGAGGATGTCGTGAATAGCATGTTTAGTGAGTTGGTCACACCGCAGGTAAAGGTTACTCAGGCAGATAGGGAATGGGTGACCATCAGGCAGAGCAGTGGAAGAAAGGTAGTGCAGGGGGTCCCCTGCGGTCATCCCCCTCCAAAACAGATACACGACCTTGGGTGCTGTTGGGGGGATGACTCATCAGGGGAGGGCAGCAGCAGACAAGTTCAAGGCACCATGAGTGTCTCTGCTGCACAGGAGGGCAGGAAAAAGAATGGGAGAGCTATAGTGGCAGGGGATTCTATTGTAAGGCGAATAGATAAGTGTTTCTGTGGCCGCAATTGAGACTCCAGGATGGCATGTTACCTCCCTGGTGCAAGGGTCAAGGTTGTCTCAGAGCGGCTGCAGGACATTTTGGAGGGGGAGGGTGAACAGGTACTAACGATATAGGTAAAAAACGGGATGAGTCCTACAAACTGAATTTAGGGAGCTAGGAGTTAAAGTAATAAGCAGGACCTCAAAGGTAGTAATCTCAGGATTGCTACCAGTGCCACGTGCTAGTCAGAGCAGAAATAGCAGGATAGCTAAGATGAATATGTGGCTTGAGGAGTGGTGCAGGAGGGAGGGATTCAAATACCTGGAACATTGGAACCGGTTCTGGGGGAGGTGGGACCAGTACAAACTGGATGGTCTGCACATGGGCGGGACCAGAACCAATGTCCTGGGTAAAGTGTTTGCTAGTGCTGTTGGGGAGGGGTTAAACTAATATGGCAGGGAGATGGGAATCTATGCAGGGAGATAGAGGGAAGTAAAATGGGGGCAGAAGCAAAAGATAGAAAGAAGAAAAGTAAAAGTGGAGGGCAGAGAAACCCAAGGCAAAAATCAGAAAGAGCCACATTACAGCAAAATTCTAAAGGGACAACGTGTGTTAAAAAGACAAACCTGACGGATTTGCGCCTCAATGCGAGGAGTATTCGCAATAAGGTGGACGAATTAACTGTGCAGGCAGCTATTAACGAATTTGATATATTTGGGATTACGGAGACATGGCTCCAGGGTGCCCAAGGCTGGGAACTCAACATCCAGGGCTATTCAACATTCAGGAAGGATAGATAGAAAGGAAAAGGAGGTGGGGTAAAGAGGAAATTAATGCAATAGTAAGGGAAGCTTGGATGATGTGGAATCTGTATGGGTGGAGCTGCAGAATAAAAAAGGGCAGAAAACGCTAGTGGGAGTTGTGTACAGAACACCAAACAGTAGTCGTGAGGTTGGGGACAGCATTAAACAAGAAATTACAGGTGCAATAAAGGTACAGCAGTTATCATGGGCGACTTTAATCTACACATAGATTGGGCTAACCAAACCAGTGGAGGAGGATTTCCTGGAGTGTATTAGAAACATAGAAACATAGAAAATAGGTGCAGTAGTAGGCCATTCAGCCCTTCGAGCCTGCAACACCATTCAATAAGATCATGGCTGATCATTCACCTCAGTACCCCTTTCCTGCTTTCTCTCCATACACCTGAAACCCTTTAGCCGAAAGGGCCATATCCAGCTCCCTCTTGAATATATTTAATGAATTGGCATCAACAACTCTCTGCAGAAGAGAATTCCACAGGTTAACAACTCTCTGAATGAAGAAGTTTCTCTTCATCTCGATCCTAAATGGCTTACCCCTTATACTTAGACTGTGACCATTGGTTCTGGACTCCCCCAACATCGGGAACATTATTCCTGCATCTAACCTGTCCAGTCCTGTCAGAATTTTACATGTTTCCACGAGATCCCCTCTCATTCTTCTAAACTTCAATGAATACAGGCCCAGTCTATCCAGTCTCTCCTCATATGTCAGTCCTTCCATCCCAGGAATCAGTCTGGTGAACATTCGCTACACTCCCTCAATAGCAAGAACGTCCTTCCTCAGATTAGGAGACAAAACTGAACTCAATATTTCAGGTGAGGCCTTACCAAGGCCCTGTACAACTGCAGTAAGACCTCCCTGCTCCTATACTCAAATCCCCTAGCTATGAAAGCCAACATGCTATTTGCCTTCTTCACCGCCTGCTGTACCTGCATGCCAACTTTCAATCACTGATGTACCATGACACCCAGGTCCCGTTGCACCTCCCCTTTTCCTAATCTGGCCTCATTCAGATAATATTCTGCCTTCCTGTTTTTGCCACCAAAGTGGATAACCTCACATTTATCCACATTAAACTGCATTTGCCATGCATTTGCCCACTCACCTAACCTGTCCAAGTCACCCTGCAGCCTCTTAGCATCCTCCTCACAGCTCACACTGCCATCCAGCTTAGTGTCATCTGCAAACTTGGAGATATTATTCTCAATTCCTTCATCTAAATCATTGATGTATATTTTAAATAGCTGGGGTCCCAGCACTGAGCCCTGCGGCACCCCACTAGTCACTGCCTGCCATTCTGAAAAGGACTCGTTTTTCCTGACTCTCTGCTTCCTGTCTGTCAACCAGTTCTTTATCCACGTCAATACATTACCCCCAATACCATGTGCTTTAATTTTGCACACCAATCTCTTGTGTGGGACCTTGTCAAAAGCCTTTTGAAAGTCCACATACACCACATCCACTGGTTCTCCCTTGTCCACTCTGCTAGTTACATCCTCAAAAAATTCTCGAAGATTTGTCAAGCATGATTTCCCTTTCATAAATCCATGCTGACTTGGACTGATCCTGTCACTGCTTTCCATCTTTAATAATTGATTCCAACATTTTCCCCACTACCGATATCGGGCTAACCGGTCTATAATTTCCCGTTTTCTCTCCCCCCCCCACCTTTCTTAATAAGTAGTGTTACATTAGCTACCCTCCAGTCCATAGGAACTGATCCAGAGTTGATGCACTGTTGGAAAATGATCACCAATGCATCCACTATTTCTAGGGCCACATCCTTAATTACTCTGGGATGCAGACTATCAAGCCCTGAGGATGGTTTTCTAGACCAATATGTCGAGCAACCAACTGGAGGGTTGGCCATCCTAGACTGGGTGATGTGTAATGAGAAAGGACCAATTAGCAGTCTTGTTGTGCGAGGCCCCTTGGGAAGAGTGACCATAATATGGTAGAATTCTTTATTAAGATGGAGAGTGACACAGTTAATTCAGAGTCTAGGGTCCTGAACTTAAGGAAAGGAAACTTCGATGGTATGAGACGTGAATTGGCAAGATAGACTGGCGAATGATACTTAAAGGGTTGACGGTGGATAGGCAATGGCAGACATTTAATGATCACATGGATGAACTTCAACAATTGTACATCCCTGTCTGGAGTAAAAATAAAACGGGGAAAGTGGCACAACTGTGACTAACAGGGGAAATTAAGAATCGTGTTAAATCCAAGGAAGAAGCACATAAATTGTCCACAAAAAGCAGCAAACCTGAAGACTGGGAGAAATTTAGAATTCAGCAGAGGAGGACTAAGGTTTTCATTTGGAGGGGGGAAATAGAGTGTGAGAGGAAGCTTGCTGGGAACATAAAAACTGACTGCAAAAGCTTCTATAGATATGTGAAGAGAAAAAGATTAGTGAAGACAAACGTAGGTCCCTTGCAGTCAGAATCAGGTGAGTTTATAATGGGGAACAAAGAAATGGCTGATCAATTGAACAAATACTTTGGTTCTGTCTTCATGAAGGAAGACACAAATAATGTTCTGGAAATACTAGGTGACCGAGGGTCGAGCGAGAAGGAGGAACTGAAGGAAATCCTTAATAGTCAGCAAATTGTGTTAGGGAAATTGATGGCATTAAAGGCCAAAAAATCCCCAGGGCCTGATAGTTTGCATCCCAGAGTAATTAAGGGAGTGGCCCTAGAAATAGTGGATGCATTGGTGATCATTTTCCAACAATATATCGACTCAGGATCAGTTCCTATTGACTGGAGGATAGCTAATGTAACACCACTTTTTGAAAAAGGAGCAAGAGAGATACTGGCGAAATATAGACTAGTTAGCCTGACATCGGTAATGTTGTGTATCTGAAAAGCATACACTCCCATGTTCCACCACCAAGGAGCGCATCCCCTGACATTATCGATGTCAGGCTAACTAGTCTATATTTCACCAGTATCTCTCTTGCTCCTTTTTCAAAAAGTGGTGTTACATTAGCTATCCTCCAGTCAATGGGAACTGATCCTGAGTCGATAGATTGTTGGAAAATGATCACCAATGCATCCACTATTTCTAGGGCCACTCCCTTAATTACTCTGGGGTTAATCCCAGCATCCCTTGGGAGCACTATATAAACCGGCCCCTAAGGCCTATTCCTCACTTTGGAGTGTCTTAATAAAGACTGAGGCCACTGTTACTTTAACCTCCCTGTGTTCAGTCTCATCTATGTTTGGAACACAATAATTGGCGACGAGTATACGAATTCAACGCAAAGATGCTGCAAACTTTAGGCATCCTGGAGAAGTTCTCGGAGGGTGAGGACTGTGAAGCCTATGTTGAATGGCTAGACCAGTACTTTGTAGCCAACGAGCTGGACGGAGAAGGAAGCGCTGCAAAAAGGAGAGCGGTCCTCTTCACGGTCTGCGGGGCACTGACCTACAGCCTCATGAAGAAACTTCTGGCTCCGTTGAAACCTACAGATAAGTCATATGAGGAGCTGCGTACACTGGTTCGGGAGCATCTTAACCCGAGGGAGAGCCAGTTGATGGCGAGGTATCGGTTCTACATGTGCCAGCGATCTGAAGGTCATCTGAAGTGGCAAGCTAGGTCGCCGAGCTAAGGCAACTTGCAGGACAATGTGAGTTTGATGGCTACCTGCTGGGGAGTTATAGACTAGTTAGCCTGACATCGGTAGTGTCATGTATCTGTAAAGCATGCACTCCCATGTTGCGCCACCAGGGAGCGCATCCCCTGAAGTCCCAAGTGATCCCAGCATCCCTTGGGAGCACTGAAAATAAATTGGCCCCTAAGGCCTGTTCCTCAGGATGCTCAGAGACTTTTTTGTACTGGGCATTGGCCACGAGACCATTCTACGAAAACTTTTGACTATAGAGACACCGACCCTCAGTGAGGCCATTGCGATAGCACAGGCGTTTAGGTCCACCAGTGATAACACCAAACAAATCTCTCAGCACACAAGTGCTAGCAATGTTCATAAATTAACTAGAACTGTGTTTGCGAGCAGAAATGTACAGGGCAAAAACCACGAGTCTGCAACTGCCAGCAGGCCTCAGGTGACCCAGATGACTCAGAGTCCGCAATAAAGGATAAATGCAAGGCAATTCACACCTTGTAGGCGTTGTGGAGGCTTCCATTCAGCCTATTCATGCTGCTTCAAAGGGTATGTTTGCAAGAGCTGTGGAACAATGGGGCACCTCCAACGAACTTGCAGACGAGCTGCAAGCTCTGCAAAATCTGATAACCACCACATGGCAGAGGAAGATTGGTCCATGGTGGATCAAACAATTTCGAGCCTCGGAGAGAGGTGGCAGATGCTGAAGTACATGGGCTGCACACATTTTCAATGAAATGTCCACCTATAATGCTAAATATAAAATTGAATGGCTTACCCGTAGCCATGGAACTGGACACTGGCGCTAGCCAATCCATCATGAGTAAAAATATGTTTGAGAGACTGTGGTGCAACACCCCACTCAGATCAGCCCTGAGCCCCATCCACATGAAACTGAGAATGTACAGCAAAGAGCTCATCACTGTCCTGGGCAGCGCCATGGTCAAGGTCACCTACGAGGGCACGGTGCACGAAATACTATTCTGGATTGTCCCGGGCGATGGCGCCACACTGCTTGGAAGGAGCTGGCTGGGCAAAATCCGCTGGAACTGGGATGACATCCGAGCGCTATCATATGTCGATGAGGCCTCATGTACCCAGGTTCTTAACAAATTTCCTTCCCTTTTTGAGCCAGGCATTGGAAACTTTTCCGGGGTGAAGGTACGGATCCACTTGGTCCCAGAGGCATGACCCATTCACCACAAGGTGCGAGCAGTACTTCACATGAAGAGGGAGAGAGTGGAAATCGAGCTGGACATGCTGCAAAGCGAGGGCATCATCTCCCCAGTGGAATTCAGCGAGTGGGCCAGCCCGATTGTTCAAATATTCAAAAGTGATGGCACGGTCAGGATTTGCGGCGATTATAAAGTAACTATTAATCATTTCTCGCTACAGGACCAACTACCCACTACCTAAGGCAGTCGACCTATTTGCGATGCTGGCAGGAGGCAAGACATTCACCAAGCTTGATCTGACTTCTGCCTACATGAAGCAGGAGCTGGAGGAGTCTTTGAAGGGCCTCACCTGCATCAACACGCACAAGGGACTGTTCATCTGCAACAGATGCCTGTTTGGAATTCGGTCAGCTGCAGTGATCTTCCAGAGAAACATGGAGAGCCTACTCAAGTCGATACCACGCATGGTGGTTTTTCAGAACGACATATTGGTCACGGGTCGGGACACCGTCGAGCACCTACAAAACCTGGAGGAGGTCCTCCAGCGACTGGATCGCATAGGACTGCGGCTGAAGAGGTCGAAATGCGTCTTCATTGCAACAGAATTTGAGTTTTTGGGGAGGAAGATCGTGGCGGATGGCATTCAGCCCATAGACGCCAAGACAGAGGCTATCAGGAACGCACCCAGGCCACAGGGCTTCACGGAGCTGCGGTCGTTCCTGGGACTCCTCAATTAATTTGGTAACTTCCTACCGGGGTTAAGCACCCTCATAGAGCCCCTACGTGTGTTATTGTATAAAGATGAGAACTGGGGATTGGGAAAAATACAAGTAATTGCTTTTGAGGAAGCCAGAAACATTTTATGCTCCAACAAGCTGCTTGTATTGTATAAACCGTGTAAAAGACTTGTGCTAGCATGTGATGCGTCGTCGTACAGGAGTCGGGTGTGTATTACAACAAGCTAACATTGCGGGGAAGTTGCAACCTATCGCCTATGCCCGGAGCTTGTCTAAGGCTGAGAGGGCCTACAGCATGATTGAGAAAGAGGCATTAGCATGTGTGTTCGGGGTAAAGAAAATGCATCAGTACTTGTTTGGCCTCAAATTTGAGCTGGAAACCGATCACAAGCCCCTCATATCCCTGTTCACTAAAAACAAGGGGATAAATACTAATGCCTCAGCCCTCATACAAAGGTTGGCACTCGCGCTATCAGCGTATAACTATACCATCCGCCACAGGCCAGGTACCGAGAACTATGCGAATGCTCTCAGTCGGCTACCATTGCCCATCACGGGGGTGGAAATGGCGCAGCCTGCAAACTTGTTGATGGTGGCGCAGCCCGCAGATTTGTTGATGGCCATGGAAGCGTTTGAAAATGATAAGTCTCACCAGATTAGGACTTGGACCAGCCAAGATCCTCTGCTGTCCCTTGTAAAAAACTGTGTACTGCATGGGAGCTGGACTAGCATCCCCGTTGAAATCCAAGAGCTAATCAAGCCGTTCCAGCGGCGAAAGGACGAGCTCTCCATTCAGTTTGACTGCCTGTTGTGGGGTAACCGCGTAGTGCTACCCAAAAAGGGCAGGGAGACGTTCATCTCGGATCTCCACAGCATACACCCTGGTATAGTAACGATGAAAGCGAGAGCCAGATCCCACATGTGGTGGCCCGGTATCAACTCTGACTTAGAGTCTTGTGTACGGCAATGCTGCGTGTGTGTTCAGTTGAGCAATGCGCCCAGAGAGGCACCACTAAGTTTGTGGCCCTGGCCCTCCAGACCATGGTCGAGGATCCATGTCGACTATGAGGGCCTGTTTCTTGGTAAAATGTTCCTGGTGGTGGTGGATGCTTTTTCAAAATGGATTGAATGTGAAATAATGTGGGAAGCACAGCCACCGCCACCATCAAAAGCCTGAGGGCCATGTTTGCCATCCACGGCCTGCCTGACACACTGGTCAGTGACAACGGGCCATGTTTCACCAGTGCCGAATTTAAATAATTCATGACCCGCAATGGGATCAAACATGTCACCTCGGCCCCGTTTAAACCAGCCTCCAATGGGCAGGCAGAGCAGGCAGTACAAACCATCAAACAAGAGCCTGAAACGAGTCACAGAAGGCTCACTCCAAACCCACCTGTCCCGAGTACTGCTCAGCTACCGCACAAGACCCCACTCAATCACAGAGGTGCCCCCGGCTGAGCTACTAATGAAAAGGACACTTAAAACCAGACCCTCGCTGGTTCACCCCAACCTACATGATCAGGTAGCGAGCAGGCGGCAGTAACAAAATGGCAGGCAGTGACTAGTGGGGTGCTGCAGGGTTCACTGCTGGGGCCCCAGCTATTTCCAATATGCATCAATGATTTAGATGAAGGAATAAGAGTAATATCCCCAAGTTTGCAGATGACACTAAGCTGGGTGGGGTGTGAGCTGTGAGGAGGATGCTAAGAGGCTGCAGGGTGACTTGAACATGTTATGTGAGTGGGCAAATGCATGACATTTGCAGTATAATGTGGATAAATGTGAGGTTATCCACTTTGGTGGCAAAAACAGGAAGGCAGAATATTATCTGAATGGCGACAGATTAGGAAAAGGGGAGGTGCAACGAGACCTGGGTGTCATGGTACATCAGTCATTGAAAGTTGGCATGCAGGTACAGCAGGCAGTGAAGAAGGCAAATGGCATGTTGGCCTTCATAGCTTGGGAATTTGAGTATAGGAGCAGGGAGGCCTTACTGCAGTTGTACAGGGCCTTGGCGAGGCCTCACCTGGGATATTGTGTTCAGTTTTGCCCTCTAAATCTGAGGAAGGACGTTCTTGCTATTGAGGGAGTGTACCAGACTGATTCCTGGGATGGCAGGACAGACATATGAGGAGAGACTGGATCGACTGGGCCTCTATTCACTGGAATTTAGAAGAATGAGAGAGGATCTCATAGAGGCATAGAACATTCTGACGGGACTGGACAGATTAAATGCAGGAAGAATGTTCCCGATGTTGGGGAAGTCCAGAACCAGAGGTCACAGTCTAAGGATAAGGGCTAAGCCATTTAGCACCGAGGTGAGGAGAAACTTCTTCACTTAGAGAGTTTTTAACCTGTAGAATTCTCTATCGCAGAGAGTTGTTGATGCCAGTTCATTAGATATATTCAAGATAGAGTTAGATATGGCCCTTACAGCTAAAGGGATCAAGGGGTCTGGAGAGAAAGCAGGAAAGGGGTACTGAGGTGAATGATCAGCCATGATCTTATTGAATGGTGGTGCAGGCTCGAAGGCCGAATGGCCTACTTCTACACCTATTTTGTATGTTTCTATGTAAGTCCTTTGTGGAAATTACCTTTGCACTATGTGCTCTGGCTTAGCTCTCCCCAAACTTAAGTGCCAATAGCCCTTGCACATTGGTTGTGCTTTGGCTTGAGCCTCTCCCTCTTCACCCCCAAGTCCTTTTGCCACAACCTTGGGTGGTGGTTACCAGACTGGATCATTCGATGATGCAGTGGAGGTTCCAGTGGGTTCTGGGTGTGATCCACGTGTGTGTCCATGGCTACATATATCCAATCCCCCCCGCCCACACAGCGAGATCATGCAGCTGGCCCATTACATTAACATACAGGATCAGACACAGTGAAAGTAAAAAGAAAGGAAGAATTAAAAAGTTTGTATCATGACACCTTGGTTCAATGACTTACATACTGTACATTTTAATATCGTGCACCAGGATTGGGTAGATTGAATTCATGGTTCAGTCATGGTCAGTACTGAGGTAGCAGTACCGGTTCGCAAGGATGCTCGTTCCAGAACAACCGGACGAGGTCCTAGTCGTCTGATGGCGGCGCTGTACCCCTGCTAGCGGGGTGGGCTTGGTTCGCTCACCTAGCCAGGACTCAGGGCCTTTGCCGTTGCCTAGTGGTGGGCAGAGCCACAGATGTGTGTGGCCTCCCTGTCCTCCATTAAGGGCTATAGCATCTCTGCCTGCTATCTAACGGTGTTGGGAACCTGGCTGTTCCAGGTCCCCTTTGGGGAACTAGTTGGTTCTGGCCTTTCGTTCCCGGACATGGCCGAGATAGCGACTAGGTCTGGGGGCTGTACCGTCTCCACCCGGGTGGTGGGCAACGGCGGCCGACTGCGCGTATTGGCGCCGTTTTCGTTTCCGGGTCCGTGGCGAATAGTGCCATCAGGTGCCTGTAGCGTGGGATAGACCTGGGGCTGGGCATCAAGATCAGCGCCTTCGCCCTCCTGAGGTCGCTCACTTGCTACTTTTGGGGACACTCTATTCCCGACATCTCACAACAACATTTTGTTCTTCATATTAGGAATAGTACCGACAATTCGCAAAAACATTTTGTTCACAATCTTAATCGGTTCACTACATTGATTGCCATGCATACAATGTCTCTTTAAGTTCAGTTGCAGGTCTCCTCTAAGAGAACCTTGCTGGCTTTACCCCAATCAAATCCTTTGTTAGACACCACGTGTTGGTCCCTCAGCGTTGCTCCTCGTGATATTACCGCGGCCATCTTTTTTTTCAGCTGCGCTACCTCTCGCTGCAGCAGGGATGCCATCTTGCCTCTGTCCTCGAGGTCGACTGCCTTGATCCTTCTCTCCCGCGATTCGCGACAAAAGCTGGAAGAGTGCCTGTGAATTTGATCTTCCTCCCCAGGAGTCCTGCCACTGGAGCCGAGAAGGTACTTTAAGTCGTTCCTGTCGGATCATTGCCACGCAGTCGTGATGGACGGTCTGTGCCTCAGGTGTTGCGCTGGTCTGTTCTCTGTTGCCTGACCCAAGCGAAGGTGAGGTTTTGCTCTGCTTTTGAGCACGGGGGACAACGAATGCTGGAGTGAAGAGTTCTTCCCAATTCCACTGGATCTTCCCCATCCACCTTCTTCCGAGTAGCGTTGGACCATCACCTGGAAAAATCCACAGAGGTAACTTGTGCACCACGCCATTATGGATTACACTTACATCCGCACTACGTGTAGGTGCGCAACTTTTCCTGCACTGGAACCAGATCAGGTAGTTTTTTGCTCCATAGCCTCTCAAGGGCATCCTGGCTCATCACTGACTGGCTCGCTCCCGTGTCCACTTCCATGAAGACTGGAACGCTGTTTATCTCAACTTCCATCTTCACTGGAGGACAATCGGTGGTGCAGGTATACACTCCATACACTTCTTCTTGGGGCTGAGCTGCCTCTTTGGCCAAATCATCATACTGGATTCAAAGTCATCTACCGACTCCTCTGCTAGACGGTGAGTCATATTTCTTTTACACATATGCTGAGGTGGCCCTTCATGTTACAGGCTTTGCATACGTACTCAGCAAACCGACACTGGTGAGCCCTATGGTTTCCTCCGCAATGCCAGTCTGGTACTACTCAATTAGCACCCCTTGGCCGACTCTGAGTTGTGGAACCCTGAGGTCTATGCTCTCTGCCCTGGGCAGAGCCACATTCTACAGTCTTGCCTGTGAAAGGCACCATTCTGTGTACAGTACTTGCCGGGTTTGAGTCCACAGGATGAATAATTTGCTTGGTGCTGCAGGTCGAGGTCATGAATGCCTGACTGATGCTGATGGCCTTCTGCAGGTTGACTGTGGTGTCGGCAGATAATAGCTTGTGAAGGGGACCCTCGTGGCTGATACCCATAATGAAGATGTCTCGCAATACCTCGTTGAGGTGCGTGCCAAAATCACATGGTGCCGCAAGTCTCCTGAGGTCGGCAGCATATTTTGCAATCGCCTGGCCCTCAGGTCTGTGATGAGTGTAGAATCTGTGCCTGGCCGTGAGGATGCTCTCTTTTGGTTTTAGTTGGTCATGAATTAGTTCAGTCAGCTCATCATCATATGTCTTATCCTTGGCCTTCATGGGTGAGAGCAAGCCCCTGACGAGTCGGTAGACCTCGGGCCCAAAACTGGTCAGCAGTATAGTCTTGCGCTTCTCCGCCAATGTATCCGTCTCCCCTGCCAGGTCATTTGCCACGAAATATTGCTCAAGCCTTTCCGTGAAAGCATTCCAATCATCACCCTCTGCGAAGTCGTTTAGTGTGCCAAAGGTGGCCATAATATCGCGTGAAAGTCCTTAATCTCATCGCAAATTGTTGTGTCTGTAATGTACTTATGAATGACTCCACGAGGCAATGTGTTGTACTCAAACTGTAGTGACCTTGGACCTTTATTTCAAACTCCAGAGTGAGGCACAAGCATGGTGGGCAGCCTTTTATACTGGGCCCTGCCACCAGGGCAGGAAACACCTGGTCTCCACCAGTTGCACCCACTAGTGGTGCCAGCATGAATATACACAGTGTAAACCTTATTGATAGCACATTTGGTAAACAAATCACCATCTTATGCAACCACACAGTTACTACACAATGAGTAAATCCATAGTCTGCATATACAACAAAATGTACTTTCAGTGTTCACATGAAACCGCTGGTCATGTACATTTGTGATTTAGAGCTTAAGTATCGAGATTGTGAGTCTCCACGTGAGCCCATCGCCGGAAAGAGACAATCTGACAGCAAGGCCCAGCTTACCACTGCTGGTCGCTCTCAGTTAGGTAATTGTTGCAGGGTGATTGAAGGCCGGAATGCCAGCCATGGGCTGATGAGGGCTCTGGTCCACAAGTAAGGGTGTGGCCCCATTAACAAGCTCCCCTTTAAAGATAAGTCAGTGAAGTGGAGCACCAGGAGTGGGAGTTGACTTTCTCCAGCAAGCTGAGCATTAACGGAAGTTTCAGGAGAAGTAGTGGACTGAAAGACATACGGTGTGGGCTGGGTTTGTGTTCTGTGCATTAAAAAAATGTTTGTAACTTGGATTGTTGAAGGAGCACTGTTTGTAACGGAAAGGAGGCTCTGAAATGGTGGGACCTGTCATGTAATGTCGGACCGGTTTTTCTCTGTGGAATAAAGTGTGCAAAGAAACTTTATATCATGGAGCATCTCACTGCAGGTTCCCAAGCCTAAATCATTTCAGGCTATAAACTACATTGTAAAAAAGAGTCATAACTAAACTCGACAAGTCTTACAGTTTGGCGACTGTAATGGGATCGAGCGTTGATGAAACTCTCACCATAGGAACGGAAACTGCAGAAATGCCTTTACAATGTCACAGGATGTAACTCTCATCCCATGGACAGAGCTGCCCCATAAGGCCCAGGGAGTGAACATTACTCTGATGAAAGGTGGCCTCAGTGAACTAGAAAGTGACCAATTCATCCCTGACATCAGTGTATGGTCTACAGGATTCTGTCTCACCCTATTGAAGTGTGTGGTATCAGACAGGTAAAGAGTGCGACTGTTTCCCCCAGTGCAGGTCCAACACTGAAGCAGCATCGTCACTGGATCGAGGTGTTGTGTCAGTAGCAGCATCCACTTCACTGAGACTCTCCACAGGGAACCACTGCAGGTAAGGACAAGAAATATAACAGACTGATATATTTATCCACCTTCTGTAATGTGAGGTGTGAGGTGTGGCGTGTGGTTGGGAGAATTAAAACAAGATATTCAGGGGGCTTTTGAAAGCAGGGAGGGAGCTGACACACTGGAGGTAGGAGGCTGGGTTCACAATGATTAGGGTACAACAGGATATGTGGATCCTTAATTCAGAGGCAATGGCTGGAGAGGTAAGCCTTCAACTTTCTGATGCATTGTGCAACCCACACCACAGCCTACAAGACATTGAGAAGGGGCAGATCCATCAAAGACTTCACATAGTGTCTGACATTCACGTTGGAAGGATAGCAGGCATACATAAATGTGAAGGTACCCAACGACCCCCAAAAGGTCGTTGAACTTTTTGTGTCATTGGGTGCCAGTTCGGGCCACCGTGTCTGCCGTAGACACGCCCTCTGCAATGTCACGCCATATCCATTTAAATATGCTTGGCAGCGTTCTCCCTCCACCAACCGGATGGAGTGATGACCACCTCCTCTCCACTGCATGGACTAAGGCCTCAGCAGCCTCCATTGAAAAACGCCTGGCACGCGGCCTGCCTTCCTGCTGCGCCAACTCTGCAGACGTCCCAGAAGTCGGTCGGGTCATCTGCGCATGCGCGCAGGAAGCCACCAAGCCTTGAAATACCGATTGCACCCAGGAAAACTAAAACGGGTTCTGTGCAAAATGGCTGCCTTTGTTAACGCTGCGATTTTCAGGTCGGACGCAAAAAGTTCATTATGTAACTCCTGATTAAATGTCCCGATCATAGATCCTCATTTTTTGTCAAAAGTTCCAGTCGAGGGCACAAACCTTTTCCAGGTGGTATCGGGACTGCCCTATTGCCATTAACACCCTGAAAATCCAGCCCCGGACCTTGTGTGATTGACACATGGCTCCTAAAGCAGGAATATTGAGGTTAACAGGCAGGTTATTTATTCACCAGAAAACCATCAGTAATGCACTGAGAGCCTCCAGTTCGTGCAGTTCCCATGATTCCCAGCCTGTATTTACACATTCAATATACCCAGCCATGGCAGTGAGACTGAAGATTGTGAGAAGAAATGAGTGAAAAGTACATTTAAAACAGAACTTCATTTTGAGAGAATTGGAATAATCTGCCCGGTGAGGCAAAAACTGTGGGTTGTTCAACATACAATTGGGTAAGGTATCAGGTGGGTGTTTTTGGTGAATGCAATGGCCGTTTCTCAATATAATGTATATTTACATGGAATTTATGATAATTTTAAATGGGCAGCCCCTTATTCTAAGTGTGCCCTCTAGTTCTAGTCTCCCCCATCAGTGGAAACATCTTCTCTGCATCCACCTTGTCAAGCCCCCTCATAATCTTATACGTTTTGATAAGATCATCTTTCATTCTGAACTCCAATGTGTAGAGGCCCAGCCTACTGAACCTTCCCTCATAAGTCAACCCCCTCATCCCCAGAATCAACCGAGTGTACCTTCTCTGAACTGCCAAAGCAAGTATATCCTTTCGGAAATATGGAAACCAAAACTGCACGCAGTATTCCAGGTGTGGCCTCACCCAATACCTTATATAGCTGTAGCAAGACTTCCCTGCTTTTATACTCCATCCCCTTTGCAATAAAGGCCAAGCTACCATTAGCCTTCCTGATCACTTACTGTACCTGCATACTTTCCTTTTGCGTTTCATGCACAGGTACCCCCAGGTCCTGCTGTATTACGGCACTTTGCAATCTTTCTCCATTTAAATAATAATTTGCTCTTTGATTTTATCTGCCAAAGTGCACGCCCTCACACTTTCCAACATTATATTCCATCTGCCAAATTTTTACCCACTCACTTAGCCTGTCTATGTCCTTTTGCAGATTTTTTGTGTCCGCCTCACACATTGCTTTTCCTCCCATCTTTGTATCATCAGCAAACTTGGCTACATTACACCCAGTCCCTTCTTCCAAGTCGTTAATATAGATTATAAATAGTTGGGGTCCCAGCACTGATCCCTGCAGCACTCCACTAGTTACTGGTCATATTCTATTCCCTGCAGTACTTACCATTATATCTGCGACGTCCAACAAAAGATCATCCAGTCCAATCCCAATTACCAGCTCCAGGTCCGTAACCCTGCAGGTTACGGCACTTTAAGTGCTCATCCAACCATCTCTTAAAAGTGGTGAGGGTTTCTGCATCCACCACTCTTTCAGGTAGCAAGTTCCAGATCCCCACAACCCTCAGTAAAGCAGTTGTAAAGAAGCCTCTCCTCAAATCCCTCTAAACCTTCCACCAACCACCCTAAAACTATGTCCCCTCATTATAGGCCCCTCCACCAAAGGAAATAGGCCCTTACTAGCCATTATGTTCAGGCCCCTCAATATTTTATACACCTCAATGAGGTCTCCTCTCAACCTCCTCTGTTCCAATGAGAACAAACCCAGCCGATCCAATCTGTCCTCATAACGAAGATTCTCCATTCCAGGCAGCTTCCTAGTAAGTTTCCTCTGCACCCTCTCTAGTACAATCACATCCTTCCAGTCACAAAAACATCCATCAACCATTACCCTTTGCTTCCTACCTCCAAGCCAATTTTGGATCCAACTTGCCACTTTGCCCTGTATCCCATGGGCTTCAACCTTCATGACCCGTCTACCATGTGGGACCTTATCAAAAGCCTTGCTAAAGTTCATATACACTACATCGTACGCACTACTCTCATCGATCCTCTTGGTTACCTCCTCAAAAAATTCAATCAGGTTAGTCAAACACGATCTTCCCTTAACAAATCCATGCTGACTGTCCCTAATTAATCTTTGCCTTTCCAAATGCAGATTTATCCTGTCTTTCAGGATTTTTTTCCAATAATATTCCCACCACTAAGGTTAGGCTGACAGACCTGTAATTACTTGGCGTATCCCTTTCTCCCTTCTTAAACAAGGGTACTACATTAGCAGTCCTCCAATCCTCCGGCACCATGCCCAGATCCAAAGAGGACTGGAAAATACCAGGGAGATTCCTTTGCAGTTGCCACAGTCGGACTTGTCCACTTTTTTAAAGATGGTCACGATTACTGCATCTCTGAGATCTTCCGGCATACTCTCCTCCTTCCAGATGAGAGAGATGAGGTCACAGAGCAGTGAAGAGTCAATCACATTGGTGTGGGACTGGAGGCACAGATAGACCCAGACCAGGTAAGGATGGCAGGTTTCCTTCTCTAAAGGCCTTTCGCAAACCAGCTGGGTTTTTAAGATAATCAGACAGCTGAGACCAATTTTATAATTCCAGATCTTTAAAATTGAATTCAAATTCTTAATCTGCCATGTTGGGATTAGAACACCCATTCTGTAAATTATTAGTACAGGTCTCTGGATTATAAACACTACACTGCCATCACCAGGGTTATTCACAAATCAAACCATTATCAGGAGGCATATTTTCTCAGATAGGTTAAATTAGTGAGAGTCAGTGAAGGTAATGAATGTTCACATCCGTTTTATACACAGCAGCTTTGTCAATAATATTAGACAACTGAGGGAACTACAACAGGTTAGCTGCAGGGTTAACTTGTTTGAAGCTCGGCCACATTGACCGCTGAATAGTACAGCCAGTCTCTGCTCCGTGTAAATATATAGACTGACAGTGAGAGCTGGTCTGTGTAAACACAGTGAGCGTTGGACCCGTGTATACACAGACTGACAGTGAGAGCTGGGCTGTCTATACACAGACTGACAGTGAGAGCTGGGCTGTCTATACACAGACTAACAGTGAGAGCTGGGCCCATGTATAACAGTGAGAGCTGGGCTTGTGTATACACAGACTGACAGTGAGAGCTGGGCCCGTGTATACATAGACTGAAAGTGAGCGTTGGGCTATGTATACACAGACTGACAGTGCGAGCTGGGCCATGTATACACAGTGAGAACTGGGCTGTGTATACACAGTGATAGCTGGACCGTGTGTACACAGACTGACAGTGAGAGCTGTGCCGTGTATACACAGACTGACAGTGAGAGTTGGGCCCCGTGTATACACAGTGAGTGCTGGGCTGTGTATACACAGATTGACGGTGTGAGCTGGGCCGTGCATACACAGACTGACAGTGAGAGCTGGGCCTGTGTATACGCAGTGAGAGCTGGGCCATGCATACACAGACTGACAGTGTGTACTGGGCCATGTATACACAGACTGACAGTGTCAGCTGAGCCGTGTATACACAGACTGACAGTGAGAGCTGGGCCTGTGTATCATCATCATGATCATCATAGGCAGTCCCTCGAAATCGAGGAAGACTTGCTTCCACTCCAAAAATGAGTTCTCAGGTGACTGAACAGTCCAATACGGGAATTACACTCTGTCACAGGTGGGACAGACAGTCGTTGAGGGAAGGGGTGGGTGGGACAGGTTTGCCGCACTTCTACTTCCTTCTGCCTGCGCTTGGTTTCTGCACGCTCTCGGCGATGAGACTGGAGGTGCTCAGCGCCCTCCCGGATGCACTTCCTCCACTTAGGGCGGTCTTTGGCCAGGGACTCCCAGGTATCGGTGGGGATATTGCATTTTATCAAGCAGTCTTTGAGGGTGTCCTTGAAACGTTTCCTCTACCCACCTTGGGCTCGTTTGCCGTGTAGGAGTTCCGAGTAGAGCGCTTGCTTTGGAAGTCTCGTGTCGGGCATGCGAACAATGTGGCCCGACCAGCAGAGCTGGTCGAGTGTGGTCAGTGCTTCGATGCTGGTGATGTTGGCCTGGGCGAGGACACTAATGTTGATGCGTCTGTTCCTCCAGGGGATTTGCAGGATCTTGCGGAGACATCGTTGGTGGTATTTCTTCAGCGATTTGAGGTGTCTACTGTATATGGTCCACATCTCTGAGCCATACAGGAGGGCGGGTATCACTACAGCCCAGTAGACCATGAGTTTGGTGCCAGATTTGAGGGCCTGATCTTCGAACATTCTTTTCCTCAGGCGGCCGAAGGCTGTGCTGGCGCACTGGAGACGGTGTTGAAGTCATAGTCAACATCTTCATTGAGGCATGCAAAAGCACAGGCCTTACACTAAACATCCATAAGACAAAGGTCCCCCACCAGCCTGACCCCGCCGCAAATCATTACCCCCCAGTCATCAAGATCCACAGCGCGGCCCTGGACAACGTGGACCACTTCCTATACCTCGGGAGCCTCTTATCAACAAGGGCAGGCATTGATGATGAGATTCAACACCGCCTCCAGTTTGTCTTGTAACACCTGGGATGTTTTACTATGTTAAAGGCGCTATATAAATAAAAGTTATTATTATCATCATCACAGCCACAGGATGCCCCAAAGCACTTTACAGCATAAGTTACTTTTTGAAGTAAAGTCACTGTTGTAATGTGGAAGTGTTATGTAAGTAAACTTTATAATAGTGTAATACTTGCCACCAGAGGGCGCACCTGTTGGGAGACCCAAGGGTCACCTGCACACCTCGTGCAAGCAAGTATAAAAGGCTGCCTGCCATGCTGCTTCTTCACTCTGGAGTTTGACTAAAGAGACTAAGGTCACATCAATTTGAGCTTACAGCATACAGTCTTGTGGAGTTATTCTGAACATAACAATTGGCGACGAGTAACAGATCACGAACTTTCACGCGGTTATGGCTGCCATTGGTATTCTTGAGAGATTTGTTGAGGGTGATGATTGTGATGCCTTCATTGAGCGTCTTGACCAGTACTTCGTGGCCAAGGAGCTGGATACGGAGAGTAACGCGGTCAAGTGCAGGGCGATTCTCCTCACCGTTTGTGGGTCCACGATAGATGGCCTCGTCAAAAATCTGCTAGCACCGATGAAACCAACGGACATGACATATGAAAAGCTGTGTACGCTGGTTCGGGAACACCTCAAGCCGAAGAAGAGTATCTTAAGGGTCAGGTATTGCTTTTATACGCATCATCGCTCCGAGGGCCAGGACGTGGCAAGTTATGTCGCTGAGCTGAGACGCCTTGCGGGACCGTGCGAATTTGCCGGATTTTTTTTGGAAATATTGCGGGACTTTTTCGTGCTTGGAATCGGCCACGAGGTCATTCTTCGCAAACTGCTGTCTGCTGAATCCCTAGATCTGAGCAGGGCCATCATGATAGCCCAGGCTTTCATGTCCACGAATGATAACACTAAGCAAATATCTTCTCAGCATCGAAGCTCACTGGCAAGTACTGTACATAAAATAACGCATTCAGCAGGCAGAATTGTACATGGCACAGTGGCCAGACCTAGGATGACTCAGAGTCTGCCGTGAGGCGTGAATGCAAATCCATTAAGTCCATGTTGGCAATACGGGGGTAATCATCGGGCCCATCAATGTCTATTCAAGCACTATGTGTGCAAGGGCTGTGGAACAATGGGGCACTTCCAGCGACTGTGCAGACGTGCTGCAACTCACCACGTGGCAGAGTCGTCAGAAGATAACCGATCTGGCGCGGATCACGCTGAATGAGTAAGAGAGGCAACTCAACCCGCAGAAGAGGAAATGTATGGGATACACACCTTCACCACCAAAAACCCTCCGAAAATGTTGAAAGTCAAATTAATCTGCATTACAGTTTCCATGGAATTGGACACGGTGGCGAGTCAGTCAATTATGAGCCAGAAAGCTTTTGAGAAACTGTGGGGCAACAAGGCACAAAGGCCAAAACTAAGCCTGATTCATATAAAACTGCACAATTACACCAAAGAGCTCATACCAGTCATTGGCAGTGCGGCAGTGAAGATATCATACGATGGAGCTGTGCATGATTTATCACTATGGATTGTACCAGACGATGGTCCAATGCTGTTTGGCAGAAGCTGGTTAGGAAAGAACCGATGGAACTGGGACGACATCAAAGCACTGTCATCGGTGCCTCGTGCTCTCAAGTGCTAAACAAATTTACGACGCTATTTGAGCCAGGCATCGGCAACTTCACAGGCGCCAAAGTGCAGAGCCATCTAGTCCCTGATGCATGGCCCGCTCATCGCAAAGCCTGAGCGTTTCCTTTATGATGCAGGAGAAAGTCGAGATCGAACTGGACAGATTTCAATGAGAGGGAATTATATCGCCAGTGGAGTTCAATGAGTGGGCCAGTCCAATTGTTCCGATGTTGAAAGCGATGGCACGGTTAGAATCTACGGAGACTACAAAGTAATGATCAACCGAGTCTCGTTACAGGACCAGTACCCACTACCCAAAGCGGAGTACCTGTTCGCAATACTAGCAGGGGGGGGGAAGTCGTTCACCAAGCTGGATCTAACCTTTGCTTACATGACACAGGAGCTGGCTGAACCTTCGAAAAGATTAACGTGCATCAACACGCACAAAGGACTGTTCATGTACCAAAGATGCCCTTTTGGGATTTGCTCGGCTGCGGCCATCTTCCAGAGGAACATGGAGAGTCTGCTAAAATCGGTTCCGCTCACCGTTGTGTTCCAAGACGACATCTTGATCACTGGTTGTGACACCACCGAACACTTGCACAACCTGCAAGAGGTTCTAAAGCAACTGGACAGAGTGGGACTCAGGCTGAAATGCTCCAAGTGTGTTTTCCTGGTGCCAGAGTTCAAAATTTTGGGGAGAAAGCTTGCAACAGACGGCATCAGGCCCATGGACTCTAATACGCAGGCCATCAAGAATGCACCCAGACCACAGAATGTGACGGAGCTGCGTTCGTTCCTGGGACTCCTCAACTATTTTGGTAACTTTCTATCTGGGTTGAGCACTTTGCTGGAACCTTTGCATATATTGCTACATAAGGGTGATGACTCGGTTTGGGGTAAATCTCAAGAGACAGCCTTCGATAAGGCCAGAAACCTGCTATATTCTAACAAGTTACTTGTATGACCCGTGTAAACATTTAGTACTAGCTTGTGATGCATCTTCGTACGGTGTGTTACAGCAAGCCAATGTGTCAGGCAAACGGAAACCGGTTGCATATGCATTCAGAAGTGTATCTAAGGCTGAAAGAGCCTACAGTATGGTTGAGAAAGAAGCATTAGCATGCGTATACAGGTTAAGAAAATGCACCAATACCAATTTGGACTCTGATTTGAGCTCGAACCCGAACACAAACCATTCACTTCGCTGTTTTCAGAAAGCAAAGGTATTAACACCAATGCTTCGTCCCGCATCCAGAGATGGTCACTAACGCTATCTGCGTATGACTATGTAACCCGCCACAGACCAGGCACTGAGAACTGTGCTGATGCCCTCAGTCGGCTACCATTGCCCACCACAGGGGTGGAAATGGCGCAACTCGTAGACTTGCTTCTTGTAATGGATGCTTTTGAGAGTGAGGGGTCACCCGTCACAGCTCACCAGATCAGGACCTGGACTAGCCAGGACCTTGTGCTATCACTAGTAAAAAAAACTGCATACTTAATGGGAGCTGGTCGGCTGTTTCCGGGGAAATGCAAGACGAAATTAAGCCGTTTTACCGACACAAGGATACAATGTCCATCCAATCGGATTGTATCCTATGGAGGAATCACGTGGTTTTGCCAAAAAAAGGCAGGGAAACGTTTATACGCGATCTACACAGTACCCACCCAGGCATAGTCATGATGAAGGCTATCGCCAGGTTACACGTTTGGTGGCCTAGATTGAGTCGGAATTGGAGTCATGCGTACACCAATGTAACAGTCGCTCACAGTTGAGCAATGCACAAAGGGAGGTCCCACTGAGTCTGTGGTCATGACCCTCCAAACCGTGGTCCACGGTCCACGTAGATTTCGCTGGCCCCTTTCTAGGAAAAATGTTCCTAGTAGCAATGGACGCTTACTCTAAATGGATTGACTATGTAATAATGTCATCATGTACGTCCACTGCTACCATTGAAAGCCTCCGGGCCATGTTTGCCACCCATGGTTTGCCCGATGTCCTTGTTAGTGACAATGTACCATGTTTCACAACCCGCAATGGCATCAAACATGTCAGGTCTGCCCCATTTAAGCCAACATCCAACAGTCAAGCGGAACGGGCAGTCCAAACTATCAAGCAGAGCTATCGGACACAACCCCACTCCAAACCAGGCTCTCCTTAGTCCACCCGGATCTCAATGATCATGTAGAAACCCGGCGTCACTGGCATAACATGTACCACGATCGCACGGCTGTGTTGTGTGACATTGAGGTTAATGACCCTGTATTTGTTCTTAATTACGGTCATGGTCCCAAATGGGTTGCTGGCACTATTTTAGCCAAGGAGGGGAATAGAGTGTTTGTTGTCAAACTTCTGAATGGACAAATGTGCAGAAAGCATTTGGAACAGACCAAACTGCGTTTCACTGGCAGAACAGTTTGAAGAGGACATTACCGTTATTGATCCACCAACACACAACCAACCAGCAATCGACCTCGCGGTCAATCACAAGGATGAACCCACCATGCCCGACAATCCGATCAGACCAGCCGCGCTGCAGTGCAGCAATGATCTGACCGACTCACCCTTGCCAGGACTTCAACTCAGGCGATTAACCTGGGAACGAAGAGCCCCGGATCGCCTCAACTTGTAAATAACTTGTACATAAGACTTTGGGCGTGGGGGGGCGGGGGGAGTGATGTTATGTATGTAAACTTTATAATAGTGTAAGACTTGCCACCAGGGGGCGCACCTGTTGGCGACCCAAAGATCACCTGCACACCTAGGGCAAACAAGTATAAAAGGTTGCCTGCCATGCTGCTTCTTCACTCTGGAGTTTGATTGAAAAGACTAAGGTCACATCAGTTTGAGCTTACAGCATATTCTGAACATAAAAGGAAACATGGCAGCAAATTTGTGCACAGCAAGCTCCCACAAACAGCAACATGATATTGACCAGATAATCTGTGTTCGTGATGCCGGTTGAAGGATAAATATTGATCAGGACAGCAGAGAGAACTCCTCTGCTCTTATTCGAAATAGTGCCCTAAGATATTTTACATCCATCAGAGAGGGCAACCTCTCCGAAAGACGGCACCTCCGACAGTGCAGCACTCCCTCAGTATTGCACAGAGTGTCAGCCTTAAGCATCGTTATCATGGGTGAAAGATCAGAAGAATTAAAACATCTACAGCACCATACTCTAATTCAAGGATATTCAAGAGTTTGCTGTGTTACTTCTCGACCAACTAGACATGACTAGGCCAATGCACTCCTGGCCGGCATCACACCTTCTACCCTCCGTAAACTTTAGGTCATCCAAAAACTCTCCTGTCCGTGTCCTAACTCGCACTGAGTCCGATTCATCCATTAGCCCTGTGCTCACGGGCAGACATTGGCTCATGGGTAAGAAATATAGATTTATAGAATGGTTACAGCACGGAAGAAGACCATTTGGCCCATCTGCTGGCTCTCAGCAAGTCCCACTCACCCATCCTTTCCGCGTAGCCCTGCAATATTTTTTCCTTCACTTATTCAACTCCCTTTTGAAAGATAAACTTGAGTCTGCCTCCACCACCCTTTCAGGCCGTGCATTCCAGATCCCAACCACTTGCTGTGCAAAAAGCTTTTTTCTTACATCGCCTTTGGTTCTTATGCCAATCACCTTAAATCTGTGTCCTCTGGTTCTCGACCCTTCCGCCAATGGGAACAGTTTCTCTCTAACTACTCTGTCCAGATCCCTCATGATTTTGAACACCTCGATCAAATCTCCTTTCAAACTTCTCTGCTCAAAGGTGAACAACCCCAGCTTCTCCAGTCTATCCACGTAACTGAAGTCCCTCATCGCTGGAACCATTCTCGTAAATCTTTTCTGCACCCTCTCTAAGGCCTTCACATCCTTCCAGAATTGGACACAATGCTCCAGTTGGGGCCGAACCAGTGTTTTATACAGGTTCATCATAATTGATATGTCCTTACTATACAATATAAATGTACACGAGGCCCATACTTGAGAGAAGGTCACTCTGTGACCAGTAACCTTTATTTCAGCACTGAAGTGATAAAGGTGGGTGGAGCTTTCCCTTTTATACCTGAAAGTCCAGGCTACGAGTGTCTCCCTCAAGTTCACCACCTAGTGGTCATTGTTCTCACAGTGTACAACTTAGGTCAGTTAAAACATGGGCTACAATGATGGTTGAATACATGACATCATCTCCCTCCCAAAGACTTATTTTGATCACGGGTTGAGTCTCTCTGGTGGGTTACGCTCCCTTGTAGAGCGCCTGAGTTGGGGCTCCGGTTTTTGGGCGCTGGCCTGAGTGTCTGCTGTTTGCAGTGCCTCAGGCCTGTATGGACTGCCCACAGTGACTGAGCTCTGCTCCCTTTGGTTCCTGTGTTCGGTCACCTGTGGTGGAGTGAACTCTACATCGTGTTCTTCCTCTGCTTCTTCTATGGGGTTGCTGAACCTCCTTTTTGTCTGAGCCATGTGTTTACGGCAGATTTGTCCATTGGTAAGTTTAACTACCAGAATCCTATTCCCCTCTTTGGCAATCACAGTGCCTGCGAGCCATTTGGGCCCTGCAGCGTAGTTAAGGACAAAGACAGGATCATTGACATCGATACCTCGTGCCCTCGCATTCCTGTCATGGTAATCACATTGTGACTGACGCCTGCTCTCGACAATTTCTTTCATGGTGGTGTGTATAAGGGATAACCTGGTTTTGAGCGTCCTTTTCATGAGCAGCTCTGCGGGTGGAACCCCTGTGAGCGAGTGTGGTCAGGATCTATTGGCCAACAGGAGGCGTGATAAGCGGCTTTGTAGGGAACCCCCTTGGATTCTGAGCATCCCCTGTTTGATTATCTGCACTGCTCATTCCGCCTGGCCGTTTGAGGCTGGCTTGAACGGTGCTGTTCTGACATGGTTAATTCCATTGCCTGCCATGAAGTCCTGGAATTCAGTGCTTGTGAAGCACGGGCCATTATCGCTGACCAAAACGTCCGGTAGACCGTGGGCGGCGAACATTGCCCGTAGACTTTCTACCGTGGCAGAGGATGTGCTTGAATTTAAAATGTTACACTCGATCCATTTGGAGTAGGCGTCTACTACAACCAAAAACATTTTTCCCATGAAAGGACCTGCGTAGTCCACATGGATGCATGACCAAGGCTTGGCGGGCCATGGCCAGGGGCTAAGTGGTGCTTCCCCGGGCGCATTGCCCAGCTGGGCACACGTGTTGCACCTCCGAACACAAAGTTCCACATCTGCGTCTATCCCTGGCCACCAAACGTGTGACCTGACAATTGCCTTCATCATGACAATGCCCGGGTGCTCATTGTGGAGTTCTCTGATGAACACCTCTCTGCCCATCTGGGTCATGACTACGCAGTTTCCCCACAGTAGGCAATCGGCCTGAATCGAGAGTTCATCCCTGCGCCTGTGAAATGGTTTAAATTCTTCAGGGCATGCCCTGTACGTGGCTGCCCAGTCCCCATTCAGGACACATTTCTTGACTAGAGACAATAGCGGGTCTCTACTTGTCCAGACTTTAATCTGACAGGCTGTCACGGGTGAGCCTTCGCTTCCGAAAGCTTCAACAGCCATGACCATCTCAGCAGCAAGCTCAGTAGCCCCTTCAGTGGTGGCTAGTGGGAGCCTGCTGAGTGCATCGGCGCAGTTTTCGGTGCCTGGTCTGTGCCAAATTGTATAGTCATAGGCGGCTAACCTGAGTGCCCACCTCTGTATGCGGGCCGATGCGTTTGCATTTATGGCCTTGTTGTTGGTCAAAAGGGACGTTAGGGGTTTGTGATCTGTCTCCAGCTCAAATTTCCTGCCAAACAGGTATTGGTGCATTTTCTTTACAGCATATACACATACGAGCACCTCCTTTTCTACCATCCCGTAACCGCTTTCTGCCTGGAACAGACTCCTGGTGGCATAAGCTACCGGCTGTGACTGACCCTTGACATTGACATGCTGCAACACACACCCGACACCATAGGATGACGCATCGCACGTTAACACAAGTTTCTTACATGGGACGTATAGTGTTAACAGAGTGTTGGAACATAACAAATTGCGTGCTCTATTAAAAGCCCTTTCCTGGCTGTCCCCCCAGACCCATTCACGACCTTTGCGTAGGAGCACGTATAGCGGCTCTAGCAGCGTGCTCAATTTGGGAAGAAAGTTACCAAAATAGTTCAGGAGCCCCAGGAACGAACGCAGTTCTGTCGTGTTACGGGGTCTGGGTGCTCTCTGGATCACTTCCGCCTTGGAGGCAGTAGGTCTGATCCCGTCTGCTGCTACCCTCATCCCCAGGAATTCTACCTCTGGAGCTAGGAAGTTGCACTTTGCCTTTTTCAGTCGCAGCCCTACCCTGTCCAGTCTGCGTAGCACCTCCTTCAGGTTATGGAGGTGTTCTTCAGTATCGTAACCTGTGATGAGGATGTCGTCCTGAAAAACCACCGTCCCTGGAATCGACTTGTGGAGGCTTTCCATATTTCGTTGGAAGATTGCGGCGGCCGAGCGAATCCCGAAAGGACATCTGTTATACTCAAACAACCCCTTGTGTGTCGTGATGGTGGTCAGCTTCTTCGACTCACTCGCCAGCTCCTGGGTCATGTAAGCTGAGGTCATGTCCAATTTTGAAAAAAGTTTTCCACCGGATAGCGTTGCAAAGAGGTCCTCCGCTCTCGGTAGCGGGTACTGGTCTTGGAGTGACACCCGCTTGATGGTGGCCTTGTAATCACCACATATCCTGACCGACTCATCCACCTTGAGCACCAGCACGTTCGGGCTCGCCCAGTCACTGAATTCGACTGGCGAGATAATGCCTTCCCTTAGCAGGCAGTCCAATTCGCATTCTATCTTTTCCCGCATCACGTACGGCACCGCTCTGGCCTTGTGGTGTACTGACCTGGCGTCCGGGTTTATGTGAATCACTACCTTGGCCCCCATGAAAGTGCCAATGCCGGGTTGAAATAATGAGTCAAATTTGTCCAGGATCTGTGAGCATGATACTCGCTCCACAGAGGAAATTGCATTGACATCGCCCCATTTCCAGTTCATGACAGCAAGCCAACTCCTCCCCAGTAGTGCGGGACCATCCCCCGGGACAACCCAGAGTGGCAACCTGTTCTCCGAATCTTTGTGGGTCACGACTACAGTGGTGCTGCCTAGCACCGGAATGATCTCCTTTGTGTAAGTCCGTAGCGGTGCGTCAATCGGCGATAATTTTGGCCTCCTGGCCTTGGACGCCCACAACTTTTCAAACTGTTTGATACCCATCAGGGACTGGCTGGCCCCTGTGTCTAGCTCCATTGATACTGGGATGCCATTGAAGAGCACTTTCATAATTATCGGTGGCTTCCTAGTGTATGAACTGTATACGTGCTCCACATGAACTCGCTGAACTTCAGCTTCCAGCGATTTCCCCCAGTGTTCATTTCTGCAACTTCTGCAGGTATTTTGCTCATCTCTGGAAACTCCGGCTTAGTGTGTGCCTCCACGCCTCCAACATGAGCTGTTGTTGGAAACAAAAGGTCCCTTGCCAGTCGATCGTCCCTGACTGCCCCTGTGACTGTCCTTGAATGCGCCATTAACAGGTGTTGATGGCCCCATTACTGGCCAATTGTCCCTTGCAATGGCGAGAATCGCCGTTCAACTTGCCATTGTTTCTGTCGAACTCCCCCTCTGGGTTTGACTACATGTTGGGGCATGCCCGATTGCCCTTGTCTGCCTGGAGAACTGTGTGCTGCTTTAACAATGTTGAATCTCTATCCCAATCATTCCTTAACACAGTACCTCTGATCTGTTCTGCTAGTGGCCATGCTCGTGTGGTTTAAATCCCAGTTTCTCGTCGCCATTGATAGGTCCTTACTATACAGTATAAATGCACATGAGGCCCATGCTTGAGAGAAGGTCAGTCTGTGACCTGTTCTTTATTCCTTAGCACTCAAGTGATGAAGGTGGTTGGAGCTTCCCCTTTTGTATCTGAAGGTCCAGGTTAGGAGTGACTCCCACCTAGTAGTCATTGTTCTCAAAGTGTACAACTTAGGTCAGATTATACATGGGTTACAATGCTGGTTGAATACATGACACTGGAATTGAAGGCTATTCAGAGAAGGTTCACTTGGTTGATTCCGGAGATGAGGGGGCTGACATGAAGATAGGTTGAGTCGGTAGGGCCTATGCTCATTGGAGTTTAGAAGAATGAGAGTGGACAAAGGAGAACCAGTTGATGTGGTATATTTGGACTTTCAGAAGGCTTTCGACAAGGTCCCACACAAGAGATTAATGTGCAAAGTTAAAGCACATGGGATTGGGGGTAGTGTGCTGACATGGATTGAGAACTGGTTGTCAGACAGGAAGCAAAGAGTAGGAGTAAATGGGTACTTTTCAGAATGGCAGGCAGTGACTAGTGGGGTACCGCAAGGTTCTGTGCTGGGGCCCCAGCTGTTTACATTGTACATTAATGATTTAGACGAGGGGATTAAATGTAGGATCTCCAAATTTGCGGATGACACTAAGTTGGGTGGCAGTGTAAGCTGCGAGGAGGATGCTATGAGGCTGCAGAGTGACTTGGATAGGTTAGGTGAGTGGGCAAATGCATGGCAGATGAAGTATAATGTGGATAAATGTGAGGTTATCCACTTTGGTGGTAAAAACAGAGAGACAGACTATCATCTGAATGGTGACAGATTAGGAAAAGGGAAGGTGCAACGAGACCTGGGTGTCATGGTACATCAGTCATTGAAGGTTGGCATGCAGGTACAGCAGGCGGTTAAGAAAGCAAATGGCATGTTGGCCTTCATAGCGAGGGGATTTGAGTACAGGGGCAGGGAGGTTGCTACAGTTGTACAAGGCCTTGGTGAGGCCACACCTGGAGTATTGTGTACAATTTTGGTCTCCTAACTTGAGGAAGGACATTCTTGCTATTGAGGGAGTGCAGCGAAGATTCACCAGACTGATTCCCGGGATGGTGGGACTGACCTATCAAGAAAGACTGGATCAACTGGGCTTGTATTCACTGGAGTTCAGAAGAATGAGAGGGGACCTCATGGAAACGTTTAAAATCCTGACGGGTTTAGACAGGTTAGATGCAGGAATAATGTTCCCAATGTTGGGGAAGTCCAGAACCAGGGGTCACAGTCTGAGGATAAGGGGTAAGCCATTTAGGGCGAGATGAGGAGGGACTTCTTCACCCAGAGAGTGGTGAACCTGTGGAATTCTCTGCCACAGAAAGTGGTTGGGGCCAATTCACTAAATATATTCAAAAGGGAGTTAGATGAAGTCCTTACTACTTGGGGGAATCAAGGGGTATGGCGAGAAAGCAGGAAGGGGGTACTGAAGTTTCATGTTCAGCCATGAACTCATTGAATGGCGGTGCAGGCTGGAAGGGATGAATGGCCTGCTCCTGCACCTATTTTCTATGTTTCTATGTTTCTATGATCTTATCGAACCATATAAGATTATGAGGGAGCTCGACAAGGTGGATGCAGAAAGGATATTTCCACTCATAGGGGAAACTAAGACTAGGGGACATAGTCTCAGAATAAGGGGCCGCCCATTTAAAACTGAGATGAGGAGGAATTTCTTCTCTCAGGGTTGTAAATCTGTGGAATTTTATGCTTGAGAGAGCTGTGGAGGCTGGTTTTGAATATATTTAATTCAGAAATAGACAGATTTTTAAGTGATAAAGGGTTATGGGGAGCGAGCGGGGAAGTGGAGCTGAGTCCATGATTAGATCAGCCATGATCTTATTAAATGGCGGCGCAGGCTCGAGGGGTCAAATGGCCTACTCCTGCTCCTATTTCTTATGTTCAACAGTGACTACACACCAAAAGTACTTAATTGGCTGGAAAGTGCTTTGAAACATCCGGTCGTCATGAAAGGTGCTATATAAATGCAACTCTTTCTTTTCTTTTTACTATGTTAAAGACACAGTCAAAAAGAGCGCATAAAACTACAGGTGTCAATCCTCAGCTCCCGCCCTCTGGCCTGCCCACTCACCCTCCCCCAATCATGGCTGGAGAGGGAGAAGATGAAATTCCGCTCTTATGAACTTTAAACACGACTCAACTACTCAGATACTCCAGAAGGTCTCACTGCAGCCAAAACTGGCCCTCCCAGTGAGAATCAGTGCTCTCGGGAGAGAAGGGGAGAATAGAGAGAGAAAATGGGGAGAACAACTCTGAGGAAAAGGAGAGAAAAAATAAGTGAAAGGTTCGGGAAAAATGAGGGAAAAGGGGGAGAAAAGCAGAGAACTGTTGTTTGATAACTTTGAGTTGTAGCCACAAGATGGCAATCTGCACAAAGGATCAAAAGCTGTTTGAAATCTTCCCAGAACAAAATGAATAAACTGGACACAAATTGGTTTAGATTTTGGATTAAATTGGTGTAAAATCAACAAACTACTTTTTAATAGCAAAACCTAGGGTCTCGACTCGGCCTCTGCTCAGTCCCCTGTCATTCAACATAACAAAAACAGATTATCTGGTCATTATCACATTGCTATTTGTGGGAGCTTGCTGTGCGCAAATTGACTGCTGCGTTTCATAGAATCATGGAAATTTACAGAACGGAAAGAGGCCATTTCGGCCCATTGTGTCCGCGCCGGCCGACAAAGAGCTATCCAGCCTAATCCCACTTTCCAGCTCTCTGTCCATAGCCCTGCAGGTTACGGCACTTCAAGTGCACATCTAATTACTTTTTAAATGTGGTGAGGGTTTCTGCCTCTACCACCCTTTCAGGCACTGAGTTCCAGACCCCCATCACCCTCTGGGTGAAGACATTTACCATCATATCCCCTCTAACCCTCCTACCAATTACTTTAAATCTATGCCATCTGGTTGTTGATTCCCTATGCCACATTACAACAGTGACAACACGTCATAAGTACTTCATTGGCTGTAAAGCGCTTTGAGACGTCCGGTTGCCGTGAAAGGCGCTATATAAATGCAAGTCTTTTCCCAGGCTGGGAGAATTGCAACTCCCGCGCCTGCGCAGGGAGCACCGAGCCGCAGTTGCCGGAGCGCAGCCGAACCTGATGTGAGCAGGGCGGGAGGATTGACGCGCCTCGCATCCAATCAGAGCAAGACTTTGCGAGCTCCGCCCGATGGGCGCCCTGTGGGCGGGGAGCGGCCGGTTTGAGCGTAGGTTGCGGTGCGAGGTGTGGGATATAAAGGAGCGGGGCGGAGCAGCGCTGGAGACCAGGATCAGCGGCAGTGAGTACAGTACAACACAGCATAGCATACCTGGGCAGCGTAGCGCAGGTAAGAGCTGAGCAGCGCAGCACACCTGGGCAGGTAAGGGCAGCGTAGGGCAGGTAAATGCAGCGCAGCACAGATAAGTACAACGCAGGTCGGCTCCCGGGGGAGACAGCCTTATACAGCAATCTGTAGATCAATCTTCGTATTGGTGCTGTGAACTTTGTCTTTCAAAATCTGCTTTTTTTATATTATGATCTTGTTTTGCTGTAAAGTGAATAGATTTCTAAATGTTTTGTGATTTTTGCATTGCAAAGAATGGTGGGTGGGGACAGAAGCGGATTTGTTTAGCAAATGTAATGTTTCCCGTGCCTTTGCAAGCTTGCGGACAACATTTAGCAGCGTTCTTTGTGATGTAATTTAACGGTGTTTTTTTTTTAAACACACTTTGGAGAAAGGAGGTTTCAGAATGGGTTGTAACTATTGGTCAGTAACATTCAGAGTAATGTTTTTTGTGTTTGTTAAACTCCGGTTGTTTTAAAAAAATCGGATTTGTTTTACTCCCCGAGTTTCCTGGCTAAATAGGGTGGGGGAAGCAGAGTCGTGAAAGTATCAATTCATTTTGATTTACTTCAGGAGGGAAAGTTCCTGCTGTTAAAGCAACGGTGGGATGGTGAAGGTGGGTGTGTCACGGGAGTCCTTGAATGGTTTGTTGCTTCCTGATATTAATCCCGAATGGGAGCTGTTCCAGCCCCTGTGAGGGGAGGGCACTCTGTGCCTGGTGTGGGGGAAATCTACCCAGTCCAACCCAAAGGACATAGTCTGCTTCTCAGACTCTGGGGGTCGGGAGACACATTGTTGCACTAATATTTTATAAATGCAAGCCCCTGCGGTTCACAATGACTGCGTCTCCATGGAATAGCATTGGAAGAATGAAGGGTTAAGTTCATTCGCTGGATTCAGTTTTTCAGTCAGTGACCAGATCCCTGCTGGATTAGGGGTGGAGAGACCTGAAGGAGTTTGAGAAGTTGTTAACTCTTGTTTCTACACAAGCCTTTTTGCTGTGTGCTTTCATCATTCCTTGCTTCTACCCCCACCGCTCCTTCCTTGCTACTCCCCCTCTCCCTCTTCCATTTAATACAATCATGGACTCTGTCCACTTCCCTGCCTGCTTCCCATTATGCCCCTTATCCCCTTATTGTTTAAGAAACTGTCTATTTGTCTTAAATTTATTCAATGTCCCAGCTTCCACAGCTCTCTAAGGCAGCAAATTCCACAGATTTACAACCCTCAGAAGAAACTCCTCCTCATCTCAATTTTAAATGGGTGGCCCCTTATTCTAAGATCATGTCCTCTAGTTCTAGTCTCCCCCATCAGTGAAAACATCCTCTCTGCATCCACCTTGTCAAGCTCCCTCGTAATCTTATGTTTTGATAAGATGGCCTCTCATTCTTCTGAATTCCAATGAGTAGAGGCCCTACTCAATCTTTCCTCATAAGTCAATCCCTTCATCTCTGGAATCAACTGAGTGAACCTTCTCGGAACTGCCTCCAAAGCATGTATATCCTTTTGTAAATATGGAAACCAAAACTGCATGCAGTACTCTAGGTGTGACCTCACCAATACCCTGTATAACTGTAGCAAGAATTCCCTGCTTTTATACTCCACCCCTTTGCAATAAAGGCCAACATTCCCTTGGTGGTTAACATATAAAAGGGAATCCAAAGGTCTTCTATAGGCATATTATCAGTGAAAATGTTGTCAGGGTCAATTAGGGACCTAAGTGAAGATTGATTGGTGGAGGCAGAAAGTATAGCTGAGTTACTAACTGAGTACATTGCATCAGTGTTTACCAAGGAAGAGAAATTTGCCAGAGTTATGTTGGTTGAGGAGGTTGTTGGAATACTGGATGAGATAAAGAGGAGGTACTGGAAAGGCTGGTAGTACTTAGAATCATTGAATAGTAGAGCACTGAAGGAGGCTATTCGGCCCATCGAGTCACCTGGTCTGGATGTGATTCATCCTAAATTGCTGAGGGCAGTAAGGATTGAAAATTGCAGAGGTGCTGGTCACAATCTTCCAATCCTCCTTGGATACAGGAGTGGGGCAGAGGGTTGCAAGTGTTACAGCCCTGCGCAAAAAAAAAAGGGAGGGAGCAGGATAAACCTGGCAATTGCAGGCCAGTCAGTTTAAGATCGGTAGTGGGGAAGCGTTCAGAAACTATTTTCTCCTGGATTATTAACAGCCACTATGAATGAGAGCTAGCACTGATTTTGATAAGGGCAAATCATGTTTGACTAACTTGATTTGAGTTTTTGATGAGGTAAAGAAGTGTGTGAGGGCAGTGTAGTTGATGCGTATAATGACTTTCAAAAGGATAAATGTGAGGTTATCCACTTTGGAGGCAAAAACAGGAAGGCAGATTATTTGAAAGGTGACAGATTAGTAAAAGGGGAGGTGCAACTGGGTGTCATGGTACATCAGTCATTGAAAGTAGGCTTGCAGGTACAGCAGGCAGTTAAGAAAGCAAATGGTATGTTGGCCTTCATAGTGAGAGGATTTGAGTACAGGAACAGGGAGGTCTTGCTGCAGTTGTACAGGGCCTTGGTAAGATCACAGCTTGAGTATTGTGTACAGTTTTGGTCTCTTAATGAGGAAGGATATTCTTGCTATTTAGGGAGTACAGCAAAGGTTCACCAGACTGATTCCTGGGATGGCAGGACTGACATATGGAGAAACACTGGATCAACTAGACTTGTATTCACTGGAATTTAGAAGAATGAAAGCGGATCTCATAGAAGCATATAAAATTCTGATGGAATTGGACAGGTTAGATGCAGGAAGAATGTTCCTGGTGTTGGGGAAGTCCAGAACCAGGGGTCACAGTCTAAGGATAAGGGATAAGCCATATAGGATTGAGATAAGGAGAAACTTTTTCACCCAGAGTTGTGAACCTGTGGAACTCTCTACCATAAAGTTGTTGAGGCCAGTTCGTTGGATATATTCAAAAGGGAGTTAGATGTGGTCCTTATGGCTAAAGGGATCAAGGGGTATTGAGAGAAGGCAGGAGTGGGGTATTGAGGTGATGATCAGCCATGATCTTATTGAATGGTGGTGCAGGCTCGAAGGGCCGAATGGCCTGCTCCTGCACCTAATTTCTATGTTTCTAATGAGCAGGATGGATAAGGGGGAACCAGTGGATGTGGTTTATTTGGATTTCCAGAAGGCATTCGATAAGGTGCCACATAAAAGGTTACTGCACAAGATAAGAGCTCACAGGGTTGGGGGTGATATATTAGCATGAATTGAGGATTGGCTAACAGAAAACAGAGAGTCGGGATAAATGGGTAATTTTTCAGTTTGCAAACGGTAACTAGTAGGGTGCTGCAGGGATTGGTGTTGAAGCCTCAACTATTTACAATTTATATTAATGATTTGGATGAAGGGACCAAGTGTGATGTAGCCAACTTTGATACAAAGATGGGTGGGCAAGCAAGTTGAGGAGAACACAATCTGCAAAGGGATATAGGCAAGCTATGTGAGTGGGCAACCATTTGGCAAATGGAGTATAATGTGGGAAAATGTGAAGTTATCCACTTTGGCAGGAAAAATAAAAAAGCAAATTATTTAAATAGAGATTACAAAATGCTGCAGTAGAGATCTGGGGGTTCTGGTGCATGAAACACAGTTAGTTTGCAGGTACAGCAAGTAATCAGGAAGGCAAATGGAATGTTAGCCTTTATTGCAAGGTGGGGGGATAGAGTATAAAAGCAGTGAAGTCCTGCTGCAAGTATACAGGATATTGGTGAGGCCACACCTGGAGTACTGTGTACAGTTTTGGTCACTGTATTTAAAGAAGGATATAATTGCATTGGAGGCTGTTCAGAGAAGGTTCACAAGGTTGATTCTGGAGATGAAGGACTTGACAGGCTGGGCCTATACTCACTGGAAGGAGTGATGATCTTTGTGAAAAATATAAGATACTGGGGGGCCTGACAAGGTAAATGCAGAGAGGATGTTTCCACTCGTAGGGGGCATAATCTTAGAATAAGAGGCCACCCATTTAGAACTGAGATGAGGAGGAATTTCTTCTCTGAGGGTCATAAATCTGTGGAATTCTCTGTCCCAGAGAGCTGTGTAGGCTGCGTCATTGTCTATCTATACCTTAAATATATTCAGACAGATTTTTGAATAAGGAAGTGAGGGGTTATGGGGAGTGGGCAGGTAAGTGGAGCTGAGTCCATGATCAGATCAGCCATGATCTTATTGAATGGCAGAGCAGGTTCGAGGGGCTAAATGGCCTACACCTGCTCCTATTTCTTGTGTTCTTGTGTAAACCTATATAAACTATTGTTTCACCCTGAGCTGAGTATTATGTCTAGTTCTGGATAGACATGAAGGCTTTGTACATACAATTACATAGGATACAGCTGCAGCATCCAAACTCCGGACCGATTGGTGGCAGGATCGTCTGGAATCCAGACTCTGGCCTCACAGCTACGACCTCTGACCGTGTCCATCGTGACGGGGCCACACCTGGCTACCTGAACAGCTCATCAATGAGTAACCCCCCCCCCCCCCCCGGCTTCCTACCAAAATGTAATCTAGGGTACCTCACATTTATCTGTGTTGGATTTTTTTTGCTAATTGTATGCCCATTCTGCAAGTTTATTCATGGTTTTCCTGTAATTTGTTAGTCCTCCTCAGTATTGACTATCTCCCCCAATTTGGTGTCAACCACAAGTATAGAAGTTGTGTTTTTGATTACAAAGTCTATATTAATATAAATTGTGAACTGTGATGTGAGCGCTGATCCTTGTGGAACACCACTGCCCCCTGCCTGCCCTCTCCTTGCCCCCGCCCCTCCAGCTGGTGTCCGGTTAAGGCTTTTCCCTTCCCCTTGTGCTAACTTTCCTTTGGGAATGTTTGTTTTAAACCTGAATTATTTTCTCTTTAGTGAACGGCAAGAAATGGGGGACAAACCGACAGATGTCCAGCAGAAAGCAGACATGTCTGAGGTCAAGGATTTCCAAAGGGGCCAGTTAAGGCGCACAGATACACAAGAGAAGAACACTCTGCCAACAAAAGAGAGTACGTACAATGCCAGCTTTAACATTTCATACAGGGCTATATCCTCCCAGAGTGGCATGTGTTTATGTCTAGTGCACACCGTTTTTTAAAATTCATTCATGGGATGTGGGCATTGCTGGCAAGGCCACAGCAGCCACTGCCCTGGTGGTGGAGGGAGTGAATGTCGAAGATGGTGGATGGGGTGCCCATCAAGCGGGCTGCATTGTCCTGGATGGTGTCGAGCTTCGAGTGTTATGTGAGGTGTGCGCACTGTGAGGTGGGACATTGCCACCTTCAGTTGCGCAATGGTGTGTTTTGCTTTGAGCTGCAGTTTAATGGATGTTATTGGGATTGGAGGGATTTTTGCCGAGACTTTGCTGTACTGTCTACCCTTTTTTAACTCTGCCCTTGTGCCTGCACCAAGCCTGCCCTGATATTGGCTTGATGGTAAAGTTTCCGTCATGACGGGTGTGAGTTGGAGTCTTGTCACAATTTTGAAATATGTACATTGCTTCTGATTGGTGCAGCTTGTATACAACAGGAAATTCCTTTTTTTATGGATTTGAGTAGCCAGTTTCAAAACGTGCAAAATCCTGGACTGTTTTCTCATTGGCTAGCAGCAATTTGGAAAATTCTAACAATGCAGTTAGTTGACAGTTTGGGAATAAATTGGCTTTCTAAATGGAGGCATAGAATACAAAAGCAAGGAAGTTATGGGTACGCCTTTATAAATCGCTCGAGTATTGTCCAATTCTGGGCACTGCACTTTAGGAAGGATGTCAAGGCCTTGGGGAAGAGGGGATTTACTGGAATAATTTCAGGGATGAGGGATTCTCCTTCACGCAGAAGAAGGTTAAGAGGAGATTTAAGAGGTGTTCAACATCATCAAGGGTTTTGATTGGGTAAATAGTGGAAACTGTTCAGTGCCAGGCGCGTCCATAACCAGAGGACACCGATTTTTAAGATCAAAAGCACAGGAGCCAGAGCAGGGTGAGGAGCAATGTTTTTAAGCAGCGAGTTATGTTCTGAAATGCACTTCCTGAAAGGTTGATGGCTTGGACTGCTGGGGGTTAAATGAAATTTTTAAGACTGAGATCAACAGATTTTTGTTGGGAAAGGGTATCAAGATATTTGGAACAAAGACCGGTAAATGGAGTTAAGAACAGCCATGATTTAGTTGAATGGGGGGGGGCTTGAGAAGCTGAGCTCTCCCTCCTGTTCCTATGTTCTTGGGTTGGCTCCATATTTATAGTAAAAAATCTTTAATGTAACTCTTTTTTTTTTTAAAAAAAAACAATAAGAAGCTAAATTCATCCTTTGTGTACATAGATGCCTTTCTTTCTTTCTTTCAGGATTTCCTTCACAAATTGTCTCCTAGTTGCTTTTCTGAGATTTTAAGATTATTATTCTCGAGACTTTCCAGCTGCCTGTGAACTGCCAATTCCTTGCCTTTTTATTGCAGCAGAGAGTGGCCAAGCCTTTGTGGGGTTTGGATATTTGCCTAACTCCTGCCCAGTGAATGTCCTTCAAACTCTTTAACTGTATTTTTGGGCTATTCTCATTGATAGTAATGGCACCTCATACAAACTGAACTCACCATTATTAATGAACACTAGATGTTGGTGGTCCAGGCCCATGTGATCCCAGGTTGTGCTTGTGTCCCTGGGATGTGTGAGCCAAAATGGTGGGCTGCAATTGGAGGCCTTAGACCACAAGTATACGTTCCTCCCGGACCACCAGGTACTTTCGTTTATATTTTCAAAAATTCGGTCGGAGGGTCTATCGCAATCCCTTTAGCAGTAAAGTGGAGTATTGCCCTTTATCAGCATTTATTGATGAACTTTAAAGCGGTTTGGGCAACATCTTTCTAACTGCCATTTCTGTTGTCCTCACAGCAATTGATCAGGAAAAGAAGTCTGTAGCTGAAGCAACCTCCTGAACACAGCAGCAGACAAGCACTCGTCGCCCCTGTACATTTCACGATGCTGACTTTTTTGTTATGTAAGCCTGGCACGTCAATAATCACAGCACTGCGCCTTGAGGGGAGATGCACTGCTCCAGTGACCCCCTCAATATTCAAGGCACTTTCTGCTTGTATGTGGTGGTTTATTTTTTATGATTTGCTTTTGACAGAGCTTTGAGCATAGCGAGGGGGAGGGAGGTGGAGCGGGGCTGAGTGGCACGGGGATGATGGTGGGGAATGCTGGATAACTGCGCTATAGACCGTGGCTGGATTTATATTCTAATGGTGACGGGTTGGCCATTTTTTTTTGTCTTCCTATTAAAAAAAAAACTTCTGAAAATGTTTAATATAAAAATAAAATATACATCTGAAATAAACTGGTCTTGTATCTTTCTTGCTACCAATTTGCAGCCCAATGCCAGATGTTTTTAAAAAAAAAAACTAAATTCCACCCCTTTCTGCTGATTCAGTGGGTGAATACAACACCCAGTGCTATAGTGAGGGAGTTTTCAACTCATTGGAGTTAACTGGAGGAGGGCTAAGTATTTTCACCCTTGTCCTTTTCCATAATTATTTCTAAACCTAATGCTATTATGATCATTGTTCCCCAAATTCTCCCCCACTGAAACATGCCCCATATCATTCCCCAGAACTAGATCCACTACTGCTTCCTTCCTCTGGGCTGGGAACACACTGATCAAAAAAGTTCTCTTGTACACATTTCAGGAATTCCTCCTCCTTTGCCCTGTATACTGTTACTATCCCAGTCTATATTGGAATAGTTGAATCCTCCATCACGACTCTGCAGTTCTTGCATCTTTCTGAAATTTGCTCCTCTCTCGTTCCCAATATTTAGTGTCTATAGCATATGCCCAGTAGTGTTGTGTAATAGCTCCTCCCTATTGTTCCTTAATTCTAACTAAATAGACTGCATATGGCCCCTTTATTGCATCATCCCTCTCCAGTGTTGTAATAGGTTCTTTGGTCAATGCTGCCAAAACATTGCTTTTTTTTCCAACCCTATACAAGGTATTCAGGAAAAATTCAGTCCCCGATCCTTCCCATTTCTGTTATTGCCTCGATCGTAATCCCCTGTAGCAACTTGTGCCTGCAGCTCACCAACCTTATTTGCCACACTCTGTGCATTTACATGTATGCACTCCACATAGCCCCTGTACGATCCCTCTCTTTTCTGTCCTGTTCCTTACTCCAGTACGCTGCCAGTGATTCTCAAAGTGGGGTCTGTGGCTCCCTGGGGATCTGCTGAGACTTTCCAGGAGCTCTGTGAAAAACCTCAATTGATGATGGAGAGCAGAATGTCAGTGCCAGCAACAGCAGTCGGAAAAGTGCCTGGCCAGCTATTTGCAGAAGAATTGACCGTCTGGGAACAAAGATCCCATCCTGATCAGCGCCGGGATACGGCCAAAAGGCATAGGCCCCATAAGTCGGACATACATCACGTTAGATCTGTCTGGCCAAGGAACTAATCTGGACAGCACTTGAATACTGAATAATTGCTGTATTTGTAATTTTTTAAAAATCAATGATTTAAAATCACCATTTTATACATATGTACTTGCAGGATTCCTGTTTTGAAAATGTCACCATAGCTATATTGCAATTCATTGTCTGAAGATCCTGATGCAGTATCTATACAAGGAGGCAATAATAATTTAGATGGGGTCTTTGATTACTCAAGAGGTCCTTCAACCAACCTAGAGAGTTTGAGAACCACTGCTCTATGCACCTGGTTTCTCCTCCAATAGTTCAGCCTGGTGCCTATCCCCTGCCAAATTAGTTTAACTCACCACCCCCCCCCCCCCCCACCCCCGCACAGTGCTAGTTAAGTGTCCCACGAGGATATTAGTCCCAGCTCTGTTGAGGTGCAACCCGTCCACCTTGAACAAGTCCTTCCTGCCCCAGAACTTGTCCCAATGCCTCAGGAATCTGACACCCTCCCTCCGGCACCATTTTTCCAGTCACGCATTAACCTGCTGTATCCTGCTATTCCTTGCATACTAGCACACAGCACTGGGAGTAATCCAGAGATTATTAACTTTGAGGACCTGCTTTTTAACTTCCTCCTTAACTCCTGCAACACTGACTACAGGACCTCAATCCTTTTCCTTCCAATATTGTTGGTTCCCACATGGACTACGACTTCTGGCTGTTCCCCCTCTTTGGACTGCACTCTCGCGAGCACTGAAAACCAGTTTGAGAGTGCCCTACTCCTGGAGGATTCCTGCACTGACTGCCTCTTCCTAACCTGCCTGATAGCCATCCCCTGACTATCCTCCTGAATTCTCTGTAGCTGCGAGGTGATCAGCTCCTGGACTGTACATTCATAGAAACAGAGAAAATAGGTGCAGGAGTAGGCCATCTGGCCCTTCGAGCCTGCACCGCCATTCAATAAGATCATGGCTGATCATTCTCTCAGTACCCCTTTCCTGCTTTCTCTCCATACCCCTTGATCTTTTTAGCCGTAAGGGCCATATCTAACTCCCTTTTGAATATATCCAATGAACTGGCATCAAAACTCTCTGCGGCAGGGAATTCCACAGGTTAACAACTCTCTGAGTGAAGAAGTTTCTCCTTATCTCAGTCCTAAATGGCCTACCTCTTATCCTAAGACTATGTCCCCTGGTTCTGGACTTCCCCAACATCGGGAGCATTCTTCCCGCATCTAACCTGTCCGGTCCCGTCAGAATCTTATATGTTTCTATGAGATCCCCTCTCATCCTTCTAAACTCCAGTGAATAAAGGCCCAATTGATCCAGTCTCTCCTCATATGACAGTCCAGCCATCCCTGGAATCAGTCTGGTGAACCTTCGCTGCACTCCCTCAACGGTCTTCCTCAGACTAGGAGACCAAAACTGAACACAATATTCCAGGTGAGGCCTCACTAAGGCCCTGTACAACTGCACTAAGATCTCCCTGCTTCTATATTCAAATCCCCTCGCTATGAAGGCCAACATATCATTTGCCTTCTTTCCTGCTTGCTGTACCTGCATGCCCACTTTCATGACACCCAGATCTCGTTGCACCTCCGCTTTTCCTAATCTGCCGTCATTCAGATAATATTCCAGGAGTTTCTCAGCCTCCCGTCTGCTCTGCAGTGTATCCAGCCACTCCTAAAGCTCAGAAACCTTGAGCTCGAGTCCGTGCTACTGGGGGAACTTCCTGCACACGTGGTTATCGAGGATACATGAAGCGTCCTGGAGTTCCCACATGGCACAGGAATTGCAGGCCATGGGTCTCTGCTGTTCCATCATTTTGCTTAAATAATCCCTTTACACATAATTAATCACTGATTATTTGTATATTTACTGTTGCCCCATGGTTTAAAGCACTTGGCACCTCCAAACCCCTCTGTCAGAAAGTCGTGGGTTTCAGTCCCACTCCAGAGACTTGAGCACAAAAAACCAGGCTGACACTCCAGTGCAGTGCTGAGGGAGTGCTGCACTGTTCGAGGTGCCGTCTTTCAGATGAGACGTTAAACTGAGACCCTGTTTACTTTCTCAGGTGGAAGTAAAAGATCCCATGGCACTATTTCGAAGGCGAGCAGGGGAGTTATCCCCGGTGTCCTGGCTGATGTTTATCACTCATTGGGCCTTCCTGAGCCCCCAGTCTTGCTCATCTCTTTTCTGGAGATCTGTCAGTCGGGTCGTTTGATACGGCAGTGGCTTGGAGTCAGTGAGCAGGCCACAGCTCGCCCTCCCAATGCTGTTCAGGTCCGAGACTCAAATGGACCAGGTCTTATAAGACCGCTCAGGGTGGGGAAAGGGGGTAATTCATCTTGAGCCCAATAGTAGCACTCCTCTGGCCCACACTTCCCAACCAGCATCACTGGAGAACGATGAGTGTGTGAACTCTGGCTGACTGTGGCCCAGTTGTGCAAACATAAGAAATTGGAGCAGGAGTCGGACATTCGGCCCCTCGAGCCTGCTCCACCATTCAATAAGATCATGACTGATCTGATCATTGCCTCAGCTCCACTTCCCTGCCCGCTCTCCATAACCCTTTATTCCCTTGTCGCTCCAAAACTTGTCTATCTCCGCTTTAAATATATTCAATGTCCCAGCCTCCACAGCTCTCTGGGGCAGAGAATTCCAAAGATTCACCACCCTCTGAGAGAAAATATTCCTCCTCATCTCCATTTTAAATGGGCGACCCCTTATTCTGAGACTATGCCCCCTAGTTCTAGATTCCCACATGAGTGGAAACATCCTCTCTGCATCTACCCTGTCAAGCACCCTCAGAATCTTACACATTTCAATAAGATCACCTCTCATTCTTCTAAACTTCAATGTGTACAGGCCCAACCTGCTCAACCTTTCTTCATAAGACAACCTCTTCATCTCAGGAATCAACCTCATGAACCTTCTCTGAACTGCATCCAATGCAATTATGAGGAGACCAAAACTATACGAAGCCACACTTAAACTTCCAATGCAGTTGGTCCATGATTACAAGCCACAGCTGTCAAACCAATGTGAATCGCTCCCACTCCCTCAGTATTGCACTGGGAGTGTTGGCCTAGGTTTTGGGCTCAAGTCTGTGGAGTGGAACTTGAACCCACGACCTTCTGACTCAGAAGGGAGTGTGCTACCCACTAAGCCACGGCTGACACCTGTCAAGAATCATAGGAACAGAAGCAGTCCATTTAGCCCCTCGAGCCTGTTTCGCTATTCAATGGGATTGTGGCTGATCTGTGACCTATCTCCATATACCCGCCTTTGCCCAATATCCCTCAATACCTTTGGTTAACAAAAATCTATTGGTCTCAGATTTTAAATTAACAATTGATCTAGCATCAATTGCTGTTTGCAGAAAAGAGTTCCAAATCCTTACCACCCTTTGTGTGTAGAAGTGTTTCCTAATTTCACTCCTGAAAGGACTGGCTCAAATGTTTAGACTACGCCCCCTAGTCCTAGACTCCCCAACCAGCGGGAATAGTTTCTCTCTATCTACCCTATCTGTTCCCCTTAATATCCTGAAAACTTCGATCAGATCACCCCTTAACCGTCTAAATTCCAGAGAATATAACCCTAGTTTGTTTCATCTCTCCTCGTAATTTAACCCTTGGAGTCGGGGTATGATTGTGGTAAACCTACGCTGCGCTCCCCCCGAGGCCACATTTCAGGAGTGGAGGGGACAACAAAGTGGAGATTGAAAAGACAACCAATTTCAAAACAAATATGATACACCTGAGGACGAAAGTTCATGTGAGATACGGCATTTCATCCTATGTACAAGTGTGTGGCTAAGTTTTGGATGGCTTCTTGAAACTGCAAAGTCTCATAAGAACATAAGAATTAGGAGCAGGAATAGGCCATTCGGCCCCTTGAGCCTGCTCTTTGACCTCAACTCCATCTTGTAGCCCTATCCCCATATCACTCGACTCCCTTAGTATACAAAAATATATCGATCTCTATCTTGAAGTTACTCACTGACTGAGCCTCCACAGCTCTCTGGGGTAGAAAGTTCCAAAGATTCACCACCCTCTGAGTGAAGAAATTTCTCCTCATCTCAGTCCTAAATGGCCGACCCCTTATTCTGAGACTGTGACCCCTCGTACTAGACTTCCCAGCCAGAGGAAACATCTACCCTGTCAAGCCCTGTGAGCATTTTGTATGTTTCAATGAGATCACCTCTCATTCTTCTAAACTCTAGAGAATATAGACCTAGCTACTCACTTTCTCCTCATAGGACAATTCCCCCATCCCAGAAATCAGTCTGGTGAACTTTCTTTGCACTCCCTCTAAGGCAGTTCCATTCGCAACTACTCAGATATTGGAGCAGTCCGTGCCCGCATGCAGCAAGACCTGGATGACATTCAGGCTTGGGCTGATAAGTGGCAAGTAACATTCATGCCACACAAGGACCAGGCAATGACCATCTCCAACAAGCGAGAGTCTAACTACCCCCCCTTGATATTCAACGGCATTACCCTCACCATCAACATACTGGGGATTACCATTGACCAGAAACTTAACTGGACCAGCCACATAAATACTGTGGCCACAAGAGCAGGTCAGAGGCTGGGTATTCTGCAGCGAGTGTCTCACCTCCTGACTCCCCAAAGCCTTTCCACCATCTACAAGGCACAAGTCAGGAGTGTGATGGGATACTCTCCACTTCCCAGGATGGGTGCAGCTCCAACAACACTCAAGAAACTCGACACCATCCAGGACAAAGCAGCCGCTTGTTTGGCAGCCCATCCACCACCTTCAACAATCACTCCCTCCACCACCGGCGCACCGTGGCTGCAGTGTGTACCATCTACACGATGCACTGCAGCAACTCACCAAGGCTTCTTCGGCAGTACCTACCATCTCATCATCATCATCATAGGTGGTCCCTCGAATGTGGATGACTTGCTTCCACGAGTTCACAGGTGTTTCGATGAAGGACCCGATGTTCCAGTCCTGAACTCCAATTGAGGGGGTGGAAGATGCATGTGCGTGGATTTTTTTTAACGTGTGGTGACCGTTGCACATCAGCCACCACACGGGCTTGACAGAGCTAGGTCTTGGTCCAATGGCAAGGATTAACCAAGATGACTAGAGACCTGCTCTACTGCACGGACCTAGTGCGCACACATATCGCAGTGTGGACTGGCCCGTGCTGCCCCTGGGCCCTCGGCTCTTCTGGGCCCTGTACCCACATCTATCGCACCTCCGCCACGATCTCTCGCCGCTCCTCCACCATAAACATTCATCGCATCTCGCCACAAACACTCGCCGCTCATCCGCCCCAACCTTCCTACTCCTCTGTACGTGGGTCCACTCAATGTTCCTGCCCACACTCCAAAACGGTGACCAGGGACTCGGGAATTTGTGTGTTTCGGTTTAATCGCCTCTCATTCTTCTAAACTCTCAGGAGTGTGGGCCTGGTCTGCTCAGTCTCTCCTCGTGGGGCAGTCCCCTCATCCCGGGGACCGGTCTGGTGAATCTTCGTTGCGCTCCCTCTGGGGTGGGTGTGTCTTTCCTTGGGTGGTGAGGCCAGAACTGTACACAGTAGGCCTCAGTAGTCTATTGGAGGGGCGGTCCCTGGGACATCATGACCCCTAGACCTGTGAGAGAACAGCTCCGCAGGTCAGGCTCTCAAAGAGCTGGAGCAGCGTACCACTTCAACCTCCAGTGTGAGCTGCTCCAAGTGTGCGACAATTTTGAGATGGGCGGCTGGGTGACGTCATCAACCACCTAGAAGAACAAGGACAGCAGGCGCATGGGAATATAACCACCTCCAAGTTCCCCTCTAAGTCACACACCATCCTGACATGGAAGCATATTGCTGTTCCTTCATTGTCGCTGGGTCAAAATCCTGGAACTCCCTCTCTAACAACACTATGGGAGCACCTTCACCACGCGGACTGCAGCGATTCAAGAAGGTGTCTCACCACCACCTTCTCAAGGGCAATTAGTGATGGGCAATAAATGCTGGCCTTGCCAGCGACACCCACATCCCAGAACGAATGAAAAAAAAAGGTAAGGAGACCAAAACTGCCTCAGTACTGTGTGGTTCCATTGGCCTTCCACATTCTTCTCCCGCTTCATGTATTTGTCCTTCTGCAGAATGAAGTGAGTTATCCGTCTCAAGACTTTCTGTTGAGCTTTATCTATAAAACAAGGATCAGTGCAAGGGCATGAACGGTGTAAGCAAATTAATCACATTATCCAAATGAAGGCAGGGCATACAGAGTTTATTTTTGCAGTGAGTCACTGAACTGTTATACTTGCTGCTGCACCCACGGTTCAGATAGTCGGGGGCAGGACCTTCAGCTGATCACATCAGTCTGAGCACTGCGCACGCATTTTCTTTGCCAAGTTCCCATTATTTTAAACCAAGGTCTAAGATTGCTCGGGTAGAGCTACATCAAAAATAACAACAACTTGTATTTATATAGCACCTCTAACAGAGTAAAACATCCGAAAGCATTTCACAGGAGCGTTATAAGACAAAAGATTTGACACAGAGCCAGACCAGGAGAAATTAGGGCAGATGACCAATAGCTTGGCCTTGCCAGCGATGCTCACATCCCGTGAATGAATTAAGCAAACAAAGGATGTGGGTTCATGTCCCACTCTAGAAACTTGGGCTTATAATCTAGCTTGACTCTCCCACTGCAGTGCTGAGGGAGTGCTGAACTGTCAGAGCAGTGATCATTCAGATGCGACATTCAACTGAGGCAGCTTCTCAGGTGGATGAAAAAGATCCCATGGCAATCTTCGAAGAAGAGCAGGGGAGCTCTCCCCGGTGTCCTGGCCAATATTTATCTCTCAACTAACATAAATAAACCAAATTATCTGGTCATTATTACATTGCTGTTTGTGCAAGCTTGCTTTGTCAAATCTGCCGTGTTTCCCACATTACAACAGTGACTACATTTTAAAAGTACTTAATTGGCTATGAAGCACTTTGGGACAGCCTGAGGTCGTGAAAGGCGCTATATAAATGCATGTTTCATTTTTTGCTGCGTTACACAATGAGCTCGCCCCACTCTTGTGGCACTTGGTATCAGAATCTCACAGCAGAGGCGTGCAGATTGCAAACCCCCTTACTGTGTGATAAGTGGTGGCAGGGACAGGTTTAATACAGCGATCGTACACCTACATTCAGCTGAAAACAAGACTGAAACATTCCACTTGTGCACCAGCCAACTGGTTCAAGGCAACTCCTCCATCGCACAATGCTTGGCCTGGCCATGGGTCAAATCTGACTGCTTCCAGAACCTCCTACATCAAGCAGGAGACAAATGGCTTATTTCTTTGTTTTTTTGCATAGTTGAATATAAACAGATAGGAACTGGGGACACCGAATGCATGTCACACAAAGCTAGTTTAAACATTGTTTATGTACTTTTATGTTGATCCTTCAGGAAGTAACAATAACTTGTATTTTCAATTTCAAAATTCTCATCCTTGTTTTCAAATCCCTCCATGGCTTCGCCCCCCCCTCCCTATCTCTGTAATCCCCTCCAACTCCACAATCCCCCGAGATATCTGCGCTCCTCTAATACTGCCCTCCTGAGCATCCTTGATTATAATCGCTCCACCATCGGTGGCCGTGCCTTCTGTTGCCTGGGCCCCAAGCTCTGGAACTCCTTGCCTAAACCTCTTCGCCTCTCTACCTCTCTCTCCTCCTTCAAGATGCTCCTTAAAACCGACCTCTTTGACCAAGCTTTTGGTCACCTGCGCTAATTTCTTCTTATGTACCTCGGTATCAAATTTATTTGTTTTGTCTTAAAGCACTCCTGTGAAGCGTCTTGGGACATTTTACTAGGTTAAAGGCATTATATAAATACAAGTTGTTGTTGTTATTGTTGTATAGCACCTATAACATGAACGTAATCAGACAGAACTCAACACCGAGCCAGAGGAGTGCAGGGTTGTGGGGCTGGAGGAGATTACTCAGATAGGGAGGGGCGAGGCCATGGAGGGATTTGAAAACAAGGATGAGAATTTTATATTGGATGCATTGCTGGACCAGGAACCAATGTAGGTCAGCGAGCACAGGGGGTGACGGGTGAGCAGGACTTGGTGCGAGTTAGGACACGGGCAATGAGCACACGGGGTGATAGGTGAGTGGGACTCGGTGCGAGTTAGGACACGGGCAGCAAGCACAGGGGGTGATGGATGAGCGGGACTTGGTGCGAGTTAGGACACGGGCCAGCGAGCACAGGGGGTGATGGGTGACAGGGACTTGGTGCGAGTTAGGACACGGGCCAGCTAGCACAGGCGAGGTGATGGGTGAGCGGGACTCGGTGTGAGTTAGGACAGGGGCAGCGAGCACAGGGGGTGATGGGTGAGCGGGACTCTGTGCGAGTTAGGACACAGGCAGCGATCACAAGGGGTGATGGGTGAGCAAGACTGGGTGCGAGTTAGGACACAGGTCAGCGAGCACAGAAGTGATGGGTGAGCGGGACTGGGTGCGAGTTAGGACATGGGTCAGCGAACACAGGAGTGATGGGTGAGCGGGACTGGGTGCGAGTTAGGACAAGGGGCAGCGAGCACAGGGGTAATGGGTGAGCGGGACTTGGTGCGAGTTAGGACACGGGTCAGTGAGCACAGGGGGTGATGGGTGAGCGGGACTTGGTGTGAGTTAGGACACAGGTCAGTGAGCACAGGGGTGATGGGTGAGTGAGACTCGGTGCAAGTTAGGACACGGGGCAGCGAGCACATGGGTAATGGGTGAGCGGGACTCGGTGCGAGTTAGGACATGGGTCAGCGAGCACAGGAGTGATGGGTGAGCGGGACTTGGTGCGAGTTAGGACACGGGTCAGTGAGCACAGGGGGTGATGGGTGAGCGGGACTTGATGCGAGTTAGGACACGGCGCTGATAATGGGAGAGTCTACTTCCTCTATTTTCATGCCTGAACATTGGTTCATGATCTCTCGCACTCTTTCAACATAATCCTCAACATCCTCATCCTTTCTTTGTGTAATTTCCATGATTTTGGACCAATTCGTTTTTCTTGGGAATACTTGATGTAAGGCCTCCCAACATCTTCCCCAGAACCCCTCTCCTGGCTTCGTGCTGGGATCTGCATTGGGAGCCTCTCGATGGATTTTAAAATCTGTGAATTTTGTCACCAATTCGGCAAATTTTGTGTCCTTTAACCATGCTTTTAGCAAAATTTGACCATCTAATATACTGGGTGGCACAAGATGATCACTTTTAATTGGTCTATGGTCTTTTCAATACTGGATTTAGGGTCTGCCAATCCTTCCACAATTGTTATTAACTCATTTGGTGGCCATGGTCGATAAATAGGGACCGGAGCTCTGTCAGGGACAGGACTGGAAGAAAGCCTTAATGGGAATGCGGATGGCTCTAGGGCACTGGACCCTTGTCCACGAGCCTGACTTCGCGTACTCCCTGCAGGGCCATTGCGGTATTGATTCCCTTGTGACAGATCTACTTCTCCTGTAGCCGCACCTGCATTGTTGGGAGTGGGTGTTACCCCTTTTCCCTGTACTCCGGCCTGAGGATTGCCTCCTCCCTGTTGGCCTGGAGCACCCGCTTGGAGTAGAACATATGGCGGTGGTCGATGGCTGTAGGAAGTCCAATCCTCGTCCCAACCTTCATCCTCATCTTTTTCCCAACCCTTAGGGGCATTTGGCGGGTGTGCCTTTGTTTCTTTAGCAACCATAACAGATGGATGTTTACCATGTCTCGGGTGATTCCCCTGCTCTACTCGTTCATCCACCTGCTTTCGCCCTCTAGCAACACTGCTTGCTAACCCTCAGGCTCTTTTCATGTCGTTCCTCAGCTTCCCTTTTCCAATCTCCAAATGTCGACCAATTTACTTTCTTTTTAACTCTTCTACCTGAGTCTCTGTCTATAAGGCACACCTCTAGACATGTTATTCTCTCTAAATTAAATGAACCATCGGGTGGAAATGGCCTGTTTCCATCCTTAGTCCATTTTATCTATTTTTTTTGGTGGTCAATTAAAGACTGACCACAATTCTGGAGCATAAAATAGGCTGGTGTGCCCTTTGGTGGTGGTTTACTTGCCCCAGCACCCATTCTGGATGATTAAGATTTTCCACAGTTTCTGATCTCACAATCCTTTCGGTCAACCGAGTTCTCTACGCCCACTTCTCCTGGCCTGAAAAGGCTCTTAATTCGGGCTCAGTCTGGGTGTGTGAGATATGTAGACACGAACCAACCGTTGATCAATCAGTTCCTGTATCTTTTCTCAATCAACCCTTGTTTTTCCGAATTACAATTTTCCTTAGTGACTCTTCCCATTTCTCTAATTGCAATGTCGCACAAAAGTATTGAACACAATGGTATAACAAGGACAACTAAGACAATCAACATTCACACGGTACACAAATCATAGCCTTAAACTTTATCTAAACAAATAGTCAATTCTCAGTCTGCATTGTACGCCACTACAGACCGAGTCCTTAGCTTATCTTAATAAAATTTATGGTCCTATCGCATAAGGACCCGGATCCTATTGCACAAGGACCTTGTCTCTCCTAAGGCAGTCCTATCGCACAAGGAACTTTCCTTTAGGGACTTGTATTATCCTATTAAACAAGGATAATTCCCTTTATGGTCCTATCGCACAAGGACCCTGATCCTATCACACAAGGATCATCGATCGATAGCGCTCTTTTTACCTTTTACCAATGAAAATCTCCCCGGGCTGTTTCCAGATCGGATATTTTCAGGATCAGATCCCTTCTGCCTACAAGCTGAGAAGGAAATGATTACAAAAATAACTTTAGCTCTTAAATGTCGAGTATCGTAGATCGCAGTACCTCCAATATGAACAACAGATTACATATGCGATTCAACAGTAAAGAGACCTCTTGCGAGCAAAAGGCTCACCTTATTCTGGCCAGTGAGGCCCTTCACTGAAGAGGCATTATGCCGGCATCTGTTTACTCACAGGGTAGAGAGTAAGCGAACTCAGTGGAACCTCCAAGAAGTAACTGTTGAAATCTCGACTCTCAATATACGACTCTAACACAATCAGCTCCGGTAGATGTTCCTTTAATTTTTACTTGCAGCAGGGAAGAGTCTCACTCAGTCAAAGGCTAAGCGATGACTCCCAATATGGTACAGTTTCACAAAGTATTTATACAGTAAAAAACAAGTTATGGTTCCATCCTGTGTATTGGTTTTGCCTTTGCAGTCAACAAAAACAGATAAAGAGTTAATGATTGCCACATCCTTGTCTTTACATTTTTATCAAATGTCTCCTTTGTCAGTGATTTTGGTGGGCCAGACAGCAATAACTCGATTAGGGTGTGATAATGTGCTATTACTGGCGTTGCATTGTTTTAGAATTGTCCAGTTTCCTGGCCAGTTATTTGGGCCCATGATTTCCATAGTGGTTGATTGGGTACTCGGCTTCTTGCATATTATGGATGAGTTCTGTACAAGAGATAATGGCTGGTAATATGATTATCTCTTCGGGGGTGAATTGGTGCTGCATCGTTGCAACCTTTATCCAGCCCTTCTACGGTCTGGTATAGCAACAGACTATTGATAATACAGGAGAGCACAATGGGTGGTACTTATCTCAGCAAGACAGTCTTAATGTTGTCTGATGGCTATTAATCAGCTATCAGCAGTTTCAGTCAGGGTTAGCATGTTTATGCAAACAGACTGTTGCAGAAGTTTCTAGCAGGGCCTGGACTCCATTTCGTTTTATGGCAAAAAGGGTACAAAGAACAGTGTAATGCAACTTTAAAAATACATTTCTACAGCAGTGAGCACAGGGGGTGATGGGTGAGCGGGACTCGGTGCGAGTTAGGACACGGGGCAGCGAGCACAGGGGTGATGGGTGAGTGGGACTCGGTGCGAGTTAGGACACGGGACATCGAGCACAGGGGTGATGGGTGAACGGGACTCGGTGCGAGTTAGGACACGGGGCAGCGAGCACGGGCGGTGATGGGTGAGCGGGATTTGGTGCGAGTTAGGACATGGGCAGTGAGCACATGGGGTGATGGGTGAGCGGGACTTGGTGCGAGTTAGGACACGGGGTCAGCGAGCACAGCGGGTGATGGTGAGCAGGACTTGGTGCGAGTTAGGACACGGGCAGCCGAGTTTTGGAGAAGCTTAATTTCTGGAGGTTGAAAGATGGGAGGTCAGCCAGGAGAGCATTGGAGTAGTTGAGCATATCAGATTTAACTTGTTTCGAATGAAAGGACGGAATCTGGGCACGCGATTCAATGATGTCCCTTGGGATGATTTCAGATTTAGTTTCTGTTAATTAAAAGAGAGTTTACTTGCTGTTTTTTCAGTTCTTGTTTTGTGTCACTGTGCAAGTCTTTACTGTCATTTCATCGGAAATGGTGCAGTGAACAACTCCTTCATTGACAACAACAGAAGTGAGCCGCAGGACCAAAACCTGCTTCAGGCCCCTGCCCCCAGCCCTGTCCCCAGCCCCAAGCCCTGCTCCAGGCCCCTGCCCCCGGCCCTGACCCCTGCCCTTCCCGATGCCCTTCCCCAGGCCTTGCCCCTGACCCCTTCCCCAGGTCCTGCCCCTGACCCCTGCCCCTGACCCCTGCATGACCCTACCCCGACCCCTGCCCCCGGCCCTGCCACCGACTCCTGCACCGTGCCCCCGGCCCCTGCCCTCTGCCCCAGGCTCTGCCCACGGCTCTGCCTCTGCCCCCGACCCTGCCTCCGACCCCCGGCCATGCCCCCGACCCCTGCCCCAGGCTCTGCCCCTGACCCTGACCCAGGCCCTGCCATCGACCCCTGACCCCTGCCCCTGCCCCAGGCCCTGCTCCCGACACTGCCCCAGGACCTGCTCCCGACCACAGGCCCTGCCCGTGACCCCCGATCCCTCTCCCCGACACTGCCCCAGGCCCTGCCCCCGACTCCTGCCCCCATCCCTGAGCCTCGGCCCTGCGCCCAGCCTTGCCACCGAACCCCGTCCCTGGCCCTGCCCCCGGCCCCTGCCCCCTGCCCCTGGCCTTGCCCCTGACTCCTGCCCCCAGGCCCTACCCCTGACCCCCGGCCCTGCCCGCGACGCTGCCCCCGACCCCCGACCCGTCCCTAACCCCCGACCCTGCCCCGACCCCCGGCCCAGCCCCTGGCCCTGCCCCCGGCCCTGCCCCCAACTTCTGACCCCGCCCTGCCCCTGACCCCTGCCTTGCCCCTGACCCCCAACCCTGCCCACGACCCTGTCCCAATCCTTGCCCTCGACTCCTGCCCCGAACCCCCGACCCCTGCCCTGCCCCCAACCCTGCCCCCGACTCCTGCCCCCGTCCCTGCCCCCGACCCTTCCCTGACCCCCGGCCCTGGCCTTACCCCCCAACCCCTGCCCCCAAACCTGCCCCCGACCCCTGTCCCCAGCCCTGCCCCTGACCCCCAACCCTGCCCACGACCCTGTCCCAATCCCTGCCCTCGACTCCTGTCCCCGGCTCTGCCCCCGGCCCTGCCCCCGGCCCTGCCCCAATCCCTGCCCCCGATCCCTGTCCCCGTCCCCGTCCCTGCCCCCGGCCCTGCCCCTGACCCCTGCTCCCAACCCCTGCCCCAGGCCCTGCCCCCGACTCTGCCCTGACCCCAGGCCCTCGCCCTGCCCTCCGATCCCTGCCCCCAGGCCGGCCCTGCCCCAGCTCTGCCCCCGACCCTGCCCCCAGCCCCCAACCCTGCCCTCGGCCCTGCCCCCGGCCCTGCCCCCTGCCCCCAGGCCTAGAAACTCGAAGCATTGGATAATACCCAAGTCTTTATGAAAAGAAAGATGGATCGTGTTAACCTTTAACAAACAACAGAGTCATTACTAGTGACAAGACCTGAGGATGAGAATTAAACAAATTATGGACTGACCTCCTGAGTCTCGATAGGTCACTGATACAGTCAGGGTGTGGCACAGTGATAAGTGTATATTATTGTATCAGGTGACTTTCTGTGGTTGACACCAGATATTAAATAAGGTTCCGTTGAATGAGTTGTGAATGATGTCATTTGATGATTGTACCAGTTGCTGGTCCCGTGTTACCTTGCCCTCTGTGCTGTGCAGTGCTGGCTGTTTTACTTTAATATGTTCAGCCTTCAATCCCATTCGAAACACAAGAAGTCAAACAGCAAAAGTGCCACAAATGACTGTTCAAGGTTAAGTGGCCCACCTTATTTCAAGTGCATCATATCCATAGTACAGCAACATAACTGACACATCCATAAACCCTTCTGGCATGGGGAGACAGGGCCTGAGGTAACATGGGGAGACAGGGACCTGGGGTATCATTGGGAGACAGGACCCTGGGGTATCATGGGGAGCCAGGTCCTGGGGTATCATGGGGAGACAGGGCCTGGGATATCATAGGGAGCCAGGCCCTGGGGTAACATGGGGAGACAGGGCCTGGGGTGTCATGGGGAGACAGCGCCTTGGGTATCATGGGGAGCCAGGCCCTGGGGTATCATGGGGAGACAAGGCATGGGGTATCATGGGGAGCCGGGCCCTGGGGCAACATGGAGAGTAAAGTAGTATAATAGGAATGTACTCTAGGCACCTTGATGCACTGGAGAAGTACCACCAATGCTGCCTCTGTACCAACGTAATTATTCTCTCTCAGGCCAACATACCCAGCATCGAGGCATTGACCATGCTCAACCAGCATGTCCATGTGGGCGGGCCACATTGTCCTCATGCCCGATACAAGACTCCCAAAGCAAGCATTCTACTCCGAGCTATGTCACGGCAAGCGAGTCCCGGAGGGCAGAGAAAACCCTTCAAGGACACCCTCAAAGCCTCCATGAAAAAATGTAACATCCCGACCGACTCTTGGGAATCCCTTGCCCAACACCACTCAAAGTGGAGGAGAAGCATTTGGGAAGGCGCCGAACACCTCGAGCCTCTTCGGCGGCAGCACGCGGAAGCCAAGTACAAACAGCTGAAGGAGCATACGACAACCCAAGCACCCCACCCACTTGTCCCTCCAACCACCGTCCGCCCCACTTGTGACAGAGACTGTAGATCGTACATCGGACTCATCAGTCACATTAATACTCATATTTCTGTGGAAGCAAGTCATCCTCGACTCCGGGGGCAGCCTAAGGAGAAGATCATGGAGAGCTAGGCCCTCTGGTTTTACAGTGGTCCCAACCAGGCCAGACCCAAACTGTTGCACACAGTATGTCATCGTCAATGGCCATATTCATCCTTTTAATGTCCAGCCTACACTGGGTTCGCAGTCAGAGGAAGCTGCCAGTTGTTTTCGGTCCAATATCTCATAGTGATACTGACAGCATCAATTTCAGGATGACAGGTCTGTGACACAGCTCACGTAGATTCCATTAGAAGAAGTGGAACGAGGAAGGGAGAATTTGGTGTCAATGGCAGACACGTAGCTGATAGAGAGACACTGTAACACTGCCTGCTAAGTCCCCTATTGTCAACTCTGCCTTTCGCAGATGGGGGCCTGATGTCCCAGGACGTAGATTAGATTGAAGGAGTTTTATTGTTCCTGCAGATTAAAGATATGGAGTCTGCAGTAACAGCCCTTACAATGCATAGCTTCTGCCTTTAAGACCGTGCTGCTGTTTTATTTGAACAATACAGGAAGCTAGCAACAGGAAGGGTTAGAACTTTATAAAATCTGTTAATCCTACTTCTCTTAAACAACTGTTCAACAGACGATTGGTTGCTGTGTGGCTTGGTTGTACGTGTTCATTGAGTTTAGCCATTAGTTAGACAATTACAGACAGACTCCCAACCTCCAGAGATACACCTGGATAAATATCCCGATATTGAAACATTCCCCCTCACCTGCCAAACCCCTCACCCCTTGCCCCTGCTGCCTCATTAAACAAGTGGAGATGCCACTTCTGACCTCCTGCCTCACAACAAAACTAACCACCTGCAACCAAGTGTGCCTCAGGGCTCGAATGGCAAGCCATTCCCCCCAGTCAGCCTCTGCTTCTTTGCTGGGGAGCACTTACACAGACAGTGGGGTCTTCACACTGTACACACTAGATCCCAACACACTGTGCACAATGGATCCCAACACACTGTGCAAACTGGATCTCAACACACTGTGCACACTGGATCCCAACACACTGTGCACACTGGCTCCCAACACACTGTACACACTGGATCCCAACACGTTGTACACACTGGATCCCAACACACTGCACACTGGCTCCCAACACACTGTACACACTGGATCCCAACACGTTGTACACACTGGACCCCAACACACTGCGCACACTGGATCTCAACACACTGTGAACACTGGATCCCAACACACTACACACTGGATCCCAACACACTATACACTGGATCACAACACACTATAAAAACTGTATCCAAACACTCTGTACACACTGGATGCCAACACTCAGCACTCGCTGGCAGGGCAAGATGCTGTACTCGCTGAAGCCCAACACACTGTAAATACTGGATCCCAACACAGTGTACACACTGGAGCCCAACACACTGTACCCACTGGATGCCAACATATTGTACACACTGGAGCCTAACATACTATACGCACTGGATGCCAACACACTGTACACACTGGGTGCCAACACTCAGCACTCACTGGAGGGAAAAACGCTATACTCCCTGAAGCTCAACACACTGTACTCACTGGAATACAACACACTATGCACATTAGATCCCCACTGTGCGCACTGATTCACAGCACACTATGTACTGGATCCCAACACACTGTACTAACAGAAGCCCAACACACTGTACACACTGGATCCCAGCATACTGTACAAACTGGAAACTACACATTGTACTCACTTGATCCCGATACACTGTACACACTGCAACCTAATACTCCGTATTCACTAAAGCCCAACACACTTGGCTCACTGGAACTCAACAGACTGTACACACTGGATTCCAACACATGGGATACAGTAGAATGCAATACACTGTACATACTGGATTCCAACACATGGGATCCATTGGATCATGGAACACTGTACACACTGGAAGCCACACATTGTACTCGCCGTATCCCAACACACTGTACTCATTGGATCCCAACACACTGTCCACACTGGAGCCCAACAATCTGTACTCTATGAATGTCAACACACTGTACTCAATTGAGCCCAACAGACTGTACACACTGGATCCTGTCACACTGTATTCACTGGAGACTGGAGCCCAACACACTGCACCCACTGGGTGCCAACATACTGCACCCACTGGATGCCAACATACTGCACCCACTGGATGCCAACATACTGCACTCACTGGATGCCAACACACTGCACCCACTGGGTCTTAACACACTGCACCCAGTGGATGCCAACATACTGTAGACACTGGATGCCAACACACTGTACCACTGGATGCCAATGCAGTGTACACACTGGATGCCAACATACTGCACCCACTGGATGCCAACATACTGCACCCACTGGATACCAACATACTGCACTCACTGGATGCCAACACACTGCACTCACTGGGTCCTAACACACTACACCCACTGGATGCCAACATACTGTAGACACTGGATGCCAACACACTGTACCACTGGATGCCAACATACTGCACACACTGGATGCCAACATACTGCACCCACTGGATACCAACATACTGCACTCACTGGATGTCAACACACTGCACCCACTGGGTCCTAACACACTGCACCCACTGGGTCCTAACATACTTTACACATTGGATGCCAACATACTGTACACACTGGATGCCAACATATTGTAAAAACTGGAGGGCAAGACTCTGCTCCCTGAAGCCAATGCACTGTACTCACTGGAACACCAGACACTATGCACACTGGATCCCAACACACTGTGCGCACTGATTCACAGCACACTATGTACTGGATCCCGACATACTGTAGTAACAGAAGCACAACACACTGTACACATTGGATCCCAACACATGGAATCCATTGGATCACAACACACTGTACACACTGGAAGCCATGCATTGTACTCACTGGATCACTACACACTATACTCTTTGGATTCCAGCACACTGTACACAGATTGAATCCCAACACTCTGTACACACTGGATCCCAACAATCTGTACTCACTGGATCCCAAAAGACTGTACTCACAAGAAACCAAGGGCTAGACTTTCCACTTTTGTGCAGATCGCCCAAAAATGGGCGTTATTTCCAGTGTGGGCAGTAAATATGGGTTTTGAGGTCGTCAGATTATTGCCCATTTTCAAAACCCTAACTTTCCAATTTTTTAAATGGGTGTTACCGCGAGCAATCTGAAATGGGCGTCAGCGTTAAATCTTTTTGACCTACTGCCTTAAAGTGTCGCCATCCATAGCAACGGCATGGCAACGCTTGTTTCATGCATTTCCAGAGGTCGGGGTCATCATTATATGCGCAGAAGAGGAGACAGAGAGAGAGGGAGCAGAGAGGAACTGAAAGCGTATAGCGTGTGGTGTGTGCTTGTTTGGCTGTTGTGGGAGGTAGGAGGAAGATTTTCGACCAGCAGAAAGAATTCTGAGCAAAAATTAAGTTGTTCCCACCGAGATATTTGTGGAAATTTGGCTGTTAAAATGGAAGGGATGGAGGAGGCGACACAGCACGCTGTGGGGACTGAGGACACTGGTGATAGCAGTGAGCTGGGAGAGGAACAATTGGGAGGACGAAAGAGAGCGAGGAGGTTCTTGGACGAGGCAAATGCCTCCCTCATGCAGGAGGTGGAGTCACGCTGGGGTTAATTGACACAGGGTGGGTGTGGGAAGCCCACCCCAAAGGCATACCAGAAGATATAGGCCGAGATAACCGAGGTGGTCTCGTCAGCGACCAATGAGGTGTGTGAGAGCAACCAGTTCCGCAAGCGATGGAACGACCTTGTCGGATCCGCCAGAGTAAGTATTACATTTATTAAAATGTACTTATATATTTATATAATTTGATTTGTTAGCGTAATGAGTAATTAAAATCAGATGTGATGTCTTGCACTTATACCGGGAATATTTTGCTCAGAGCCTGTGGTCACGGTGTAAACTTTTAGGTAAAGTTTCATAATAATAATGATTACATTGGTTATGTGTTGTATCAGTCTCTGTGACAGTACCTGGCAATGATCTCATGCAATGATCTCATGCCATGACGTGCTGTTATTACCTTTTACAGAAGAAGCTTTCGAGGAATAGGGCCAAGGAGAGGAGAGGCGAACAGGTGGCGGGCCACCAGTCATCATCGAGCTCACCGACATCGAGGAGCAGGTGCTGGCACTAGTGGGGAGCCACCCCGGTCGGCCACGCAAGCAGCAGCAGAACCTGATGTGATGCCACATGAGTAAAGTCCACACCATTGCGTAATGTAAAGTCAATAGATGCCACACCTACTGATATCTGAACAATAATATATGATCGATGATTGATAAAAGTGTTCTCTAAATAATGCTGGCCTCATGAGAATCATTGCAATGCAGAATTTGGTGATAGTCATGAAATGTGATGTCTGTGATGATTTTGATAGCGGTGATGCTTTTGTCGTGTATATGCTGTGTGTAGCGCTGGACTCACCTTATGACCCTAGCACCCACTTCTCCTCTAATAACCTCATTAATGTTTTGCAGCTCAGCCAGCAGCGCAGCCCCAGGCAAGGCCACAGAGGCCAGAAGGTGGGGGCACGGGAATGGACTCGCTGGGGGATCATCAATCTGGTGCTGAGGAGCCCCAATTCTCGCCCGTGGATCTACTGGGTGCATTCTCCACGGATGACAGTGCGGACTTTGAGGAGCCTGCATCGCCAGGCTCCATAACGCATTCCACCCCAAGGCCATCTAGTGCTCCTACCGTGGAGGTACCGGGCCCACGCACCTTGCCACAGGGCACCCGAGGTGTCTCCCAGACAGTGCCGACCAAGTGGAGATTGGTTAGACGCAGCAGGTCTGCTCCACGAGTGGCAGATCTGGGCGGGGACATGGTACACTTGTCCAGGAGGAGTATTGAAATAGGTCAGCAGATCCTCCAGACAATAGGGGGCATATCCCACCAGCTGGTCAGCATGTCCGCCACCTTACCGGAGTACATGCCGTGGATGGCGGTGGCCCTGGAGGTGATAGCCAGGAACACTGGTGACAGAGGCCTCTCAGTGGTCCCGGAGCGCAGCATTGCACCCCAAGGTGCCGCACCCCCATTGCCAATGACAGATGACAGCCAGGAAGAAGATCTTGCTTCCTATCTTGGGACCGCCCTCTCTCGTATCCATCCATCCACCAGTTCTGCCGTCATCCCCCCGCCCAATGAAACAGCGTGCCCGAGGAGCTCCTCGGACAGGCGGCTTGGAGTCAGGAGGGGAAGGGGAAGAGGTGGAGGTGGGGAGAAGAAGCGGGGGAAAGTAAAATGAGGTGCATGGCGGCAGGTGATAGCTTGTTAATATTTCCATGTTGTTGTACCAATTTTGTTGGGAGATTTGGGGGAAGGGGGAAGGGGGCTACCTTGTTGGTTTGCATTTTTGTTCCGCGTTGCTGGAAATGTTGACCATTTGATTGGTGTAAATGTGATAAATTTGTTGTGGGTGGGGCGGGTGTGGGGTGGGGTGTTTTTTACAGTAATAATTATGATTTCACACACATGTTCGGATTAAATGTTTTTTATTTAACTTAACCTGGTTGCACATTGTCTCAGATAGCTGCACCGTTACACACTGGTGATTCCTTAACATGAAAGAGTATTATTAAACTTAACTTCAGTCAACTTAAACTTTAACTGTCACCAAGATGATGCACATCATTGATGTATGAGCTGCACACACAGCAGTTTTGCAGCTTTGTAAATACCAACAACGTTCATTCAAGCAAATCGCTCATTCATGAGCTGCTGACATAAGAGTCTTGCAGCTATGGGCTCTTTCCTGCGGTCTAGAGGGGGGCGGGGGCATGATTTCAGCATCAACCTGATTGTCTGCCCGAGGTCAGCGTCCACCTCCTCATCCCTCTCTCTCCTGAGGTGGACCGTCAGTCCCTTCTGGAAATTCTTGTCCCCTCCTGATAGCCAAGTTGTGCAGCATGGAGCACACCACCATGAATTGAGCTACCTGCTCAGGGTGGTATTGGAGCTCGCCTCCTGAGTGGTCCAGGCATCTAAAACGCTGCTTAAGCACTCCAATGGTTTTCTCGACGATATTGCGTGTGGCTCTGTGGCTCTCGTATCGCTTCTCAGCTTCTGTGTGTGTGTTACGCAGGGGGTTCGTCAGCCAGGTGGCGAGGCCATATCCTTTGTCACCAAGCATCCTGCATTGACCTTGTGGCTGACTGGTAAATGTTATGTTCAGAATAACTCCACAAGACTATATTGTAAGTTCAAACTGTTGTGACCTTGGTCTCTTCAATGTAACTCCGGAGTGAGGAGGCAGCACGGTGGTAGTCTGCCTTTCATACCTGCTTGCCCGGGGTGTGCAGGTGAACCTTGGGTCTCCCACAGGTGTGCCCCTGGTGGCAAGTCTTACACATTGATAGGTTTACATACATAACATCATTCCCTCCCAAAATCTTATGAACAAGTTATTTACAAGTTGAGGCGATCCGGGGCTCTGCGTTCCCGGGTTGATTGCCTGAGTTGAAGTCCTGGCATGGGTGAGTCGGTCGGATCATTGCTGCACTGCGGTGTGGCTGGTCTGATCGGACTGCCAGGCATGATGGGTACATCCTCATGGTTGACCGTGAGGTTGATTGCTAGTTGGGTGTGTGTGGGTGGATCAATGATGGTAATGTCCTCTTCTAACTGTTCTTAGTTGTCAGTAACTTGCAGTTTGGTCTGATCCAAGTGCTTTCCGCACGTTTGTCCATTCAAAAGTTTGACAACAAACACTCTATTCCTTTCCTTGGCTAACACAGTGCCAGCAACCTATTTGGGACCATGACCGTGATTAAGAACAAACACAGGGTCATTAACCTCAATGTCACATGATACATCCGCACGATTTTGGTACACGTTATGCCGTTGACGCCGAGTTTCTAGATGATCATTGAGATCCGGGTGGACTAAGGAGAGCCTGGTTTTGAGTGCTCTCTTCATTAGCAACTCTGCAGGGGGAACCCCGGTAAGCCAGTGGGGTCGCGTGCAGTAGCTGAGCAGAATCCGAGATAACCGGGTCTGCAGGGAACCACCCATCATGCATTTCAAGCTCTGCTTGATAGTTTGAACTGCCTGTTCCGCTTGACCATTGGATGCGGGCTTAAACGGCGCAGACCTGACATGCTTGATGCCATTGCGGGTCATGAACTCATTGAATTCCTAGCTGGTGAAACATGATCCATTGTCACTAACAAGGACGTCGGGCAAACCATGGTGATGGCGAACATGACCCGGAGGTTTTCGATGGTGGCAGTGGATGTACATGACGACATTATTATACATTCAATCTATTTAGAGTAAGCATCCACTGCTACTAGGAAAATCTGTCCTAGAAAGGGGCCAGCAAAATCTACGTGGACCCTGTACCACGGTTTGGAGGGCCATGATCACAGACACAGTGGGGCCTCCCTTGGTGCATTGCTCAACTCTGAGCAAGTGTTACATTGGTGTACGCATGACTCCAATTCCGAGTCAATGCCGGGCCACCAAACGTGCAACCTTGCGATAGCCTTCATCATGACTATGCCTGGGTGGGTACTGTGATGGTCGTGTACAAATGTTTCTCTGCCTTTTTTTGGCAAAACTACACGATTCCCCCATAGGAGACAATCTGAATGGATGGACATTTCTTCCTTGCGTCGGTGGAACGGCTTAATTTCGTCTTGCATTTTCCTGGGAACAGCCGACCAGCTCCCATTGAGGACGCAGCTTTTTACTAGTGATAGCACAGGGTCCTGGCTAGTCCAGGTCCTGATCTGGCGAGCCGTGACGGGTGACCCCTCGCTCTCAAAAACATCCATTACAAGAAGCAAGTCTGCGGGTTGCGCCATTTCCATACCTGGTAGTGGGCAATAGTAGCCGACTGAGGGCATCATCACAGTTCTCCATGCCTGGTCCGTGGCGGATTACATAATCATACCCAGATAATGTTAGCGACCATTTTTGGATGTGGGACGAAGCTTTGTGTTAATACCTTTGCTTTCTGAGAACAACTAAGTGAGCGGCTTGTGGTCGATTTCGAGCTTGAACCGGAGCTCAAATAGGTATTGGTGCATTTTATTAACCCCGTATACGCATGCTAATGCTTCTTTCTCAACCATACTGTAGGCTCTTTCAGCCTTAGATAAACATCTGGACACATATGCAACCGGTTGCAGTTTACCTGACACATTGGTTTGCTGTAACACACAACCGACCCCATACGAAGATGCATCACAAGCTAGTACTAAACGTTTACATGGGTCATACAATACAAGTAACTTGTTAGAACATAGCAGGTTTCTGGCCTTCTCAAAGGCTGTCTCTTGAGATTTACCCCAAACCCAGTCGTCACCCTTGCGTAGCAATAAATGCAATGGTTCCAGCAAAGTGCTCAACCCCGTTAGAAAGTAACCAAAATAGTTGAGGAGTCCCAGGAACGAACGCAGCTCTGTCACATTCTGTGGTCTGGGTGCATTCTTGATGGCCTCCGTCTTGGAGTCCATGGGTCTGATGCCATCTGCCGCATTCTTTCCCCCAGAAATTCGACCTCTGGTGCCAAGAAAGCACACTTGGAGCGTTTCAGCCTGAGTCCCACTCTGTTTAGTCGCTTGAGAACCTCTTCCAGGTTGTGCAAGTGTTTGGTGGTGTTGCAGCCAGTGATCATGATGTCGTCTTGAAAACCACGATGTGTAGAACCGATTTCAGCAGACTCTCCAAGTTCCTCTGAAAGATGGCCGCAGCTGAGCAAATCCCAAAGGGGCATGTGTGGTATATGAACAGTCCTCTGTGCGTGTTGATGCACGGCAATTTCTTCGAAGGTTCAGCCGGCTCCTGTGTCATGTAAGCAGAGGTCAGATTAGGAAAAGGGGAGGTGCAAAGAGACCTGGGTGTCATGGTACATCAGTCATTGAAGGTTGGCATGCAGGTACAGCAGGCGGTTAAGAAAGCAAATGGCATGTTGGCCTTCATAGCAAGGGGATTTGAGTACAGGGGCAGGGAGGTGTTGCTACAGTTGTACAGGGCATTGGTGAGGCCACACCTGGAGTATTGTGTACAGTTTTGGTCTCCTAACCTGAGGAAGGACATTCTTGCTATTGAGGGAGTGCAGCGAAGGTTCACCAGACTGATTCCCGGGATGGCGGGACTGACCTATCAAGAAAGACTGGATCAACTGGGCTTGTATTCACTGGAGTTCAGAAGAATGAGAGGGGACCTCATAGAAACGTTTAAAATTCTGACGGGGTTAGACAGGTTAGATGCAGGAAGAATGTTCCCAATGTTGGGGAAGTCCAGAACCAGAGGTCACAGTCTGAGGATAAGGGGTAAGCCATTTAGGACCGAGATGCGGAGGAACTTCTTCACCCAGAGAGTGGTGAACCTGTGGAATTCTCTACCACAGAAAGTTGTTGAGGCCAATTCACTAAATATATTCAAAAAGGAGTTAGATGAGGTCCTTACTACTAGGGGGATCAAGGGGTATGGCGAGAAAGCAGGAATGGGGTACTGAAGTTGAATGTTCAGCCATGAACTCATTGAATGGCGGTGCAGGCTAGAAGGGCCGAATGGCCTACTCCTGCACCTATTTTCTATGTTTCTATGTTTCTATGTTTCTAGATCCAGCTTGGTGAACAACTTCCCCCCTACTAGCGTTGCGAACAGGTCATCCACTTTGGGTTGTGGGTACTGGTCCTGTAATGAGACTCGGTTGATCGTTACCTTGTAGTCCCCGCAGATTCTGACCGTGCTATTGCTTTTCAACACCGGAACAATTGGACTGGCCCACTCGTTGAACTCGACTGGCGATATGATCCCCTCTCATTGAAGTCTGTCTAGCCTGGTCTCGACTTTGTCTTGTATCATGTATGGAACCGCTCGCGCCTTGTGATGAATGGGTCATGCATCAGGGACTAAATGGATCTGTACTTTGGCACCTGTGAAGTTTTCAATGCCTGGCTCGAATAACGACGGGAATTTGTTTAGCACTTGGGCGCATGAGGCATCATCCACCGAAGACAGTGCTTTGCTGTCGTCCCAGTTCCATCGGATCTTTCCTAGCCAGCTTCTGCTGAACAGCGTTGGGCCATCGCCTGGTATAATCCATAGTGGTAAATCATGCACAGCTCCATCGTACGATACCTTCACTGTGTAAGTGCACAGCTTGGTGTGGATTGGTTTAGTTTTGGCCTTTGTACCTTGTTTCCCCACAGTTTCTCAAAAACCTTCTGGCTTATAATTGACTGACTCGCCCCCGTGTCCAATTCCATGGAAACTGGAATGCCATTTAATTTGACTTTTAATATTATTGGAGGTCTTTTGTTGGTGACGGGGTGTACCCCATACACTTCCTCTTCAGCATCGGGTTGAGTTGCCTCTCTTAGTCATTCAGCGTGATCTGCGCCAGACTGGTCATCTCCTACCGACTCTGCCACATGGTTAGTCGCAGCATGTCTGCACATTCGCTGGAGGTGCCCCATTGTTCCACAGCCCTTGCACACGTGGTGCTTGAATCGACATTGATGGGCTCGATGATTACCCCCATAGCGCCAACATGTTGTTAATGGATTCGCATTCACGCCCCACAGCGGAGTCTGAGTCATCCTAGGTCTGGCCTCTGTGGGTGTGGGCCCTGACATGTACAGTTCTGCCTGCTGAAGGCATTATTTTATGCACAGTACTTGCCGATGAGCTTTGATGCTGCAATGATATCTGTTTAGTGTTATCGTTCGTGGACAAGAAAGCCTGGGCTATCGTGATGGCTTTGCTCAGATCTAGAGATTCGGCAGACAGCAATTTGCGAAGAATGACCTCATAGCCGATTCCAAGCATGAAAAAATCCCGCAACACTTCCCCCCCAAAATCCGGCAAGTATGCACAGTCCTGCAAGGAGTCTTAGGTCGGCGACATAGCTCGCCACGTCCTGCCCCTCGGAGCAATGGTGCGTATAAAAACGATACCTGGCCATCAAGATGTGCTCCTTCGGCTTGAGGTGTTCCGCAACCAGCGTACACAACTCTTTATATGTCTTCTCCGTTGGTTTCATCAGTGCTAGCAGATTTTTGATAAGGCCACATATCGTGGACCTGCAAATGGTGAGGAGAATTGCCCTGCGCTTGACCGTGGTTTCTTCCTTTTCCAGCTTGTTGGCCACGAAGTACTGGACAAGACGCTCAATGAAGGCTTCCCAATCATCACCCTCAACAAATCTCTCAAGAATACCAACAGCAGTCATAACTGCATGAAAGTTCATGATCTGTTACTCGTCGCCAATTGTTATGTTCAGAATAACTGTATATTGTAAGCTCAAACTGTTGTGACCATGGTCTCTTTCATGTAACTCCAGAGTGAGGAAGCAGCATGGCAGTCACCTTTTATACCTGCTTACCCAGGGTTTGCAGGTGACCCTTGGGTCTCCCACAGGTGCACCACCTGGTGATAATTATTACACATTGGCAATGTTTACGTACATAACAATAAACATGTCAGACACAGCGCTCTCACGCAGGATGTGAGCATCATGGATGCTGCCCGGAAATTTGGCATTCACTGCCATAATTATTTGTTGGTGGTCAACAATGAATTGCACATTCAGGGAGTGGAATCCCTTCCGGTTCCAAAAAAGCTCTGAATCTTGAAAAGGTGTGCGTACAGTCTATTGCTCCATGCACCTTGGGGAAGTTTGCAATTCGGTAAAATCCTAGCGCCCTCTCAGTCTGAGCCTCCCTGGTCATGGGGAAGCTGATAAGGTACATCCTGCATGCATAATGGCTTCAGTGACCTGTTTAATGCAGCAATGTGTGGCATGCTGAGATATAGCAAAAATGTCACCAGCGGAGAACTAAAAGGAACCCAATGCATAGAATGAATGTGCCGCGGTGACCTTGACCTCGACGGAAAGTGCGATCCTAATGGTGCTGGCAGGCTGCAAATCTCCCCTGATGAGCTGGCATATCTCACTGATAACCTCCTTGTGGAAGCGCAGTCTCCTAAGGCAGGTGATTTCGGACAAGTTGAGCTAAGACCGTTTCTTCCTGTAAGTGCGGGGGGTGTAACATCTCATCCTCCTCATCAGTCTGGCACGTTTTAGATTGGGCACATAATGCTGTCGAACCTATCTTCTGCCATCTCTAGTCTGCAGCATGTGCGAGTTCATCAAGACAGGTTGAGAAATGACAGGCCCCATTCCAATAACTATCAGTATTACACCGATTGTTCACAAACAATAAATGTCCCCACTAAGACACCTAAAGTAAATTCCAATCGTCCACAGTATGATAAGATGTTTGTTCAGATGTTCACATCACCTTAAAAGAACTCCAGAGTACATCAAATCTCCGCAGAAGTTGAAGCAGAGCAGCCTTTTCAATGAAGTGCCTGCCATTTACAAAATGGTGTTCATACCGCTGTGATTAGTTCAGGTGAGAGCAACTTTTTCACAGCGGTTTTTTCAGCGAGCGATATTTTCGGCGATATGTGGGCGAGGTGCTGAAAATAATGCTCAGTGATATTATGGGTGTTGGTTTCACCCATTCTGATCTTTCTGTCAAAAAAAAGTGGGCGGGCGGTATTATTTTTTATCGGTGTTAAGTACATGCCAAAAGTAATGCTCGGCGATAAGTGACCGGGAAATGGACGTCAGTTTCCATTTTGTGGCTAAATGGGTGAAATATGGGCGTTACACCTCATTTCAGCATTAACATGGACGTTAAATGGGCGGAATGCATGCAAAAATAATGCGAAGTATAGCTCCAAATCACTGTAGTGACTGGAGCCCAACACAGTGTGCACACTTGAGCTCAACATAGTGTACACACTGGATGCCAACATACTGTACACACTGGATGCCAACTTACTGTACACACTGGATTCCAACACTCAGCACTCACTGGAGGGCAAGGCACTGTACTCCCTGAAGCCCAACGCACTGTAAACACTGGATCCCAACACACTGTACGCACTGGAGCCCAACACACTGTACAGACTGGATCACAGCACTCTACTTACTATATCCGAACACACTGTATAAACCGAAGCCCAACACACTGGATCCCAACACACTATACAAACTGGATCCCAACAGAATGTACTCACTGGATCCCAACAATCTGTACTCACTGCATCCCAACAGAATGTACTCACAAGAGACCAAATCACTGTACTCAATGGAGCCCAAGACAGTGCACAAACTGGAGCCCAAACAATTTGTACTATATGAATGCAATCGCACTGTATGCAATCGAGCCCAACAGACTGTGCATACTGGAACCCAACACACTGTATTCACTTGAGACCAACACACTGTTCCCATTGTATCCCAACACACTGTACACACTGGATGCCAACACACTGTTCCCATTGTATCCTAACATATTGTACACACTGGATGCCAACACTCAACACTCACTGGAGGGCAAGGCGATGTACTCCCTAAAGCCAAATGCACTTTACACACTGGATCAACACACTGTTCCCACTGGATCCGAACACACTGCGTGAACTGATTCACAGCACATTATGTACTGGATTCCAACACACTGTACTAACAGAAGCCCAACACACTGTACACACTAGATCCAAAACAGTGTAAACACAGGATCCCTACATACTGCACACACTGTATCCCAACACAATGTACACACTGGATCCAAACACATTGTTCACGCTGGATCCCAACACTGCACATACTGGATCCCAACACATTGTACACACTGGATTCCAACACATTGTACACACATGATCCCAACACACTGTACACACTGGGTTACAACACACTCTACACAGTGGTCCCAAAACAGTGTACACACTGGGTCCCAAAATATTATACACACTGGGTCCCAAGACACTATACACACTTGGTCCCAACACAGTGTACACACTGGGTCCGTATATAATATACACACTGGGTCCCAACACAGTGTACACACTGGGTCCCAACATACCATATACACTGGGTTCTAACACACTAGACACACTGGGTTCCAACACACTATACACACTGGGTCCCAAAATACTATACATATTGGGTCCTGACACAGTGAACATTCTGGGTCCCAACATAATATACACACTGGGTCCCAACACAGTGTACACACTGGTCCCAACATACTATACACACTGGGTCACAACACAGTGTATACGCTGGGTCCCAACACACTATACACACTGGGTTCCAACACAATGTACACACTGGGTTGCAACACAGTGTACAAATTGGGTCTCAACATATTATAAACACTGGGTCCCAACACAGTGTCCACACAGGGTCCCAACATACTATACACACGGGGTCCTAACATACTATACACACTGGGTCCCAACACACTATACACACTGGGTCACAACACAGTGTACACACTGAGTCCCAATATATTATACACACTGGGTCCCAACACACAATACACACTAGGTCCCAGCACAGTGTACACACTGGGTCCCAACACACGATACACACTGGGTCTCAACACAGTTTACACACTAGGTCTCAACATACGATACATACTGGGTCACAACACAGTGTACACACTAGTCCCATCATACTATACACACTGGGTCCCAACACAGTGTACACACTGAGTCCCAATATATTATACACACTGGGTCCCAACACACTATACACACTAGGTCCCAACACGGTGTACACATTGGTCCCAACACACTATACACACTGGGACTCAACACAGTGTACCCACTGGTTTACAACACACTATACACACTGGATCTCAACATACTATACACACTGGGTCCCAACACAGTGTACACACTGGGACCCAACATACTTTACACACTGGGTCCCAACACAGTGTACACACTGGGTCCCAACACATTATACACAGTGGTCCCAACACAGTGTACACACTGGGTCCCAACACACGATACACACTGGGTCTCAACACAGTGTACACACTAGGTCTCAACATACGATACATACTGGGTCACAACACAGTGTACACACTAGTCCCATCATACTATACACACTGGGTCCCAACACAGTGTACACACTGAGTCCCAATATATTATACACACTGGGTCCCAACACACTCTCCACACTAGGTCCCAACACGGTGCACACATTGGTCCCAACACACTATACACACTGGGACTCAACACAGTGTACCCACTGGTTTACAACACACTATACACACTGGATCTCAACATACTATACACACTGGGTCCCAACACAGTGTACATACTGGGACCCAACATACTTTACACACTGGGTCCCAACACAGTGTACACACTGGGTCCCAACACATTATACACAGTGGTCCCAACACAGTGTACACACTGGGTCCAAAAATATTGTACACACTGGGTCCCAACACACTATACACACTTGGTCCCAACACAGTGTACACACTGGGTCCCTATATAATATACACACTGGGTCCCAACACAGTGTACACACTGGGTCCCAACATACCATATACACTGGGTTCTAACACACTATACACACTGGGTTCCAACACACTATACATACTGGGTCCCAAAATACTATACATATTGGGTCCTGACACAGTGAACATTCTGGGTCCCAACATAATATACACACTGGGTCCCAACATATTATACACACTAAGTCCCAACACAGTGTACACACTGGGTCCCAACAAACTATACACATTAGGTCCCAACACAGTGTACACACTGGTCCCAACATACTATACACACTGGGTCACAACGCAGTGTATACGCTGGGTCCCAACACACTATACACACTGGGTTCCAACACAATGTACACACTGGGTTGCAACACAGTGTACAAATTGGGTCTCAACATATTATACACACTGGGTCCCAACACAGTGTCCACACAGGGTCCCAACATTACTATACACACGGGGTCCCAACACAGTGTACACACTGGGTCCCAACACATTATACACTGTGGTCCCAACACAGTGTACACACTGGGTCCAAAAATATTGTACATACTGGGTCCCAACACACGATACACACTTGGTCCCAACACAGTGTACACACTGGGTCCCTATATAATATACACATGGGTCCCAACACAGTGTACACACTGGGTCCCAACATACCATACACACTGGGATCTAACACACTATACACACTGGATTCCAACACACTATACACACTGGGTCCCAAAATGCTATACATATTGGGTCCTGACACAGTGAACATACTGGGTCCCAACATAATATACACACTGGGCCCCAACATATTATACACACTAAGTCCCAACAAGTGTACACACTGGGTCCCAACAAACTATACACACTAGGTCCCAACACAGTGTACACACTAGTCCCAACATACTATACACACTGGGTCACAACACAGTGTACACGCTGGGTCACAACACACTATACACACTGGGTTACAACACAATGTACACACTGGGTTGCAACACAGTGTACAAATTGGGTCTCAACATATTATACACACTGGGTCCCATCACACTATACACACTGGGTCCCAACACACTATACACACTGGGTCACAACATATTATACACACTGGTCCCAACACACTATACACACTGGGTCTCAACACAGTGCACACACCGGGTTCCAACACAGTGTACACACTGGGTCTCAACATACTATACACAACTGGGTCCCAACATGGTGTACACACTGGGTCCCAACATACTATATATAAACTGGGTCACAACACAGTATACACATTGGGTTCCAACATACTATACACACTGGGTTTCAACACAGTGTATACACTGAGTCCCAACATACTATACACACTGGGTCACAACACAGTGTACAGAATACGTCCCAACTCACTATACACACTGGGTCCCAACACACGATACACACTGGGTCTCAACATACTATACACACTGTGTCCCAACACAGTGTACACACTGGGACCCAACATACTTTACACACTGGGTCCCAACACAATATACACACTTGGTCCCAACATAGTGTACACACTGGATTCCCAACATACTATACAAACTGGGTCCCAAAACACGACACACACTGGGTCCCAACACACTATACACACTTGGTCCCAACACACTATACACACTGGGTCTCAACACAGTGTACACACTGGGTTCGAACACAGTGTATACACTGGGTCTCAACATACTATATACAACTGGGTCCCAACACGGTGTAAACACTGGGTCCCAACATACTATATATACACTGGATCACAACACAGTATACACATTGGGTTCCAACACACTATACACACTGGGTTCCAACATACTATACACACTGAGTCACAACACAGTGTACAGACTACGTCCCAACTCACTATACACACTGAGTCCCAACACATTATATAGACTGGGTTCCAACACAATATTCACACTTGGACTGAACACAGTGTACACACTGGGTCCCAACACACTATAGACACAGTGTCCCAACACACTATACACACTGGGACCCAACACATTATACACACTGGGTCCCAACACACTATACACACTGGGTCCCAATATATTATACACATTGAGTCCCAACACACTATACACACTGGGTTCCAACATACTATACACACTGTGTCCCAACACAATATACACACTAGTCCCAACATACTATGCACACTGGGTCACAACACAGTGTACACGCTGGGTCACAACACACTATACACACTGGGTTCCAACACAATGTACACACTGGGTTGCAACACAGTGTACAAATTGGGTCTCAACATATTATACACACTGGGTCCCAACACAGTGTCCACACAGGGTCCCAACATACTATACACACGGTGTACACATTGGTCCCAACACACTATACACACTGGGTTTCAACACAGTGTACCCACTGGTTTACAACACACTATACACACTGGATCTCAACATACTATACACACTGGGTCCCTACACATGGTACACACTGGGACCCAACATACTTTACACACTGGGTCCCAACACAATATACACACTTGGTCCCAACACAGTGTACACACTGGGTCCCAACATACTATACAAACTGGGTCCCAAAACACGATACACACTGGGTTCAACACACTATACACACTGGATCCCATCACACTATACACACTTGGTCCCAACACACTATACACACTGGGTCACAACATATTATACACACTGGTCCCAACACACTATACACATTGGGTCTCAACACAGTGCACACACTGGTCCCAACACACTATACACACTGGGTCCCAACACAGTGTCCACACTGGGTCCCAACATACTATACACATGGGGTCCCAACACGCTATACACACTGGGTCCCAAAACACTATACACACTGGGTCCCAACACAGTGTACACACAGAGTCCCAATATATTATACACACTGGGTCCCAACACACGATACACACTAGGACCCAACACGGTGCACACATTGGTCCCAACACACTATACACACTGGGTCTCAACACAGTGTACCCACTGGTTTACAACACACTATACACACTGGATCTCAACATACTATACACACTGGGTCCCAACACAATATACACACTGGGTCACAACATATTATACACACTGGTCCCAACACACTATACACACTGGGTCTCAACACAGTGCACACACCAGGTTCCAACACAGTGTACACACTGGGTCTCAACATACTATACACAACTGGGTCCCAACATGGTGTACACACTGGGTCCCAACATACTATATATAAACTGGGTCACAACACAGTATACACATTGGGTTCCAACATACTATACACACTGGGTTTCAACACAGTGTACACACTGAGTCCCAACATACTATACACACTGGGTCACAACACAGTGTACAGAATACGTCCCAACTCACTATACACACTGGGTCCCAACACACGATACACACTGGGTCTCAACATACTATACACACTGTGTCCCAACACAGTGTACACACTGGGACCCAACATACTTTACACACTGGGTCCCAACACAATATACACACTTGGTCCCAACATAATGTACACACTGGATTCCCAACATACTATACAAACTGGGTCCCAAAACACGACACACACTGGGTCCCAACACACTATGCACACTTGGTCCCAACACACTATACACACTGGGTCCCAACACACTATACACACTGGGTCACAACATATTATACACACTGGTCCCAACACACTATACACACTGGGTCTCAACACAGTGTACACACTGGGTTCCAACACAGTGTATACACTGGGTCTCAACATACTATATACAACTGGGTCCCAACACGGTGTAAACACTGGGTCCCAACATACTATATATACACTGGATCACAACACAGTATACACATTGGGTTCCAACACACTATACACACTGGGTTCCAACATACTATACACACTGAGTCACAACACAGTGTACAGACTACGTCCCAACTCACTATACACACTGGGTCCCAACACATTATATAGACTGGGTTCCAACACAATATTCACACTTGGACCGAACACAGTGTACACACTGGGTCCCAACACACTATAGACACAGTGTCCCAACACACTATACACACTGGGACCCAACACATTATACACACTGGGTCCCAACACACTATACACACTGGGTTCCAATATATTATACACATTGAGTCCCAACACACTATACACACTGGGTTCCAACATACTATACACACTGTGTCCCAACACAATATACACACTGGGATGCGACATACTATACACACAGGGTCCCAACATATTATACACACTGGGTCCCAACACACTATACACACTGGATTCCAACACACCATACACACTGGGTCCCAACACAGTGTACACACTGGGACACAACATACTAAACACACTAGGTCCCAACACAGTGTACACACTGGGTCCCAACACACGATACACACTGGGTCCCAACTCACTATACACACTGTGTTCCAACACAATGTACACACTGGGTCCCAACACTGTGTACACACTTGTTTCCAACACACTATACACACTGGGTTCCAACACAGTGTACACAATGGGTCCCAATACAGTGTACACACAGGGTTCCAACACACTATACACAGTGGGTCCAACACAGTGTACACACTGGGTCCCAACACATGAGACGCACTGAGTTCCAACACACTATTCACACTAGGTCCCAACACACTATACACATTGGTTCCCAACATACTATACACACTGGTTCCCAACACACGATACACACTGGGTCCCAATACACTATACACACTGGGTCCCAACACAATATACACACTAGGTATGAACTTATTATACACTCTGGGTCCCAACACACTATACACTGTGGGTCCACCACAGTGTACACACTGGGTCCCAACACACGAGACGCACTGAGTTCCAACACATTATACACACTGGGTCCCAACACACTATACACACAAGGTCCCAACACACAATACACACTGGGTCCCAACACACTATACACACTAGGTCCCAACAGGGTGTACACATTGGTCCCAACACACTATACACACTGGGTCTCAACACAGTGTACCCTTGGGTTTCCAACACACTATACACACTGGGTCTCAACATACTATACACACTGGGTCTCAACACAGTGTACACAATGGGACCCAACATACTTTACACACTGGGTCCCAACACAATATAAACACTGGGTTCCAACACACTATACACACTGGGTCCCAAAATACTATACATATTGAGTCCCGACACAGTGAACATACTGGGTCCCAACATAATATACACACTGGGTCCCAACATATTATACACACTAAGTCCCAACACAGTGTACACACTGGGTCCCAACAAACTATACACACTAGGTCCCAACACAGTGTACACACTAGTCCCAACATACTATACACACTGGGTCACAACACAGTGTACACGGTGGGTCCCAACACACTATACACACTGGGTTCCAACACAATGTACACACTGGGTTGCAACACAGTGTACACATTGGGTCTCAACATATTATACACACTGGGTCCCAACACAGTGTCCACACAAGGTCCCAACATACTATACACACGGGGTCCCAACACACTATACACACTGGGTCCCAAAACACTATACACACTGGGTCCCAACACAGTGTACACACTGAGTCCCAATATATTATACACACTGGGTCCCAACACACGATACACACTAGGTCCCAACACAGTGTACACACTGGGTCCCAACACACGATACACACTGGGTCTCAACACAGTGTACACACTGGGTTTCAACACAGTGTACACACTAGGTCTCAACATAATATACACACTGGGTTTCAACACAGTGTACCCACTGGTTTACAACACACTATACACACTGGATCTCAACATACTATACACACTGGGTCCCAACACATGGTACACACTGGGACCCAACATACTTTACACACTGGGTCCCAACACAATATACACTCTTGGTCCCAACACAGTGTACACACTGGGTCCCAACATACTATACAAACTGGGTCCCAAAACACGATACACACTGGGTCCCAACACACTATACACACTGGATCCCAACACACTATACACACTGGGTCCCAACACACTATACACACTGGGTCACAACATATTATACACACTGGTCCCAACACACTATACACACTGGGTCTCAACACAGTGCACACACCGGGTTCCAACACAGTGTACACACTGGGTCTCAACATACTATACACAACTGGGTCCCAACATGGTGTACACACTGGGTCCCAACATACTATATATACACTGGGTCACAACACAGTATACACATTGGGTTCCAACACACTATACACACTGGGTTTCAACACAGTGTACACACTGAGTCCCAGCATACTATACACACTGGGTCACAACACAGTGTACAGACTACGTCCCAACTCACTATACACACTGGGTCCCAACACACTATACACACTGGGTCTCAACATACTATACACACTGGGTCCCAACACAGTGTACACACTGGGACCCAACATACTTTACACACTGGGTCCCAACACAATATACACACTTGGTCCCAACACAGTGTACACACTGGGTCCCAACATACTATACAAACTGGGTCCCAAAACACGATACACACTGGGTTCAACACACTATACACACTGGATCCCATCACACTATACACACTGGGTCCCAACACACTATACACACTGGGTCACAACATATTATACACACTGGTCCCAACACACTATACACACTGGGTCTCAACACAGTGTACACACTGGGTTCCAACACAGTGTATACACTGGGTCTCAACATACTATATACAACTGGGTCCCAACACGGTGTAAACACTGGGTCCCAACATACTATATATAAACTGGGTCACAACACAGTATACACATTGGGTTCCAACATACTATACACACTGGGTTTCAACACAGTGTACACACTGAGTCCCAACATACTATACACACTGGGTCACAACACAGTGTACAGAATACGTCCCAACTCACTATACACACTGGGTCCCAACACACGATACACACTGGGTCTCAACATACTATACACACTGTGTCCCAACACAGTGTACACACTGGGACCCAACATACTTTACACACTGGGTCCCAACACAATATACACACTTGGTCCCAACATAATGTACACACTGGATTCCCAACATACTATACAAACTGGGTCCCAAAACACGACACACACTGGGTCCCAACACACTATGCACACTTGGTCCCAACACACTATACACACTGGGTCCCAACACACTATACACACTGGGTCACAACATATTATACACACTGGTCCCAACACACTATACACACTGGGTCTCAACACAGTGTACACACTGGGTTCCAACACAGTGTATACACTGGGTCTCAACATACTATATACAACTGGGTCCCAACACGGTGTAAACACTGGGTCCCAACATACTATATATACACTGGATCACAACACAGTATACACATTGGGTTCCAACACACTATACACACTGGGTTCCAACATACTATACACACTGAGTCACAACACAGTGTACAGACTACGTCCCAACTCACTATACACACTGGGTCCCAACACATTATATAGACTGGGTTCCAACAAAATATTCACACTTGGACCGAACACAGTGTACACACTGGGTCCCAACACACTATAGACACAGTGTCCCAACACACTATACACACTGGGACCCAACACATTATACACACTGGGTCGCAACACACTATACACACTGGGTTCCAATATATTATACACATTGAGTCCCAACACACTATACACACTGGGTTCCAACATACTATACACACTGTGTCCCAACACAATATACACACTGGGATGCGACATACTATACACACAGGGTCCCAACATATTATACACACTGGGTTCCAACACACTATACACACTGGATTCCAACACACCATACACACTGGGTCCCAACACAGTGTACACACTGGGACACAACATACTAAACACACTAGGTCCCAACACAGTGTACACACTGGGTCTCAACACACGATACACACTGGGTCCCAATGCACAATACACACTGCGTTTCAACACAATGTACACACTGGGTCCCAACACTGTGTACACACTTGTTTCCAACACACTATACACACTGGGTTCCAACACAGTGTACACAATGGGTCCCAATACAGTGTACACACAGGGTTCCAACACACTATACACAGTGGGTCCAACACAGTGTACACACTGGGTCCCAACACATGAGACGCACTGAGTTCCAACACACTATTCACACTAGGTCCCAACACACTATACACATTGGTTCCCAACATACTATACACACTGGTTCCCAACACACGATACACACTGGGTCCCAATACACTATACACACTGGGTCCCAACACAATATACACACTAGGTATGAACTTATTATACACTCTGGGTCCCAACACACTATACACTGTGGGTCCACCACAGTGTACACACTGGGTCCCAACACACGAGACGCACTGAGTTCCAACACATTATACACACTGGGTCCCAACACACTATACACACTGGGTCCCAACACACAATACACACTGGGTCCCAACACACTATACACACTAGGTCCCAACAGGGTGTACACATTGGTCCCAACACACTATACACACTGGGTCTCAACACAGTGTACCCTTGGGTTTCCAACACACTATACACACTGGGTCTCAACATACTATACACACTGGGTCTCAACACAGTGTACACAATGGGACCCAACATACTTTACACACTGGGTCCCAACACAATATACACACTGGGTTCCAACACACTATACACACTGGGTCCCAAAATACTATACATATTGAGTCCCGACACAGTGAACATACTGGGTCCCAACATAATATACACACTGGGTCCCAACATATTATACACACTAAGTCCCAACACAGTGTACACACTGGGTCCCAACAAACTATACACACTAGGTCCCAACACAGTGTACACACTAGTCCCAACATACTATACACACTGGGTCACAACACAGTGTACACGCTGGGTCCCAACACACTATACACACTGGGTTCCAACACAATGTACACACTGGGTTGCAACACAGTGTACACATTGGGTCTCAACATATTATACACACTGGGTCCCAACACAGTGTCCACACAAGGTCCCAACATACTATACACATGGGGTCCCAACACACTATACACACTGGGTCCCAAAACACTATACACACTGGGTCCCAACACAGTGTACACACTGAGTCCCAATATATTATACACACTGGGTCCCAACACACGATACACACTAGGTCCCAACACAGTGTACACACTGTGTCCCAACACACGATACACACTGGGTATCAACACAGTGTACACACTGGGTTTCAACACAGTGTACACACTAGGTCGCAACATAATATACACACTGGGTTTCAACACAGTGTACCCACTGGTTTACAACACACTATACACACTGGATCTCAACATACTATACACACTGGGTCCCAACACATGGTACACACTGGGTCCCAACATACTATACAAACTGGGTCCCAAAACACGATACACACTGGGTCCCAACACACTATACACACTGGATCCCAACACACTATACACACTGGGTCCCAACACACTATACACACTGGGTCACAACATATTATACACACTGGTCCCAACACACTATACACACTGGGTCTCAACACAGTGCACACACCGGGTTCCAACACAGTGTACACACTGGGTCTCAACATACTATACACAACTGGGTCCCAACATGGTGTACACACTGGGTCCCAACATACTATATATACACTGGGTCACAACACAGTATACACATTGGGTTCCAACACACTATACACACTGGGTTTCAACACAGTGTACACACTGAGTCCCAGCATACTATACACACTGGGTCACAACACAGTGTACAGACTACGTCCCAACTCACTATACACACTGGGTCCCAACACACTATACACACTGGGTCTCAACATACTATACACACTGGGTCCCAACACAGTGTACACACTGGGACCCAACATACTTTACACACTGGGTCCCAACACAATATACACACTTGGTCCCAACACAGTGTACACACTGGGTCCCAACATACTATACAAACTGGGTCCCAAAACACGATACACACTGGGTTCAACACACTATACACACTGGATCCCATCACACTATACACACTGGGTCCCAACACACTATACACACTGGGTCACAACATATTATACACACTGGTCCCAACACACTATACACACTGGGTCTCAACACAGTGTACACACTGGGTTCCAACACAGTGTATACACTGGGTCTCAACATACTATATACAACTGGGTCCCAACACGGTGTAAACACTGGGTCCCAACATACTATATATAAACTGGGTCACAACACAGTATACACATTGGGTTCCAACATACTATACACACTGGGTTTCAACACAGTGTACACACTGAGTCCCAACATACTATACACACTGGGTCACAACACAGTGTACAGAATACGTCCCAACTCACTATACACACTGGGTCCCAACACACGATACACACTGGGTCTCAACATACTATACACACTGTGTCCCAACACAGTGTACACACTGGGACCCAACATACTTTACACACTGGGTCCCAACACAATATACACACTTGGTCCCAACATAATGTACACACTGGATTCCCAACATACTATACAAACTGGGTCCCAAAACACGACACACACTGGGTCCCAACACACTATGCACACTTGGTCCCAACACACTATACACACTGGGTCCCAACACACTATACACACTGGGTCACAACATATTATACACACTGGTCCCAACACACTATACACACTGGGTCTCAACACAGTGTACACACTGGGTTCCAACACAGTGTATACACTGGGTCTCAACATACTATATACAACTGGGTCCCAACACGGTGTAAACACTGGGTCCCAACATACTATATATACACTGGATCACAACACAGTATACACATTGGGTTCCAACACACTATACACACTGGGTTCCAACATACTATACACACTGAGTCACAACACAGTGTACAGACTACGTCCCAACTCACTATACACACTGGGTCCCAACACATTATATAGACTGGGTTCCAACAAAATATTCACACTTGGACCGAACACAGTGTACACACTGGGTCCCAACACACTATAGACACAGTGTCCCAACACACTATACACACTGGGACCCAACACATTATACACACTGGGTCGCAACACACTATACACACTGGGTTCCAATATATTATACACATTGAGTCCCAACACACTATACACACTGGGTTCCAACATACTATACACACTGTGTCCCAACACAATATACACACTGGGATGCGACATACTATACACACAGGGTCCCAACATATTATACACACTGGGTTCCAACACACTATACACACTGGATTCCAACACACCATACACACTGGGTCCCAACACAGTGTACACACTGGGACACAACATACTAAACACACTAGGTCCCAACACAGTGTACACACTGGGTCTCAACACACGATACACACTGGGTCCCAATGCACAATACACACTGCGTTTCAACACAATGTACACACTGGGTCCCAACACTGTGTACACACTTGTTTCCAACACACTATACACACTGGGTTCCAACACAGTGTACACAATGGGTCCCAATACAGTGTACACACAGGGTTCCAACACACTATACACAGTGGGTCCAACACAGTGTACACACTGGGTCCCAACACATGAGACGCACTGAGTTCCAACACACTATTCACACTAGGTCCCAACACACTATACACATTGGTTCCCAACATACTATACACACTGGTTCCCAACACACGATACACACTGGGTCCCAATACACTATACACACTGGGTCCCAACACAATATACACACTAGGTATGAACTTATTATACACTCTGGGTCCCAACACACTATACACTGTGGGTCCACCACAGTGTACACACTGGGTCCCAACACACGAGACGCACTGAGTTCCAACACATTATACACACTGGGTCCCAACACACTATACACACTGGGTCCCAACACACAATACACACTGGGTCCCAACACACTATACACACTAGGTCCCAACAGGGTGTACACATTGGTCCCAACACACTATACACACTGGGTCTCAACACAGTGTACCCTTGGGTTTCCAACACACTATACACACTGGGTCTCAACATACTATACACACTGGGTCTCAACACAGTGTACACAATGGGACCCAACATACTTTACACACTGGGTCCCAACACAATATACACACTGGGTTCCAACACACTATACACACTGGGTCCCAAAATACTATACATATTGAGTCCCGACACAGTGAACATACTGGGTCCCAACATAATATACACACTGGGTCCCAACATATTATACACACTAAGTCCCAACACAGTGTACACACTGGGTCCCAACAAACTATACACACTAGGTCCCAACACAGTGTACACACTAGTCCCAACATACTATACACACTGGGTCACAACACAGTGTACACGCTGGGTCCCAACACACTATACACACTGGGTTCCAACACAATGTACACACTGGGTTGCAACACAGTGTACACATTGGGTCTCAACATATTATACACACTGGGTCCCAACACAGTGTCCACACAAGGTCCCAACATACTATACACATGGGGTCCCAACACACTATACACACTGGGTCCCAAAACACTATACACACTGGGTCCCAACACAGTGTACACACTGAGTCCCAATATATTATACACACTGGGTCCCAACACACGATACACACTAGGTCCCAACACAGTGTACACACTGTGTCCCAACACACGATACACACTGGGTATCAACACAGTGTACACACTGGGTTTCAACACAGTGTACACACTAGGTCGCAACATAATATACACACTGGGTTTCAACACAGTGTACCCACTGGTTTACAACACACTATACACACTGGATCTCAACATACTATACACACTGGGTCCCAACACATGGTACACACTGGGTCCCAACATACTATACAAACTGGGTCCCAAAACACGATACACACTGGGTCCCAACACACTATACACACTGGATCCCAACACACTATACACACTGGGTCCCAACACACTATACACACTGGGACCCAACACATTATACACACTGGGTCGCAACACACTATACACACTGGGTTCCAATATATTATACACATTGAGTCCCAACACACTATACACACTGGGTTCCAACATACTATACACACTGTGTCCCAACACAATATACACACTGGGATGCGACATACTATACACACAGGGTCCTAACATATTATACACATTGGGTTCCAACACACTATACACACTGGGTTTCAACACAGTGTACACACTGAGTCCCAGCATACTATACACACTGGGTCACAACACAGTGTACAGACTACGTCCCAACTCACTATACACACTGGGTCCCAACACACTATACACACTGGGTCTCAACATACTATACACACTGGGTCCCAACACAGTGTACACACTGGGACCCAACATACTTTACACACTGGGTCCCAACACAATATACACACTTGGTCCCAACATAGTGTACACACTGGATTCCCAACATCGTATACAAACTGGGTCCCAAAACACGACACACACTGGGTCCCAACACACTATACACACTTGGTCCCAACACACTATACACACTGGGTCCCAACACACTATACACACTGGGTCACAACATATTATACACACTGGTCCAAACACACTATACACACTGGGTCTCAACACAGTGTACACACTGGGTTCCAACACAGTGTATACACTGGGTCTCAACATACTATATACAACTGGGTCCCAACACGGTGTAAACACTGGGTCCCAACATACTATATATACACTGGATCACAACACAGTATAAACATTGGGTTCCAACACACTATACACACTGGGTTCCAACACATTATATAGACTGGGTTCCAACACAATATTCACACTGGGACCGAACACAGTGTACACACTGGGTCCCAACACACTATAGACACAGTGTCCCAACACACTATACACACTGGGACCCAACACATTATACACACTGGGTCCCAACACACTATACACACTGGGTCCCAATATATTATACACATTGAGTCCCAACACACTATACACACTTGGTCCCAACACACTATACACACTGGGTCTCAACACAGTGTACACACTGGGTTCGAACACAGTGTATACACTGGGTCTCAACATACTATATACAACTGGGTCCCAACACGGTGTAAACACTGGGTCCCAACATACTATATATACACTGGATCACAACACAGTATAAACATTGGGTTCCAACACAGTGTATACACTGGGTCTCAACATACTATATACAACTGGGTCCCAACACGGTGTAAACACTGGGTCCCAACATACTATATATACACTGGATCACAACACAGTATAAACATTGGGTTCCAACACACTATACACACTGGGTTCCAACACATTATATAGACTGGGTTCCAACACAATATTCACACTGGGACCGAACACAGTGTACACACTGGGTCCCAACACACTATAGACACAGTGTCCCAACAGACTATACACACTGGGACCCAACACATTATACACACTGGGTCCCAACACACTATACACACTGGGTCCCAATATATTATACACATTGAGTCCCAACACACTATACACACTGGGTTCCAACATACTATACACACTGTGTCCCAACACAATATACACACTGGGATGCGACATACTATACACACAGGGTCCTAACATATTATACACACTGGGTCCCAACACACTATACACACTGGATTCCAACACACCATACACACTGGGTCCCAACACAGTGTACACACTGGGACACAACATACTAAACACACTAGGTCCCAACACAGTGTACACACTGGGTCCCAACACACGATACACACTGGGTCCCAACTCACTATACACACTGCGTTCCAACACAATGTACACACTGGGTCCCAACACTGTGTACACACTTGTTTCCAACACACTATACACACTGGGTTCCAACACAGTGTACACAATGGGTCCCAATACAGTGTACACACAGGGTTCCAACACACTATACACAGTGGGTCCAACACAGTGTACACACTGGATCCCAACACACGGGACGCACTGAGTTCCAACACACTATTCACACTAGGTCCCAACACACTATACACATTGGTTCCCAACATACTATACACACTGGTTCCCAACACACGATACACACTGGGTCCCAATACACTATACACACTGGGTCCCAACACAATATACACACTAGGTATGAACTTATTATACACTCTGGGTCCCAACACACTATACACTGTGGGTCCATCACACGAGACGCACTGAGTTCCAACACATTATACACACTGGGTCCCAACACACGATACACACTGGGTCCCAACACACAATACACACTGGGTCCCAACACACTATACACACTAGGTCCCAACAGGGTGTACACATTGGTCCCAACACACTATACACATTGGGTCTCAACACAGTGTACCCTTGGGTTTCCAACACACTATACACACTGGGTCTCAACATACTATACACACTGGGTCCCAACACAGTGTACACAATGTGACCCAACATACTTTACACACTGGGTCCCAACACACTATACACACTAGGTCCCACACAGTGTACACACTGGGACCCAACATACTATACACACTGGCTCCCAACACACTATACACACTGGGTTCCAACACAGTGTACACACTGTGATCCAACATACTATACACACTGGGTCCCAACACAGTGTACATACTGTGTTTCAACAGACTATACACACTGGTCCCAACACACTATACACACTGGGTCCCAACACACTATACACATTGGGTTCCAACATACTCTACAAACTGGGTCCCAAAACACTGTCCACACAGGGTCCCAATACACAATCACACTGGGTTCCAACACACTATACAGACTGGGTTCCAACATACTATACACACTGGGTCCCAACACACGATACACACTGGGTTCATTCACGCTATACACACTGGGTCCCAACACAGTGTACATACTGGGTCGCAACACACTTTACACACTGGGTCCCAACACGGTGTACACACTGGGTCACAACATATTATACACACTGAGTCCCAACACACTATACACACTCGGTCCCACATAGTGTACACACTGGGGCCCAACATACAATACACACTGGGTCCAAACACACTCTACACACTGGGTTCCAACACAGTGTACACACTGGGATCCAACATACTATGCACACTGGGTCCCAACACACTATACACACTGGGTCCCAACACAATGTACACACTGGGTCCCAAGACAGTGTACACAGTGGGTCCCAACACACTATACACACTGGGTCCCAACATACTATACACACTGGGCCCCAACACATTGTAGACACTGTGTCCCAACACACTATACACACTGGATTCCCACACACTATACACACAGGGTCCCACACAAGAGATTAATGTGCAAAGTTAAAGCACATGAGATTGGGGGTAGTGTGCTGACGTGGATTGAGAACTGGTTGTCAGACAAGAAGCAAAGAGTAGGAGTAAACGAGTACTTTTCATAATGGCAGGCAGTGACTAGTGTGGTGCCGCAAGGTTCTGTGCTGGGGCCCCAGCTGTTTACATTGTACATTAATGATTTAGACGAGGGGATTAAATGCAGTATCTCCAAATTTGCGGATGACACTAAGTTGGGTGGCAGTGTGAGCTGCGAGGAGGATGCTATTAGGCTGCAGAGTGACTTGGATAGGTTAGGTGAGTGGGCAAATGCATGGCAGATGAAGTATAATGTGGATAAATGTGAGGTTATCCACTTTGGTGGTAAAAACAGAGAGACAGACTATTATCTGAATGGTGACAGATTAGGAAAAGGGAAGGTGCAACGAGACCTGGGTGTCATGGTGCATCAGTCATTGAAGGTTAGCATGCAGGTACAGCAGGCGGTTAAGAAAGCAAATGGCATGTTGGCCTTCATAGCGAGGGGATTTGAATACAGGGGCAGGGAGGTGTTGCTACAGTTGTACAGGGCCTTGGTGAGGCCACACCTGGAGTATTGTGTACAGTTCTGGTCTCCTAACTTGAGGAAGGACATTCTTGCTATTGAGGGAGTGCAGCGAAGATTCACCAGACTGATTCCCGGGATGGCGGGACTGACCTATCAAGAAAGATTGGATCAAATGGGCTTGTATTCACTGGAGTTCAGAAGAATGAGAGGGGACCTCATGGAAACGTTTAAAATTCTTACAGGTTTAGACAGGTTAGATGCAGGAAGAATGTTCCCAATGTTGGAGAAGTCCAGAACCAGGGGTCACAATCTTAGGACCGAGATGAGGAGAAACTTCTTCACCCAGAGAGTGGTGAACCTGTGGAATTCTCTACCACAGAAAGTAGTTGAGGCCAATTCACTAAATATATTCAAAAGGGAGTTAGATGAAGTCCTTACTACTCGGTGGATCAAGGATTATGGCGATAAAGCAGGAAGGGGGTACTGAAGTTTCATGTTCAGCCATAAACTCATTGAATGGCGGTGCAGGTTGGAAGGCTGAATGGCCTGCTCCTGCACCTATTTTCTATGTTTCTATGTTTCTATACTATACACACTCGGTCCCAACATACTATACACACTGTGTCCCAACATACTTTACACATTGAGTCCCAACACACGATACACACTGGGTCCCAACACACTATTCACACTAGGTCCCAACACACGATACACACTGCGTCCCAACACACTATAACACGATACACACTGGGTCCTAATACATTATACACACTGGGTTCCAACACACTGTACACAATGGGTCCCAACACACTGTACACACTGGGTCCCAACACACGATACACACTGGGTCGCAACACACTATACACACTGGGTTCCAACACAATATACACACTGGATATGAACACATTATACATTCAGGGTCCCAACACACAATACACACAGGGTTCCAACATATTATACACACTTGCTCCCAACACACTATACAAACTGGCTCCCAGCATACTATTCACACTAAGTCCCAACATACTATTCACACTGGGTCCCAACACACTATACACACTGGGTCCCAACACAGTGTACACACTGGGTCGCAACACACTATACATACAGGGTTCTAACATCCTATATACACTGGGTCCCAACACACTATACACACTGGGTCCCAACATATTATACACACGGAGTCCCAACATATTATTCACACTAGGTCACAATACACTATACACACTGGGTTCCAACACACTATACACACTGGGTTCCAACACAGTGTACACACTGGGTCGCAACACACTATACACACTGGGTCCCAATACGGAGTGCACACTGGGTCCCAAGGTATTATTCACACTGGGTCCCAACACACGATACACACTGGGTCCCTACACACTATACACACTGGGTCCCAAACACGACACACATTGGGTTCCAACACACTATGCACAGTGGGTCCCAACACACTATACATACTGTGTTCCTACACATTGTACACACTGGGTCCCAACACACTATACACACTGGGTCCCAACACTCTATACACACTGGGTCACAAAACACTATATATACTGGGTCACAACACACGATACACAATGCGTCCCAACACACTATACATACTGGGTACCAACATACTATACACACTGGGTCCTAACACACTATAGACACTGAGTCCCAACACACTATACTCACTGGGTCCCAACACACTATACACACTGGGTCCCAACATGCTATACACATTGGGTCCCAACACACTGTATACACTGGGTCCCAACACACTATACTCATTGGGTTCCAACACACTATGCACACTGGGTCCCAACACTGTGTACACACTGGATCCCAACACACGATATATACTGGATTCCAACACACTATACACACTGGGTCCCAACACACTATACACACTGTATCCCAACACACTATGCACACTGGGTCCCAACATACTATACACACTTGATCCCAACACACTGTGCACACTGGGTCGCAACACACTATACACACTGTGTCCCAAGACACTATACACAGTGGTTTCCAACACATCATACACACTGGGTCCCAACACACTATACTCATTGGGTTCCAACACACTATGCACACTGGGTCCCAACACTGTGTACACATTGGATCCCAACACACAATATATACTGGATTCCAACACACTATACACACTGGGTCCCAACACACTATACACACTGTATCCCAACACACTATACACAGTGGGTCCCAACACACTATACACACTGTGCCCCAACACACTATATACACTGGGTCCCAACATACTATACACACTTCATCCCAACACACTGTGCACACTGGGTCGCAACACACTATACACACTGTGTCCCAAGACACTATACACAGTGGTTTCCAACACATCATACACACTGGGTCCCAACACACTATACACACTGAGACCCAACACACTTTACACATTCTGTCCCAACACACTATACACACTGGGTTCCAACACACTATACATACTGTGTTCCTACACATTTTACACACTGGGTCGCAACACACTATGGACACTGGGTTCCAGCACTCTTTACACACTGGGTCACAATACACTATATATACTTGGTCCTAACACACTATACACACTGCGTCCCAACACACTATGCATACTGGGTCCCAACATACTATACACACTGGGTCCCAACATACTATAGACACTGGATCCCAAACACACTGGGTCCCAACGCACAATACACACTGGGTCCCAACACACTATACACACTGGTTCCCAACACAATGTACACACTGGGTCGCAACACACTATACACACTGGGTCCCAACACACTGTACACATTGGGTTCCAACACACTATGCACACTGGGTCCCAACACTGTGTACACACTGGATCCCAACACACTATACATACTGGATCCCAACACACTATACACACTGTATCCCAACACACTATACACACTGGGTCTTAACACACTATACACACTGTGCCCCAACACACTATATACACTGGGTCCCAACATACTATACACACTGCAACCCAACACACTGTGCACACTGAGTCCGAACCCACTGTACACACTGGGTCCAAACACACAACACACACGAGGTCTAAACACACTATACACACTGGGTCCCAACACACTAAACACACTGGATTCCATCGCACAATACACATTGGGTTCCAACACAGTATACACAATGGTTCCCAACACATTATATACACTGGGTCCGAACACACTATACTTTTGGGTTCCAACACCTTATACACACTGTGTCCCAACATACTATACACACTGGGTTCCAACACACTAATTACACTCGGTCCCAACACACTATACACACTGTGTCCCAACACAATATACACACTGGGTCCCAACACACTATACACACTGTGGCCTAACATACTATACACACTGGGTCCCAACACACTATACACACTGGTTCCCAACACACTATTCAGACTGGGTACCAACATACTATACACACTGTGACCCTACACACTATACATTTTGGCACCCAATACATTGTACACACAGTGTCCCAAAACACTTTACACCCTGGGTCCCTTCACACTATACACACTTCATCCCAACACACTTTATACAGTGGGTCCCAACATACGATACACAATGCGTCCCAACATAATGTACACACTGGGTCCCAACTCACTATACACACTGGGTCCCAACAACAATACACACTGGGTCCCAACACACTATACACACTGGGTCACTACACACTATACACACTGGGTCCTAACACACGATACACATTGGGTTCCAACACACTATGCACAGTGGGTCCCAACACACTATACATACTGTGTTCCTACACATTGTACACACTGGGTCCCAACACACTATCCACACTTGGTCCCAACACTCTTTTCACACTGGGTCACAAAACACGATATATACTTGGTCCCAACACACTATACACACTGCGTCCCAACACACTATGAATACTGGGTCCCAACATACTATACACACTGGGTCCCAAACACACTGGGTCCCAACGCACTATACACACTGGGTCCCAACACACTATACACACTGGTTCCCAACACAATGTACATACTGGGTCGCAACACACTATACACACTGGGTCCCAACACACGATACACATTGGGTTCCAACACACTATGCACACTGGGTCCCAACACTATGTACACACTGGATCCCAACACACAATACATACTGGATCCCAATACACTATACACACTGGGTCCCAACACACTACACACACTGTATCCCAACACACTATACACACTGGGTCCTAACACACTACACACACTGTATCCCAACACACTATACACACTGGGTCCCAACACACTATACACACTGGGTTCCAACACACTAATTACACTGGGTCCCAACACACTGTACACACTGTGTCCCAACACAATATACACACTGGGTCCCAACACACTATACACACTGTGTCCTAACATACTATACACACTGGGTTCCAACACACTATACACACTGGTTCCCAACACACTATTCAGACTGGGTACCAACATATTATACACACTGTGACCCTACACACTTTACATTTTGGCACCCAATACATTGTACACACAGTGTCCCAAAACACTTTACACATTGGATCCCAACACAATATACACACTGGGTCCCAACACACTTTACACCCTGGGTCCCTTCACACTATACACACTTCATCCCAACACACTTTATACAGTGGGTCCCAACATACTATACACAATGCGTCCCAACATAATGTACACACTGGGTCCCAACTCACTGTACACACTGGGTCCCAACAACAATACACACTGGGTCCCAACACACTATACAGCTGGTCCCAACACACTCATCACACTGGGTCCCAACACACTATTCACACTGGGTCCCAACACACTATACACACTGGGTCCCTACACACTATACACACTGGGTACTAACACACGATACACATTGGGTTCCAACACACTATGCACAGTGGGTCCCAACACACTATACATACTGTGTTCCTACACATTGTACACACTGGGTCCCAACACACTATCGACATTGGGTCCCAACACTCTTTTCACACTGGGTCACAAAACACGATATATACTTGGTCCCAACACACTATACACACTGCGTCCCAACACACTATGAATACTGGGTCCCAACATACTATACACACTGGGTCCCAAACACACTGGATCCCAACGCACTATACACACTAGGTCCCAACACACTATACACACTGGTTCCCAACACAATGTACACACTGGGTCGCAACACACTATACACACTGGGTCCCAACACACTATACACATTGGGTTCCAACACACTATGCACACTGGGTCCCAACACTATGTACACACTGGATCCCAACACACTATACATACTGGATCCCAATACACTATACACACAGGGTCCCAACACACGACACACACTGTATCCCAACACACTATACACACTGGGTCCAAACACACTATACACACTGGGTCCAAACACACTATACACACTGGGTCCCAACAGCATGTGCGCACTGGTTGCCAACACAATGTGCACACTGGGTCCCAACACACTATACACACTGGGTTCCAACACACTATACACACTGGGTCCCAACACACAATACACACTGCGTCCGAACACACAATACACATTGGGTCCAAACACACTATACAACTGGTCTCAACACGATACACACTGGGTCCCAACACACTATACACATTGGGTCCCAACACACGATACACACTGAGTCCCAACACATGATACACACTGGGTCCCAACACAATGTACATATTGGGTCCCAATGCACTAGACACACTGGGTCCCAACACACTATACACACTGGCCCCCACACACTATACACACTGGTTTCCAACACACTATACACACTGCGTCCCAACACACTATGCACATTGTGTCCCAACACAATGTACACACTGGGTCCCAACACACTATACACACTGGGTCCCAACATATTATACAAACTCGGTCCCAACACACTATACACACTGGTTCCCAACGCACTGTACACACTGGGTCCCAACACAATATACATACTGGATCCCAACACACTATACATACTGGGTCCCAACACAATATACACACTGGGTCCCAACACACTATACACATTAATTTCCAACACATCATACACACTGGGTCCCAACACACTATACACACTGGGTCCCAACACACTAGACACACTGGGTTCCAACACACTATACACACTGGATCCCAACACACTATGCACACTGTGTCCCAACACACTATACACACTGTGTCCCAACACACTATACACACTGGGTCCTAACAAACTATACACATTGTGTCCCAACACACTATACACACTGTGTCCCAACACACTTTACACACTGTGTCCCAACACACTATACACACTGTGTCCCAACACACTATACACACTGGGTCCCAACACTGTGTACACACTGGGTCCCAACACACTATACACACTGGATCCCAACACACAATGCAAACTGTGTCCCAACACACTATACACACTGTGTCCCAACACAATATACACACTGGGTCCCAGCACACTATACACAGTAGGTCCCAACACACTATACACATAGTGTCCCAATGAACTATACACACTGAGTCCCAACACACTATACACAGTGGGTCCCAACACACTATACACACTGTGTCCCAACACAATATACACACTGGGTCCCAGCACACTATACACAGTAGGTCCCAACACACTATACACATAGTGTCCCAATGAACTATACACACTTGGTCCCAACACACTATGCACACTGGGCCCCAGCACAGCATACACATTGGGTTCCAACACACTATACACACAGTGTTACAACACACTATGCACACTGGGACCCAACACACTATACACACTGTGTCCCAACACGCTATACACACTGTGTCCCAACACACTATACACACTGACTCCCAACACTGTGTACACACTGGGTCCCAACACACGATACACACTGGATCTCAACACACTATGCACACTGTGTCCCAACACACTATACACACTGGGTCCCAACATTCTATACACACTGTGTCCCAACACACGATATGCACTGGGTCCCAACACACGATACACACTGGATCGCAACAGACTATACACAGTGGGTCCCAACACATTATACACACTGGTTCCCAACACACTATACACACTGGATCCGAAAACACGATACACACTGGGTCACAACACAATAAACACATTGGGTCCCAACACACTATACATACTGTGTCCCAACACACAATACACACAGGTTCACAACAGAATGTACACACTGGGTCCCAACACATTATACACACTGGGTCCCAACGCACTATACAGACTGGGTCCCACCACACTATACACACTGAGTCCCAACACATTATACACACTGGGTCCCAGCACACTATAGACACTGATTCCCAACACACTATACACACTTTGTCCCAACACACTAAACACACTGGGTCTCAACACACTGTACACACTGGATTCCAACACACTATACACACTGAGTCCCAACACAGTGTACACACTGCGTCCCAACACACTATAAACGCTAGGTCCAAACACACTATACATACTGGGTCCCAACACACTGTACAAACTGGGGCCCAACACACGATACACACTAGGTCACAACACACTATACACAATGGTTCCCAACACACTATGCACACTGGGTCCAAACACAGTGTACACACTGGGTCCCAACACACTATACACACTCTGTCCCAAAATACTAAACACACTGGGTCCCCACAATCTATACACACTGGGCCCCAACACACTATATATAATGCGTCCCAACACACTGTACACACTGGGTCCCAACACACGATGCACACTGGGTCCCAACACGCAATACACACTGGGTCCCAACACACTATACACATTGGGTCCCAACACACGATACACACTGGGTCCCAGCACACTATACACACTGGGTACCAACACAATATACACACTGCTTTCCAACACATGATACACACTGGGTCCCAACACACTATACACACTGGGTCCCAACAGACTATACACATTGTGACCCATCACAGTATACACACTGGGTCCAAACACACTATACACACTGGGTCCCAACAGACTATACACACTGTGACCCAACAGACTATACACACTGGGTCCCAACACACGATACACACAGGGTCCCAACACACTATACACACTGTGTCCCAACACATTATACACACTGGGTCCCAACATACTTTGCACCCTGGGTCCCATCACACTATACACACTTCGTCCCAACAAACTATATACACTGGGTCCCAACATACTATACACAATGCGTCCCTACACATTGTACACACTGGGTCCCAACACACTATACACATTGGGTCCCAAAACACTATACGCACTGCTTTCCAACACATGATACACACTGAGTCCGAACACACTATACACACTGGGTCCCAACACAATTTACACCCTGGGTCCCATCACACTACACACACTTCGTCACAACACACTATATACACTGGGTCCCAAGATACTATACACAATGCGTCGCTACACATTGTACACACTGGGTGCCAACACACTATGGACACTGGGTCCCAACACACTATACACACAGGGTCCCAACACACTATACACACTGTGTCACATCACAGTATACACATTGGGTTTCCACACACTATGCACACTGGGTCCCAACACACTATACACACTGGGTCCCAACACACTATAGACACTGGGCCCCCACACACGATACACACTGGGTCCCAACACAATTAACACACTGTGGCCCAACGCACTATGCACACCGGGTTTCAACGCACTATACACATTGGGTTCCAACACATTATACACACTGGGTCCCAACACACTATACTCACTGCGTCCCAACACACTATACACACTGCTTTCCAACACATGATACACACTGGATCCGAACATACTATACACACTGGGTCCCAACACACTATACACACTGTGTCACAACACACCATATACACTGGGTTCCATCACAGTATACACATTGGGTTCCCACACACTATGCATGCTGGGTCCCAACACACTATACTCACTGGATCCCAACACACGATACACACTGGGTCCCAACACACTATACACATTGGGTCCCAACACACTTTTCACACTGGGTCCCAACAGACTATACACACTGGGTCCCAACATACTTTGCACCCTGGATCCCATCACACTCTACACACTTCGTCCCAACACACTATATACACTGGGTCCCAACAGAATATACACAATGCGTCCCTACACATTGTACACACTGGGTCCCAACACACTATGGACACTGGGTCCCAACACACAATACACACTGGGTCCCAACACACTATACACATTGGGTCCCAACACACTATACACACTGCTTTCCAACACATGATACACACTGGGTCTCAACACACTATACACACTGGGTCCCAACAGACTATACACATTGTGACCCATCACAGTATACACACTGGGTCCAAACACACTATACACACTGGGTCCCAACAGACTATACACATTGTGACCCAACTCACTATACACACTGGGTCCCAACACTCTATACACACTGGGTCCCAACACACGATGCACACTGATTCCCAACACACTTTGCACACTTCGTCCCAACACACCATATACACACTGGATCACAACATACGATACACACTGTGTCCCAAAACACGATACACATTATGTCCCAACACACTATACAATCTGGGTCCCAACATATTGTACACACAGGGTCCCAACACACTATACACACAGGGTCCCAACACAATATACACACTGTGTCCCAACATATTTTACACCCTGGGTCCCATCACACTATACACACTTCGTCCCAACACACTGCACACCGGGTCCCAACACACAATACACAGTGGGTCCCAACACACTATACACATTCGGTCCCAACACAATGTACACACTGGGTCCCAACACACTATACACACTGGGTCCCAACACACAATACACACTGGGTCCCAACAAAGTATACACACTGGATCCCAACACACTATACACACTGGGACACAACACATGATACAAACTGGGTCCCAAAACACGATACACATTGGGTCCCAACACAGTAGACACACTGGGTCACAACAGACTATACACACTGGGTCACAACACACTATACAATCTGGATCCAAACACATTGTACACACAGGGTCCCAACACACTATACACACTGGGTCCCAACACAATATACACACTGTGTCGCAACATATTTTACACCCTGGGTCCCATCACACTTCGTCCCAACACACTATGCACACCGGGTCCCAACACACAATACACAGTGGGTCCCAACACACTATACACATGCGGTCCCAACACAATGTACACACTGGGTCCCTACACACTATAAACATTGGGTCCCAACACACGATGCATACTGGGTCCCAACACACAATACATACAGGGTCACAACAGAATGTACACACTGCGTCCCAACACACTATACACACTGGGTCCCAACACACGATACACAATGTGTCCCAACACACTATACACACGATGCACACTGGGTCCCAACATACTCTACTCACTGGGTCCCAACAAACTATACACACTGGGTCACAACACACTATACTCATTGATTTCCAACACACGGTACGCACTGTGTCCCAACGCACTATACACACTGCGTCCCAACACACTATACATACTTGGTCCCAACATACTATACACACTGGGTCCCAACACACTATACAAACTGAGTCCCAACACACTATACATACTGGGTCCCAACATACAATACACACTGGGTCCCAACACACGATAAACACTGAGTCCCAACACAATATACACACTGGGTCCCAACACATTATACACATGGGTCCCAACACAATACACACACTGGGTCCCAACACACTAAACACATTGGGTTTGAACACACTATGCACACTGGGTCCCAACACTGTGTACAATCCGGGTCCCAACATACTATACACACTGGATCCCAACACACTATACACACTGGGTCCCAACACACTATGCACACTGTGTCACAACAGAATGTGCACACTGGGTCCCAACACACGATACACACTATGTTCCAACACACAATACACACTGGGTCCCAACATACTATACACACTGGGTCCCAACACATTATACACACTGGGTCCCAATACACTATTCACACTGGTTCCCAACACACGATACTCACTGGTTCCCAACACACTATACACATTGGTACCCAACAGACGAAACACACTGGGTCCCAACATACTTTACACCCTGGGTCCCATCACACTATACACACTTCGTCCCAACACACTATATACACTGGGTCCCAACAGAATATACACACTGTGACCCATCACAGTGTACACATTGGGTTCCAACACACTATGCACACTGGGTCCAAACAAACTATACTCATTGGGTCAGAACACATTATACACACTGGGTCCCAACACATTATACGCACTGGGTCCCAACACAATTTACACCCTGGGTCCCATCACACTATACACACTTCGTCCCAAGACACTATATACACTGGGTCCCAACATACTATACACAATGCGTCCCTACACATTGTACACACTATGGACACTGGGTCCCAACACACAATACACACTGGGTCCCAAGACACTATACAGATTGGGTCCCAACACACTATACACACTGCTTTCCAACACATGATACACACTGGGTTCCAACACACTATACACACTGGGTCCCAACAGACTATACACATTGTGACCCATCACAGTATACACACTGGGTCCCAACACACTATACACACTGGGTCCCAACACACTATACACACAGGGTCCCAACACACTATACACACTGTGTCCCAACACATTATACACACTGGGTTCCAACATACTTTGCACCCTGGGTCCCATCACACTATACACACTTCGTCCCAACACACTATATACACTGGGTCCCAACATACTATACACAATGCGTCCCTACACATTGTACACACTGGGTCCCAACACACTCTGCTCACTGGGTCCCAAAACACAATACACACTGGGTCCCAACACACTATACACATTGGGTCCCAACACACTATACGCACTGCTTTCCAACACATGATACACACTGGGTCACAACACACTATACACACTGGGTCCCAACACACTATGCACACTGGGTCCCAAAACACAATACACACTGGGTCCCAACACACTATACACATTGGGTCCCAACACACTATACGCACTGCTTTCCAACACATGATACACACTGGGTCACAACACACTATACACACTGGGTCCCAACACAATTTACACCCTGGGTCCCATCGCACTACACACACTTCGTCACAACACACTATATACACTGGGACCCAACATACTATACACAATGCGTCGCTACACATTCTACACACTGGGTCCCACTATGGACACTGGGTCCCAACACACAATACACACTGGGTCCCAACACACTCTGCACACTTCGTCCCAACACACCATATACACACTGGATCACAACACACGATACACACTCTGTCCCAAAACACGATACACATTGGGTCCCAACACACTATACACACTGGGTCGCAACACACTATACAATCTGGGTCCGAACATATTGTACACACAGGGTCCAAACACACTATATACACAGGGTCCCAACACAATATACACACTGTGTCCCAACATATTTTACACCTGGGTCCCATCACACTATACACACTTCGTCCTATCACACTATATACACTGGGTCCCAACAGAATATACACACTGTGACCCATCACAGTGTACACAATGGGTTCCAACACACTATGCACACTGGGTCCAAACAAACTATACTCATTGGGTCCGAACACATTATACACACTGGGTCCCAACACATTATACGCACTGGGTCCCAACACAATTTACACCCTGGTTCCCATCACACTATACACACTTCGTCCCAACACACTATATACACTGGGTCCCAACATACTATACACATTGGGTCCCAACACACTATACGCACTGCTTTCCAACACATGATACACACTGGGTCCCAACACACTATGCACACTGGGTCCCAACACAATTTACATCCTGGTTCCCATCACACTACACACACTTCGTCACAACAGACTATATACACTGGGTCCAAAAATACTATACACAATGCGTCGCTACACATTGTACACACTGGGTCCCAACACACTATGGACACTGTGTCCCAACACACAATACACACTGGGTCCCAACACACTATACACATTGGGTCCCAACACACTATACACACTGCTTTCCAACACATGATACACACTGGGTCCCAACACACTATACACACTGGGTCCCAACAGACTATACACATTGTGACCTATCACAGTATACACACTGGGTCCAAACACACTATACACACTGGGTCCCAACAGACTATACACACTGTGACCCAACACACTATACACACTGGGTCCCAACACACTATACACACTGGGTCCCAACACACTATACACACAGGGTCCCAACACACTATACACACTGTGTCCCAACACATTATACACACTGGGTCCCAACATACTTTGCACCCTGGGTCCCATCACACTATACACACTTCGTCCCAACACACTATATACACTGGGTCCCAACATACTATACACAATGCGTCCCTACACATTGTACACACTGGGTCCCAACACACTATGCACACTGGGTCCCAAAACACAATACACACTGGGTCCCAACACACGATACACATTGGGTCCCAACACACTATACGCACTGCTTTCCAACACATGATACACACTGGGTCACAACACACTCTACACACTGGGTCCCAACACAATTTACACCCTGGGTCCCATCGCACTACACACAATTCGTCACAACACACTATATACACTGGGACCCAACATACTATACACAATGCGTCGCTACACATTCTACACACTGGGTCCCAACACACTATGGACACTGGGTCCCAACACACAATACACACTGGGTCCCAACACACTCTGCACACTTCGTCCCAACACACCATATACACACTGGATCACAACACACGATACACACTCTGTCCCAAAACACGATACACATTGGGTCCCAACACACTATACACACTGGGTCGCAACACACTATACAATCTGGGTCCGAACATATTGTACACACAGGGTCCCAACACACTATATACACAGGGTCCCAACACAATATACACACTGTGTCCCAACATATTTTACACCTGGGTCCCATCACACTATACACACTTCGTCCTATCACACTATATACACTGGGTCCCAACAGAATATACACACTGTGACCCATCACAGTGTACACAATAGGTTCCAACACACTATGCACACTGGGTCCAAACAAACTATACTCATTGGGTCCGAACACATTATACACACTGGGTCCCAACACATTATACGCACTGGGTCCCAACACAATTTACACCCTGGTTCCCATCACACTATACACACTTCGTCCCAACACACTATATACACTGGGTCCCAAAATACTATACACATTGGGTCCCAACACACTATACGCACTGCTTTCCAACACATGATACACACTGGGTCCCAACACACTATGCACACTGGGTCCCAACACAATTTACACCCTGGTTTCCATCACACTACACACACTTCGTCACAACAGACTATATACACTGGGTCCCAAAATACTATACACAATGCGTCGCTACACACCATACACATTGGGTCCCAACACACTATACACACTGCTTTCCAACACATGATACACACTGGGTCCCAACACATTATACACACTCGGTCCCAACAGACGATACACATTGTGACCCATCACAGTATACACACTGGGTCCAAACACACTATACACACTGGGTCCCAACAGACGATACACATTGTGACCCAACACACTATACACACTGGGTCCCAACACACTATACACACTGGGTCCCAACACACGATACACACAGGGTCCCAACACATTATACACACTGTGTCCCAACACATTATACACACTGGGTCCCAACATACTTTGCACCCTGCGTCCCATCACAGTATACACACTTCGTCCCAACACACTATATACACTGGATCTCAACATACTATACACAATGCGTTCCTACACATTGTACACACTGGGTCCCAAAACACAATACACATTGGGTCCCAACACACTATGGACACTGGGTCCCAACACACAATACACACTGGGTCCCAACACACTGTACACATTGGGTCCCAACACACTATACACACGGCTTTCCAACACATGATACACACTGGGTCCCAACACACTATACACACTGGGTCCCAACACACTATACGCACTGTGTCCCAACACACTATACACACTGTGTCCCAACACACTATATACACTGGGTCCGAATACACAATACAGATTGTGTCCCAACACACTATACACCTGGTCTGAACCCACTATACACACTGGGTCCCAAAACACTATGCACACTGGGTCCCAACACACTGTACATACTGAGTCCCAACATACTATACACACTGCGTCCCAACACCATATACACACTGGGTCCCACACACTATACACACTGGGTACCAACGCACTATACACACTGTGTCCCAACAGACTATACACACTGGGTCCCAACACACTATAGACACTGGGCCCCCACACACGATACACACTGGGTCCCAACACAGTGTACACACTTAGGCCCAACACACGATACACACTGGGTTTCAACGCCCTATATACATTGGGTTCAAACTCATTATACACACTGTGTCACAACACACTGTACTCACTGGGTCCCAACACACTATGCACACTGGGTCGCAACACACTATACAATCTGTGTCGCAACACATTGTACACACAGGGTCCCAACACACTCTACACACTGGGTCCCAAAACAATATACACACTGTGTCCCAACATATTTTACACCCTGGGTCCCATCACACTATACACACTTCATCCCAACACACGATGCACACCGGGTCCCAACACACAATACACAGTGGGTCCCAACACACTATACACATTCGGTCCCAACACAATGTACAAACTGGGTCCCAACACACTATACACATTGGGTCCCAACACACGATACATACTGGGTCCCAACACACAATACATACAGGGTCACAATAGAATATACACACTGCGTCCCAACACACTATACACACTGGGTCCCAACACACGATACACAATGTGTCCCAACACAATCTACACACTGGGTCCCAACACACGATGCACACTGGGTCCCAACATACTCTACTCACTGGGTCCCAACAAACTATACACACTGGGTCCCAACAAACTATACACACTGGGTCACAACACACTATACTCATTGATTTCCAACACATGATACGCACTGTGTCGCAACGCACTATACACACTGCGTCCCAACACACTATACATACTTGGTGCCAACATACTATACACACTGGGTCCCAACACACTATACAAACTGAGTCCCAACACACTATACATACTGGGTCCCAACATACTATACACATTGGGTCCCAACACACTATACACACTGAGTCCCAACACATTATACACACTGGGTCCCAACACATTATACACATGGGTCCGAACACACTACACACACTGGGTCCCAACACACTAAACACATTGGGTTTAAACACACTATGCACACTGGGTCCCAACACTGTGTACAATCCGGGTCCCGACATACTATACACACTGGATCCCAACACACTATGCACACTGGGTCCCAACACACAATGCACACTGTGTCACAACAGAATGTGCACACTGGGTCCCAACACACAATACACACTGCGTCCCAACATACTATGCACACCGGGTCCCAACACACAATACACAGTGGGTCCCAACACACTATACACATTCGGTCCCAACACAATGTACAAACTGGGTCCCAACACACTATACACATTGGGTCCCAACACACGATACATACTGGGTCCCAACACACAATAATACAGGGTCACAACAGAATGTACACACTGCGTCCCAACACACTATACACACTGGGTCCCAACACACGATACACAATGTGTCCCAACACACTCTACACACTGGGTCCCAACACACGATGCACACTGGGTCCCAACATACTCTACTCACTGGGTCCCAACAAAAAATACACACAGGGTCACAACACACTAAACTCATTGATTTCCAACACACGATACGCACTGTGTCCCAACGCACTATACACACTGCGTCCAAACACACTATACATACTTGGTCCCAGCATACTATACACACTGGGTCCCAACACACTATACACACTGAGTCCCAACACACTATACACACTGGGTCCCAACACACTATACATACTGGGTCCCAACATACTATACACATTGGGTCCCATCACACTATACACACTTCGTCCCAACACACTATATACACTGGGTCCCAACAGAATATACACAATGCGTCCCTACACATTGTACACACTGGGTCCCAACACACTATGGACACTGGGTCCCAACACCCAATACACACTGGGTCCCAAGACACTATACACGTTGGGTCCCAACACACTATACATACTGCTTTCCAACACATGATACACACTGGGTCCCAACAGACTATACACATTGTGACCCATCACACGATACACAATGTGTCCCAACACACTCTACACACGGGGTCCCAACACACGATGCACACTGGGTCCCAACATACTCTACTCACTGGGTCCCAACAAACTATACACACAGGGTCACAACACACTAAACTCATTGATTTCCAACACACGATACGCACTGTGTCCCAACGCACTATACACACTGCGTCCAAACACACTATACATACTTGGTCCCAACATACTATACACACTGGGTCCCAACACACTATACACACTGGGTCCCAACACGTTATACACATGGGTCCCAACAGACTACACACACTGGGTCCAACACACTAAACAGATTGGGTTTGAACACATTATGCACACTGGGGCCCAACACTGTGTACAATCCGGGTCCCGACATACTATACACACTGAATCCCAACACACTATACACACTGTGTCACAACAGAATGTGCACACTGGGTCCC